>NC_040912.2:13077022-13712475 GCF_004126475.2 Phyllostomus discolor | reverse complement strand
AAAGAAAGAAAGAAAGAAAGAAAGAAAGAAAGAAAGAAAGAAAGAAAGAAAAGAAGAAAGAAGAAAGAAGAAAGAAAGAAAGAAAAAGAAGAAAGAAAGAAAGAAAGAAAGAAAGGAAGAAAGGAAGGAAGGAAGGAAGGAAGGAAGAAAGAAACCTGCCTAGTTGCTACCAACGTGCCACTTTTAAAGTAGAGCGATCAGGAAATTAGAAGGCGGTGTTCCGGCTCCGTGGTGAGCAGACTCCGGTCAAGAGACTACGCAGGGCTGGCAGGGCCTGAATGGTCTGGGGGACGTGCGCGCATATGTGTGTGCGTGTGTGCGTGTGTGCACGCGCAAAATCACCTCCAGGACATTGACGAAGTGGGTAGTCGATATATCTTTCCCAGTCGTGTATCTGCTTAAAATATGACATTTAATAAAGAAGAGAGGCTGCTCTTAGCTCATTAAAAATGTTTCAACAATAATGTGGAGAACCAAAGAGTTTCTAAGAAGCACAGTTAATTGTAATTCACCCTTGGTAAAATAACTGGAAGCCAAAATTATTTAACAAATTCTATCCTCCCCCCCCCTCCCAAAAAAGCAAAAGAGGTTCTTATGTCTATTTACTTGCCGAGAATTCTTCTGAAAGCTCGGACGTGAACTAACCTAGTGAATATAAGGTCCAGGTGCTGGTTTTTCCTGGACCCTCCCCCTCCCTGAGGTCTGAGCTCCCAGAACAGCACCTGGGAGGGGCGGGGCGGGGCGGGGCAGGGCCGCGCCTACTCACTGGGTTCAGGGAGGGGCCAGAAGAGGCAGCCGTTGGGGTAGTTCTTACTCCCTCTGGCCTGGACTCTCAGCCCCTGGTGCGGGCCCCTCCCCCCTCAGAGCTCCAGCCCCTGCTGGGCGGCAGGCACTTCCAGCTGCTGCTGCTGAGCCTTAAACCTGCTGCTATCTCAGCTGCCTAGGGCCCCTTCACTGAAGGCTCTTGAACTACAGGGGATGTTGGAATCTCCTGCAGGGAATCCCAAATAATACATGCATAATAAGACGCCCTTGACTGGTGTCACCTTAGATGGTGTCGTCCTGATTTGCTGGCCACTGATGGACATCAGCTGTGCTAGTGCTGGTATTCTGTCAGCATGACCAGCAGATAATATGACTATGATTGTAAACCAATGGCCTGGAACTTGTCCATCTGAACGGTATTGCCTCCTCAAAGCTGACACTTGAGGATGCTTTAAAACCTACCCCTATGGTGATGGCCCACATGGTAAAGCATGCTGAGGCTGCCTTTTAAGGTTCCTTTAGTGTTCGTGACACATTAACTTGAATAACGCTGGAGAATGTTCCTCCTTTGACAGCTGATTTAGCTCCTAACAACAGGCAATACACATCACATACATGAAAATTATCAATAACTTCATTATGTTTATATGTGACTTTCACCAATGCCCTGCAAATGTCTTTTCATAGCTGGTTTTTTCCTTTCTTTGAAGCCAGTCGAGTTTCATGAGCTGCTCTGGGTCACCTCCTTCGTGTTTCCAGGGATGCAGAGGCGTGACTCCACGTGTGTGAAACGCTGCTCTCTGTGTGTTGCACAACACGGAACACCGCCAACATACCCACGGACTCCGGGGGAACCTCAGGGGAAGCTAAGGGCGTTCCTGGCATTGCACAGAACGTGCTTGGGTGTGTGGGGAGATGAGTCGGCCACTCGGAAGGGCCCTGAAATTGGTATGAATAGTCGCTTTCCTTTCGCATGTGAGGACACACAGAAGATGAGGCTATTTCCATAGTGCCCTGAGGCCAACCTACAGGGTGCCAGCTGCCCCAGGTCCCCAGGGCTAAGGATTGCAGGACCTGCATTTGCAGTGCAGCTTGGAAATGTTGGGGCCAAAGGCAGGGCACGCATGTGTCCCACGTTTCCTTAAGCCCCAGGAGATCCTTGTTTTCAGCCCCCATCCCTGCAGCCAACCTGGTGCGTCTTCCTCCTCGGAAGAGCCTCGCTCTGTCCCCTCTCAGCAGCCACACAGGCACCCCTACCTGGGAGACCAGACAGAGACGGCGTTTTCCACGTGATTTATTCAGTCAACTAGCTACATGAGGGGGATAAACAAAGGCACAGGGGGTGAGTTGAAGGGTAGGATTTAAACAGAACACAATCTTATAAACGGCTAGATGGAAGATATTTACAAATATCCATTAAAAAATAGTATCCTCTGAGGGTCCCAGAGGAAGATCACGAATCATCAAGAATACCATAAACCAGCGGCTTCCATTCATTGCATTCCCCCAAACCAAAGTCTCCAACAATGCTTTGCGTTCCAGACTGCCGTGATTTGCAGAGTTGTGTGATACATTGTGTCAATGCAGAGAAATAATGGCTAACATTGAGTAACAGATAAACACAGTGCAGAGGAAAACTGATACATGAAAATAGCTATCATCTGGTAGCAAAAATAGATATATGCCGATGTTAATATCAAAATTAAAGACATTCAAATAAATTATGCCAATACACTGGAACTACTACCCCTAAGGTCATAAGAACAGCTTCTTATTGCTCCTACGCATAACTCAAGGGTCCGAGGAAATTCTGGGAGAGCTGGAAGGCATATGGAATTAATAGAATGTGCAGCTGACCTACGACAAGGTTCAATAGCCAAATACAAACTTTGTAGTTTATCACTTTTCTTTTACAGTCGACACTGTTCATAGCAGAATGAGACGACTCATCATAAATCTGGAAAACACAGGTAAAGGGCAGTGCTCAAAGCCTAAGCCAATGATGCGTGAGAAGTAACTAGAAGTGGAGTATGAGAAAAGCAGCAGCCTGGATAAAGAAAACATTTTGGTTTGTGTACATTTCTCTCCTTCAGAGTCCCCCAGGGGGGCATCCTGGGGACTCGGTAGGTAGCTGGCCTGCTGGCCTGAAGTGGACTGCTCCGTGCGTACCAGGACCAGCCTGGGGTCCCAGGGGCTGACGTGCACAGGGCAGCTGCCATGAGGTTTTGTGGGTACATCTGACTCAGGGAAGTGCTGACCTCGGCTTTGGGGCCTGGGGACCAAAGTGATGGGCTGCCCAGCTGCACTGGACTGTAGGCTCCTCCCCGAATGGACCTCCAGCAGATCAGCTGGGGGACCTCCCCTCCCCGCTGGGGGGAGTCAACAGCGGCCACAGGAACAGCTGAGTGCCATGTGGTGGGCTCACCAAGTCCCATTTCCAAGGATATCTGTGCGATTCACCATACATTGGGGACAGAATTGGAACTAAAAGGCTGGTTATAGCAAGTGTCTTCAATGGTGCAGGGATTGGCATTATTGAATCAGGAGATCTGGAGTCCAGAACACTGGATTTTTACCTCAATTCTACCCCAACAATGCCATGTTTGGTTTCTTCATCTTAATTAAAAAAAAAAAAAGCCACCAAGCTATGAATTAGGTGGCAAAGTGCTTTTGAGAAACAGGGACTGAAGGGAAATAAGGAAGCCACGTCCTACTCAAGGGGGCGTTAAGGTGACAGTATCAGGATGCATCCCCAAAGCTCAAATGTCCGAAAAACCCTTTCGAGATACTGGCACAGACTAGTGGATTTTAAAATTTGCATATAGTTCTGTATCACATTTTAACTCCTCCCCCTCCCCATCTCAAAGAAGATGACTACAAAGATGATATTTGGTCCATTCATCCTGTGATTCCAAAATACAACCCAGTATCAGTTGAAATAAGAGCATCGAGGCAAAGAATTTACAAATACTGCAGGACAAAGCTACATCTGTCCAGTTTTGTTTTTTGGGTTTTTTTTTTTCTTTTTTGGAACCAACTTCTAGAGCAGACCTACTTAATAGTCCGTATTACTAAAATTCAACTTCTATCTTCACTCCGTGAAAACCAGATTTGTTTTCCCCTGGAGTACCCTGAAGTCCACAGCCTGCTCCTGCCCGTCTGGGGGCGGAGTCTGGGCCCATGCTTGAAAAGAGGAGAACAAAGCGCCCACTGCAGACGGTGGCTGGGTCATTTAACGGCTCGGAAATGGAAATGCTATTCACATTGTGTTCACCGTGACATCGTGATGAAAGGGAATGGATGAGTGCGACATCTGATGAGTTTACTGTTTTAAAATGCCGGTCACTTGCAGACTCCTCTCCACTTTGGAAACCTGGCGTCGTCCCACTGGTTCCTCGGTGTGACACTGACAAAGCAGGCGTTCCTCTTTCTGGTATTTATCCTACTTTGCTCTTCAGAGCATGCTACGGGCTCTGAAGTTATGTAAGTATCTAAAAAAATATTTTCGGGAGCAATCTTTTACACCACACCATTTTATTTCACACTCCATAGAATTATTATGGACGTCAGAGTAAAAGGCTTAAAAATTAGGCTTTGGTTTTAATGTAATCTGGGCAGAGGCTGGAATTGCTTTCGGTAGCACAATTTAACTGCTGCACAGACTCCATTCTCGTAACTTGAAATGACACATTTACAAAGACGAAGCTTCCCCTTCCGGCAGTTATCATCTGTAAAATTCAGGGCTGCTGCGAGACTCACAAGAGAGGGACGTGAGTAAGAAGAAAGTGCGGGAAAAGGGTAAGACACCAAAAGCTTTATCAGAGCTCAACACAAAGGAAGAACATCAATTCTCTACACACGTCTATAAGGCAGATGGTCCGACTTTTTATACAAGATCTAAAATACAGTGCTTATTAAGAGGTAGAAAATACCACAACAGTATTTTAAAACAATCAGTTATTTTGCTAAACGTGTACAGAGCCACACTGGTGCATGGAATGTGCTGGATGTTTTACACTAAGCTGGGACACTCCACACTCAGTAGGGGTGTGGTCCGACAGGAGAGGAAGCCGGGGCGTTGGAAGCAGAAAAGAGTTTCTTGTCAAGCATTCAGCTCTAAGGAGAAATTTCCCGCTGCCTCTCTGGGATTTCATTCGGACATTTAATGAATGGGGATTCTCTCAGATTAACGACAATCCTCTGAGCCATGACCTGCATAATTCCGCACATAAGGCAATAAAAACTATGGGGAGGGATGAGCTCAAAGGCTTCCTCTTCAAGAAGATACCATCTGCACCTCGTACAAAAACACACATTCCACCAAACTTACACCATCCTCTTTACCACTACCCATATGCAAATGAAAATGCAAATGTCCTTCAGAATCCAGCACCAGCAGGATCGCTCTGTTTGAGCAAGTCAGTAGCTGTCTGAGGCAAAAAGAGATTGAGCTACCGAATTGAACCTGGGTAGCGTCCTCATGGGTGAGTCACCCTGGGCATTCTTGTTCCTTAATGCACCCGGGAGAGATGGATTGTTTTTTTCTGCAACATAATTTTATAAGGCATAAATTCAACTTGAATTTTCCTAACCTTTGGAAAATTAGTGTTAAAGCTTCTTTTGCAACCCACGCATTAACAATGAATCTTTCATTTTTATTAAATACTTTATATATAAAAAAGAAATATCAGGGTGTTCTACATGTATATAAACAATCATAACATTTGAAATTGGAAAGAACCCTACTGAAGAAAAGATAGAGCGCTTGAACACTTAAAACGCCAAGCTAAGCACAAGTGAACATTCCAGAGAACATTTTCTAAGTGTATAGACACAGGTTTGTCACTTCAGAAAGCCAACACAGAATTACGAGAACGCATCGCTCGGTTTTCATTTTTCACCACAAGACAGGATGGTCCAGCTGGGAAAAACCAAGATCTTTCCTGAGTTCCAAGTAGGTGCCGTTGCTCACCCAAGAGTCGTCGTCGGATTTCCTGTGGAAGAGGAAAGAATGTCTTGAAGGCTCTTGAAAGCACTGCCCTCTGCGCTCTCTCTCTCTCCCATCCCTCCTCTCCTCTCCTAGCCCTGCTATCATTCTCCCGTGCCTGCAGGATCCCTGAGAGCCCAGCACTGGAGCTGGGAGCAAACTGGAAACCACCTTCTGACCCTCTGCGGCGAGGAGAGAGCCACACCCGGGGTGGGGCTGCGTACTAGCCGAGGCAACCAGGCTGTTCCTATCATGTGCTACGTTAACATTAAGAAGGAAAGGAATAGGAGGCGGAGACAGTCTGGAAAAAACCACCTTGGTTCACTATTCTTTGACGATAATGCACAAGTCCAACTTCAAAAGGCAGAAAAGGGTGACTAGCTGGAAGTGTTTTTCCTACTCCTGTCTCCCAGGTCTTGTCGGAGGCAACCGTCTTACCAGCCTCACCCTTGTCGGGGGAATCTCCTGCCTGCAGGAGCAGGCCCACAGACTCCACCCACCCCCATGTTCCACATAGTGGTAGTCCTCTGTGGGGCCCTATCTCCTGAGCTTTCGACGTAACAGTATATTTTGGAGGCCATTTTCCACCATAAAGTCAGCAAACTACAGCCCTAGGCCCAGTTCCAGCCTCCAGCCTCTGCAAGACCGTTTTATCGGGACACGCCCACCCGCATAAGTGCTGTCTATGGCTGCTGTCACGCTGCCGAGCGGGGTCCAGCAATCACCACGGAGACCTCACGGTCTGCAAAGCTAGCAGAACCAACCATTTGCCCTTTACAGAAAAGATTTGGTGACTCTGGCCACAAGAGATTCCGCATTTTTTTAAAAACAGTTACATAATAGTCCATGGTGGGGATGCACCCCAGTTTAACAGGTACCCTACTGGAGGGCATGGAGAAGGTTGTTTTCCATCTCTAGCTACTATAAGTATGTTTATAATAACGTAATAACACATACGCTATTTCATAGGTACATGAGTAGTTACATTAAAAAACTCTGTCAAAGAATTTGTCAGAGAGAATGTGGATTTGTCATTTTGATGGATACTGTCATGTGTTTTAGAAGCGAAAGTAGAGGTGCCTGTTTTTCCGCTCTCGGGAACACAGGTCATTCTTTCTTTCATATTTGTTTCCCTACTCCAGTAGAGGGATGTGTCTAAAGTGAGCCCATCTGCATATCGGAGACTTCACTAGGAAACGAAGAGGCCCCGTTCTGCCCAAGCTCCAGTTTCCACGGGAAACTCCTGATGACGTTTTCACTGCTCCTCAGCGAGCGTGCAGGCAAACCTCCGAGGCCCCACACGCCCGCCCCTCGGGCGTCTCCTCGCCGGGACCACGGCTGCTGAAGACCTCGTGCCTTCTCTCCAGGTTTTTATTCGCCACGTGCAACACTCTGGCAGTTTCACAGAGAAACCAAAGGGAAAAAAAGCCACGGCCCTTGGCTGTAGCTGTGTTCTGTCCTCTCCATTCCAGACACAACTCTCAGATGCAACGACGGCCTGCACGACATGTGATATTTTGCATTTAAATGTCCATGCGCTTCCCATAGGCCTCCGCAGAGCGTGTGAAGTCATTTCTGATGCTTTCGCATTACATCAAGTTGATGAATCTCCTTACCTAGTCCTTGAGACAGCTTGGTTACCCCCAATTTTTAATGATTCTGAAAAATACTGTGATGAACATCTTTATAATTACAGATTCTCCTTGTTTAAAAGTGACACTAGATGATTTATGAGGAAAAAAAAAGAATTGACCTACTTAAGGGTACATGTGAGTATCTACCAAGTCATCAGTCTATTTGTTAATCTATCCATTTACCTGTCCCTGGCCTGTTTTCAAAAAAAGTAATTTAAGGTCTTATTTTTAAAACATTTATACAAAGTTATGAATATTTGGGGATGAAACTCTGGCCAGTCAGCCTCCAACTGCTCACACCCTGAGACTGTAACAATGATCAGGAAGGATCTGGCAGGATCCACATCAACTTTGAAAGAAAAAGCATTGTACTTGGGGGTAAAACATTACTTATTCCCAGTTTGCTGTTTTTGAATACATACTTTATATATTTTGCTAGTTTGCTGCTGTGATATATTAGTAACTGGTTCCTCCCAGAAGTGTTTCTGTTGCCCGATAAAAAAACAATGACAACAAAACAACAACAACAGAATCCACACAAACGACCACAAAACCCTGGTTTCCCTGAAAGCAAGACTCGATGGGAGGGCGGGGCCGGAGGCTACAGCTCCTCTGCATCTGTGTTTTCATGTTGATTGGAAAAAAAATGAATAAATAACAACCCCCCTGAAGCCGTATGGAGCCCTGGCCTGGTGGCCCGAGAGCCAGGCCCCGGCCCAGGACACCGCACAGGCCCCTCCTGCCGCTGCCTCTGGTCCCCGGCCCCTGGTTCCTCCTTGGGCAAAGGAAAAGGGGGGTGAAGGGCCAATGAGCCCCGATGCCCCTTCCACAGCTTCACGTCTGTTTTTAACAAGACCCTCTCGGCAAGTTGAAGAGTGATTCTTCCGCATCCAAGCCCAAGTGTGTTGGGACTTCTGCAACTGAGACTACTGCTTGGACTTGGCATTTTGGGAGCCGGTGGGGTGACAGCTGCTTGTGCCTGTCGCTGTGTATAATGTACTGGGTGGGCGACCAAGCTCAGGCATGGATTTAACAAGCTGGCCGGGCCCCGGAGCCGGGTGATGGCGGTCTCCTCGCTTCTCCACTAGCGCTGACTCACTGACCGCTTCCCATGCGAACTCGCTGGGCTAGAGGCCAAGAGGCAGCTGGGCCGGAGCAAGAGGTGCAAAGCAGAAGTCACTGCAGCTGGGAAGGACGGAGGAAAGGACAGCCTAGAGCCAAGTGTCACAGCCGGGCGGGCCCTCACGCAGAGGGAGCTGACGTCCCCACACTGAAGCCGGGAAAATGCCAAGAACGCTCTTCCGTGGGGACGGGGCACCCCTGTCCACTCTCCACACCAGAAGCACCAGGTGTCTCTACTACCTGTCGACCCCCAGGGCCCAGCACACACCTGAAGAACCTCGGCTGGTGCTCCATGTTATTTTCCTGTAAGACCCGCCGCCTTTCTCTCTGCAGCTGTTCAATCCTCTGCTTCTGTACTTCAGCTTCTTCCACCTTCCCTTCTTCGAGAAACCTGAGGGCATCGAGGAAGAGAATAAAGGAATCCGAATCCCACGGACTTATAACGATCACTACTGCTGGAACCGCATGTGTCCTAACTGGATACACCAGACGCTTTCCTGCACACGAGACTCCCCTTCCACCCTTCAAACGGTATTTGAGGGAGTAAGGAAAGATATTATTCTTTGAACTGGTGGTTTATATACATGGTTCCAAAATCAGATCTATAAAAAGTAACTTAGAGTCTCCCACTCTTCCTCGTCTCTAATTCTTCCTATCGATCTCCCCCCCCATCTCGCCCCCTTCACTCCACCTGTGTTACTAGTTCCTAGTGCATTCTCCTGGAGATTCTTTATGTGCGTAAAGCAAACACGAATGCACATCCTTACCTCTTCCCTCCCTTTTGCAAACATAAGTGGTAGTAGGCTGTGTGTACTGTCTATACCTTGGTTCCTTTTGCTTTACTTTCTACTTAATGACACAGGTCAGGGCAAACGTAGTTTTACAGTTGTGAGTACATGGAACAGAGTTCACTCCTGTTTTATTTACTAATTGCTGTATTATTTGCCACACGAACAACTGTAGACCTACTTTGCCCCCCCACCCCCACCCCGGTGTAACCTGGAGCCCTTCCTGGGTAGCCCATGGACACCTGCATTTTTCAAAGCTGTACAGTGTTCGGTTGTGTGGATGTATCTGACTTTATCTTGACAATTTCCTACTGATAGACATTCGGGATGTCACCGATCTTTTCATGTTACAGTTGATGCTGCAACAAAGGACCATGAATATCTCTCATTTTGCACATGGGTTAGTGTACTGTAGGGAGAAATTTCCAGAAGGGAAATTGCTGGGCTGAAGGGGGAGTCTGTAATGTAAACAATCAAACTGCCCTTCATGGGCATTACAGTGATTTATGTCAACGCCAGCAAGGCTACCAGAGCGCCTTTCCCCACAGGCTCAGAGCACGCCACGCCTTCGGATCGTTGCCATCCGTAGCTTAAGAAACGGCACGTCCGTGGGGTTTTAAAAATGCGCATTTGCCTGAGTCAGATGAAGCGTCTTTTCGTGTTTAAGGGATATCTGCACTTCTTATTTTGTGACCTGTTCGTTTTCTTATGTCCATTTTTTTTAACGGGTTGATCTTGATTTCTAGAAACAGTTCATGAAATGAGTAGCAGATATAAACTTCTCGGTTTGTTATTTATCTTTTGACTTTGCGTCTACATTTTATTTACTTTGCCACGAAGAAGGGTGTTGCGTGTACGTGTGTGTTTTTAAATAAAGTCAAGTTTTACCCCCTTTTTCCCTTCTGGGTTTTGAGTCTTACTTAGAAAGGCCTTAGGGGAGAGATCATCCTCCCCGTTTTTCAGAGTCAGAAACTGAGGCTGAAGAGGATGAAAAGATGGGTCACATGTCACACAGCTGGTCAGTGGCACACGGAGACTCAAACCCTGGATCTCAGCGCACCAGAATAATTCCAGTTCTGGGCGGGGAGGACGCGGATGCTTTTTACCCTTTCAAATGCACAATGCATTTTTTAATTGAATGCAGTAAAACTCTTAAAAAAATTTCTTGATATTTTCACAGGAATAGGGCTCTCCCAATGAACAGAAGTCGTGCCACATGCAGACGGAAGCTGGGCTCCGTGGCGTCCGCGTGACGGTTCTGCGGTCCCCTGCACCCCATTCCTGATGACACCGTCTGTCTTTCCGAGGCTCCTCTGGGGTCCAGGAAGCTGTTAATAACAGTCTATATAAAGCTCTACAGCTCTGGAGACAAAGATGGAAAAAAAGGACCCTTACCTTTGGTCTGGCCTAAACCGAGTGTCAGTAGGTGGTAACAGAGCCTTCAACAACGGATCAAGTTCATTTAATTCTAGTGCAAACTGGGTGAAGCCGTAATATTGCTCGTAGCCTTTTGGCATGGGATCTGCAAGAAAGAGAGACCGTTCATCCCCAACTTGCACTGCAGTTACGTTCCATTTTAACGTCCTCACGCTTTTCATCTCAGACCAGCTACGATGTTTCTCTCTCAGCGTTACACTCTTCCGTTTGCATTAACACGTTCTGGCTAACGACGAGGGCTGGATACTCCCTCTACATTTTCCTCTCTGGAAGTCTTCTTCCACCCACCAGGGAAAGGCCCCTCTGTGCGGTTACACGGCAAATTCACAAAACGTCCTTAAGTTTCCATACTGTGTAACCCGGAAAAAGAATTTGTTCCTGAAACAAACTCATTAAAAAGAACTCTAGATCCATGTTTCCTCACTAACAGGACTATCACTCTAGAGCATCCATTTTTCACTGGAGAGACGTCAGATTCTCCTAAAACTCTGTCTTCTGCCTGCAGTCATGTTGGACCACCCCCCGTCAGTGCTTAATAAATGTTATTCTTCCCTCCACACCTGCCCCTCTTTTCCCGAACTCCTGCCCTGCCGAACCTTACACATTTCCGTCAAAAACCCTCTCAGCGGAGCCAGGAACAGAGGTGGGTCACACTGGCAGAAGCACTGGCAGCTGGACCCGCAGGGGACAGAGGACCCAAGACCAAAAGGACAACGGCCTTTGGGCTGCTGGCATTTCAGAGGACGGGGCCTCAGAGCGAGCTGCCCAGTGGCAAACCTGTCATCCTTCTGGAGCTGCGGAGAATGGCTGAAGGGGATTCAGAGAACGTCCGGCTGCCACTCCCACGACAGGCCCAGACCACCGCGCAGGCAGGGGGTAGGGGCCAGGCAGCCTCTACCTCACAAAGGGCGAGGCCACCCTGCAGCACCAATGGGCCAGGCTGCCGCCAACCAGGGCCTCAGGGAGATTGGGAAAAGGGCCCACTGACCCAGTGGACCCAGAGGGTTGAGCGTTGAGCTACAGAGGATTATCCTGGACCCTTAAGATCCAATAACATTTTTCCTTGCTGGTTTTTAGCCTTGCTTGGGGCCTGTCCCCCTCTCCTTCACTCCTATGTCTCCCTCGTGGGATGCCTGCCCTATGCCTGTCCCACCACTATATTCTGGAAGCACATTTGGTTTCATAGGCTCACAGCTGGGGGGGGATGAATCATTCCTCATGTCTCACCCCCCACCTGATACAGATGATATTTAACAAGACTTCGGAATTTAGAGTTGAAGCTGAAATGAGGCGAGACTTTGGGAGGCTGGTGGGATGGGGTGAACACATACTGCACGTAAGAAGGACATGCATTTGGGGGGCCGGGGTAGAATGCTATGGACTGAATGTCCATATCTCCCCCAAGTTCAAGGCTTGAAGCCCACCCGCAGTGCGGCTGTTTTGGAGACGGGGCCCCTGAGCAGGTAGGCACGGCTAAATGAGGTCGGAGGGGTGGGGCGGGCCCTGGGCTGGCGGCTGTCTGCACGGATTCTTCCCCGGAACCCATGTTCTCCAGCTCCTTGATCTTTGATTCTTCCCCAGCCTCCAGCACCGCGGGAAAATCAGTTTCTGTTGTTGAACCCCCCGGGTCTGCGGTATTTTGTTATGGCAGCCCAAGCAGGTTAGTGCAGGTGTATTGCCCTGACTTCCAGCTAAAGATCAAGCTAAACCCCCCAAATTTGCACTGGGCAAATCAAACCTAGACTAATAAAACCACTCATAGCCCAGGCTCTAGTTGTTCACATACAGATGCAAATGTGTTCCGTGAACTTTTCTACAGACCACTTCTGGACGTTTCGAAGTCCTTGGTCAAATTCTACGTCTATATCTCTGTGTATCCTAAGTATGAAATCACATCAAAGCTTCCTAAAGTGCCCTCAGAAACCTGTCCCTGTCTCCACCCACCAGACTGAAGAGGGGGCTTTGCTTGGAGACGGGCCAGGACGCTGGAGGCCCAGGCAGAGAGAGAGAGCCCGTGAGTAAGACACCGACAGCAAGAGTGACAGCAGCTCATACAGCTCTCCCGTCCAGGTGCTGCCTTAGCACCCAGAGGGGATGGGAGCCCCGCTCTGCGACACAGGCTCCAAGCAAAGGAGAGCGAGTGCTTCCTTGCAGGACCCCATGTGCGCCTCTGTGCCTCTGCGGCCAGGGAGGCGGCCTCGGGCGGCCAGCTCACGCTGACTTCCGGCGACCTGGGCGATGGAGGAGGAGGCGGCTGCTACCCACTGCGGCCCCTTCCACAGGCATCTCCCTTTCTTCCTTGCTAATGGGAAGCTGCTCCAGTCCGGTGGCACCGTGTCCTCCCTAGGGGGTGAATCCAAAGCCACTGGATGCTCTCCGGGCTACCCAGGTGCCCCACATTGCTGCAGGATGGGTCTGGACCCGCTCCAGGCTGACAGAATGTAAAGACACATTCGCTGGGGGACCCGAGGAAACTGAGTTCCTGAGAAAAGCAGGGCATAAGTGAAGAATGCTCTTTTGTCCTCCCTTCTCCCTGCTTGGTGGCCTGTCACGTGGGGATGTGACAGTGACATGTGACAAGGATTACATCCAGGAGGGAAACACAGCCACCATATCAGGAGTGGCAGAATGCACCCTCCCTGACCTGTGCTCCTGACACAGGCAAGCCGTTTCTCGTCAAACCTGGGGCCACCCACCAACTTATTATTAATTATTAGCCCATTTCCTAATGGTTTAAGCCGCTATTAGAATGGTTTTCTTGTTTTGATCAGCCTAAAGCATCCTAATGGTGGTCTTTCAGAACAATGGTTTTTTAATATGACCACAGCTGGGAAACCTACTTATCAGATTAGAAGATGAACTAAAGTCTTAAAACATCCTGGGGTCTGTTAGGAAGGTCTGGCTGCCCCGGTCCTTCCTCCCACGGCCACCCACGGGGCTCAGCATCCCTGTGGCACGACAGGAGCGATCAGAGTGGCTTGTGGGGCTGGATGGACCTGGGGGATCCCTAACTCTTGTGTGCCCCAGGTTGCCCTGCTTTTCCGGGAACATTTCTCTCTTTGCCCTGCTCTAGCATGACTTCCAGTACTTCACTGTACCCCTTCTTAGTGCCCAGTATAGGCACAGGGGTGAGGTGTGTTGACGGGAAGACAGAACGACTGGGGAGTAGCAACGGCTTCCTTCTGGGAGTAAGAACCCAGACCTCCCTGGCCACCGGCGGAGTCGCTGATAAGCCCGGGGGATGCGTCTGAGAGATGACTCGGTGAGTGAAGAGGGACGACAGCTCACATGCAGCTCAGCGCAGGCAGGGGGCGCCAGTGGACACGGATGCGCCCCGCCCCGCCCTCCATACTAACTCGCTATCCAGACACAGGAGGCGGAGGAGGCGCCGCCGCAGTAGATGCTGTCGTGCCACTTCCCGAAGAGCCGGCGCACCGCCTTCCCGCTCCGGTCGAACACGGTGCCTTCGATCTCACAGGCGTTGGTGCTCCAGTACTTCGCCTAGGAGTCAAGTGGAAGTGGTCTGTTTAGTATTATGGGGTCCACTTATTACAGACACTGAGAAGGGTGGAAAAAGGGAAAGGAGAGAACCATAATGATAATTCTACATTGCATATAGTTCTCCAGTTCTGGATTCTATAATTTTTTATTACACTTTTAATTATGTAATAACAATTAATAGCTAACCCTTTATTTACGGTTTGCAACTCAACGAACCAATATTTGATACGTTTCTTTCCTGGCTGTGTAAGATACATTTTCTTCTACGTTTTCGACACACAAAGTAATAAGGGAAAGTTTAGTTCATCCACATCAGCCACAGAGTGTGCTTGGCCTGTAAGCCCCCCCCCCCCGCCCCCGCACTGCCCCCCCCCACCCCCGAACAGCGGTTCCCTGGCTCTCGCTGTGGGCCTGACTATTGCAGCTGGAGAGAAATATACCTCTCATAATTTTTTTCTCTAAAGGAACAAGACAGTCTTTGGTAAACCAATAAAGGTGGCTGCTTCGTAAACCAGCATATGTTCAGTTTCTCCTATAATTCCTTCCCCAAGTATAGATCTTTTCATCCAATCTACAGGAACCTGAGGGAATCCATATGACACTGTGGTTGGACCTGGTCTCAGACCAGATGAGCTCAGCTCAGCTCAGCTCAGCTCTGCCTTGAGGCTTTATGCAGTACTACACCAGGCCCGGCAGAGGGAGCTCCAACTTCCTAGAATTCATTAAAAAAAAAGAAAATCTCCCAATTACTTAGCTGCCCCAAAAAAGTCTCCACTAGAAAAAGGGAAGGCATTACTCCACAATTCAAAAACCCTATTACTATTTCCAGCCAAAACAGAACCCATATTTGGAAACCAATAAAGTTGAGTGGCATTTTCAGGCCGTAGTCTGACGGGTTGGCCTCCCCATCCCAAGTCTGTGCTCAGCATCTTGACCTGAATCAGAAATTTGAAAGTCAGTTCTCACGTCCTGTAAAACTGAGGAAAGAAAGATAAAAATACTGTCCAGGCTGTTCAGTTTGTTCTGAAGCAGATGTCAGGTTTTTTCTCACACATATTTGCCAACAAATCCAACACTGGCAACGGGATGGGGCCTCGGCGGGAGGCAGTCCCGACCCACGGGCGCCGCCGCCCGCGGCGCCTGCTCGCAGGCTCTCTTTCGGCAGCAGGCACACGGCCCGAGTTCGAATGCTCTTCATCTCCTGTGTCTACAAAAACCTACGCTCTGGTCTGAGGTGGACAAGGACCAGGCGGCTGGGAGACAGGGGAGCCCAGCACATCTCCTCGCGGGGAAATGCTGAGAGCTGGGCGGCTCTCCCCTGCAGGAAGAGCGTGCAGATTCTGCACCAGGCTGCCCTTTGCTTCTTTTTTGCAGACAGCTTAGACGAAGCTTTCAAAGAGGCAGGGCCATTTTTATTTAATGCCAGATCACTACTAGCTTTGTGTCTGACTACAGCCCAGTCTGACTTGCAGGGTGTAAAAAAGACCCCAGTCCACCTGTCCATCATGCCCGCCACCAGCTACAGGTGGACCAGGGGGTACCCCGTGAGATCCCATGATGAAAACCAAATACCTCAGCTTAGAATTCACCTTAGCTCAATGCAAATATTTTTGAGGGTGGGGGTGACACTTTCAGGCCCTTTGAAGTACTTGAGATTTTTAACAGCAAGAGGGCATGGAAGGAGGAAGAGAGGAGCAGGAGGGCCGCCACCGAGCCAGGTGGGAGGGAGCGCAGCCCACTCCACGCGTTCGCCACAGGCCCGTCTGCTCACTCATCGTGCGGATGGGCCTCCGCTGGGCGCCAGGCACCACTTCCAGGCCGCAGGCTGCAGCCCTGAGCAACACAGACCAGCCTTCCGCTCGCTCTCCTGGGGCAGGGGTAGCAAGGAGGGCGTGGGGTACAGCAGATAAACAAGTAAACCCACAGGGAGCAAGCTAATCCCAGTCAGCGATGACAACTTCGGAGAAGATGGGATGTGATAACAAGGGGGGCAGGCTGTGGGAGGATCTGGGAACAGGGGTCCAGGCAGGGAAGACAAAGAGAAAGAAAGAAGGTCGGTGGAGCCCAAGGACCACAGTGAGGAAGGACGGGGACACTGAGGTTGGAGGGGAGGGAGGGGATGTGTGTGCGTGCCTGTGTGTGCACGTGTGTGCGCATGTGTGTGCACATGAGTGTGTGTGAGCTTGAGGGGTGGGTAGGGAAGTGCGGACTGGGCGGGGCTCGTGGGCCCCTGTAGGGATGAAGCTGGTACTGTGAGAAAGACGGAAGTTGTCAGAAATCTGGTCGAATATGACACAATCTTCTTTTTAAAAAAAATGTAGTAAAACATACATAACGAAACCTACCATTTCAACCATGTGCACGTGTACAATTCGGTGGCATTAAGCACATTAATGATACTGTAGAACCGTCACCTTCTCTCACCCCAGAAATTGTCATCCCCCAAAATGACCCTCTGAGCTCATCAAACACTCCCTCCCCAAGCCCTGCCCCCCAGCCCCGGGCCACCAGCATTGCACTTTCTGTCACCATGGCCCTGACTGATGTGCGTCCCTCATAAGAATGGAATCACACAGCATTTGCCCTTTTGTGTCTGGCTTATTTCCCTCAGCATACTGTCTTCAAGGTCAATCCACACGGCCGCATGATGACCTGTTTCAAAAGGCTCTCTGTGGCAGCTGCACTGAGGATGGACCAGAGGGAAGGAAGCAGGACAGGAGGAGCCATGGCCCTGGTCCAGGTGACAGAGGTGGACTGGGACCAGGGAACCCCTGGCATGGCTGGTCTGCCGGCACAAAAGTGAAGGTGAAAAGTTCCCCAAGATCCCCTGTGCCCCTCAGCCCCGGCTGTGCCAGGACCTTCCCGGGCCAGAGCGCCCAGGGCCACCAGAGCTCACCTTGGTAAAATTCACTTTGCAGTGGCAGGAATCGTCATTCCGGTTCTTGATGACAATCTCTCCATAATGCTCAATCCACCTCTGCCCGCTTAAGATGTTATGGATGCAGGAGGTGACTTTGTTCCACTCAAAGTGATCTCCGAAACTAGAGGGGGAGAGGCGAGAGGGACAGCTCTCAGCAGAGCCCGCAGTGCACGCAGACAAACACGCCACTGTCACAAACAAGTCGTGTCAGGAAACACTCATTCCTGCACCCAGGGAACTGGCATGGACGGAGCTGCTCAGCCATGCTGGGCGGCCTGAGCTTTTACTCTCCAGGGAGGCACGTGTGCCACGGAGTCAGGAATAATCAGGCTCAGGCAGGCGCTCCGGGAGCTGTCACCAGAGGCTTCTCTACAGCGGGTCATCTCCGCGGACAGCCCACTCCCTCTGACACAGGAGGGAACTGAGAGCCAGAGGTGACTTGCGTGAAGTCCCCAAACAAGGAAAGGGAAGTGGCAGTGGGGGAAGGCTTTCGCAATCTGCTCCCCCCCCCACACACACATGTGAGCACACACATATAGGTACACATATATGTATGCATGTAAATACATGCACATGCAGGCATATGCACATGTATCTTATGTATAAATCTTCACATACATATATCTTAAGTATTTTACAATGAGAAAGTGTTCAGACACTAGTTACGGAGATAAATAATAATTATGAGGATAATGGTAACCAGACCGAGCACTTACAGGGCACATACCACGGGCCACATACGATTTTACATGCTTTGCATATACTATCTATTTAATCTCTGCAGCAGCCCAATGAAGTAGAGGGTTGATATGCCCAGTTCAGAGATGACAGCACTGGAGATCAGAAAGGTTAGGGCACCTCCCAAGGATGTGCAATTAGTAAGGAGCAGAATGAGGGAGGGCACGTGGATCCTGGGGGCGTGGTTCTGGATGCCATGTTCTGTTTTGTGAATAGTGTCAACAGTCCCTGATGGATCAAGGCCAGATCTCCCTTCAAAGAAATCTCGACAGTGAGGCAGGACTGCAATGTTAAAGAAAAACCACCATTCTTAACTTTTTAGAAAGTGGAAATGAGTTTTCAGAAAGCATCTTTTCAAGGGATTTTGGTCTCCAGGAAGCACTTTCATTTGAGGGAAATAAAATGTGAGGTTGTCAAAATGGGAACGTTTGGACTGACTGTCAAACAGATTAAGAAAAAACCACTCAATGCCTTGGGAGTGGGGTGGGGGGGACTGTGGGCAGCCTGTCCTAAAGCCATTATCTTGGCCCTGAATTCTGTCAAGTTCCCACCCACAGAAGCACTTACGTGGGCAGAGTCACGTGGGTTGTGCCAATGGGGACAATTTCCAGGGATTTGCCCCAGAACTTGTTTTTCCACCTCACATCTGAAATACAATAATACCACATGTTACACATTTAGCGGGAGAGCTAGGTAGATAAAAGAGTTCTTGGGCCACGTAGATGGTCGATTACGACACAGGACAGTCTGTCTTCATAATAAAACCCATTACCATACAGGATGCCTTTGTGACTTTGTATGCAATTCAGCGCCCCCTTGGGAGAGCCCCCTCGGGAGAGCTATACAACGGAGTATGTTGTGAGGCGAAACGGCCCCAGAGGAGAGGAGTGGCCACCATGCAGGAGGCCACCAGGCCGAGGAAAGTGACTGAAGGCAGAAGCCATAGCCTGTTCAAGGTGGGGCATGGGGTGTGGTTCAGTCTGTTGGTCTCAGACTGTCCAGAGAGAACACAGACAGACTGGGTACCAAAAATGGGCTCCAGCCCTGGCTGGTGTGGCTCGGTGGACTGAGCACCGGCCTGCCAACCAAAGGGTTGCTGGTTCGATTCTCAGTCAGGGCACAGGCCTGGGTTGAGGGCCAGGTCCCCAGCTGGGGGTTCCAGAGAGGCCACTGATCCATATTTATCCCTGGCTGGTGTAGCTCAGTGGATTGAGCACGGGCTGGGAACCAAAGTGTCCCAGGTTTGATTCCCAGCCAGGGTACATTCCTGGGTTGCAGGCCATAACCCCCAGCAACCGCACATTGATGTTTCTCTCTCTCTCTCTCTCTCTCTCTCTCTCTCTCTCTCTCTCTCTCTCCCTCTCTCTCTCTCTCTCTCTCCCCCTCCCTCCCTCTCTCTCTCTCCCTCCCTTCCCTCTCTAAAATAAATAAATAAATAAATAAATAAAATCTTTTAAAAAAAATGGGCTCTGCAGCCTGCCTAGGAAGTCTGGTTTGTGTGCCCTGGGGAGAAGAAGGTGTGTGTCTGGGCAGGGGACTGACTTTGCAAAGACAATTGGCAGCAGTATGGAGAACAGAATAGGAGCAGGAGAGATGAGGAGCAGGTGAGAAGTTACCAGGCCATGGCAGCTACTCTGGGGATAAACAAGGGTGAAGTGAGCCCAGACCGTAGCGGTGGGGATGGAGTGGAAGGGAACGATCCCAGAACCAATACAGACATAGAGATAGAACGGGGTGACAGATCAGATGCAGAGTGTGAGTGACAGGGAGAACTTGGGGATGATTTCGGACTTCTTCGACTTGCATGAGTGGTGGTGCCAACAGGGAGACGGGGAACAGAAGGAGAAAGGCAGAGACCACTGACCCCTCTGGCTGCGGCATGATGCTTCAGGCCACAGGGGGGCAGAGGTGACAGCAGGGAGGCCAGTGGGGCCATGGCCGATGGCCAGGACAGAGGCGGAGCGGGCCCAGGATGACCCTGGCCACACGTTACATGATTTCATTCACATGAACTATCCAGGAAAGGCAGATCTATGGAGAGTATGGTCAGTGGTTGTCTCAGGGTGAAAGAGACTCACGGAAATAGGAAGTTGTGGTGGCGGGGGATTTGATAAATAGGTTTCTTTTGGAGTAATGATAACGTTACAAAAATTGATTGTGGTAATGGTTGCACAACTCTGTAAATACACTAAAACCCATTGGCTATCTCGATAAAGGTGCCTCAAGAAAAAGATAATTGGCCATTTAAAGCAAAAACAGCAGTAGTAGCAATGTACTGCAGGATTCATAATATACATGAATAAAACGTACGTCCACAATAGCACAGAGGTTGGGAGAGCAGAAATGAAAGCATATTTTGTAAGTTTTTTATAATACAAGCAGAGTGGCACATTACTTGAAGGTAGACCGTGATACATTAAAGATACATAATACGAATCCTAAAGTAACAACTGAGAAGTGAAACAAAGAAGTATAGCTAATAAGCCAGCAAAGGACCTCAATCCAAAAGGCAAGAAAATATTAATCCATTTAGAAAATATCTGTAGCCTTATTTATTCTTTGGAACAACCCATGCCCTCCCAAATCCAAAGGGAACAGTTCTCAAATTAAAGAAAAGTCAGCAATATAATTTTAGAAATAAAATTAAAAAATTTGAAAAGTAAAAACCCCTCTGCTATCTAGACTCTGATAAACAACTGAGTATTTTTGTGTCTCTTGAAATGTGAGGCCTTTCAAGTGTCTATGGAACGAGATAGAGAAAATGTTACAGGAAAACAGTGGTGACCCCACGATTGAGAATTTTTTGAAAGAGGGAGCAACTAAATTATCCTCCTGACTCCTCAGCTGCGAAGCAGACAAATGTCAGTTACTGCTCAGGGATGACAGGCAAGAACACGAGTGGATACTTCCAGCAAGCCCACAACCAGGGCCCACTTTTAATCTTAACAAGCATTCGCCAGCAGCTCCTTATGACACAACTCTATAACATCCCCCCCAAAATACTGGGGGTCAGATACATTAGTCAGCACATTACCTTGCCAGAAAACAAAGTTCCCCGACTCCGCGTGACATGCAGAGATAGGTGGGTGGTGGCTGACCTGACGGAAACAAAAGCCAAAAACAAAACAAGTTATTAATTTTATCTCTTGGGAAGTGCATTCTGTCCCCCTGGCACTGAGATGTGACAATGCTCAGCGCCTCTTCAGCTTCCTTTCAACCAGCCTGTCCTTCACAGGGTACCCTGAATGCGGCCAGCTTGGATTCGCTCAAGTTCGTCAGCGATGAGAAGAAACTGGGTGAATGGGAGCCTCTGGAAACCTCGGAGAAAAGCGGCCAAGGGGGCGAGTGATAAGGACAGAGACACATTTGGAAAGATGTGAAAATAAAATCAGGGACACACAAGCACTGCCCACTCATAAACCCTACATATAATCTAACATTGTCTACCAAGGTCAAAATCCCTATTAACCTGTTCTGAAAGTACCTGCGTTTAATTAAATTATCAAATCACAAATATTTTTAAATGCTACTTCTTGGCAACACAAAAACTAACTTTGCAGAGGGGTGGGGTGGAGGGATTGAGCGAAAAGAAAAACAAAGGGGAAAGAACTCATGGACGCAGACAACAGTGTGGTGATAGTGGGGGGAAGGGCAGGGGGCGGGGGAAGGTGGAGGAGCGCAGAGGGGATAAATGGCGATGGGAGGAAACTTGACTGGGCGAGGCGAACACACAGTGCAGTGCACTGATGACATGTGGCAGAACTGTGTACTCGAAACCTGTATAATTTTGTTAACCGGTGTTGCCCCAGTAAATTCAATAAAAAGAAAACTCCTGGCCTTAGCAGATTTCACTCTTCTGAAAGTCACAAATCTAACCTCTTTGCCAATTACCTATAGGAACTGATTCAAGATTAAGATAATTTTTTTTAAAGAATCCTGTTTCTACAAAGAGCTAAACTGATAAAAAAAATTTATTCACTTTCGGTGAAGATAGAAATACGCAGTCGCATTCTAGGAAGGAGAGGCCCCTGCAGCGGACTGTAGCGCGCCCCCTAGCGTGCGCCCTGCCTTTCATCGCTGCAGCCACCACTTCTGTTCAGTTCAGTAACGAAGGCGCTCTTGGGAAGACGGTGCCTCCGTACGTAACTTGAGGCTCACGGCTGGTGCAGGTGCAGTTATTGTAATTCAGTGTCAGTGAGACCGGTCATGGTGCCAGCCGTGTTTCCAGAAATTCCTGCCAGCTGCTTCTTACCAAAGTATGTTACACTTAGGGCATCCAGCCCGAAGGCTTCCTGTTACACACGAGGAGACAGACACCAGAAAGGTTACGGAAGGTTCCCCGCCACACGGACAGGGAATAAGTCCTGGTAAAACCAGCAGGTTTGGTTCACAGCATGGTTTGGGGGGAGAGAGAAGAGATCCTCAAACCCACCCGCTCCGGAGCCTCGGCTGCAATGAGGGACACGGTCTGAACACCACTTCTGGGCGGCACCCCTGCAGGCAGAGAACAGCAGGGCCAGGACAGCCTGGAGCTGCCTCAGTGCTGCGTTTCTGTCCATGTTAACCCAGTGGCGACCCACAGAGGCGTCTGAGTCTTAGTTGGAGTCGGAACTGACCCAGCCCCGGAGCAGACACTCTCTGTTAACCTACTGCCTATATCCGGTTTAGACTGGTTTCCCAGCATCCCTCTTCCCTCTGATTGGCGAGGATCCCCAAACATTCAGGAAATTAGCATATGTGGTTTTTATATGCACGTGTCTTTCTATAAGCCTAAGGTCAATGAGATGCCGTTGGTGGAGAATTCTTGTAATTGATTTATGTATTTGAAGGCTTTCTTCACCCTGACCTAATCACTTTTGATTTATGCTTTGAATGCATCAAAAGGTAAGAAGCAGATGGGAAAACAGCGTATTTCAACATTTGTGTATTTTATTAAGTTTTTCTTTTTTGGATGTATAAAAATATCCCTTAAATACATCGATTCTGCAGCTGTCCTGGAACATAACTATATAGTCCTAGTTCCTGGCTCACCTCTGTCCTCGAAGGGCAGCTGTGGAAAAGAGGGCAAGTGCCAGATGGAAGGGGGGGGGAACCATCCAGGGAGGGACCCAGTGGCCAGTCTCTGCACCGCATTCATCGGACTTGACCGATCCCCATGAGGTGCCGGGCCCTGCCCCACTCACTGCGGACACCGTGAGAAACAAAAACCTCCACCCTCGTGGAGCTGACGTTTTAGTGCAGAAGTGGGTGAGGCAGACAATAAACAAATGAGTACGTAATTTGTCAGTAGGGCCAGTTTTTAAGGATAAAGCCAGCCATAAGGATGAGGGAGGGATAAATGGTAGTGCTGTCCCAGACAGAGTTATTGGGGCAGGACTCCCGATAATGGAAAGTTCTGGGGTGGAGAGAGATAAGGAGGTGAGCCACACAGAGAGCTGGGAGAGGGGTGTCCCAGGCGGAAGACGCAGCCACTGCCCAGGGCTGGCAGGTGCTCGGTGTGTTTTAGGAGAAGCACAAAGGCAGCGTGGCTGAGGCTAAATGAGTGAAAGCAGGAGGGGGCGTGTTTCTGGGGGCGGCATCTTGGCGGGCTTGGTGGGCCCTGGCCAGGACTTCCGCTTTCATTCCAAGTGACAGGGGAAGTCACTGGAGAGTTTAGAGAACCTGTGCCTCCTACTTGAAGCAATCACTCTGCCTGCGGGCGAGGAGCCTGCTATGGAAACGAGAGACCAGACAGTGAGTCTGTTGCAATAATCCCCGTCATTGATTACAGTGGCGTGGGCACAGTGGCTAGCACCAGTGGGCGGGCAGTGAACACGGCTGGCTTTGGAAGGAAGGCTTCTGCACAAATGCCCTAGGGTTTGCTGGTGGATAGGATGGGGATTATAAGAGACTGAGCTGTTAAGAATGATGCCAAAGATACTGGCCTGACTGGGGGGAACATGCAGTTGCCAATTATTTTCTCTTCCCCTGTGTTCAGAGTTAATCTCTTATTTGATATACACCTGGGTCCTTGTGAAAAAAAGAAAAACAACAGAAAAAAAAAACACATAAAGTGAGGACTTGACCTAGAAAAGGAGAGGCACTGGTTTAGCTACCTTCCATTTAATTCACTGCTAGTTTTACTGGAACAGCTTGAATCCCACCCCCCCCCCCCACAAGGTCTTTAAATAAGATGTCACTGTGATCGGCAGTAAACACCTCTGGCTTCTACCAGATAAAAGAACTGTTCAGAGAGGCGGCGTGAGGGTGCAAGGAGAGGAGTGACAGGCACGGGTATTCACAGGCTGTCCGAGAATTTTTGTTCCAGTTCCCCCGATGCGTCACAGAAAAGGAAGAAGGGCCGAGCCCGTGGAGCAAAGGGAAAAAACCACTTCATCTGAACTTCTCCCATTTTAGTAGCTGTCCGTAACTGCACTCAGTGTTCCTGCCACACACTCTTGAGGGTGTGTAAATGGTTAGGATGACAGGAACACAGGGACCCGACAACTGAAGTTTCAGGTAATTAGGAAAAGCCACTTTTAGGTAATAGCTTAATTGCACATCCTAAATTTAGACGGCAAACCTGTCCCAAAGGTACATAGAGAAGCAAAACCAACTGAAATGAGTTTTCGGAGCCCTGCAGCCACGGATGAAGCTCAAAACGCTTCATCCACTCTGTGCTGGGCAGCAGGAGCCTCAGTCCCTGTGGGGACAGAGGAAGTCCCTTTTTCCTGAATTTCCCCCTTTTTTGGGCTTATTCAGAAAGCCGAGGCTGAATCAGATTTCTTGGCACAAAGGAAGCTCCTTCCCCGACACGGTGGAACGGATGCCAGGGATGTTTATAATGGACTCCTGGAAGCACCCAGTCCGCAGGGGCCGCCCGCCGGCCCACAATGGGGGCAGAGCACAGAGTCCTCCCGTGAGTCTGGAGGATGAAAGGTTGGAGTGGCCAGGGCAGACAAAATCCCGTCGTCTGAACAGTCCAAAAAAGGCTATTTTCACAGGGGCAGCCGATAAATCCAGTGGCTCTGAGCTGATAAATCCAGTGGCAACTAAACCTTCACAAGAGATTTCCAAAAAAGGTGACGGACAGGGGACCAGGGAGTGGAAACAAAGGGCGTTAGCCGAGGGGGACTGGACCATGCTGCCGCCTTCAGTCTCGGCATCCCCACCTGTGACTGATCCTCTCCTCACCGGCCACGCTGTGGGCATTTTGAAGATCAAATGAGACCCCCTACCAGTTTGAAAAGCGTGAGGCACCCTGCATGCCCAGTTACGAGGAAAATCGGAACAACAAAGGTTTTCTCTGGTTTCCGACCTCCTGAGTCACTTTGACATTGCATGTTTGGGTCTGTTAGGTGGGAAACAACACAGCTCGATGTAGCTGAGCTCTGGGGCGCACCTCGACCTCCCTGATCACTGACCACTTCGGACATCCACGCGCCCGCTGAAACCACGAGGCGACAAAACCCAGGGCTTGGAGGAAAGGCACCGACATTGCCTTTCGAACGATGTCCAGAAAACATGGCAGAAAAGCCGAGTGACTCTTGTTACTTTCTGGTTCCTTTCACTTGGAGATACGCGGTCCATCAATGCCCTTCCTCGTTGGAATTCCACCCCAAAAATGCTAATGTGGGGGCCCTCCCCACTTATTATATTAGTCCCTCGGTGACCTCCACTCAGGGTAGAGGTGCAAGAAGACAAAGCAGCCCCTGAGCTCTGAAAGCCGAAGTCTGTCACCTGCACGTGGAGGGCAAGGGCAGGGTCGTGCGGTCTCCAGGAAGGTTCAACGTCCCCTGGGCCGGAAGCGGCAAGCAGGTGGTCCGGCCCCTTGAATTAAACAGCCACCTCTCTCTCTCTCACCACATGCACCTCTCCCCAGTGATCAGTCTCTGGGGGAAGCATGCCTGGTCGTGCTGACAACACCTCTGCGTCCCGCAGCGGGTCTGTTTTTCACGGTGAGTGCACGGAGCAGCTCTGTAGTTCATGCATCAGCCTCTTGTAACCTCGGCGTGGCTCTGTCTCCGAGAGACGCATCCATTCTCGGGGGTATGAGAAGAACTAACTATCTAAGGCCACGAGGCTAAATTCCACACACAGGAGGTGGCTCCCCGTGATCGGGGTGGGTGGTATCACCCCGGGGAAGCCAGCTGTGAGGACTCTTGGCTGCCCCATGCTGGCTTTCTGTCCCAGACACACCGGTGACATTAGGCCCCCTTCAAAGCACTTGAGTGAGTAGCGCAGATACAGTATATCTTATTTCAACACTCCTCTTACTATTCTTAACACTGTATATTTAAAAAAATTTTAAAAGTTGCCTCTAAATATAAGAACAGTAACAATGTGCTGAACATGTATTATTCTCAGTGCAATAATACTCTATATAGCAGTATATTACAATTTCACTTAAGCCTTACTGCTACCTATGAGCTAGCACTACCACTCCTATTTTATAAAGAAACAACTGAGCCCTGGCTGGTGTGGCTCAGTGGAGTGAGTGTTGGCCTGTGAAGCAAAGAACCTATGGACTAAAAGGTTGCTGGTTCGATTCCCAGTCAGGGCACATGCCTGGGTTGCAGGCCAGGTCGACAGTGGTGGGGGCATGGGAGAGGCAATAACATACTGATGTTTCTTCTCCCTCCCTTTCTCCCTTTCTTCCCCTCTCTCTAAAAATAAGTAAATAAAATCTAAAAAAAAGAAACAACTGAGGCTCAGGAAATTTAAGTCGCTAATACACGGCCACACACAGAGTAAGGGGTGGACTTAGGATTTGAAAGCAGGTCTACGTTATACTCAGCACACCCTATGCTACTAACAATGCCCAGATCGCTTTCCTGCCTATTTCCTTGGGATCCATTTCGTGGAACTGAAGACTAAGTTATGTAATGCTCTTTCCATTTCTGTGCGCATGTGCCCGGGAGCTGCACTTTCTCTCTCCGAGTCACCACAAGAGATACACAGGCAGACCCTGAACTTGGCTCTACCCTGTCAGGGCTCACAGGGTTGAAGCTTAGCTTAGACGAGCTCACATTACTATTGTTTCTCATAGCCACTCATCTTATCCTGATTGTCAGCTGTAGTTTGGGGCTATTTTTGGCCTTTGTTTTTTCACATGAGTGCACATAATGCCATGGTAACCAAATTATATTTTCATCCCATTTTAGGTTAAGTATTTAAATAACCCAGATGAATTTGAATCAGATTATCGTATTTCTTTAGCTACTGACTTAACCCCCTACCTCCCTAATATCAGTGTTTAATTCCTCAGTTTAGCTTCTGGCTGGAAGGCCACAGACACCGTGCTTGGGGGTTGCTGGGGGTCCGTTCTCCTTCGAGCTCCAGCAAGCACAGCCTGTGACTGACAGTTCCCACGAGCACCGTCTTCATAGGCCTCCAGCCACACCCCCGCTCCTTCCTTTCCCCATAATGCACGTCCATTGACAAAGAGGGTAGCACGTGACAGGAAGGGAAACCATATTTTAGAAAACCCCACCCCCTTTCCCCTAAGTTTTCTAAGAATCAGCAGGAGAGACATGTATCAAACCAATCACGTTTAATGTCCCTACGGGGCCATTTAGGGTTATATGGTGGTTGGACGTGTTCAGTCACAGCCTTAACCAGGGAGGAGAATTGTTTTTTATTTTTATTTTCAGTACCTTTGTACCCATTTTTTTGCCAAACCATTCCTTATTACAGGCATTTTGGACGTTGCCAGTGTTACAGTATTGCAAGCCATGCCGTCAAGCATCAGAAATGGGAGCAAACACACATGTAACACTTTTTACTTCCTGTGTCAGACCCTGGGCCGAGTGCTCTGGAGAGCGTTTCTCACTGAACCCTCACAAAGCCGCCTGAAGTCTGCGCCATATCACCACCCCACCGCAAAGAGGGAACTGAAGCGCAGGGAGGTGAAGCAGCCTGCCCCAGGTTACAAACCTAGGGAACAGGTAGAGCTGGGATTTGAACCTATGCTGTCTAGACCCAGAGATACTGTTCTTGAACATTTTTCTCTGCTAAGTCTGAGATGGGAAGAGTCTTGTGGAAGCTTAAGGAACTCAGGCTGTGTAAGTATGAAGTACACCCATCCATTAGATGAGGACAGGCATCTGCAGCCCCCACCCCACTGCATTCTCCCAGCCCCTGGAGCAATGCCAGGCACACGGTACGTTCTGGAGAAACATTTACCGATTCAATGTATTCTTACCATCAGAGTAATGCATTGATTTGGCGCTACCCAACCTGATGGGGGCGCTCATGCTCTAGAACGATGGTGAAAGCAAGTTGAGAGCACACATTTTAAACCTCTACATGGCAGTTTGGGCAACTGCTTCTTACTCTGAAATTTTCTCTCACTAGGACTTGGAACAAACAGAAAGGCCTTGCCAATGCCTATGGCCAAGCGAGGGAGCTCACATTGCTAGTACCCTTTGTGCCCAGGAGTGATGGCTAGGTTTCCACGGAAGGGAACGCGATCCTTCTCTTTATGTGCAAAAGCACTGTAATCATCTCAGTTGCTTTGAAGCCGGTGAAAGGAGGAAAATAAATATTTCAAAAGCACATGTAAGGGGAGGCATAAGCAACTCCTTCAGCAGAAGCGGACAAAAGGCTGCGTACACAAACAACAAGGGTGTACACCCACCTGCTCTGAAAAAAACTGGAAGCCCTTGTCCTCTCGAATACACTCGTACGTTTCTCCGAGAACCGGGTTAAAGGGCTTACTCCCGGCTCGGAAGTAGCTGGACGCGTAGGCCGACACGGCGAAGGCGGCCACGTACACCTAAGGCGAGGGAGGGAAAAACGTAGTTATCTCTCTGTGACCGTGGTTTGTTTCAGAAAGCCAAAGATTCATCCCGGGTGTAAAGCCAACCAAACCAACTTTGGTTTAAAGTTGCAGGCTTGAGTAATGTTTGTTGTGGCCCCGGAAACAAATGAACCAAACATTTTCAAACTCCCCATTTGTCCCGATGCCAAAAAGCTGGCAGAGGCTTTCCAGATAATGATATTTACCATGAAATGCACTATTTTGGGGGCTGTTAAGCAGAGGGCAGTACCTCTAAACCTGACAATACCTGAGAATCCTGATACCGTGCTGAGGTTTTGAGGGGGGAGGAGGAGGAAGAGCGCTTAAAAAAGCCAAACCTCCCTCAAAATTCAGGAATAAGCATCCTAAATTGAACCATTCCCAATCCGATCCTGTAGAAATCTCACAATTCATTTTGACAAAAGAAAATCTGTGAGCGTCATTTCCTAAGCCTGGACAACAGGCCACCAGGACAGAGCATGGTGCCTTTTACAAAGTTCTGCTTTGGGGAGAGGAGAAAGGGGAAACTCAAGAAGGAAAAGAGAGGAAAACTCTGGGCAGACATGCAAGATTCATAAACACCCTCCCTGTGAGGCGCTCAGCATCTTTATTTGGGGTAACAAAACACACATTATTATTTTTGTTTTTTGGGGTTGATGGGGGCAGCTAAAAAATTAACCCTAAGTACAATGGCAGCTTTCCCTTTATACTGTTGAGTAACAATTGCCACGTTTCCTCTTCCTAACACTTTCATGAGGTTTCTTATCTTGGAAAAAAAAAAGCTGAATGCCCTTCCTAAATGTTCACTGGTCGCACAACTTCCCTCAGCCTTTTGCAAACAGGATCCACTTTACCAGCTCACACTACAGAACACCCCAGAGCAGCTGGACTGTTTACAAAAAACCAATTCATTGTGTTCAATTCAGGCTTTGTTCTGGAAACCTGGGTGTCTATTCTCTCTGCTCCCTCAGATGTGCGTTACCTGTTACACAGCAAGGCTGCCCTGTCTATGCTGAATGCTGAACCAACCCTGAATCGCCTTCACAGTTTAAAATATACCAAAATGTATAAATGAGCCTGGTGTCATTCATAACACTGGGGGAGATGGGAGGGAGGGAGCAGGCACAATGCAGGCTCCTCCTCTTGGGCTGGAACAGGAGAGAGAGTCCACCCACAGAGGAGTGAACTGGACCCCAGGGTAAGCTTCCTCCTCAGTGCTCCCAGTACTTTCCCAGGATGCACTGTGCTGGAATGCACCACCTCTCCTCAAGCTTCTTCTCAAGGTCAACCACACCAATCAATCAATCAGCTGAACAACCCGAGGGTTTCTAAATTGCCACCAGCATGAAGCACCTTTAAGAATACTTTCATCTTCAAAGCCAATCATTTTCTTTAAAGATGCTGACTTTTAACACTTGCCCTGGAAGCTAGTGCTTCCCTTTGTTTGGCCGAGAGTCTCTGGGCAAGAGCGACAAAGAAGGTTGAAAACATGCAGTGCTTGTTTCTCTCCCCTGCTCTGATTATCCCGTGACGGGAGAAGTCCCCGGAGACCACGGGGTGACTGAGGGATGTCTCTCTGCACCCACTAGAGCTCCCCTTAATCTTCAAATCACTTAAGTAATGAAGCCTTAATTGAGGTTGAAATTGCAGAATGCTTAGAATTTAGAAAAGAATGGTGTCCTGTATCAGGCAGAGGGCGGTGACTTCAGGACCTGAAGCTAAGGGGCTGTGCCAACTCCAGTTTAGCCAATCGGCAACCGCCCAGGACAGAAACTCTTGGGGGAAGCCACGGTGGCCCCAGCCTCCCACGCAGTGAATGACCTTACTGGTGAGCAGGTAGCATGTGAGGAAGCAAAAAGGGGAAGAGAAATTCTTGAAGAACAAAGTCAGCCACAGTTGCAGAGAAGGCTGAGTTCCGCAGTCTCACCGCCACGGAATCCCCCACGAGATGGGGAAGGATGAGCAGCACTTGGAAGCCCCTTCACTGGAAATGCTAACTGAGTAGAGAACAGAAGGTGAATTTTCCTAGGATGAGCTTAAAAAAAAAAAAAAGCTCTACAGAATCAGACAACAAACCACCCCCCGCCCCCAGCTCTGTAGAATCAGAAGGGGTGGGAGAAGAAGAATGTTTCTTATGTGAAAATCTCTTCTGCGTTATTTTCTGAAAATCCAGGAGCCTGGGCAATTCCAAAAATAAACAAAAACATCCTCCAGGGAAATTTACCCTGGATGAAAAAAAAAAACAGCTTGAGAAATTAAATCTGTCCAGCCAGATAGTAAAAATAAACACCCCGACAGCCCTTGAGACAGATGTTTTCCAGCCAGGCTGGTCAGAACAGCCCCACTGGAGGCCGCGGGGAAGAAGCCGCACAAACCCACAGCGCAGAACTACCCCCAGGCACCAGGTGTCACGGAGAAGCGCCCCCCACTTCCCCGCCACATGGCAGGCAAGTCCTGACAGGTGACTGAGAACAGCCAGGCAGAGGGGAACCAGATGCCACTGAGAAATGAACCATCAAAAGAACAATCCCAGGGAACACCAGAAGGGACTGGGGCCCTGGCTCTGGCGGTGCTGGCTCAGCCAGGCCGTGAGTGTGGCGCAGGCGCAGAGGCGGAACAGCGCAGTGGGCAGGCTGAGTCCTCACCATCCTCTCCACGGGGTCGGGGATCCGAGCGGCCTTGTCCAGCAGCTCGCTGTACTCCAGCTCCTCGCAGAGCCTCTGCAGCGTGTTCAGGGGCTCGTTCAGCTCCACCGGCATGGCCACCTTGGACAGGTCCTTGCCTATGTTATTCCGCAGGATGTTCCACACGCTGATGTTGCTGGTGTTGGGGCAGGGCGCCGGCAAGCACGTCCGCCTTCTGGACTTGGCTTCCCCACCGCTTCCGAGAACCGGCTCTGAGAGGGAAATAAGCCTCGTTGTCTTATAAGTCCCTTCACTTTATTTCATTATTTTTAAGAAACCCATAAAGGAAACCTTACCTAAAAAAATACTCAGTTTTACTATTAATCAGTGATTCAGAATATGGTGGAGAGTCATAAGATGAAAAGAATCCTGCACAACTAAATTAAGTACCAAAATTACATGCACTAAAACTCATGGACCGCATTCACAGAGAGGCCTTCAAGCTCCTATTCAAAAGCTAGTTCCTCGTGCTCTACACACACTTACACTGAAACTGGAAACTGGGTTTCTATGTCCAGAGCAGGTTACCCTTTTCACTTTTAAACTCTTTTTAAAGAGCACTTCAGCCCTGGCTGGCGTAGCTCGGTGGATTGAGTGCTGGCTGCGAACCAAAGTGTCACAGGTTCGATTCCCAGTCAGGGTACATACCTGGGTTGCAGGCCACGGCCCCCAGCAACCGCACATTGATGTTTCTCTCTCTCTCTCTCTCTCTTTCTCTCCCTCCCTCCCTTCCCTTTCTAAAAATAAATAAATAAAATCTTTTAAAAAATGGTTAAAAAAAAGAGCACTTCAAATTCCAAAAAAAAAAACCTCAAAACTTTTAAAATCTTTTTTTAAAAATCGCTTTAAATTCTGATACAAACAATTGTGTTTATTACAGGATAATTATGAAGAAAATGAAAGTCTTCCATCATCCCACTACCCAGAAATAGCAGTGATTTATATTTTGGAGCATTTTCACTTATTATTTTCTCCATGGATATAACTCATATTACATGGCTAGATTTCTGCCCTGCTTATTCAGTTAACATAAGTATTTGTCCGTGCTAGTCAAAATTCTTCCAAAACATCCTTTGTAAATAACCGTAAATAAAATGCCACGCTACAGCGCCATAATTGAATGAATCACTTGTCTCCTGCTGCTCTTGGATATATCGCAATGTTTTGCTATGATGCAACAACGTAGTGAGTGTTCATATTCCCAGATATTTGATCATCTGATTATTTTCATAGGAAACACAGAAATGGGATTACTATGCCAAAAACTATGAACATTGTTAGACTTTTGAGTTGTACGACCAGAGGGCTCCCCAAAAAGGCTGTATCAGTTTCCCGTGTATCAGCAGCTTGTGTGACTGTCCCCCCGACCCCGAGAGCTCCTCAGGGCTGTCATCGTGTGCTTTTAATTTTTGGCAAATTCTAAGGTGGACAGTGTTATCTTCTTGCTTTTAAATTCCGTTTAGAAATGTCCTAGTGTGGTTTGGGATGCTTTTAAGAACATGTCTTCGTTTCGGAATCGTCTGCTTTCCTATTTATACATTGAGACATAATCCTTTGTTTTTGTATTTGTTTGACAATTTAATCCCCATTTGACATTTGCTTTCAGTTTGGTCCAGTGGTTTCCTGATGAATGAAGCATTTGCATGTCGCCTTTCATGCCTCTGTCAGTCTCTTCCCTCGTGACAGCTCCCGTTGCCTCCTGCTCTGGCATTCTTTCCCCATCCCAACGGACCCTATTTTCAAATGAAATCTTTTGCCTCACACCAACTTAGGAGAAAGTGGTGAGCTGATCATATTTGAATATATCTATTTGTTAAAAAGAAATATTTAACAGTTATTCTTTATAGAGCCAATCACCCTGAATAAAGAAGCTGCTGTGATGAACAGAAAGGTATGAATGAAACTGGGGTCCTATTTTGCAGTCCTATGTTTATCTAAGCATCCAGTTGATTGTTGAATTTGTTTTCATTGCTCAACATGGGTAAAAATCTGATTGACACAAGTAAATGGCTGCAGATGATTAGAGTTTTTAAAAACAGTTTTCCATGTAATTTCAAAATATTTTCTTAGATGAAACTAATCTAAATTTGAAAGAACACTCTACGACTACTACTAAGGGCTAATACGTATCGAGCCTTTACCCTCAGCAGCAAGTCTCCCAAGTATTATATACATTAGCTCACTTATTCTTTTTTAAAAAATAGTTTTACTTATTTTTTATTTTATTTTATTTTATTTTAGAGAGAGGGGAAGGGAAGGTGGAAGAGAGGAGGAGAAACATCGATGTGTAGGTGCCTCTTATGTGCCCCTTGCTGGGAACACTGCCCACAACCCAGGCATGTGCCCTGACTGGGAATCGAACTGGCGACCCTTTGGTTCACAGGCCAGCACTCAATCCACTGAGCCACACCAGCCAGGGCTATCTCACTTATTCTTTATAACAACCTCTTGAGGTAAACAGTACTATTATTCCCACTTTATGAATAAAGAAACTTATGTACAGAACAGTTAAGTCCTTGCCCTAGAACACATAACCAGTGAGAGGCAGAGCTGGAGTTAAGCAAGGAAATCTTACCCCTGAATATGTATTCCTAATGACTTAACCCCCCCATAGCACCCATATGGTGCAGCTCCTGTGTGATTTGGGGGGAAAGACATCAACAGGAAGCACTCTAAATGCCTAGCATTTAAAATGAGCTCAGAGAAATTCTAGGGTAATAATTTATCAAGGCCTTGATCCCATCCTATTTCCTTTTGTAGGCAAACCTGTGTCAGAGATTGTCAAAAGTTATTTCTTTATTGTTCTTCAATTACAGTTGCCCCCATTCTGCACCCCCCATTGTTCTCCCCTGCAAAAGTTATTTCTACATCCAATCATTTTAGTAGAGCACTGACGTTTAGAAATCTAATCTTCCTCAGCAACTGGAGGGCGTTTATTTTTGTTTCCAAATACTGCAAAGCAGAAAGCTGGGTTAAGCCCGTTGTTTGTTCGAGGCAGTGTTGGTCAGCATTCTAGTGAAATGGCTGTGGATGCGGTAGAGAAAACCAACCTTAACCTCTGACATGTTGTTTCTAGCTGGTGTCAACTCAGCACAGCTGTGGTTTTAGGTTTGAGGGCAAGTCCCCTGTTCTCAACTCTGACCTCTGAACCCTTGGCCCCCTTCCTAAGGTCTCAAAGAGGACTTGTTCAGTTGTTGGTCTTCGTCATCCACGGTGTACTATATGGCAAGGGACTAAGTGATGTTTCTTTATATTTCTTTGAATTCACCTTGTTTTTCTAGAAAGCAAGTAGCTCCTAATAGTGTCAGTCTTCTGCTTTGAACCACTGATTGATTCTTAGACTTTCCCACCAAAACATTCATCTTTCCAGAAACATTTCAAGCAAGATAGAGCCTAATGAGCGTCTGACTTCCAGCAGGTGGATGCTAAAAGGATGTTCTTCCAGAGGGTGGTCAAATGACCTGCCTTTCTTGTGCTCCCCAGAGAGTAGGCTCATGGGCATTCAGATAACAGCTCAAAATCCTCATATTTCACACATGCTTGCTGAGCCGGGAAGCACTGAAATATCAAGAAGGACCTGACCCAGTCCCCGTCCTCCCTGTAGATGAGAAAACAGGTGGTGCTCTTGGGATCCAATGCATGGCTCACACAAACCAAGATGTCCAAGGCACACAGCGTGCCAAGACTGGGAGTATCTGATGCTACAGTACTCTTGCAGAGAACTGTCCAATGGACAGATCCCTCGTGAGGGCACCTTGCTAAACAGACTTCAGTCTGTTCACGGAACTGCTAAATCAGAGCTGTTTGGGAACAGCCAGGTACTCTAGGTACCCCCCGTGGTTCAAACAACATTTCCTGGGCATCATTTCTACTTCTGGGATGAACCAGTAATAAATGAATATCTTAGGGTAACTTGAGGGCCCCCACTTCTTGGAGATGTAAGTTTATTACTTTTATATGTGTTATCTTAAAGAATTTGAATCTAAGTTACTACTCACAAGAGAACGTTTACTATATAAGCCCTATAGAATTCCTAAATTATAAAAACCACTAGAAACTCAAGACAAAAAGTTATACTCTAATACGTTTGCAGAAAGAATGACCATATAAGAGATATCTGTTGCATTAATCTTTGAGTTTATAGAATTGGCATGTGTTTATTAGTAATCCGAAAAGATCCAAGCTTTTAGAGATCAAATAATTTAAATCTTACCCACAGTTTGTCTCTCACTATCTAAATCATTACTGAGATTGTCCACAGAAAGGTTATCACTTATGTCGCTGACATACGAATCATCCTCAGAAACCTATGAGAAAGAAGAAATAATAAGCCTTAGAGTGAGAGTAAATAAGCCAGATTTCCATAACCCATTTACTAATCGTCAAACAGCTTGAACCCCATATTGCAAACCTAGAGACCTAATTTTGGATGCTCTTTTTATTCAGGCCCACACACCTGTCTGCACAGGAGGTGTTCACAGTGAACACCTGTTATTGAAATCCTTGAACTTTCTTGACTTGTTCTCACAAGGAAAACAGGGAAACTCAACATATTAGGTGTTGCTAAAATTCTTATTAATTCAGGCTACATTTTCAGAATTTTTTAGTGCTTGGGTAGAATGAGTTACAATTTGTCTTTGAACTCTTTGTGCAAAAAGAATCTTCTATAGAAATTAATAAACAAAATTAGTGCATCTATACTGAAGGGGTAAAATTACCAATACACACTCATACACAGCAATGCCAATTATGATACCACCTATTCAGGAAAGTATGTTTTTATTAACTTAAAACAATATTGTTATATATTATAAATTATTATAATAACCACATTACAACAGTGTAATAACAATAATAGTGTGCTGTAAATTAATATATAGGTCAAATTCAATGATAAAAAAATACAAGACGCTAATTTCTGGCCCTGTAGTAGAAGTAGTATATTATCAAATAGCTAAGAGTCAAAATGATTAGCATGTAATTGAAAAGAGGGATAACGAATCAGGTAACAGAAATAAGGAAGTGCCCAACACCTACTTTTACAAACTTTTTTCTCTAAGATCTTGTATCCTTTTGTGTTTTGGGGGGGTATGAGTTATAAGAAGATCCTCAGAATATAATGGTAGAAAGCAGCAATGGAGTTTAGTGTTTCTAAATATGGGCATCAGAGAATGGGTAAAGCAACCAGAGAGATTCTGGGGCCCCTAACTGGAAGCAGCACTCAAACCTCATTTTCTGAAGAGCTTGGAGATAACAGAACTTCCTGTGCATCAAAAAACTCTGAAAGGGAGTCAGTGATGGAGAGTCGACTCTCATTGGAAAGCTGATGGACCAGAGGTCGGTTGTCATCTGTGGAGTTTTCCTATTGAACACAAAAACAAAAATACATATATTTAGAAACAGTCTCAAGAGCAGCAAAATAAACAACGGATTCTGTAGCATGATAGGCAAGGTCACAGGCCCATGCGAACAAGCAGCTCGAAGCAGAGTTAGCTCCAGAGTGGAGGAGAAACAAGCCTCACACAAAATAAAATGAAAAATGAAGGTCTCCTCCAAACGGGCACCTCACGTACAGGCACATCGCTGGCTGCTCAGGCACGTGAGCAAACTCGAAGCAGAAAAAGACTGTCCAAGTCAGTCTTTGTCCCACTTAAGAGAAAAAAATCCCAACGCTTTCTGAATCACATCCTCTTATTTTCTGCCACTGCAGGATGTTTGAAATTTCCTCTGAATTGTACTGAACGCATGTGTTTGCATGGCTGGTTCAGAGCAATGTAGCTTTCTTCGGCCGCACGTGCTCCCTGAGCCAATATGCTGCTTTTGAGCCATCCGTTGGCAAATGAACAGTGTGTTTTGGTCCAGAAGTGCCCCTGGTGGCAGATCATTCATTATTCATGGATGAAGGAGATAAACTCTTTTCTGTCTCTCCCCAACCACAATGACTCTTCGAGGGAAGGAAATTCCCAGTCCCCTTCAGAAGCCGCTACGCACAAATAGCACAATAGAATATCTCGATTTTCTCATCTGGCCTGGCTCTCCACCCCCTTCTTCACTGCGTCTAGGCTCTAAACTTTCCCACTAGGGCAGGGGTGCCAAACCCATTGTCACGGGGGGCCACATCAGCCTCATGGTTGCCTGCAAAGGGCCGAATGTAATTTTAGGACTGTATAAATGTAACTACTTCTTAACAGTTAAAGCAACAGCTCGGTGCTGCTGCCGGGTAGAAACAAGGTGCCGGGCCAGATAAAACAAGGTAGAGGGCTAGATTTGGCCCTCGGGCCTTGTGTTTGCCAGCTGTGCACTAGAGAATATGCTTTCTATTCAAGTTGTAAGTGAAAATTCTATTTGCCTCAACAAATTGAGCAACTGCTTTGCGCCGGCCATGGAGGGACACGATGATGGGCAAACCAGGTTTCTGGCCTGAATGAGCTTGGCAGAGGACACATCCAGTACACAAGACCAAGACCGTGGAGCATAAGGATTCTAGAAGTGAAGAGGAAGGTGAGATTGAGTCTGTCAGGGGACTCCTGGTGTGGAGAGGGCTTCCCAGAAGAGGTGACACCTGACTTGACCTTGAGGAATGAGCACAGACTCAGGACAGGAGGGTTCGATTCCTCCCAAATGGAGAAGATGGTTGCCCTGGACTTCCCAATAGTTCCCGTTTCTCACTGGGCTGCCAAAGGAGCCGTTTCTACGTCTTTCCCAGAAGTTTTACAAGTTCAGAACACGCTTCCCAGCCTCATAAACAAATTCTACCCGTGATGGGGATGCTAAAACAGGAGGGCCACAGCAGGGTTTCATAATTAATAAAGGGCAAGTGGTCTCTTTATGAAATGTTTACTCCAGGGACGCATTTCAGTGTGTCTCCTTTCCTCCTGGATTCTTCCTATGACAGCTGGCCCAAGGTATTCACTGAAAGATCCTACCCATTTTAATATCTACCCCAGCTTTCCTTTTTTTTTTTTAACAATTTTATTTATTTATTTTAGACAGAGGGGACAGGAGAGAAAGAGGAAGAGAAACATCAGTGTGTGGTTGGCCCCTCACGTGCCCCCTACTAGGGACCTGACCTGGCCCGCAACCCAGGCATGTGTCCTGCCTGGGAATCAAACCAGTGACCCTTTGGTTCGCAGACAGGCGCTCAATGCACTGAGCCACAGCAGCCAGAGCTTTGTATACAGCTTCCTGAAAAGCAGGCTTCTCCTCTACCCGAGGAAAGGATCACTGTAGGACCTGTAAATGACGCACCCCCGCTGCCACCTGCAAACCCAAGGCCTCCCCCGCACAAGGGGTGACGCCGGGGTGAGTAACAGAGCTCCCCGAGCACTTGCCGAAGCAGCGGGGTTGTCCTGTCTCTGGTGAGCCACTGCTACATAAGACTCTCATGATTTATTTACCCGTTCTACTCATTAATTTATCACCAGCCACTCACGCTCTCTCTGCCTTTCACCCAGACTGATGCGTCAGAAGGATTTCTTGGCTGCTTCCTATAAATGCCTACTGATCTCACAGGGTCTTGTACAACACAGGACCTCGTGTGTTAAAATATTAATCTGGACACAACTGTACTTGAACAGTAAAAAAAATATTAATCTAGTCAGTTCAATTAAATAACATCCCCTGAAGTCTGCAAGGCAGGAGCAGTTGTTTATCTACTTTTTACACTACGAAAGGGTAAGTACACGGAGAGAAGGGGGGGAGGGAACAAGCAGTCCCCGCACATTAAAGCCGCCACGGGGTCTGTTTTGATACGTTTCTCTACAATCCTTTTCATATACGTAGTTTTGCTTTGAAATAACTGCCTTTGAAATATCTACCTAATTTATAAACTTCCCCCAAACAACACTGCAGCATAATCATTCTTTTCAAAATTAACATTTCTTCTGAAGATAAAAGTAACATGTGTTCAAAAGAGGACATACAAAAAGCAAATAAGCATCCCATCCAGTTTCATCACCCAGATGTGGCTCCTATTGATCTATTGGTATATTTTTGTATTAAAATATTTGTATAGGGATTTTTTTGAAGTTTGAAAAACTAGGATTGCGCCCTGGCTGGCGTAGCTCAGTGGATTGAGCGCGGGCTGGGAACCAAAGTGTCCCAGGTTCGATTCCCAGCCAGGGTACATTCCTGGGTTGCAGGCCAGAACCCCCAGCAACCGCACATTGATGACTCTCTGTCTCTCTCTCTCTCTCTCTCTCTCTCTCTCTCCCCCCCCCCTTCCCTCTCTAAAAATAAATAAATAAATAAAATATTTAAAAAAAAAAAAAAAAAAAAAAAAAAAAAAGAAAAACTAGGATTGCACTGTACAAAGTCTTGGGTAGTCTGCCATATTCACTTAACATTATATTGTGATCTTTTCCCCAGGCTGTTAAGAGTTCTTGGAGACAATAAGCTTCAGTTGATAGACATCATTTTACATTAATTGTGTGCCACAGAGAACCAATTCCTTCATTGGAAATTGAGGGCGTTTCCAAATTTGTAAAGATGGTGAACGTGTTTGCAAATGTGTCTTTGATTACATTTCATTATTCCTTAAAATCAGTTCTCAGAAGCATTATTTAAGATGTTTAAGGCAAAATACACATGACCTAATTACATTAACAAGTAAAAGAACCCCTATTTTCTCTATACCTATAAGGGCACCAAATACTTTAGACATATTCTGTGCTAATCTAATTATTTTAATTGACATTTATCTCTTAAGATCTAGGTCGAACTTTTTTCCTTTTAAAAAACTACATGTCGAGATGTTAATTTTGGAGGAGGCTAGGTCAGGGTACCTGAGCCCTCCCTCTGCATTTCTTTACAACTTCCTATGAATTTATAAGTATTACTATATAAAACGTTCTAAAAAATTATCTGTATTTAGGGGTTTTGATGAATTGTTTCTCTTTCCCCATTTACTTGTTGAGGTCTTAAGTTGCTTGCTATTATTTATTAATGATTTAAGCATGAAATACATTACCACCTCCTTAGCATTAGCTAAGTTTCTCATTTTTCATTGAAAACATTTTTCCTACTCTATCACCTACATTATTTTTTCACACACACCATTTTTCCCCCCTAGGAACAACGATAGCCAAATCCTGTCAACATTTCTTTTGTAATTGTTCCTATTGCTTTCACACTTAGGAAGTCCTCCCTACTCTAAGCCCTTTGATAAATATTTAAATCAATATTTTTCCATTTGGATTTTTATATTTAACTCTAATTCACTGGCTATTCATTTTCATGTGCAATGGGAGATGCAAACTGCTCTCCAAATTGCCTTTGTGCTGTGCCCACCTAACTGACTGAACCACCGGTCTCCCTCCCCTCGATTTCTGAGCCTCCTCGATCCCGTGTTTTCCTGGCGCAGGCCGACAGCGAAGGCCACCCCAGGTGATGCAGGGGTGCTCGAGGCTGCGGGAGATTCCGTCTCAGTCTGGGCCAGAATGACTGAGAAGATCTCTTGGGGGGAGCAAAAGTGTAGAGGTAGTTCACAGGCGACCAAAGCTTGGTCTCAGGCATAGTAAGAGGCCTGTGGGCTCTGTGGAGAGAAGGCACCGCCCTCAGCAGAAGAGAGGGTGCCACCCGCCATCACGTGGCCGCCTGTGCTCCAAACGGCCCTGAAGGCCCCTGGGCGTGGCACGCTGGGCACCGACCCACTTTATCCCCTCCTCATTGTCACACTGCAGAATTCCCAAGGAGCGAAGGGATTGTGTGAGGTTTTGTTTTCTTTGAGGACAGGAAAGGGAGAAAGATGGATTAGGTATTAGAAATTCCTTTTAAAATGTACACACGTGAACCTTGTATGTTACCTTCCTTATTTTTTATTTGAAATGCACTCAGTCTAATAAATGTGTGAATAAAATATTCAGCATATCTGAGGCAGGCATATAAATACGAGAGATAGCTATAAAACAGGTTTAACCCTAATTACCCATTTCCATTTCTCAAGCAATTCATTTGTATTTTTCTGAAATTTCTCACTGCAAACACACTCAAAGAGTATTTTAGATGAACACCGCAAGTCTTAAGAAAAGACATTTTTAAGGAACTATTAACTGGCCAAAACCCTTCAATTGTAGTAAGAGTCTTTTTTCCCTCATTGGGTAAGGCTGTGCTTTTAAAAGGAAAGAAAAGAAAAAAAATCATGGGAAAGGAAGAAGGGAACGGCCAAGAAGAGAGAGAGGGGGCCGCACAGAGGAAGCACAGATGCCGGCGGGGAACTGGGAGGCCAAGGTCAGGGACATCGGGGTTTCTTGGGGAGTAAGAGGAGAAACTGTTCATCTCTCCGCAGTTCCCACGGCAGTCACACCTAGTGGAATGGGGTGGGGGGGTACTTGAGAGAAAAGTGGGGGAAAGAAACACAAAGGGAAGAAGAGTTCTGGGGGGAAAACAGTCTTTAACATGCAGGTAGCAGCAGAGTCAGGAGGGCCTGGCACCCCGGCCGCTGTGGGTGTGGCGGTGGGTGCGAGCCGCCCTCTTGGGGGGGGCAGGGGGACCACGGAGACGCCACGGGAGGAGAAGCCTTACCCACCTCTGCCAGACTGTCCGCCGACCTGGCAGCAGCCGGGGGGTCGAGCAGCAGAGACTCGGCATGGATTCTGCATAAGCGTTCTTTAAGGTCTGTGTTTTGTGCTAGGGCCTGGAACACGTTAAAAATAGCGTTTCAGAAAAGCGCCACAGTGGGCCGCGTGCAGGAGCCCCGAGGGGGCACGTCCTGGTGGGCTTCTCTCCCGGAGTGCCACCCAACGGGACACGGGTTCTGAGATGCCTGGGAAATGAAAGAAAACTCTGGAAGCAGTGGCCCTTCTCTAGTCCCATTTCCAGAGACGGGAGGAGGGGCTGTTAGGAAGGCTTTCTTTTTGACGGGGAAGGAAATCACAAACACCTTCAGCTCTTCTTCTGACCAGCAGTTTCCCGGCTGTATCCACAGTGTCCCTCAGTGTCCCCAGGGGCCTGGCTCTAGGGCCCCACTGATACCCAAATCCACGGATGCTCATGTCCCTTTTATAAAATCTTCTCATATACTTTGAAGCATCTCCAGATTACTTATAATACTACATACCATATAAATGCTGTGTAAACAGTATACAGGTACACTGAGGTATACTGTGTTGTTTAGGGAATAATGACAAGAAAAAATGTATGTGTTCAGTACAGACCCAGCCATCACAATCACCACGACCTTCATAGGCCCAACTACACAGTACACTTCAGCGGCAATGTGACATTTTTTAAAAATAATATTTTCTATCCTTGGTTGGGTAAATCCGTGGATGTGGAAGCTGTGGATACAGAGGGCTACTGTAGTCTCTTTGTGGAAGTCACTCCCAAATGATTCCAAGCTTCTTTCACCTTTAGAAAAAGATGCAGCTCTCACTCCTTATGATTGGCTATATTTTAATGTTATTTAATGATCACACCAGTTGAATTGAATCTTAGAAAGTAGAATTTTGTGGAGGATTAATTGTATTGTTCCCCAGTATAGGTGCTGATTGTTGTATTCATTCTTTATGATTATGATTAAGATATTTGATTAAAAAAAAACAACAACTCACTTACCTGGATCAGGGCTAAGAGCCAGGGCCCTGGCCACGGGAGGCGGGGGCGAGGTGGGGACACATGGATGCCCACCCCTGGCCTCTCTTATCCCCCGCTGGGCTGGGCTGATTTCCTAACCCAACCGCCCACCCGGGAAGGAACTGGCCTGGCGGCAAAGGAAGATGTTGCCGTCATGCTTCTTGACCAACCCTTCTCCAAGCGCTCTGTCTTGGGAAAGGAACAAGTTCCGCAGACACTCCCATGATGGGCTCCTCGCTGCCTGCACACAGACCCACCCCGCCCGTCTCCCCCACGCTCTCCCGGGCGCCTCGGGGCCTCCCACCCACCAGGGCCCACACACAGGTCCCCTGTGGAGAAACAGAAGCCTGTGGCCCTGTCTAATCCACGGCCAGGGTCTCAAGCAAGGATTTTGGTTTTATTTGTTAGTGCCGTGGATGGAATGGGTTATTTGGAAATTCTCGAAAATCATTTAGGAAATCCTGAGTAAAAGTTTCTTAAACACACAGAACAGGGATTGTTATAAGTAGCAACAATCTCTACACTGTATTCTGGCCGGTGTGTCGCTGGTATCTTAGTATAAGTGGCTAGAATCCATACCCGTGGCTAGAATCTTACTATGGCTTCAAAAATGTGTGAGTTTACGAGCTTCTTTTTCCTTTGCAAGCTACAGGCAGAAAAAGAAAGATATCAAGACTGCACAGACAGCACAACGTACCCAGCCTGATAGCCCCAAGACGGCTCTATCGGGGGTCCAAGACAAAAAGGAAAGAATCTTCTGATGCAGCTTAAGTTTCCATGATCCTGAACAGGGGTGACAAGGAATCCTTTGGCGAAGGCAATGACACCTTTGGCCTGGGCTACCGTGGCCAAACGCGCATCGATGGCCCCACCAGCCCAGCAGATTACCTAGAGGAGGCCAGGCTCCACAGGGAGGAGGCCAGAGCTCCATGGGGAGAGGGCAGGGGAGAGGACGACCACAGTGAAAGGGACTTGGAGAGCCCATAAGAGGGAGCTACCTTCTAAAAGCACTGAAAGCAACCTGGGAACAATAATAAATGCTTTTTTACCAGTAAATAAACTTAAAAAATAAAGCACCCCCTTGCTTCTCTCAGACCAAGTGAACGCCCCGTGTGAGCTGGCCACTAGAGTCCAAAAGGCGGCATTTCTATCTCTGACCTCGAGGACCCCAGAGCTCCTCAAGGCAGACGTCATTAAGGCTCTACACATGAGGTCGGTCCACATTACTTCTTGTTTCTTTCAAAGGTAACATTCGTGGAATGTTCGACCGAGTGACTATTCCTGAAGTGTTTTATTAGGTACTACTGGCCATGCATTTACCATGAACGTCGCACCAGGAACCTTACTCGCTTTCTCAGTAGCATGGTGACAGGGAACGTGAGTGATACGTTCCCGCTCTCTCAGCTGGCTTCTGAAAACAAGATCCTAGAATTCGTGGCCCCTCCCTAAGCCTAAATAGCAAGTTTAGTATGTCTGCAGATGATAATTTCACAGGGGCACACACACTCTCCTTTTACCACAGGAAATCTGAAGCAGGAACAAAAGCAGGAGCAAATAAGCATGCGATTTTGAAAGTTCTCTAGCTTTTTGTAGATACAAAGGGAGCAGCCAGACAACATCAGCCATTAGAAAGAAGGGTTCTAGGAGCCCTTCACGGAAGCCTAACTGTTCTGACGGATGAGCTGGAGCAGATGACAAAAAGGAGAGACAGGGAGTGAAAGACGGAGCAGCTCCCTGGGGAACATCTGGCGCTGGACAGGGGTTCTCCTGCTGTCACACAGGCAGACGATGACCTTCAGGGCAAAGACTCATCTCTCTCTGCCCATGGGCGGGACGGCGGGTGGGGGAGCTAAGTGTTGCCTACTATCAAATCAAATCAAATACAATCAAATCAAATACAATCATACCCCAGTACTCGTCAGCTTCAGACCTTTTCAAACCTGGTACTCGCCACATTTTGATGAGAAAAAGTTTCAGCACTTGGCACTTGCTCAGGGCTCATCGCACATGCTAGAACTTGTATGAGGCATGACAACACCCCATGAAAGAAAATTTTTAATGGCAAAAATTTGTTTGGTGCTCATCGGTTTCGGCACTCATCACAAGTTCCAGAATGAATTAACGACGAGCACCGAGGTACCACTGTAATTTTCACATCTCTGAAAGAATGGGAGTCAGAATCGGTGCTGTGAAGCAGAGAAGATCAGAGGGAATTTAAAATTTTGCTCTACGGCCTGTTATTTGGAAAGTCAATCAAAGCTTGTGAAGTCTTAGGTGCAGAAATCTCCCAACTGTCAGATTTTTGTAAGCATTAGCAAACCAGTGTCTGTCAGACGCACACAAACACACAACAAAAGCTTTCCAGAAACAGAAGAATCAAGACGAAGAGAGGAAACCAAACCTGAAGTATCTTATGCTCAATGAAATGCTAGCTCCTAGGATTGGGGGTGGGCTTAGTTTGGGTCTTGAAGAAGATCTGAAGAAAGGCTAGATAGAATACCATTTAGATCATTTGTTTGGTTTTCTCATGAATTTTCAGCACAAGCGTGGAGGTGGAAAGCGCGGGACATTCATGAGCCAGGCCCCGTGGTCAGGTGTGTCCGTGCACAGGCGGGGCACTTACGGAGGACAGGGCGCGCTTCAGGCCCACCACCTGGGCCGACGGGGACGAGACATCCTGCTCCAGCAGCTGCTTCAGCTTCTCTCTCTCCGCGGATATGGTGTTGAAAGCTGACCTTAAAGTGAAGTAAACTATAAAGATATAATCATTATGAGAAGGAATGCAGGAAGAGGCGTGGTTAAAAACGAGACACAGAGAGATGTATTTCTTAGAAAAGTTAACAGCCCTGAATATTTTGAGCACGGGAAAGGCACACTCTAAATTGACTGTTGAAACACGCATCTGGAAATGCACAACACCGAGAGGGCACCCTAAGGTAACCTACGGACTCTGGGTGACAATGACGTTTCAATGTAGGGGTACTGATTGGAACAAAATGGACCGCTCTGGTGGGATGCTGATAGTGGGAGAGGCTGTGTGTGTGAGTGTGGGGGGGGGGGTGGTTTGTATATGCTGATCCTGTGCTTTATAAGCTCAATTCTGCTGTGAACCTAAGATTGCTTTAAGAAAAGTCTATTCAATTTTTTAAATCACATTTGTCAATTCCAAAGCACCTACCCACTATAAAATTCCATAATTGTATGACTTATCACCAGGACGTTTTGACACTTGAAAGGACTATACTTCCGGATTCTTATTAATGTTGAGTTTTGCTTTTAAGACTGGAAATGTTTGAAAACAAAGCTATTTGGTTCTCAGGGTAAAAATAGTAACAATGTAGTAGGGGAACTAAAGCAGCACCTTAACTAGGTGACCAAAATTAACCACCAATGAGTCAGATGGGTTTTGTGTTACGTGGGGGTGAAACACCCTGAAAAAGACACACCGTCATTCTTGTTGTACACCAGCCAGGGACGGACAATCTGAGCATGATCACGAGAAAACATCAGATGACCCCGAATAAGGAACATCCTATTTTCAAAATTTGGCCTATGTATCAATTTCATTAAAGCAAAAGAAAGGCTGAGGAACTGTTACCAATTAAAGGGGACTGAACGAGCATGACAATTATATACAGTACCTGATGGACTAGAACTCAGGGGTGTCGAACTCATTTTCACTGGGGGCCACATCAGCCTCTAGGTTACCTTCAAGGGCTCACTGTAATTTTAGGACTGTGTAAATGTAACTACTTTTTAACTAGGGCCAAGGAGCTCGGCGCTGCCACCGGGTAAAAACAAGGTGCTGGGCCGGATAAAACAAGGTGGAGGGCCGGATTCGGCCCAAGGGCCTTGTGTTTGCCACCGGTGAACCAGATCCTATACTGAAAGGGGAACGTGCTATCAAAGAACATTCCTGGGATAACTGACCACATTTGAGTAAGGAGGCAGAAGAGGTAACAGCACTGTTTCAATGCTAAATTTCCTGGATTCCATAACTCCACTGTGGTTAAGAATACCCCTATTCTTAGGAAATGTACACTATGATATAAATGCATTAAAAAGGCATGACATAGGATTCCTACTCTCGCAGCTCAGAAAAATAAGCACACGTGCATGTGGATATGTGTAGAAAGAGGTAAAATGTGTGGCAAAATATTAAAAATGGTGAATTTGGGTAAAGTACATATAGGAGTTATTGGTATTATTCTTATAACTTGTTGATAAGTTTGAAATCATTTCAGAATACATAAGGTGTTACCTACCCTCTTCCTTGTTAGTCTTTCCAGCTGCTTGACCCAGAACACCCCACCTCTAACCCGGCAGCCAGCTGCTCTGCTCACTTCAGTGAGTATTCAGGTACAACGGGAGCTTGGCACTATTAGGCACTCAGATGCCGGCACTGATGTTTAAACAGCCCAAGTGCCCCTCAACAGGTGAGTGGATAAAAAAGCCGCGGTACATTTACACGATGGAATACTACTCAGCAGTAGGAGAAATTTTACTTTTTGCAACAGCATGGATGGACCTCGAGAGTATTAGGCTAAGTGAAATAAGCTGGTCAGAGCAAGACAAATACCACAGGATTGATTTCACTTGAATCCACTTACATGCGGATTCTAATGAACAAAATAATGTAACAACAGAATAGAAACAGAATCATAAACACATAGGAGAGAAGTTGTCAAAGGGGAGGGTACTCGGGGGCTGGGTGAAAAAAGTGAAGGGATTGAAAAACCACACAGACACAGACAATAGGATGGTGACCGTCAGAGGGGAGGCGGGTGGGGGGAGGTAGAAGAGGGCCAAGTGGGGCTAAATGGTGGCGGAGGAGACTTGACCTTGGGTGCTAAGCACACAGTGCAGTATGCAGATGCTGTGGTATTGAGTCGTATACTTGAAACCTGTGTGGTTTTATTAACCAATGCCACCCCAATGAATTCAATTTAAAACACCCACTAATACATACAGCAAAACAGGTCATCAGGTGTTGGGCACAGAATGTACACATGACCTCCTACAAATGAGGAAAGTGCCATCTAAATTACTGGTGATGGCCATCACATCTGAATATCATCTCCCCCATCTCCTTCATTATACTTTGTTTCAGAAGGGCAGGAAGAACGACGAGACATACTTCTCAAATGGCCTGGTGTATTATTGAATCCCATGGCTCTGGATTTTTTAGAGACAGTTATTCAAGAGTGGCCCACTTAGTATGACGGGAACTACAGGCGCATTATTGGCTGGCTTCTTTCCGTTCACAGCCGTGAGGATGACCGAACCTTCCCGTAGGCTGCCGCTGAAATGGTCTGAGGCTGTGGTGTTGAGCAGTGGACTTCGAGCATGTTCACAGTCATAGCACAAATAAACACTCTGTTTAAAAACACACACATTGTGGTGCTTCTGTCTACATAAGACAGAGGTCACAGGTCAACAGGTACTGAATTTTCTAATAACGGCTATGGAACACACTCAGCTCTTTGATTTAAAGGGTTCGATTGCGCTGAAATGAAATGGCGGGCAGCCCCGCAGAGTGACCAGCAGTGTGGGCTCCAGCACCAGCCCTGGACTTGCCCCAGCTCCATCCCTCCCTCGCCGTGCGACCAGGGGCAAGTGTATGATGACGCGGTTTCCTCATTTGTGGATGGGGATGGTAATAGCGTTTACTTCCTAAGACCATGAGGGGATTAATAGGATAAAGCAGGTAAAGCACTAGCCCACTGCAGAGCACAGAATAAATAACAGATGTTACTGTGATGGTAACAGGGATGGTGAGGAGAGAAGCGCAGGACAAGGCCAAACGGTGGAGACTGCGGTCTTCCGAAATACAGGCAGCAGCTTTAGGGGGGTGCTTTCCTCTGTTGCCAGGACAACGCCTACAGATAACTGCCTGCAGGGCAGGGGTTCTATGAGTGAGGGGTTGACCAGACTCTGTGGAGCGGTGGGAGAGCAGACCCAGCTGGAAAGCACCGAGCCCCCAATGGAGTCACAGCCTCTCGTGCCCTCATAGGCGCTCCCTCCCGGCCTGGGCGACGCCGCAGAACACGCCACCCAGCTGAGTGGGTCCTGGGGAGCTGCCACTTTACTGCCGTTGTTTTGAAGTTTCTCTAGTTTATTATTAGAATTCTTTCCTGTTTAACATTGAGGTAAAATTAATAATATAACATTCGTTTCAGGTATACAACAAAATGATTCAATATTTGTACACACTGCAAAATGATCACTGTAGTAAGTCTAGTTAACATTCATGACCTTACCTAATTGCAAAAAATTTTTTTTCACTGTCTTATTTATTGCTCTAAATTAAATAAATGTGGCACTCAGCTGGTCACCACTTTACTAAATCAATTCCTCTGGCTTCCAGATGGCCTGCCCAGTTGAACACTGGGCAGTCAACCACACTGGAAGATTCCTATTAAAATTTTTTAATTGGTAGAACATACACCATTTGGTTCAAAATGCATAGCTGATAAGACTGTGGTGGGCATAAAGTTAGCAGAAAGAACCTCATATAGTCTCTTTCTTTCTTTCTTTCTTTCCTTCCTCCCTCCCTCCCTCCCTCCCTCCCTCCCTCCCTCCTTTCTTTCTTTCTTTCTTTCCTCCCTCCCTCCCTCCCTTCTTTCTTTCTTTCAGAGGGTAGGGGGCAGGGAAGGGAGGGGGGATAGAGAAACATCAATTGGTTGCCTCCCATACGCTCTCTTACCTGGGACTCAGCCCACAATGTAGGTACATGCCCTGACCAAGAATCAAACCCGTGACCTTCCGTTTTATGGGATGCTGCTCCAACCAACTGAGCCACACTGGCCAGGGCATAGTCACTGTATTTAATTTTAAGGTGTAAAGCACTCTCTAAGCCACATGACAAAAGGGCTCAGAAGCCCAGGTCCGCATGCACTAAATTTCTTCAATGACTGCTTGGGCTCCCTCAGGGGACATTAAAACAGTCCTTCACAGCAGCCTCATGACCTGGCACACACAGAGCGCTGACTAAAGGCTGCTCATAGGGGGTCACATTTACATTAATCACCGAAGACACAGAACCTCAGAGGTCAGGAATATTCTCTGTGACGGGAGAGCTTCCTTATAGATTTCTAACACGATGCCAGAGAAAAAGAACGCTGAATGGCCGTGTCCTGTCAACGGGTATCTGATAATAAACAAGACCACATAAAAGTCTTAGGCGCTCACAACTGCCCGGAACCTCAATGATCATGAAGGCCACCGCCACACAGAATGACCAGCAGCTCTCCACCTCCAAGGCCCTTGTTGAACTGTCTTTGGTTCCACGCTTCTCAGAGCATTCGGTGTCTCCCAAAGTGGTCCACTCTTCTGGGGTCAGGAAGTCCTTTGGGTTCCTAACTTGACATTGTCCCCAGTGGCTCCTCCTTGGCAAACAACTACTTCCTCTTCCTGAGGTTTTCAAATATTGGAAGGCAATTCTGGCATCTTGGTTTCCTCATCTCTCTCCCAGGCTATCTTCAGCCATTTCTCAGGTCCCCTCACGGTACTTAGAGGGACTGGGGTCGAGCCTCTTACAGAACAGAATGCCATAGGCATCACACAGCTGACACTTCGTGGTCACTACCTGTATGCTCCTCTGGAATTTTCTCTGCATCAGAAAGGGATAAGGTCTTAAGGAAGACGGGACAATCACAAATGTCACCTTTCTGGTAGCAGTGTGGTAAAAGGTTAAGAAATTTTGTAACAAGGCCAACGTGACCCACAATCCTGCCTCTACCACTCAGTTACTGTTTAGATATCAGACACACCATCAGTTTCCACCTCTGTATGTGTGGGTGATGCCCATGTCTCAAGAATGCTTTAAGGAAACAGTGAAAAAACATGCTATTATATAGCACCCAACACACAGTAGGACTCACGATTTACCTTTCCCTGTTTTGAATTGAAACCACATTTTGGTGAATTTTCTTTAGAATGTTAACATCCCTAAACTATCTGGGGTGGTTTGATCTTTGGTAATCTGAGTCCCTTAATTTTCAAACCTCATAGAATGTTGAGGGTTTTAAAATGCTTTCTAAACTATATTTTATCTAAATGGTTCTTTAAATTTAAGTGTATGGACTGATTTAATTAAATGGTCCTACTTACTGATTATTTACATAAATACAATTGCTTAGCAGATCTTTATGCTAAATTATGTTTGATAAATGATATGGCTTTTCTTTAAGCCATATATGAGTATATCTTTTAGCTTTTAATTGATGAAAATAATGTCACTGTGACATACTTGGTTTTTTATTCAATGCTTCCATATGCTCAAAACCATTAAAAAAGTGACCACTCAATTTGACTTTGGTTGGTAAACACACAATATAAAGATGATGTATCACAGAATTGTACACTCAAAACCTATAATAATCTTATTAACCAATATCGCCCCAATAAATTTAATTTAAAGATAAAAATAAATAAGTAAATAAATAAACAAAATGATCACTCAGTTAAAACTCAACACGGGAAGAGATCCAAAAACAAAAGACTATCAAGTTTAATAGAATTTAATATTGTTCTATTGCTAGCCTTTACATCTGTACATGAAGATGTCTCTCACTGAAAACACCTTCCACAGACTGCAGAAGTATCTGTGAAACCTCAGGTTTTCCCTTCCAAGGGAGACCGTGAACTTCCACTTCGATCTGGAGCACCCTGACCCCAGTCCTATACGACTCCTGGCTTCCCACCCTAAATCTGCTCCCCAAGTCCAGTCATTTCGGTTCCTGTCACTACTGGAACTCTCATAAAATATCCTTGTAACAATATGCAACAGTATGAATTATTTCTATTCGGTGCAAATTGATCATGGAAGACCATTACAGGATCAGAGAGCTAAAAGAGTCAGAACAACCACTTAGGACGTCTCACAGATGCGGCAGCTGAGGCCCAGGGAGGTCCGGCGCGGCCGAATGCCCGCAGCCAGTCCGCCACAGAGGTGGCGCAGGATGAACGCCTGCCCTCTGACTCAGCGGGCGTGGGGGCTAGCTCCAAAGGGGCTTGTGATTTGCAGTGTTCCTGAAGTATGTTCTTAAGAAATTTTAGCTCCATCGTGATAACAGCTCATAGCTGTTTGGAGAGGAGGCGGGGAATTCCCCAAATAACATTGCAAATAATTGAGTTAAACAAGCTCATAGAACTTCTGCTGCTCGACGGACTTATCAGGACCTTTAATATTTATCGTCTCTTGCATAACTGCAGAGGAAACTACAGTCAACGTTCTCCAGACATTTTAAATCTTTTGTTTTCAAAGCCTTTTATGGGTAAAGTGCTCCATAAAGTACAATTTGGGGAATGTGATGGCTAATACATGCTGTGTAAATTACTTATGACTTTTAGATCTTAGGACTTTTTGTTTTTTATGTGTCAGCATAAACACAAAGCCAGACGCGTGAACCAATGAGAATTAGTTCAAAGATACACCATAAAAAACAAATTTATAGTCTATAAAACATAACAAGCACTTTTTACGATGGTTATATATTGGTTGCCTACCATTTGCTCTAACTTCTACACAACAGGGAGAATTCCAATGCAATTTAACAAGTTGAAGAAATGGTGGGTATATAGCAGATTACAAAATCAGTAGAATTCTTGGCTTTAGTTCAACTGTGCTGGAAAATAGGCAATAAATTAGCAATGTGGTCAAGAAAGTACAATCAAGTGTCAGCAAGAAAATCAGGCTTATGCCGAAGAAATGTATGGGAGCGAGAAAGCATGAAGGTCACGGACTTTGGGCAAACCTGAGAGCGAACTTTAGCCCATGAGGCCTCTGAGTTACAGCCCGTGGGAGAGACTCCCGAGATTCTGCAGTCTCTGTGTGGGTGTTAATACGGCAGGAAAGGACCGCAGTTCGTCAGGCTCCCTGTGGAGGTCGCTGTCTATAAGCCCACCAGGTGCTAGCTGTTGTGGAATAAGTGCGCCCCAGCCTTCCTGGGAGCACAGACCTTGACCTTGTCTAGGTACGTGGTAGCTCTGCAGCCAGTGGGCTTTCACAAAGCCCAAAAGACAGAACCGCTGGCTGAGGCCATTAGAGACTGTCTATGAGTCTGAGTCTGATTCTCTGTAGGAGGATGGGATCGATGGATCCACTCAATAACGCTCTCCTGCTGGGGAGGCAGCTTCTTCAGCAGAGGTTAAAGCCGGGCTATTTCCCTTCTGTCGGGAGAGTGATTTTCCCACCTTTAAAAAGACAGTTCATATTATTAAAAAGTAATGGTGCTCTATAGGCTTTTCCTCCCTCCAAACCTAACATGCAATGCCCTAGTTATAACGGATCCTTTAACAGCAGAGAACACACAAGGGGACGTGAGAAGAGTCTTATTTAAAGGGCCAGGGTAGCACGGCCACCCATCCCACAGAGGGATCATGTAACAGCACTGCAAGACGCTGACAACGCCCTAGTAAGAACTAGGGCCAGAGTCTGAGGTGGGCACTGCAAAGAGCATAAAACGGCTTCCTCACAGCCAACGTGTTTCAGGTTTGTAGGGCGAGGGAACAGAGAGCTGAAGGAATTAGTAGTGGGAAGGGAGAGAAACACAGGTCTAGGAGAGCAAGGCAAGAGAGAGAAGGTCTTCTTCCCCGCAGTAAACACAGCCCTCCCATTCAGAAAAATTTAACCCATTTTCTCCTTTAAAAATGATGTGTAAAGGACACATGGACAGAGCCAAAGGGGTAGGATCGAGGGTTAGGAGGTGGGGGTAGGTAGAACAGGGAGGGGTGGGGGTGGGGGCAAATGGAGACAATTGTACTTGAATAACAATTTTGAAAAAGTAAAAAAAGCCCTGGCTGGCGTAGCTCAGTGGATTGAGCGTGGACTGGGAACCAAAGTGTTGCAGGTTCGATTCCCAGTCAGGGCACATGCCTGGGTTGCAGGCCATGGCCCCCAGCAACCGCACATTGATGTTTCTCTCTCTCTGTATCTCCCTTCCTTTCCTCTCTAAAAAATAAATAAAATCTTTTAAAAAAGTGAAAAATGATTAATATATGAAATTTAAAAGATAAGCACAAAGAAGATAAGTATTTATTACTCCAGCCTCCATCACAAAAATGCTGGTGTATCTCCTTCTAGACTTTTGAGTATATCTGTGTATACCAGGCTTGTATAGTTTATTTCTTCTGAAAAATTGGGACCATGCCTATATATTGTTTGTGACCTTATATTTTTAGTCAACGACATGCTATGAGCATCTTTCTATCTCTATAAAATAACCCTGGCAGCCCCGTCTGTGAGGGCATTGAGACACCAGGGGAGGAGCACAGACTCCAGGGTCAGGCCAGTTAGGATTCAAGTCTCAGATTGGCTGCTTTCTACCATGTGACCCTCAGGGAGTTCTTTGGCTTCTCTAAGCTTCAGGTTTCTTAACTGTGTAACGGAGAAGACAGCAACACCTACCCCATAGGCTGTTGCTAGAATTAACGAGACAGTGCATGTAAAGTGCTTAACAAATACCTGGCAGACAGCTCGGACTTTGGAAGAAGGCAGATGTTAGTATTATGTGGCTATGAACTCTTCTGCCATATGATTCTATTACATTGAAAAAATCTAGTCCCTCGACTGTGGGGCATTTCGGTTATTTCTAATTTTTTAAAGCTTTCTATTTTGAAATCATTATCGACTCCCAGGAAGTTACAAAAACCATACCGAGAAGTCCTGAGCACCCTACACCCAGGTCCCCACAGTGGTGACGTCTCGCATAACTGCAGCACAGCACCACAACCAGGGAACTGACACTGGGAGAGCCGACAGCTCCTACCCAGATCTCACCAGTTCCACGTGCTCTTATTTGTGTACACGTGTGTAAATACAGGTCAGTGTGATTTTATCACATGTGTAGATCCATGAACCACCACCAGAATCAGGAGACAGAACTTTCCATCACCACCAAGTCCCTCTTTCTAACCTTTAAAATCACACCCATACTTTTCCCCTCTCTTTCCTCCTTGTCTGTAACCCGACAGCCACTAATCTCTTCCCCCTCTCTCTAATTTTATCGCTTCAAAACCGTTAGTAAGTGGAATCATACACTATGTAATCTTTCGAGATTGACTTTTCAGTCAGCACAATGCCCTTGAGATCCCCTCAACTTCTTGTGCATAACCACAGTCTGCTCCTTTTCATTGCCGAGTAGTGTTCCATTGTAAGAATGTACCATAGTTTGTTTAACCACTCACCTGTTGAGGAACATTAGCGTTGTTCCAGTTTTGTGCTAATACACATAAACTTGCTCTAAACATTTGCATACAGTTTGGTTTTTGTGGACTTCAGTTAATATTTTCTCTGGGATACAGGCCCAGGAATGTGAGTGAACACTAGGTTCATGGTGTGTTTATTTTTATATAAAATTTCCAGACTGCTATACACAGTGGCTGTACCATCTTGCATCACCTCCAGCAATCAATGAGAGAGCCAGTTTCTCCGTATTCTCACCAGCAGTTGGTGCTGTCGGTACTTTGTTTAGTGTTAGTGATTCTTACAGGTGTGTGGTAATAGCATGGTTTTAATTTGCATTTCCTAATGGCTAATGATGTTGAACATCTATTTCTAATTTTTGATGTGATAAGCAATGCTACAATGCATATCTTTACTGGAATAAATTTTAATTCCTACAAATGGTTTCTTTAAAGTGGAGTTACTGAATAGGCAGATTTTTTAAGTTGAAACATAATATCATAGTGTACTCCAGAATAGTACCAATTCGCACCCCCATTGGCAGAATATAAATTGCTCAACTCTTAAATTATACCTAATGCTCTCACTATTTCCCCTAACAGTAATGTTAACAACAACAAAAAAAAAAAACCTTTTTGCCAGTACATTCCCTACTCCCAGGGACATAAAATAAAATATAAATTGGGTTGCCTAAAATCTCATAGATCAGCAAACTACCCTACTAAGGTCCCCTCTCCAAGGACAGCATACATTCAGACTCACATTTAACATTTCCATCGGACACCTTAGGGAGAAAGCAAGCTCACTCACCTTTGTGGGCAATATGACACAGATCTTCCTGCATTTTGGAAAACTCGGATGAGGTTTCAGAGCCGTCGGAATAGTTTTTCTCTTCTCCAAAGTCTAGCGTTGACAAATTAGGATTGGAAGAGTGCAGTCTTTGTGGGCCAGAAAAAGGTTTAGGGACCTGAAGTGACACCAAAAGGAGATATTACTTTTCAGATGCAAATTACTTAGAATATTTATATGTTTCTAAGACTGGAAAGTAGTAGGCAAAGGACTATATGTAGGAAAGTCTTTCTGTTGAATGATTACTTATAAGGAAAATAAATGAAAACTCAGGAAAGCACTTTCTATTGCAAGCTGTACTGGCTTCTTGCAAAAATAAAAATGGGTGAGAAATTGCCTACAAGCAATCAGTCGTTTACGGGGATAAGTTAAAAGACCCCCCCCCCCCCCCCCCGGGAACGCCTGAAACCTCGGACAGCGCTGAATCATCTGGGCATGCAATTTAAAGCTTATGAATTGTTTATTTCTGGCATTTTCTATTTAATATTTTTGGACCAAGGTTGACCATAGGAAACAAACCAGGGGGAGTAAAATTGCAGTTGAGGGGAGACTGCTGTATTCTTGACAAATAACAGAAGCATTGAAGCTACAGGCTGAAAATGGCCACCCAAGCTGCCATGTTCTTTCTCAGTTCCATTCAATTCCTTCCTCCCCGCAACGGTCATCCGGGGTCTAGGTTGTTAGAGTGGGTAGGATTTAAAACGTGTGTGTGTGTGTGTGTGTGTGTGTTTAATTTGCTCCTGGTGCTTCTACAAAATGATCTAATTTCTCACATATTTGTACAGAAATCACTCTTGTATTTAGTTCAGCCCATAAGCCGCTTCGAACCAAAGAGTCTACAAGAATATGACAGATGACGTATCTGTTACTTTCTGGTTTATTCCTAATGATGTTGCAGTTTAACATGCAATGACCAAGCTGCAGATCTCGGCCTCTGGCTGAGCCGGTATTGGGAAAGCCAGCAGTTAGTGTGGCACAGTAAACATCCGACGGGAAACTGGAGACAAGAGGCAAAAAAGCATCTGCACATCACGTACCCAGAAACTCCAGCTCAGAGGGTTGAGGAATCCACTGAGCAGCAGCAGAAGGGGCGGATCAAAGTGCCTACTCAAGCAGGGGCGCGGCAGGCAGGCCCAGCATGAAAGGAGGAGAAACCCAAGTCCTAGAAATGGCTATATCCCTCCAACCTCACACTATTTTCCCTTACACAATATCCACTGCATACCTACTCTAGTGTCCAGAAAAACCTAAGTGATTGAAGTCATCTCTCCGCACAGGGTATGTGAGAGAATAACTAGAATGCCCACTTGTCTATTCTACTTGAGTTCAAGTAGCCCCTAGTGCTCGGGGCGTAGAGAAGAATCCAGCCCGTTGGGGAGGCAGTGGTTACCTGTAGTGTTCCTTTGGCATCTTTGCCAATAGCTCTGGACCGCCACCTCCTGTGTGATCTTTTCTCCTTTTTGGGACTTTCAAAAGCTCCACCCTTTGTTTCAAAATGGGAAAGAGAGCACAGACAGTAAAGTCCACCGCAGCAACAGGGGAAAACACACAGCAAAGTGATGACTTCCATCCCCTTGACCTTGCCAAAGCATCTGACCAGACAACACCCGCTGTTAGCAAAAGGCAGGGAGGAGAAAGGAAGGCAGAAGAGACTCGGAATGCAGATGGAGGAGGGATCCGGCTAACCTGGATGGCGTTGATAGCTGGCGCCGAGTATGTCCGATGCAGCACATCCATACTTTGGAGCAGCTGGCTCATTTCTAGCAGGTAGGAGTGACAGTGTGCCAGGTCTGTGGGGGAGAAGCAAAGGGCAATGCAGGAGCACTTAACTTGACATTCAGGTTTCACTGTGTAGCTAGCACCAGCTACTTTTCTCATTTACTTATATTGGATGCACATCTGTAAGGACAGGAAATTTGACTTCCTTTTTTTTTACAAGAGAAGCAACAGACTGTTGTGGATAAAGGCATGGATCTGGACAACCAGGCTGCTTTCTTTTGAATCCACTTAATGAACTGTGAATCTCGGGCACATTACAGAACTGCTTAGTGCCTCAGTTTCCCCAGCTGGAAAATGGGGACAATTATACACCTAGCTCTAGATAATTATCCTAACTAACAGGATGGTTGGGAGTTAAAGGAGCTAATGTATGCAGTGTGCTTTCAGAGTGTTAGCACATTGTAGGCACAAATCGTCACCATCATTTCAAATGTCACAATAACAGGGTGTCACTGTCCACTTATTAGGACCCGGTACAAGTTAAATTAGTGAAGGTTGCACCGGCCTTAAAGATAACTTGGTTGACCATGGACCTGCATGAGGGCCCTGATGATCCTCTGCAGATCGACCTAACAAGAGTTAACAGTATTCTTAAACCAGTTCCTGGGTCACTAACTCAAGAACAGTCCTCAGTTTGCTGTTCACTGGGCGACAGTAGCTGGTTCTGCCGTGGAGTCAAAGTCCAAATGCATTAAGATCATGCCACTCAAACACTGGTGTCATCAGAATCGCTTGGAGAACCTGTTAAGCCTGTTCACAGGTCATTGGGATCCCGGGGCTGTACGCAACCCCAGGGGAAGACGTGAAACTCTGCAAGGAAAGTGTCACGAAGTGCAGACTGAATAAGCAAAACATGCGAGGGAACGCAGCCCAGTGCTGGGGAAGGAGGTAAGCAGGAGGTAAGTTCACCTGAGGTGTGAACACACGAGCAGTGTAACCTCAGAGCCGTGACGGACAGCAGCAGAGGTTGTGGGTCACTCTACCTTTTGAGCATTGCTCCATGTCCTCCGAAGACTGCAGCCACAACGGAACTCGTGCCTCCCCACCACAAGGATGGGACAGATTGCTGCCGGTCTGAAGCGAATTCTGCTTTGATATACTGCTGCGCTGTTCCACGGAACACAAAAACACGTTGTAAGGGAAAAGACCCCCGTGCAGACACGTTAGGGTAAAAGGGCACCACCGTGGGCTAGTCGCTCTTGGGATCCCTCTTCCTGTAATTGGAAAGAAGCTTCTAGCAAAGCACTCCTCTGAAGAACTTAGGTCGGCCTGTCGCCTCAGCTTGGCCATACCATGCTGGGTGGCCTTGGACTAAAGTCCTTCATGTCTTCTCCTGTCAAGTGATAATCATATCAAAATAATGATATACATGCTGGGAGATTTTGCAGTCTTGTATAGCCACAAATGTCCCTGCTGCATTTCACAACCAGGTAAGAAAACCAAAGTCAAACTGGTCAAGAGAAAGCTGGAGCGTTCAGGGCTGATAAACCCCTCTTTTCACGCTCTGCTTCAGTCACTGTCCCAGAAAAACCAGAGAAGACAGATGCTCCCCAGACCCGGCTCCGACTGGCTGGGCAAACAGGCCCATTGAAACCAGCTCAAGCTTACCTGCGCCTGCCCCCAAGCCTCCCCTTCTTCCAAAACAGCACCCGCCCCCGCCAAGGTGGGACTTCCCCACCCAAAGCCACCCCCTTTTTTTAGATTCATTATTGGCAACTGACTACCTTTTTACTTGACATGGAGTCAAAGACCCCATCCACAGAGTCCGTGACGGTGGGTCCCGGGAAAAAGTGATTGGCTTCATGGGGAAACATGGCAATTTCGTTCTGACGGTACATCCTGTGGTGGCGGAGTCTGCACACCCACTCCTCAAAGACGTCCAGGGACTTTACCTGAATTGTGTTCAGTTAAAAGGAGGAAACGAGAGTGTCACTCACTGAAAGGAACCATTCTTCACCAAATCAAGGTCACCCTGGACACCCTCTCTTTTCACACTGGCACGTGCAGAAATGTAGAAATATCAGTTTATTGACTTAGTTTACATTTGTGTGATCTATGGGAACAAATTTGAGGGGGAAACGGAGAGTAAAGACGGTCTTCATAATGTACATATTTAGGCCGTCTATGAAAGGGTCCAATCGTTACGCTATTATTAAGAAAGCAAACCAGTGTGAGTTATATTAGACAACTAAATCTGAAGTTCACATTCACACGTCTCCAAGCATTTCCAAGTCCTCTTATCTGAGCTTTTCCTCTCCCTGCTGAAGATATGAGCGCCCTATTTCTTTTCAAACTCTTTTATAATCAGGACATTTCAGATTAATCTTCTCTGAACTGGAATTAGCAAATTCTTCCTAAAATACTTAACCAGGTTAATCTTCTCTGTCAAAGAATACATTGCTGAGGAATACATGTTAGTACATGTGAAGGTTATTTAAAAGAACATTTCTCCTGCTCTCAGAAACAGAAAAAGCCAGATAACTATTATTGGTGATCGCCAGGATTTCTCAAACACACACACACACAAACATTTAGCCATTCTCTCTCCACAGATGAGTATCTATCTATCAATGTGTAATTTCCATGAAGAATAATGTTTGTAAAGAGTAACTTTTAGGACAAAATATTTCAAATGTTCATAAAAGTATGACAAAGACTATAACGGACACCTATGCACCATATACATTTCTTAATAGTCCACATTTTTGTGTGCATATAAGGGCATATTAATATTTTCAAAGTGAAAAATGACATATACCTATATATTGGAACACCAAGACTCATGCAGTGGCAATTTATAACACCCCAAAAGGATGCATAGTAGGTTAACTTCTAAAAGGAAAAACTCAGGCCAATCCTGTTATAACCTTTACAGACGCCGCTGCTGAGGGCAAGGACGTGGAAAGAGCTGAGAGCAGCATCATTCACTGAGGAAGTGTTCATTAGAAGCAGGTACGAGGCTCCACACCCCTCCAGGGGCTACTGAACATGTATAGGGAGAAGCGACACCAGCGCTCACCTCTCTGTCTCCCCTAAATCGTGTTTTTGAAGTATATTCATTTCCCAGATGTGGTTAGCAGGAATGTTACAGGCATCTACATCACCCTGAGCACTGACCTCCCCTCAGAGGCCCCTAGCAATCGGTGCGTCCAGGGTGTTCATCGAGACTCACTGGGTACTGGTTGAACAGGGTAGAAGGATAAAAGCACTTAATTAAAGAACAGACCTGGGGTCTGTTTCAGCCCTTCAAGTGGCTCTGGGACCGTGGATGGACAGCAATGAACTCTGCTGCCAGAGCCCTCATCTATAAAATAAGAGAAAGGGACTGGATGAGCCCCATTTAAAAACTGCCTGCCTCTGAGGCCATAAAGTAGGAGCCTCAGATAACTACCCAGACCTATACTGACAGTCACAGTTGATGTTCAGAGAATGAATAAGAAACACAAATAGAACTTGAAGTGAATCAACGCAGAGAAGTATGAAACTGTGTTAATCATGATATTAAGCACTTAATGTATCTTAAGGCATTCTAGTTCTTTAAACATTAGGAATTAATAATCACTTTTATTCAGTTAACTAGAATAGTGGGTGAATAAGAACCTATAATTTCCTGACAGTGTCAAAACACAGAACTAGGAGCCATTGGAACTATGTGGAGAAACAATCTAAATTATTCTAAAGAAGATAGCCCATTTAAATGGGAGTACAGAAAACATTCTTTCTTAAATCTATTTTTAAAAGATTTTATTTATTTATTTTCAGAGAGGGAAGGGAGAGGGGGAGAGAGAGAGAGAGAGAAACATTAATGTGTGGTTGCTGGGGGCCATGGCCTGCAATCTAGGCATGTGCCCTGACTGGGAATCAAACCTGCGATGTTTGGTTCGCAGCCTGCGCTCAATCCACTGAGCTACGCCAGCCAGGGCAAATCTTTCTTTTTTTTTAATGAAGATTATAGGTCTCTCCCTTCTTTAGTTCACACTAGTTGTTCTCAAGCAGGGGTGATTTAGCCCCTCCCCCCAGGGGACAGGTGGCGATGTCTGGAGACATTTTTGGTGGTCATAACTGGAGGGGGTTGTTGGTGACATCTAGTAGGTAGAGGCCAGGATGCCACTCAACATCCTACAAGGCGCACGATTGGCCCCCACAGCAAAGAATCCTCCAGGCCACCGGGTCACTAGCATTGAGGGTAAGAAACCCTGCTTTACACAATTAACTGCACCCACAGGCACAGGCGTAGGCTGGGAAACAGAAGGGCCTGACTGTCTTGTGCGGTCAGTCACTCACAGGCACGCGCTGGGTGCATCTGCCTGGGCACCACATGTACGCGATGGGGAGGGACCCCTGAAGACACGGAGCTCAGAATCTCGTGCTTTTACTCTCCCAGCTCTCAGCCCCCATTGCCAGCAGTCCAAATAATGCGGCCAAGTGAGAAAAGAGTTCTAACATTTTCTCAATTTCCATCATGTGGGTGCCACCAAATAATTATATACAATAACTGAACTTATGGAGATTACTGTAGGCCAGGTATTATATCAAGTTTCTTACTGGAATAATTCCTATTTTGGGTGGTGAGAAAACTGAGACTTTCAGAGATTAAATAATTTGCCAGAGGCCAACATCTAGTAAGTAACCAGGCCAAGGATTGAACCAGATCTGAATCCACCGAGTTCTTGTTTCACTCTTTCAACCATCTCTACTACCTGCAGGACAGAGGGGCAGCGGGAGTCAAGCAGCGCTGAGAGCTACTATTTAGAAGCCTGCACTTTAGGGGGAAAATTCTTAACATTCAATTTAATATGAGCATTTTAATGGATCTATCTAAAAGTAGCCAAAACTATAAGACTAAATATTAAATAGTATATTTCAAGGAACACAGCTTAACCTGCAGTAAGTGGTTCTTAACTAAAGATGGCACCCTCCGGGCCAGGGCGCCCTGTATTTGGAAACATGACGTTCTGGTTATTGGTCACAGCCACAGTCACGGGGAGTGAGGGGAAAGGATGCTAAACCTTCAGCAGCGTGACAGTCCCTCACAATAGTGCCTGTTAGAAATACTTTCACACTGAAGATCTACCTGTTGGCCAGGTGTTTGGAAATATTGAAAAGGCATCGCCAGCAGCCCCGTATGGCAGCAGGAAGGAACTCTGCAACGGGAGCTGGCACCCGGGGGGTGGCCTCACCTTCAGATGGTAGATGTGCTCCTCTGTGTCCAGATCTATGCACTTGGACGACTTCTTCACAGACATCACCGAAAGCCCAACATCAATGCAGCCATGCAGCTTCTCTCTCTCTATCTGCAGAGGCAGGCAGCGGTCACTTGAGAGCCAGGTGTTAAAGTGACCGTAACACCCTTGACACTCCTTCCCTCTGCCGTTACCTGCACACCCACTCGCAGCAACCCTAAGAACTACGGCATATCGAGCGTTTAGCGTGGACCAGTACTGAGCTCTAAGTGCCGTACGTGTGCCACCTTATGTACCCTGGGAGGGGTGACGTAACAAGGGGTTTACACAGCCACTGAGGAAGAAGGTGAGCCCCGTGGACTGACTGCGCAGCAGCGAATTTACCTTCGCCTGCACTGCCTCCTGCAGAATCAGCTTCCAGAGTCTGAATTCATGGGGAAGTGATTTGAAAAGAGGAATGGGGACAGGGAGTCGAGGCAGGCTACCTCGGGTCTGACGTTAGGCACACAATGCTTCAGGACGAGCACCGCGAGGAGGGGGGCGAGGAGAGGAAGGAGGGAGGAGGGAAGGGCCCCCATGCAGAACCAACAGTCATTCCGAGCCCCCTTGGGCCATCTGCTCAGAGTCAACACCGAAGGGGCACTCCATGTCACCTTCACCAAGCGTTCTCCGCCAAACCCCTCAGTCACCCTAACAGTGGGAGTGGTGCTCGCCCTGTGCTTTGTTCCTGTTCTCACTGCGGAAATGTCTTCTCCCACCCACAGAACTCCTCAGTGTGACCCTAAGGCCCAAACAGTCCCCTGGACACACAGTAGGGTGTCGAGAGGAGCCCCCCACCCCCACTCAGCAGGTGAACCGAGCCCACCTTGAACCCAGAGCCGGGACAGTGGGGCGCGCGGCCACCTCTGCTCCATGTGATTAAGTACCACCCCTCTGGGGCCCCCAGGTCAGAGAAATGGAATCCGCCCCCACCATGTGCACAATCCCACCTGTGAGCTGACAGCCAGCCCTTCTGAATTCCCCAACAGCATGTTGGGTTGACACGAGACTTACATCAGATTGGCTCTTGGCATATTTCAAGATTCCTTTGTCCAGATAGAAGAATCTCTGTGGGAAAGAAAGTGCAATTCAGGAAAACATTCCATTTAAATGGCCACCCTTCCCTTGGTCCCAATTTTCGACTTCAAATTAAGTGCCTAAGAACCGAGTGTTGAGTGCGGTAGTCTGGGTGCAAATAAAGGTGAGGCCGAGGCCAAGGCCCGTGTCTTACCTTGTGCCAGCCTTTCAGGGGCCATTTCCGCTTTTTCAGCAAAAATCCTGTCTGAACTGGTGGCTCCTGGGTGTAGTTCATCTCTCCCCTCAGTCCTTCTACCACTTCCCAGCTGTCCTGTTCCAACGAGAGAGTTCATGTTAAATGGCTGCCTTTGAAAGTAATAATGCACACAGCAAAGGAAACCGTCAACAAAATAAAAAGACAGCCCACACAATGGGAGAACATATTCACTAATACATCTGATAAGGGGTTAATATCCAAAATTTACCAAGTCCTTACAAAACTCAACAACCCAATTAAAAACCAGGCAAAGGACCTGAATAGACACTGCTTCAAAGAGGACATACAGACGGCCAATACACATATGAAAAGATGCTCCACATCACTAGTCATCAAAGAGACGCATATTAAAGCCACAGTGAGATACCGTCTCACACCTGTCAGAATGAGATACCCTCTCACACATTTACCATCAGTAAGTCAACAAACAGCAAGTGCTGGTGAGGATGTGGAGAAAGGAGACGCTGGTGCACTGTGGGTGGGAATGCAGACTGGTGTAGCCGCTGTGGAAAGCAGTACGGAGATACCTCTAAAAATTGAAAATGTATCTGCCTTTTGACCCAGCAATCCCACTTCTGGGAATATATCTGAAAGACCCCAAAACACTAATTCAAAAGAACATAAACACCTCTGTGTTCATTGCAGCATTACTTACAATCACCAAGATATGGAAGCAGCCCACGTGTCCATCAATAGATAAGTGGGTGAAACAACTATCAGATATTTACACAATGGAATTCCTCTTGGCCATAAAAAAAAGAAGGAAATTTTACCCATTGCAACAGTATGGATGGACCTGGAGAGCATTATGCTAAGTGAAACAAACCAGTCAGAGAAAGACAAATACCATATGCTTTCACCCATATGTGGAGTCTAACAAACAAACTGAACTAACAAGCAAAACAGAGACAGACTCATAGATGGGGAACAGATGACAGCCAGTGGGGGCAGGGTGGGGGGAAGTGAGGAGGTGGAGGGGTTGAGTAATAGGGAAAAAGGAACCATGGACATGGACAACAGTGTGGTGACTGCTGGTGGGAGAGGGCTTTAAGGGGACTAAATGGTAATGGGAAAAATATAATAAAGATTATATATTTTTTTAAAAGAAAAAATAATAATGACACTAAGAAGTCCTTCATACTATCAGTAAATCCATTCAAGATGGAGAGGCTAGCTGGGTATATTGGGAAGAGATTCAAATTTAATTTTTATACCATTCCTGGATTTTATGGACTTAATGCTGTAATTTAATGGTATCACATTTGATTTTTTTTTCCAAAAAGCTCTTAGAAGGGAAAGTTTCTCTCTCTTTTGGTGCTCAAACCTTGGCAACCATGGCAGAGAGAAAAGATTTCACTGTTAAGTTCTATTTTTGTTCCCTTTGATATTATCGCACAGTCACTGTTTATCCACCACTAGACCTCAGTCTGATTTTTAACCGAAAGCTACAGACATGAGGACTGAAGGAGGGGTAGGGTGACATGGGAATATGGTAAGGCTGCCTTAAGAATTGGATAAAAAGGCCCAGCTGGTGTAGCTCAGTGGATTGAGCGTGGGCCTGCAAACTAAAGGGTCACTGGTTTGATTCCCAGTCAGGGCACATGCCTGGGTTTTGGTCCAGGTCCCTGGTAGAAGGTGCACGGGAGGCAACCACACATTGATGTTTCTCTCCCTCTCTTCCTACCTCCCTTCCCGTCTGTCTAAAAATGAATAAATAAAATCTTTAAAACTATTCTAACAATGACATTTTAGCTGCAGGTTATTATCTTCAAATTCTAGGTATTTAAATATTGAAAATCCTGAAGCATCAAAAAAGTACTTTTGCAATAAGTATTTTCATCTTCTTCCAGCAATTTTGTTCCCTTCCCCCTTTCTTTTGTTTCAGAAGCTTTCTGTTGGCCAATTATTGCTGTTGAGCTGTTTGCAATTTTGAAGATGTACAAACAGTTGTTACAATTAACCTCCCATTGTTGGCTACTAGGTTATTTCAACTAATTGACTGAAAAAGAATTTTTAAAAAGGATGCAAAAGAAAAACTAAAAATTCTGAAGATTTATTTTTAAATGCTTGACAATGCACAAATCATCACAAAATTATCCCAAGATAGACCAAAACTGGCAATACTTCAGTGGTAAGATAATGGACCTTTTGATTACTATTTATTTTTACATTTTTATTAGGATGTAATATACATATGAAATGCGCAGATTCTAAGAGTACAGTTCGATGAATTTATACACCTATATCCTCAGTAACTACCATCCAGATCAGAGAGGAAGCATTTTGAACACAGGGTAACTAAGTTTTGACAAACTGTTACTGAGATATTATCGACATATAACAGATATGTAAGTTCAAGGCATACAATGTGATGATTTAATACACCTCCACTTCCTCACAAAATCACCACTTTTTCTGTTGGTGATGATGATATTTAAGATCTCCTTTTCTTAACAGCTTTCAAGTACATTATGCAATATAGTTAATTACGGTCACCAGGCCATACATTAGATCCCACCATGCTATGTATACTTTCTAGTTCCAGGAAAGCAGGAACCTTTTCTGTCTTGTTCACTACTTAACAGAGCCTAGTATATACAAATATGTTAAACAAAGTAATGAAGCAATTACAATAGCTAACATTTATTAAGCATCAGGAAGTGTGCTAGTGACCATACTTACAATATTGCGCTTCATCCTTGCACAATTCTGATACTGAATTTATTGTCTCTTTATTTTTTGAATAAGGAAACTGAGAAAAAGAGAATTAGATAACTTCCCCAGTGCTATAAAGCTGCCAAATGACTGCAAAAACCTACATCTTTCATCCCTCTGCTCCATATGATAGCATATTGTATATTCTACTGCAGTTCAAATACGTGACTTCTGATGAGCCAGAAATAAATGCCATAGGGCAGGGAAACAGAGGCGGGCAAATCCAGGAGGTGGCCAAGATCCTGAAACAATCCTAAGGAGTTAAGAAACAATGCCCTCTGGATGCTGACAAGCAAGGTCTGCCCCCCGCCCCCCAGACCTGCCACCACACCCACAGGGGCAGGGAATCTGGAAGCAGCCACATCTCAGCTCCTGGGTCTTGTACATCTGAATGTCTGCCCCATCTGCTCCTCAGCTGGGGACTCCCCTAGCCTCCTCCTCAAACAGAAACTCACTCACTCCTCAGCACCTGCACAAACCTCACTTGCATTGTCTTGTCTCCCTCACTAAAACTCAGTTCCACAGGGACAGGAGCTGGCTATTGTTTATTATAATCTCACTACTTGGGACACAGGGGCCTTAAATAAATACTTACGCAGTGAATGAGCCCGAGGAGCAAGGGAGAGCACAGAAAGGACCCACAAGGCCTTTAGTACAGTGTGCTGGATTGGGACGAATGGGTACTTGGGACAGAAAAAAGCCGAGATGCCCATTTCTCTAGGATAAAAGGGCTGGGTATCAGGGAGTGGCTCCACCTGTTTGTCACATCCCCAGTGACCAGGGAGTAGGACATGCACCTTGAGCTGAGATACACAGTACAGAGTGGACTTGGGCCCCTGGAGAGATCAAGGCCCTGCTGACTTAGCCCAGTGTGGCGATGTCCCATCCCAAGGGTGTCAGGCTTAAAGCTCACCCTGGAGAGCCGGCGGAGAGAGAAATATGGCAGGGTGTGGGGGAAGGGGCATCTTAAGAGTTTCGCTTGAGTTTAACTGAAGACAGTCTGGCACTGTCATCCGGCGTTGAATTCAGTCTGTTTTACAGAACATCTAAAAAATGCCAAATATAGAAAGAGACTTTGTGATTGGAAAGGCAGCTAAGCATTTACTCATGCTCACGAGCTGGCCCAGTTCATCTCCATATTGCTGACTGCACTCGCTGAAAGCACTTTCTTCCAGCACAGCTGTTTTCCACGGTGCGCCTCTCCCGGGCACCTCGCAGGCTGGGTGCTCAGTCACTGTCCTGGCCGCGACGTCAGAAATAGAAAAGAATTTCAACTGTCATTCTCCCTGCAGCTCGAGTGTGATGGAAGGAAGTTTTGTGGTTGCCTCTATCTGCCGTGACTCAGAGAGTGAGTTGTTCTGATCAGTGGTTGAGTCTGTTTTTCAGGATTTTAAAAATCTCAAGGCAAGACCCAGCATGAAATCACATGGAGCATAACTTCATGCGTCTTTAGTTCGTCACAGGCATTTTTGACCTTCTAAAGCCTCAGGGTCATCAATATCACCTTTTACGATTGTACTGTGGACACATGGAAACACTTGTCTGTGGAATTCCAGTTGATGCAATGACAGCTTTAACTTAGGTCAGGCCAATTCTGTACTTATATTTCAATTACTGAAATTTGCGATTGTTGCTCTTGTTACTTGTTTCTTCCTCAACTGACATTTTGTGACCACCAGTAGGCTCAGGTGACAGCAAGCAAGGGAACAAAGTAGTGGAATGTACAGTGGTCGTTCCTGTGATCAAACGCAGTGCTTCTCATACCACAACGTGCACACCAATCACGGAAGATCTTGTCAAAATGCAGATTTCAGTGCAGCAGGTTTGGGGCGAGGCCTGAGCTTCTGTACCTGCACAGGTGAGCTGCTGCTGCTGTTGCTGCTGCTGCTGGGCCCCAGGCCCCCTTAGAGTAGCCACCCTCTAAGAGACTGGGCTAGTTTAGGAATTAGGATTTGAGCCCTGGCTGATGTGTCTCAGTGACTTGAGTGCTGGCCTAAAAACCAAAGGGTCACCAGTTCGATTTCCAGTCAGGGCATATGTCTGGGTTGTGGGCTGGGTCCCCAGTGGTGGGGGGGGGGGTGCGCAAGAGATGGCCACACATTGATGTTTCTCTCCCTCTCTTTTTCCTTCCCTTCCCTTCTCTCTAAACATAAAATAAATTCTTAAAAAAAAGAATCAGGATTTGACTCAATAGACTATGAGGGCAACCCTGAAACTAATAGGTAGGAGTTAGAAGGTCCTGCATTTCAGGTCTGCATAATGAAGGGATTGTCTGATTATTTAATAATTAGTGCTATGTAAAATTACAAAACTGATGTGGCTAGCCAATAAAAGAGTAAGTCTTCTAGTCCCTGGAAAGCTCTGTCAGAGGTACCTGCAAAGGGGATTCCTAGACTAGGAAGGAGGTCAGAATAAATGAGCTGTGAGATCCCTTCCAACTCTTGTATCATAATCTCCTATCACATTAAGTGAATATAAAGTCCCGGTTATGCAAGATGAGTAAGCCCTAGAGATCTGCTGGGTGACTAGTGAATAGTACTGTACTGTGCACTTACAATTTATCAAGATGGTAGATCTCATGTTAAGTGTTCTTACCATACTTAATAAAATAAAACAGTGGCTGGTAAAGTCTCCTAAAAAACAAACAAAAAATAGAGTAGCATGAGCTTCAGTCTGGTATCCTCAGCACAGTCTCTGACATTAAGCTCTAAGTGAGATGATTAAAGAAAAAAAGGAGGGCTAAGGGGGAGAGGGGGAGAACCCAGTCCGATTCTGCTTCTCAAGGCTATGCGGGCAGCAGCAGTCATCACGGCCAACGGCCACTTCCTTCCTCCCATTCACACACAGATGTAGCTCACCGACCCACACCAGGGCGGGGATAGTCAACAGACATACGATGCAGGCCCCCAAGTGTTTTAAGTCTTAATGACTTGGGTAGTCATGGACCAAAACCATTGGTGCCGTAATTACTTAGGTGATGGGAGAATATGTGCTCAGTCTTTGGCATGAATCCTTGAGAAAGCACAGGCGGTGCCAGAAGGGAAGGTCACTGGCAGCAGCTGATGCTGACAATGAGGAGAAAAAAAACAGGTGAGCTGCCAGCTGTGTCTCTACCTGAGGTCATCCCCACCTTGGGTTTCCACAGAGAAAAATGCTTTCCAATTGTGTTGACTACAAATGGATTCATAATTAAAATACTATTAGTAAAAAACTTGAATGCACATATAATGATTGTTTCTACCCTGTGATCACTCACTTAGCATTTGTGGCTCTAATTATATTGGAACTCTTTTAGGATTTTCAAGTAGATCTGTGGGTCATTAATATTTGTTAAATATCTGCCTAGTTTGTAGGCAAGCCCTTTAAAAGTATGAAGAGCATCTTTCATGCACTTTTCTCCCTGTAATGCTGTGCTCTGTAAATAAGGGCCTCTTGAGAGCTGTAGCGACTGTTATGGATGGAGACACCAACCCATAATGCCATTCTGCTCTGTCCATGCAGCCCACCGGGGTGGTGGTCGAGTTTTGATGGTTGTTATTGTGGTAGTGATTATAGTAATACTATTTCTTGAATATCTTCTGTGTGCCTTGCAATGATTCTATAATGAAGGTACTTTTACAGTTGAGAGAAATGAAGCTCCAAAATAGTTTGCCCAAGATCACAAAATGTTAAGTGGTGGATCGTTTTCTGGATGGAAGACCACCCCCAGAATCTCTCTGCTCGACGACCACACTGGACAAGATCACCGGCAGGTGCATTAGAGTGCATCCGAGGCTGCCCACTCTGCGGCCGGCCCAGCGCTCGCCCCCAGCACTACTTTCTCCCCAAGCAGAGTAAGTCCATCCTTGGCGTTCCCGCACTTCGTGTGCATGCTGATTAGCCTATGATGACAACAGGACAATTTTGTCCACCCAAGGGACGCAAGAGTCTTTTTTTTCCTGGGTATACTGTAATGATTTGTTTTCCCTCATAGAGTCATGGAATATTTTTTCTTTTTATTTATTATTAAAACTACTGGGGTGACACAGGTTAATAAAATTACATAGTTTTCAAGTAGACAATTCTACTATATATACGTCATCTGTGCATTGCATTGGGTGTTTACCATTCAAAGTCAAGGCTCCTTCTGTCACCAGGTATTTGACTCCCTTTCCCCTTCACGACCCCCCCTCCCCCTGGTAACCAGCACACTGTTGTCTGTGTTTATCTGTCTTGTTCGATCATTGGTTGCTTTCAGTTTTATATTCCACATATGAGTGGAATCATATGGTTCTTAACTTTTTCTGACTTATTTTATTTAGTATAATATTCTCGAGATCCATCCATGCTGTTGAAAATGGCAGTATTTCCCTTTTTTTTCTTTTAAATGTCAGAGTTTGAAAGAGAAAGTAGAAGTCACCCACCCCGCTCTTTCATTTTAGAGCTGCGGACTCTAACCAATTTGCGTTGGGCCACAAAAATGAGCAGAGGACCTTTAAGGACCATGGCCCTGTCTTCTGACCCCAGCGCAGTGTCCTCTCCCCTCCCCTTTCCAAGAACTTCCGGTCTCCAGAGGGACAGACGGGCTGTGGAGGAGATCCTGGGGTAACTCATCATACTTGGGCATGGACCGTGTGGTGACAAAGAAAATCTCCAATGTGGACTCTTCTGTGAATGGGCCTAGGTCAGAGGTATGACAGGGGGAGACTTCTGCTCTTCATTTTATACTTTTCAGCCCTCTTTCCATATTTTCTTTTACCTTGTAATTTAAAAAAACAAAACATTTTTCTTTGGCATATCATAGAGCTCCGCACTTTGGTGCCTTAGCCTTGGAGAGAATCACAGACTCTGTATTCAGAATGCAGAGAGAATGCGTTTGCACTCCAATTACAGGGCCTTCACAACGCATCAAGAACCCCCCCCCCCCCCATTGCTGGATGGCATTCGCCGATAATGGTGTTCTCTCTTAGAGAATGCACAAGCTATTTTTTCAGAGCTAACTGAAACTTGCAGTCAAAGTAGAGACACCTTCTGATTAATTAATGCATGCATGATTTAAAAGCCATAGCAATAGGTGGCAGAAGTTTAGCATAATAAAATTCCTTATCCTTCATCCAAGTTACCAGTGACTTTTTTTCACAATATTATACAAGAAGTACTGGTTCTCATAATGAGAACCTAGCAACAGGTTCAGATCCAGGAGCAACTTTCGTATTAAGTGGGTTATATTCGAGTTCATACTGAGCTTCTATTTAATAAGGTAATGTCTACTCAAAGGTGTGTGGCTTAGCACCAGGTACTGGAGATACAAAGATGTAAAAGCAAATTCTGGCCCCCAACATACATTAAAAATAAAGATACCACAAACATGCAAACTTGTAAATACAGAATGGGAGATTCAAACAAACCCACTGCAGAAGGGCTCAGACTAGATCCACCTTAGGGTAAGGACTTGAGCTGGGATATAGAGAAAAATTGACCTACAGGGAGAAGCAGGGTCTCTGAGGCTGCCCTGACAAATTACCACAAACTCAGTGGCTTAAAACAACAGAAATTTATTCTCTAACAGTTCCAGAGGCTGGAGTCTATAGTTAAGGTGTTACAGGGCCACGCTTGCTCTGGAGGCTCCAGGGAGAATGTTTGTCTTGGCTGCAGTAACAAAAACCCACAGACTGAGTAAAGGCTGGGACGTCCAAGATCGAGATGCTGGTGTTGCAGATTCGCGGAGGGGTAGGAACCCACGTCCTGGCCTGTGGACAGCTGCCTTCTCTCTGGGTGTTCGCATGGCCTCTCCTCCAAGCGTGAGAGAGAATGAGCGCTGGTGTCTTTCCTCTTACAAGGGTGCTTAAGCCCATCTTGAGGGCACCACCCTCATGACCTCACCTGAACTTAAACTCCTGACGGCCCTGCCTCTAACTGCCACCACCTTGAGGGTTAAGGCTTCAACACAGGAATTCGGGGGCCGGGGGTGGGGGACACAAACATTCAGTTCATGATAGCATTCCTTGCCTCTTCTGGGTTCTAGTGGCTATTGACATTCCTTGGCTTGTAGCCACATCATTCCGATCTCTGCCTCCATGTTCTCACCTTCTCCCCCATGTCTATCTTCTCTGTGTGTTATCAGAACACTGGTCATTAATGTTTAAGGCTGACCTGGACAAGCTGACCTCCTTATCTCAAGATCCTTAAATTAATTACATCTGCAAGGACATTTTTTTTACCAAGTTAACATTCACCGGTTCTAAAGATTAGGATGTGGACATATTTTCGGGGTGGGAGGTGGACACCATTTGCCAGCGAATGCCAGGAATGTGACTCATCTGGAGTGGGGACAGAGGAGGTGATTTTAGTTGATGCCGGTTTGTGCGCAGGTGCAGAGGGAGACCAGCCAGACTCGATGCTGGGGCCAGAGTGCAGAGGACCTCAGAGACATGTCAGATTGTCCCAGGGAAGCCTTCTGTTTTGCCTCTTTCCTATTGCTCACACTGTCATTCCATGGCCTTTAGTATTTTACTATCATCATATCACTGAAGTAAATTTAGCCTTTCCCCTCCCTAGGACAGAACTGTTGAGCCAGCTCAGTTCACATTTGCATTATAGCTTCCAGAGAAAATTCCAGTAACTGCGCTGCTAGTAAGCTGTGCTCTCAATAAAAGCGTTTGGGCCAGGGTTCTGCTTCCTGTCCCCTGCTCGATGGCCCATGCCAACCCCGAACAAATACATTTATTTTTTAAGGCAGCCCATACAGTTCCTGTCTAGGTAGTGTCTCTAAAACCCACCAATACGCACACGCTGTGCTCGTTATTCTGGAACTGCAGAACAGTATGGACAGCTCGGCAACTCCCCGAAGTGTTCTCAAGGTTCAGTTGCTCTGGCTCTTTGGTGGGAACCGCAGCTGACAGTCTATCATTTGTGGACACGGAGAGCAGCAGAGATCCCTGACAACCCAAATATGTCATCTTAGCTGGAGTTCAACCTCTTCCTATAGCAAATGTTTGGTTTTTCTTTGCAGGATTTACTCAGAATAGAAATACATTGAGAACTGAGTCTTGTATCTTTGCCCTTCCCACTTCCAAAGTATACTGTCACAACCAGAGATGTGACTAAAAGGTAGACAGTAAAGGTTCAGAAAGGCAGAATCAGGAAAACTAAGTCAGAAATATATAGTTAATTATTTTTCTCTGTTGTTCCCAGCAGAAAAAAACAGCTCCAGGCAATCAGACCCCAGGGATCCTTAAGGCTGCTTCTCTCACCCATGTTATTCCTGTCCCTGCATTCACAGAGGCCTAGCTTCTGCGGGTTTGTTTAAACAGTAATCATTTGTCCATAAGGCACATGGAACTTGAATGAACTTCTAAAGAAGCTTCATGGCATCTAAGCAATCCAGTGTTCTCCAAATAGATGGTTGCCTGATTCCCTATCACTTGTTACCTGGGTAACTCTGCGCAAGGCAGTATATCTCTGGACCATATTTTCTTTGCAGAAAATGGTACAGACCTCCCTGGATTGTTCCGAGACCCCAAAGTATCATAGGAAAGAATATTATGAGCTGTAAAGATGCCACCAGATACGTGTTCATGTCTAGGGTCCCTTGCTGACTCTTCCCCCCAGAGCCATCCAGACAGAAGCCAAGTCACTGGCTCTGCACTGTGCCCTGTCCCCGTGCAGCTGAAAGGACAAGGCAGGGAACAACCACCCTAAGGAACTGCTTGAGGGCTCCCGAAACTCTGCTTGGGGAAGGGGAATGGTTCATGCATCCATCACTTGTATAGCACTCTCCACACGCAGGCTGTCTTCTAGCTAAGCAATTTGCACAACCTTATAAGAAACCAAGGCACAGAAGGGTTCAGTAACTTGCCCAAGGTCAAACAGCTTATAAACAACCCGAGATTTAAACTCAAGCCACCTGGCTCCCCAGCAAGTTCATAGTCATTGCCTTTCATCTTCCGTGCCCATCAAAGAACAACGTGATAAACTATGACATTCCCAAGTCCTTCCTCCTTGACTGGTCTTGCTCGTGGTATTTACGAAGCCCATGCTTACCAAAGGCAGCTGGTAAATCTGCATGTCTCTGAAGACTCGATAAATTCAAAGAAATAAACAGGACTAAGTATTTTCAATACCCAGACAACGGAACTTATAAACACCTGAGCATGATAGCTTTAATTCACATTTTTCTTCTTGGCAAGTTCTCTCTCATTCAACTCCTGTGTTTTATGGGTTCTGGCACCCAGCCCAGCCAGCCTGGGCTGCCTGCTGTGCTGCATCACCTAATAGCCAACAGAAATAAACTCTCACTGATGACCCTGGGAGGCTCAAAGGCCACCTTAGATTAGCCCAGGGACAAAAGGGTGACAAGAACAAATTGCATGGCTGTATGAGACTTATCTGGCAATATATCTTTCCATGTCAAATCCCGTGATCATGAACCAAGGCATTACCAATTATTTTAGCAGGATTCTCTTTCTGATTTCTGACCTATATAGCAAATGCTAGCAACATAGAGAAAACGAGAAAAACAGATGGAGGTCGTGCCCTCCTTCCAATTCAAAGTCTTCCCAATCGGAGTTGACCTCATGTTTGTAGTGGTCTGCTCAGCTGTCCTGACCTTTGTAGCTACAAATCTCCCTGCCCAGTCTTTAATAATAGCTTCTCGATAGCCAGTGGTTGAAGAAATAGAAGTTTAGGGCACACAATACTCTTTCAATAAAGATACAACCTACTCATTCATCTTCAGCTCAGTCTGGCTTCTGAAATGTGTTACTTTGAGAGTTCTAGGAGAGAAACGGAACAGGGCGGTGGGGAAAACACAATGGGAAAGTGCAATTATTCGTATTGTACAAGTTTTGAAAGAGCCGTTGCCTCTCCCACTCAGATACCTCTCAACATGCTTCACGGGTCTACAGAGCTTTGTGAGCGGTAATTTTCTACCTAGCAACCAAAGACTTCTTCATTCATTAATTTAATCCGCACTTACCAAACGTCTACCATCTGCTAGTCCAGGTACTTTGTATTTATTATTTCATTTAGTTCTCAAAGGGAAGCGCAATTATCCAAATTTCACAGCTGAAACACAGAGACTTGGAGGTTTTATATAACCTGGCCAAGTCAGCCAGCCAGCCACAGGGCCAGTGTGAGTACAGGTCAGTATCAACAGAGACAGTCTGTACTCCTGTTCCATAGTTTCCAGTGGAGCAGCTCACTCAGAGGCCACAGGAATACAAGGTATTTGGGATTACATCATCACATACCAGAAGAAACTCAATAGTGAGCCCTTTGTTCATTATTTAAGGTCCTCGCAATATGTCACGAGTGAGGGAGCTGAGGAATCTCTGAGTTCCCATGCCACATGCACACCCGGCCCTCCGTTCTAACCTGCCCTGACGGGGACGGGGGGGCAGGGGGTGCTTGCTGCTGGCACTGACTACACTCAGTCCACTAATTTGCATCTGCCATGAGCTGTGAACACCGAAAAGATATATAAATAAGACCTGGGACTCAAAGAGCCATATACTCTTTCCATCAATGAATAAATCTAAGAATGTTTCATGTAGAGGGAGAAGGCAGTGTTACACATGGCATTAGTCAAGCTCAAGGCTCCCAAACAGAACATCCATGAAGGCTCCTCACAGACCCTGTCTGGGGTCTGGTAGGACTTGGGGAACCTCTCCCTCTGTTCCTAGTCCCTCATGAATAGCCCCTAACCAGCCCTTTATGCCCCCCACTCAAAGGAAACCACTCGACAATGTCACTCGACAAGGATGACCTCCACAACCAACAGTCATTCTCAGGCTTCCTTTAACTTGACCTGTCAGCAGCCATTTAAAAGTAAATTAGCTAAGGTATTGCAGTTCACATAGATGACATGTACCTGGGAAATGGCCTACAGTGAGCAGGTACTATTTTTATAAAAAAGTCATCTTTAAAGTGTTAAAGCAATACACGAAGACTCTGCTCAAGAAAATCACAAAACTCAAGAGGGCAGAACAATTTCATGTGGGTCAGTCTAGCTAAAGGGACAGTTGGGCCAAAGTCTGGGACGGGGAAGAACGCTGAGGCAAAGATCGCCCCAGAACACTACAAATAACAGGGTACGATTAAGACAGTCAGCAGGGACCAACAACCTATTCTCTGTGGAAGTTGTCCGCCTCTCGTCGGGGATTTCCTGCAAGGAGCACAGGCTCCTGTCCGGTAAAGGCCCTAGATGTACAGGATGGTCTACTTCAAAGCAAACCATTTCCTCTGCAGGGGGTCGGGGGTCTGGAAACAAGGCCATCTTACGGACAGAAAACTGAGGCTAATGTCACTCGCCTGACGTGTCTCCAATAGCAGAATACAGAGACTGTGGCAGAGATCTCCTGATGCCAATCCTCTAATGTCACGAAGGGGTGACAAATGTGGTACCTGTGCTGCCACTCACCCTGCCTGTGCCCATGAGCCACAGCTAAAAACACGGCACTTTCCCACTGCGCCCGGACTCAACTGCAGAATCCTCTTCAACACAGTGCTCCTAGCAGCTACGACCAATAGACAGGTGCTGGCCCGGGGGGTGGGGTGGGAGAAAGGAGGAAAACATTTACACCCATGCCACAGAGGGAAAATGCGTCTTTATTTTTATAAAGAAACCCACAAGCACATTAAAGTGGGAGATTCTAAATAGAAAAGACGGCCATCTGATGAACAGGTGAGAGACCAACCATTCTAAGTCAGAAAAAGTTGAGGCATCAAACACATTCCTCTTATCCTTTAGGATAAAACCTCAGAAAAAGCTCTATAAAAACCAAATCAATTTCAAATAACACACCACCCCGCCAAAAACGTTTCTGTAGCGTTCAGTCCTAGGGTTTCACTGGACTGCTCCAATTCCCATGGTGTTACAAGCTCTGGCTTAAATAAATCATGTTCTCCCCCTTCATCCAAGGAGAGTAAACAATAGATGCTACTAGGTACAAAGTGTAGGGGGGAAATCTGCATTTGGTTCTAACCCCAATCAGAAATGTGGATTAGGGAGAGAAATACCCACTGGAAAGCTGACAAAGGGAGCAGGCATAGCTACCCTGGTGAAAATGGAAGTCCCAGGGAGCCATGACGCGTCAGCCAAGGACTATTTTTAGTCATGGTTTAAATCCCAGCAGAAAGTAATGACTGTGCTGAAAAAAAAATTATTCTTCTTAACCCCTCAGGAGAGATCTCGGAGAACTCCTCAAATGTCAGGCCTATAGAAAAATCTAATTTGGCTAGAGTCACAGATTCTAATGACATGGGGCAGTATTGTAAGGTGGCAAGCTCCCTGTCCCCAGCAGCGTTGGAATGGAGAGACCCGTGATCATGTGTTCTAGATGTGTGGACATGCGTGCGGTCGGAGGTTGCCAAATTGTTGCTTCCAAATCTGCAGCCGAGACCTCCGAGCCAACTCTTAGGCTGGTGCTTCCCATGGGGCGTCAGCAAGGCCAACAGAGCCAGCAGACAGCGAAGAGGCGAAGAGGCTGCCTTGGTGGTAAACCCAGGGCTTTGGGACTGCCACTCTCTCTCTCTCCCTAACTGAAGGTGGAAGAGTTGTAATGATTAATGTGCATTTTCTGCCACTGATCTCACACCAGCCAATTCTGCCCATGAGGGTTTACTAGAAAGGAAACCAAATCCAAACCAAACCAAAAAAAAAATCCTCACATAATTAGGTAACTGTTATTTAGGAGTTAATTATTTAGTATTTTGACTCGCTTTTTTACTCTTCCTACTTTTGACCGCTTCTCCATCTGTTGAGGAAGAGAGCAGGTGGAACTCCAAGTCGCTGTCAGGGCAGCCTGTGGTTGGACGGTGTCATAAAAGGTTTGGTAAAGGGAAGGCAGGGGAGACTGGGGGGGTATCATAATTACTGCAAAAGCAGTTGTTTTTTTGGTTTGGTCTGCAGGGTATAAATGACGGCGTGGGCTCTGGAGTCAAGCAGACTGAGTTTGGGTTGCTTGCTCTGCCGCTTGCTAGCTATTTGTCCTGAAGAAAGTAACTCAGGGGGTCTGACTCAGCTTCCTCATGGAGGAAATGGGGATATTAATATCTGTGTTGGAGGACAGTTGCAAGGATTGAGTAAAATAATGCAAAGAGCCAAATACAGTTCTTTCCATCTGGTAGGCACTGAGGCTGCATTATTAAAATCATCTAAAATGTACTTGTCTCGTGTAATTAGGATATGACTGGAAGCAAATGATCTTAAACTGAGAAGCAGGCGTTCCCAAGTAAATATACACACGTTAATCTGCAAACTTCCTGACTTAAATTTGCATTTTAAAAGTGGCATTAGTTAAAACTTTACCTGCCGACTTCCCTGCTTGGAGGAGCAGGTACTTGGACTCCTTGATGGGGAGACCAATTTCTGAGACACTCCGAGGTTCTTCTCATCACTCATGATGAGCAGGTGGGTCGCGTGGCCTTGACACAGTCAAAATGCCATCAGAAGACAATGGAGTAGAGAGTATGGAAATTCCAAACAGGCAGGAGGCTCAGCTCTTATCCAATATGTGTTGAAAGCATTTTGGATGATCCAGAGGAAATCCCTAAAATCAAAGAAAAAAATGAGAGAGAAGGTCAGAGGCATGAGGCATCATTTATAATTGGCCACTGACTGTCTGCAAGTGGCTTACCTACAGGACAGATTACAGAGCCACGAGGCTTAGCGACACCAAGGACTGTGAAGGCAAAGGGGCTTTCACACCTCCCTCTTCCTGGAAATCATGTGTACGTGATTTTTTATGTAGCTTTGCATAAGAACAGTGTGTAGTAAAAAAGTTTGAGTCCAGAAACATACAAAATCAGTAGTATTAAAAACCACCCAAACCACAATGGGATACCACTTCATACCCACTATGATAGTTATAGCAAAAAATTTTTAAAAAGCAACAGAAAATAACAAGTTTTAAAAGAAATTGGAACCCTCAGGCATTGCTGTGAAGGATGTAAAATGAGCAACCATAGTTGAAAACAGTTTGGTAGTTTAAAAAAAAATTAAATATAGACTTATCATATGATCCAATGATTTCACTCGTAGGAAGAGACCCAAAAGAATAGAAAACAAACAAAAATTTGTGCAGGAATATTCATAGCAATGCTATTCACAATGGCCAAAGGGAGAAACGACCCAAACATACCTCAACTAATGAATGGCTAGGCCACATATGGCATATGCTATGGTCTAAATGTGTGTCCCCCCCCAAATTCACATGCCCTAAGCGATGGTGTTGGGAGGTGGAGCCTTTGGGAGGTGCTCAGGTACTGAGGGCAATGCCCTCATGAATGGCCCTTATAAAAGAAACCATGCAGAGCTCCCTAACCCTTCCACCATGAGAGGACACACCAGTAAGTCTGTTACTTGAAGGCGGCCCTCTGACCATGCTGGCACCCTCATCTTGAACTTCCAGCCTCCAGAGCTATGAGAAATATATTTCTGCTGCTTATAAGCCACGCAGCCTGTGGGATTTTGTTACAGCGGTCCAAAGGGACTAAGAGAGTATACAGAAAGTATACCATACAATGCAGTGTTATTCAGGAATTAAAAATAATGAAGTACTGGAACATGCTATAACATGAACAAACCTTGAAAATGTTACAGTAAGTGAAAGGAGTCAAACACAGAAGACCACATATTGTCTGCTTCTGTTTATATAAACTACCAGAGTGGTCAAATCCATAGAGGCAGGAGGCCAACTAGTGGTTGCCAGGGGCTGGGGAAGCTGGGGAGTGGGATATGACTAGTTAATGGTTGTGGGTTTTCCTTTTAGGGTGATTAGTTCTGGGTCTAGATAAGAGTGAAAGTTGCAAAACATTATGGATATACTAAATGTCACTGAATTACATACTTAAAATGGTTTAAAGGTGAATTTTATGTCATGTGTACTTAATGGTAACTTTTAAAAATCTTTTTTTGGGAGAAGGGGGATAGGAGATTTATTTTACCAAATCTTATCTTAAGCTTTTGTCTTACCAGACAAAGCTTATCTTCCTGGTAGGGGTGCCACCTCTGCCCTCTTTTACTTCACCCTGCTTGGCCCTGGACAAATCACCAGTTAGCCAATGACAGGTAAGATTCCTCAAGGAAGGGACAAACCAAGACAGGCACAGTCACAATGGGGTCCTCAGAGAAGGACTTCGGGGGCTATAGAAAAAGGAGGTGATGGACCCTCACCCCTTGGCTTTGACATAGCTTGAGTCCTCATTCTGTCTACAAGAAGTCTCCTAATCTCTTGGCTGCCTTACTTCCCCTGCCTGACTTAAGCCTGAACCAATGCCTCCTGGGGGTGCAGCCCTGTGCTAGAATGGGTGGTTCCCCAGGGCGATCAGGCCTAAGAAAGAACACATAAAATCCTGTGAAAACTGCTTTGCTAAGAATGTCCTCAATTTTCTGATAAGTGTCCAAGGATGAAATGAGTTTGTTTCCCAAAGTTTTATGGCCCTTTAGCTATCTGACCCTGACTCAGAATAAGCCCTTATACTTCTTTGAGTATTATCTATTGTTTGATCATAACTGCCTGACAATGGTGAATGAAGATCTTCCTTGAGGTAATGCCCCCAGAAAAGCAATAAAAGCCTGTCCAACCAAGGTTCGGGGTGCTCTCTTACTCAGAGAGTGGCCATGCTGTCCTTTTTTCTCCACAGGACTTCTGCAGTCCGTGTGAATTTGTTCATCACATACACACCACTGCAGACACCGCTGGTCGGAGTCTGCATCATTGTATCAAACTTTTGGTTAATTATTAAGTACTTAAATCTCCTCTGCCTTTCACTAAAACTTCACTCTTAAAAAATAAATAAATAAATAAATAAACAAGCAAACAAATAAATATGCTAAAGCCATACATTAAAACCAAGACAATGAAGAGAAATAAAATCTCAGAAAACAAAATCAAGGTACCTGTAGTTACAGAACTCAGTTCCCATGTTTCTTCCTTAGAAACCCCCCAAATCTCTGTATGCATTACGCATTGGATCCAACACTGGACCAGCCTCTTCACATACTTAGCCTTACTTTGGGGAGTTACTAATTGTACCTGAAGTTAGAAGCAAATGCAATCTAGTTAACAACTGCCAATAGAGGCTGTGAAGATACATTAATGGTTCATTTAACAACAGTGTTGGCTGTTGCTGTTTAAGATTTTAAAAATGGTGAAATGTGAGGGGGGGGCAGCCATTCCTATGACACCTGATTCCATAGTGGCTTAGGGATGCCACCAAAAAGCTTCTGTTATTGTTTCTCAAGGCTGAGATTCTAACAGTAAGTATGGGATGAGATAGCACACGACATGGGAAGAAGAAAAAGAAAAGAATCCTTGGGCAATGAAATGCAGTCAGGGAAACTCTGAAACTGAAAAATCAGAAGCACCATTACCCTGTGGTCGAGACAACCAATGAATGGGGTCATCTCCTTATCTTTTAACTCCACCAAACTTCCCTTCACAGGTGCCAGCTGCCAAGGCCAGGGCTGTGAGCAGGCCACAGGCCCGACTCCTTTCAACTGGTAATTAATGTTAAGACTTCTGCAAAAACCACTGTCAGTGGCCACACCCACTTCTCTCTCTCCCTTGGGGAAAAGAAAGGGTGGGAATGCACAGCCCCACCCCCACACCCATCAGGGTACATCTGGAATTCTTGCCCTAGGAAAATAGATCTGTTTCATCCACCCCCCAGAACCTGCCTGCCTAGCCTCATCAAATTCTGTTAAAATGACCAAGAGCAGCTTAAAGGACAAAAGAAGTCAAATTCAGGGGGAAAGAATTTGCTTAAAGCAGGGCAGCATAGGGAATGAAGGCCATGGTGGCTCTGGGGGCGTGGTGGTTACTGGGAAGAGGTGGCCACTGCCTCCAGCCTAGAGAACCCTGAGGGCTGGCCTGGGGGGTGACCAGATGGGTGAGGCTCGATGGGAGTCCCGAAGCAGAGGACCTCGACCAGGACGTCAGACAGAAGCCTCGTGTCTTCTGCTCCCTGTAGCTGACATCACCGCACCGACCCAGGAAAACGGTGAAGGACAGCACTTCGGGGAGCTGGATCATGTCCAGGGGCTGGGCCACCAACTGGGGTTGTTTGAAAGGATGAGGAGGGCTCGAATGAAGATCCTCGCGTGATTTTACCCTCCCCTCGGCCCTTCCGTGGAAAACCTCTAACTCCAGGGGTTTGAACAAAACACAGGAGCTCCCCTGCTCATTGACTGTGAACAGCTTACAGACAATCATGCATTCCCCCCTTTATTTTTTACTGAGACATAAGTAGCACATGGTAAAGTGAACAAATCCTAAGGGCACAGACAGCTCTGTGAAATTTTACCCTTGCAAATGCTGCCATCGCCACCACCCAGATGGAGAAATGGAGCATGCGCAGCCTCCCCAGAAGGTCCTCCATCCCCTGGCCCCTGATCCAACTGGTGGGGGCCAGTCCTTCTGCTGAACAATGCGGTACCTGTCCAGGGTAACCTTATTCTGCAGGTGCTTGTCCCCATGCCCCAGGACAGAGCTGGGACATGCCCAAGCTTCCAGGAATAGGCTGTGTGGCCGCTCTTGTGCCTCCTGCCTAACCCAAGTGTCTGAAGTGGGACAGAGTCCAGTCCGGAACCTGCTTTCGTTTCAACAGACACCTGGTAGCCAAGCCCGACAGGTGTGTAAAGCTTGATGCATTTACATCAAATCAAAAAGGCCTCTGGGGTGAGCTGGATCCTCTGTCACCATTGCCACCCAGCCTGGGAAGCTGCTGGGTGAGGCCCAGGTGAAAAGGGGGTTCCAGCTAAAAGTCCAATGGGCGTAAGACGTGCAAACACACGGGGCTTCCATTAGGGAGAAGAGAACTCTGATTTCTACCAAGAATGGCCAAGAATAGATGACCAAGGCACTGCCAAGCATTTTTGGCAACAAAGGCCGATTTCAAGAGTTATTTGGGACACATTCACTTAGGAAAGAATACAGAGTTTGGAAAAGGATAGAAAGGAGGTGTATGCATCCCATACGCGCCTCGCGAGGAGCCAGACCTAAGTTTGAATCGGTGCTCCCTCATTATAAACCCTGTGCATCTTGACAAATATATTAACCTCTCTGACCTGCGGGTTTTTTATCCCGGAAATGAGGAACTGTGAGGAGGAAAGGAGGAAATGAGGATCAGCTGCCGGGCCTGCACAGGACAGACCCCGAACAGATGTCAGTTCCATTTATTCCTCTCCCAGCTTCCTGAGAGGGGCGGCCGCAGCTGAGACCAGCTCCTGCCCGCCCTTGCAGCCACAGCTATATAAGGACTCTGTGGAATTCTAAAAGACTTTTGTCTTTCAACATAGTAACATTTCCCCAAATCCGTAGCACAAGTGCGAACAGATTTTTAAATCACCCAAATAGCACGCGTGCTTGGGAGGCAGACAGAAAGGCTGAAGTGTAAAAGCCACATTATTCATCACCATTGGCTGTCCAAAAAAGCAGCCTAACATTAGCTGGCAGATTTGAAATGCTGGTATATAACACAGCTCCTTATTCTCCCCTTAGGCCGAAGGGCCGACACTCACACACACGGTCATGTTCTGTTTGAGAACCACCGGTTTGGATTCCATCCTTGCAAACAAGTCACATGAAGCCCAGATGGCATATAGATAAACCATGTCCTGAATTAACACCAACAAATGTATAATGGAATATGCACTTCTGATCTTCGGGTCTTCTTTGGTAAAAGAAAATTGTTCTATTCCTAGATACGCAGCTTTTTAAAAATAAGTGGCACTTCCTGTCTTGCCTTCCAAAACGCTCCATGGCCACAAGCAGGGCTTTGGTTACGTGGTGGTGAGTTCTGCAGACAAGCAGGGGATCCAGGGACAGGGTTCCAATCACAGTGCCCTCCAGGGCCGATCCTGGGCCAATGTGTGGGGTGCGGCTGACTTGCCACAAAGACCTGGACTGCTGACCAAGGCAGGGACGCTCCCTGGCTGTCCCCACAGGATGAGGGCTGAGACTCAGAGTCAAAGACACCTCCACCCCCCACTTCTCTGTGGGCAAAGCATCCCTCCAAAGACCCTCTGTGTCTTCTGGGAGGGCTGGGGTCAAGAGGACTAAAGATTCAAATGCTTCCTCTCTCCTGTTGAAACAGAACAGCCATTCCCACCCCTCACCATCCATGAAGCAGGTGTCTCATGCCCTTGGCAATCCACTTCTTAGGGGAGAATCTGTTACTGCTCAGAGCCCGACATGGCAACGGAAATGCACACGGACACAGGCTGGCAGCATGTCAGTTTCCATGAGACAAAAAGTCTGACAGTGGCTCAAACCATTTATTTACCACTGTTGAGTAAATAGAAGGAAAAGCACGAAAATACTTGTCAATCATCGCCCAGAATCTTGGAACCTAAGTGCGAATTCTAGCCCAGCTTCTTACCCAAAGCAAGAATTCTTTCTGTAGCGCTGCCAGATCATCAATGTTTGACCATTTCCCAGAACAGAGATTTAATGTTGTTAAAAAAAGAATTCCAGATGGTTTTTCATTTACAGTTGAAATTTGTCTCACTCTAATTTCCATACATCGGTCCTAGATCTACCCTCTATCACGACAGGGAACAAGAGTTACCTTTCTCCCCACCATCCCCACCTCCCACCCAGCAGACCGTTTCTTCTCCGGACCAAAGAGCCGCATTTCCATCAGCCGTTTCTCATGTGACACGGATCCAGAGCCCTCATGGTCACAGATGTCCAGCTCTGATTACACTTCCATCCATCTGTGCCTCCCTGAAAATGGTGCCCAGACCAAAAGACAAGCTCTGGTGTGGTCTGGCAGTGCTGGATGGAAGGGGGCAATTGCCTCTCTTGCCCTGTGCACACTGCGACCACTAACTGTGCTCCCTGTTCTATGGGGCTCGGATATCGGAGCAATTGTGGAGAAGCTAGGTTTTCTTCTTTCTGAATAGGCGCCCCTGACTTCCTTTTACTGAAATTCGGGGTGTAACTTTGTTCTTCTTCTTCTTCATTATTATTATTATTATTATTATTATTAATTTTGGCCTGTTATTCCAGTCTGTCAAGATATTTTCAGGGACCAACTGTCATTCCATGTACTTGGCCCACGTGTTCTTCATCACAGCATCCATGGATGGCGTGGGTATGTGAATTCTGTCCTCACCCAAGGAGATCACCCTGGGAGACTCACTAAGAGAAGCCCACCCAGGGCACTGAGATCCTCTCCATCGCTCATGGATGTTTGCTCATTAGCTGGCATCTCTGGTCCAGACGTGCCGACCCACTGTAAATCCCCCGTAACTGTGCAGGCATGTCTGACTTCTCAAAGTATCTGGGTTCACCTTCCTCAAAGTCTCCTAGACCCTTGATTAAAATGCAGATCTTGGAAACTCCACTTTAGATAAACTGAATCCGAATATCTAGGGATGGGCCTGATAATGTGCATATTTAACATGTCCCCTAAGTGATTTTTGTGCATGTTAGAGTTTGAGACCCTCTGACATAGCCAATAGTTTTTAACTGTTCTTATCCACCCTGAACTCATTCTTCCACTTGTGTATTTGTGATGTAGCAGATAGAGTAGGAAGCCAAAACCCTGGTTTATTATCCTAGGCCTGTGATTTTCAAAAAGCGGTCTTCAGACCAGCAGCAATGGCAGCCACTGGGAACTTGTCAGAAATGTCAGTTCTCAGGCTACAAATCTGTGATGTCAGGAGCTGAGGGTAGGGCCTGACACCCTGCTTTTTTTTTTTAATTGATCAATTTTATTCACGAGAGACGCACCACTAATTTACCTTTCAATTTTTTCCTGTAGATGGTACTAGAGAAACTTTGTCATGAGATGATTAAAGAGTATGTAAACAAAAATTATAAATTATAGAAATGTATTCACTTGTTAATTTTTAAAATAATTTTTACTTTTCAGTTGCAGTTGACAGGCAATATTTTATTAGTTTCAGGCATGCAACATGATGATTAAACTTTTATATAACTTATGAAGTGATTATCCCATTAAGCCTTCTACCCATCTGACACCAGACATAGTCATTATAATATTATTAACTATATTCCCTATGGTGAACTTTACATCCTTATGACTGCTCTTTAACACTGACAGTTTGTACATCTTAATCCCCTCCCCTTTTCCTCATCCCCCTAAACCCCCAACCAATCTGGCAACCATCAAAATCTTGTGTGTTATCTATGAGTTTGTTTCTGTTTTGTCTGTTCATTTTTGTTTTTTTGTTTTTTTCAGATTCCACATATAAGCGAAATCATAAGGTATTTCTATTTGTCTGTCTGACTTATTTTGCTTAGCATAATACCCTCTAGGTCCACCCTTGCTATTGCAGATGGCAAAATTTCATTCTTTTTATTGGTAACAGTCTATTGTATATATGTACCATCTCTTCTTCATTCATTTGCCTATCAATGAATATATCTTGGCTATTATAAAGAATGCTGCATGTACACAGGAATGCATATGTCTTCTAGAATTTGTTTTGGATTTGTTTAGATAAATATCTAGAAGTGGAATTGCTAGGTCTGTCTTTGTCTCATTATAACCTTTGTTTTAAAAGACTATTTTGTCTGATATAAGTATTGCTACCCCAGCTTTTTTTTTATTTCCATTTTCATGAAATATCTTTTTCCATTACTTTACTTTCACTCTGTATGTCTTTTGATCTGACATAGGTTTTTTGTAAGCAGTACATATATGGGCCTTCCTTTCTTATCCACTCAGCAACTGAATGTCTTTTAACTGGAGTATTTAATCAATTTACATTTAAAGTAATTATTGAGAGGTATGTAGTTGTTGTCATTTTATTATTCATATTTTTTATCTTTTTTTCTACTTCTTCCTAAATAAGTCCCTTTAACATTCCGTGTCATATCAGTTGGTAGTGATAAACTCCTTTAGTTTTTTTTGTCTGGGAAGGCCTTTATCTGTCCTTCAATTCTAAATGATAGCCTGGCCGGGTAGAGTAATTTCAGTTGTAGGTCCTTGCTTTTCATCACTTGCAGTATTACTTGCCAATCCCTTCTAGCCTGACATGTTTCTGTTGAAAAATCAGCTGATGGTCTTACGAAAGCACCCTTGTAGGTAACTAACTACTTTTCTCTTGCTGCTTTTAAGATTTTCTCTTTGTCTTTAATGCTTGGCATTTTAATTACAATATGTCTTGTTGTAGGCTTCTTTTAATTCATCTTGTTTTGGACTCTGCACTTCCCAGACTTGTATGTCTATTTTCTTCACCAGGTTAGGGAAATTTTCAGTCATTATTTCTTCAAATGGGTTTTTAATTCCTTGCTCTTTCTCTTCTACTTCTAGTTCCCCTATGATGTGGATGTTATTATGTGTGATATTGTTCCAGAGGCCCCTTACATTACTTATCCTCATGTTTTAGATTCTTTTGTATTTTTACTGTTCTTTTTTCTCCTATCTTACCTTCCAAATCTCTCATTTGATCCTCTGCTCCATTGACTCCACTGTTGATTCCCTCTAATGTATTCTTCAGGTTGCTTATTATATTCTTCATTTCTGACTGGTTCCTTTCTATGTTTTTTGTTTTATCTCCTTCTTTATGTTTCCTGTGTCTTTGTTAAAGTTTTCATTGAGTTCATTCAGCATCCTTATAACCAGTGTTTTGAACTCTGAGTCTGGACTGCTTGTCCCCATTTTGTTTAGCTCTTTTTCTGGAGTTTGGTCCTATTCTTTCATTTGGAACATGTTTTTTCATCTCTTCATTTTGGCTGCCTCCTTATGTTTGTTTCTGTGTGTTAGGAAGAGGTGCTATGTCTCCAGTCTTGGCAGAGTGGCCTTATGTAGTAGGTATCCTGTGGGGCTCACTGATGCAGTCTTCCTGGTCACCTGAGCCAGGTGCTCCAGAAGTGTTCCTTGTGTGTGTGTGTGTGTGCCCTCCTGTTGTAACTGATCCTTAACTGCTGTTAGCACATCAATGGGAGTAACTGACTACTCCTCAGGCTACTTGGCTGCGGGGACTGGTTGTGACTAGATAGTGAAGGACCTGTTATACAGGGGCTGGCTTCATAGAGCAGGATTCACTTTAGCAGGGTTCTGATGCCTACTGAACCTGCCCTGTGGGTGTATTATTTGTGGAGGTGATTGGGTGGTGCTCTAGTGTGGTCTGAAGCTGTTTCCTGGGTGTGTTGATTCTGGGGCCTCTTGGTAGGAGTCTGATGCAGACCAAATCAGCTGCTGCCTTTGCTCTGCTCAGGGCCACCTGGTATGAGTTACAAAGTGAACTGCTGATGGTTGCTACTTGTGCTGGGCTTACAGGTACCTGGGAGAGACTAAGATGCAAACCAAGACTGGCAGCCACTAGTGTCAAGTTTAGGGCCACTTAGCAAGAGGTATGGAGCACACCAAAGTCAAATGCTGCTTATTTGGGGTTTGTGAGCTTCTGAGAGACTTTAGGAAAGTCTGAAGCTTAAGCCAAGACAGGCTATTTTTTTAATGGAAAAGCCATTGAAAATGGCTTGGATGGACCCACAAGTTGGGTGGGACAGGGTCTCAGGCAATCACCAGGATGGGGTGAACAGTGCGAGCCAGGTTGATGAAGACTCAGATATGGCACCTGCCTGTACCTGCAGAGGGGAGGGCTTGACAAAGAAACAGTGGCCTCTGCCAGCACGTACGTCAAGGAGAAAACAGCCCTTGCCTGAAGCATAACAATTCAGTTCTTCCCCATATATCTCTGGAGGTTTTCAAGCTGCTGCTCCAGTGTCACAGCTCAAAGCAAGTGAGTCCCTCAGCAAGTAGGTCCATGCATGAGCCCTTGAAGAGGAACACCTGGGACTACAGAAGCCCTCCTTCTCACTCAACCATCATCCTCACTGGTTTCCATAGCCAGAGCCATGGGGACTCCTCTTCCTGGCACTGGAGCCCTGGGCTGTGAAACCTGGTGTGGGCCTGGGACACCTCACTCCTCAGGGGGAACCTCTGCAGCCAAGATATCCCTCCAAATGTTTAACCCCCACACGTGGGCATGGGGCCAGCCCATTCAGCGTCTCTGCCCCTCCTACCAGTCTTGATGGAGCTTCTTTATATCCTTGGTTTTAGTTCTGTTCAGCCACACTGCAGGCAGTTCTCAGTGACGGCTGTTCTGTCCTCCAGATGTAATTTCGGTGTGGTCATGGGAGAAGGCAAGCACAGCATGTTTTCAACTCTGCTGTCATGACCAGAAGTTCAGTAACTTGTTTTTAACAAGTTCTCCACATGACTCTGATTTTAAGAACCCAAATTTAAGAACCACTGCCAAGGTTAATATTTCATCCTGGGCATAGACTCCTGCGGCATCTTCTATACGTTTGACAACAGACTGGAGTGGACCCCCAAGCTCTTTTTCAAAGACAATACTGTGCCACTGCTTAGCTCCTACTTCAAACTAGGGATGGTGAATGCCAGATACACGTGTTTCCAGTCCCCACTCCCATCTTTTATCACCACATCAAAGTTTCTCAAACAGCTCTGCAGACATGAGGACAGAGTTGGCCAGACAGACCTATCCTGCTAAGGTCTACATGGCATGGTGGGGTGAGCAGAAGCCCATGCCACGCCTCATCCTGATTGGGAGCCCTGTTTTCATTAAGGCATTAACTGCAGTCTGGTCCTAAGAGTCAGCGCCCATGGATCTATCCTTGATCCTGAACACAAAATATCTACCCTCCAGGCTCTTGCCATATACTTCTCCTGCCCTATCCCCTGGGTTAGGCCCCCGACCTACAATGACGGGCATTACATCCAACCCACTGGGAAATTTTGTATAGTCGTGTAGTAAGACTACAAGCTCTGGATTCAAACTGACTGGGTCCAAAGCCAGCCTGAGTGGCTTTAGGTACATTTTTAGCCTCTCTCATTCTCAGCTTTTCACTTGACAAATGGAAATAATTAAAAGCTCTCCCTAAAGGGGTTGTTGAGGCGATGAGCTAATCACATAAACATATATAAAACACGACAGGGCAGTCGCCTCTCGATGAGTTAGCCTGTGTGGGACGGGACGCGGGGGTCACTGTCATGCACAACGTCTCAGTGGCTGCTTTTCTCTTGTATCAGAAAAATAAAAATAATCCATGTTCTTATCACGCAAAATTAACTGCTTTCTACTCTTATTTATACAAACATACATAGCCACCATTTTTCTGGCTTTTTAATTTTTTTTTCACAATAAACAGTACCATACCGGACATTTCTGCAGCTGGCTTATTTCTGCTCACAATAATTACACACCACACATACGTTCTAGTTTATTCCTGCGACACCGCTCCATGGCATGACTATGCCTTGTTGAACTTATTCTTCCTTTAGGTTGTTTTCCTGGCCTTTGCTATTAAAAAATGGTGCTGCAGGATCTGCTCCCAGTGAGGCTGTGGCGTAATTTTCTAAAATAAGTGGGACTGCTGAATCTTAGGGCAGAACTAGTTTCGGTTTTACTGGATGTTCCAAATGGCTCTGCAACATGGCCGTACCAATTTACACAAGACAAAGGCTTTAAAGGACCTTTATGAGAAACACTTCAGGTCTTGGATCAAAGTGCCACTCCTAAATGACTGGCTTGTTCTTGGCCTGCAGACACGAAGAATGTACGTCTGAGAACATACCCCTCTTTGTTGGGGGTACGAGGGTGGACACGGTCAGACTAGTGGCATGCCTCAGGCACTCTTTAATAGATGAGTGTTTCTGTGTGCCTGGCTTCCCTTGATTGTCACGGTGCTCCAGTTCTCTCAGCTACCCACTATGCCTTTGTGTAGTATATGTATTCTTGGAAACGACTTCGGATATGTTGCAAAGTAAGACAATGTTTAAATAATTCATCATCGTTGTTTTTTTTTAAGCTAGAAAGTTGTACAAGCTGCTGCTGGGCCACTGACAAGGTGTTCTGATAGTAGGTAGTTTTCTGCTCAGCCTCCAACTCTAGCAAGCCTTCCACGTCATCTTCTCGGGTGAGCCCCCGCCTTGGACTGGCAGTGCTAATTCCCCAAACACCCTAAGAACCAGTGGGAAGGGAGGGAGGAACCACACAGTAACCCCTTGCTCCCACAATCAGAATGTGGCCTATCAAAGACTGCTCGTGAAGAAAGGCAAAGGAAGGTTTGAAGAGACCTGGGTGGCCAAGGTTGCTAACTGCCAGCCTTTCGGAAGATGACAGGTGGACAAGTCAGAGCTGGTAGGTTTTTAGGAGAGAACACTTGCAGGCAGGTATGGAGAAGGATGCAAAGGTAATTTCTAAAGGGTGATTATGAAAATTCCATGTCACACCCAGTGGTGTCAAACTCATCTTCACCAGGGGCCACATTGGCCTCGCCGTTGCCTTCAAAGGGTCAAAATAATTTTAGGGCTGTATAAACATAACTACTCCTTAACTGTTAAGGAGCTGATATTGCACTCGGCCCTTTGAAGGCAACCACGAGGCTGATGTGGCCCCCGATGAAGAGGAGTTTGACACCCCTGCCTAGTCCAGACAGTCCTATCCTGCACCAGCAGAGAAGCTATCAACTTAGACCTTAAGCCTCCACCTTTCACAAGGATATCACAAGGCAGAAACATCAACACCAAATAGAGTTTTCAGAAATCTGACATCCTCCTTTAAAAAGTGGGCAAGGAGCTCGCTGCTCATAAAGACCTTTCTCTGGCAACACTGGCTGGTGGCCTCGATGCCCAGGACGCTGCTGCAATGCTGAGCCCTTACTCCTCATCACTCCTGGCACTCACCCTGCACCCCTGAGCGCACGCTTCCCTCCAGAGAGGGGCGTGTGCCGCTGGCTCTGCTTCATCGGGCTGTGTCGTCCTCACCAGCTCCCAGATTCTCACCGAACAGTCTTCAGCCCAGGTGGTTCCCAGTGTTGTAGACCTCACATCCTGTGTCATCCAAGCCCTGCCAAAGACACGTTCCTGAGCTGGGGGTGACCCTCCCCCAATCCTCGGGCATCAACTAGTAGAAATAAGATCGACTGTGTCTAGTATTTTTATGATCCGATAACCTCACCACAAAGGGAAACTAGGTCCTTCAGCATCTCGTCTTAAGTGAACTCAAATAGGCCCCTTTTCTAAGCGTGAACTGTCCACCTATGTAGTAATAGATAACTCATTCAAGAACTTTGCAGTGATAGAACTCGTGGGTGTGGAACTGTGCTTCCAACCCCTGGATGCCTGTTGGAATGCCCTAAGGGGTGGTATAATGTCCTTACACCGCTTTCATCATACACTTTGAGGGTGGGACCTGAGCCACAGTATTTCGTAAAAGCTCCCGACCAAGTTCCCGTGCACGGCTGGGCTCAAGAATCACTGGTCTAGAGTTTTCAGAAATTTCCTTTCTCTGTCTAATAATCCTGTCAGCATCTACCCATTTTTGGACTTCAGGACCACATCTCAGCCTCTTTCATGTGGCGTACTAAGTTTACTCCCAGAGGTCCTGCGAGGATGGAAGTGGTTCAGTCTCCGGTGTGTTCGGGGCTGGACTGGAACCCAGAACCTCTTTCCTATCCCTTCACCTGTCTTGGGTTTCACTTTCCTCTTCTCCATGTTTATTCTTTTTAACTAGTAGTTCTTTAGAAAACAGATGGAAAAACAAGTAGAATTAGAGTAAGTCTTTTGACTTCTGATGTTTTGGGAAGAGACACTTTCTACACCTAGAAGCTTATCTTTTATTTTTTCACCTGGCCCTGGATATATGTTTGTAAACTGTCCTTGTAGCCTTTAACCACTTGTTGCAAGCGTTAGCTCACTCCTGGCCTTAGTTGTACTGAGATTATTCTATCATCATTGTGTGACACCCCTACCTAATTCCTCTTATCTTTCAAAGTGTTACCAAAATTTTGTCCTTCACCCACTGGCTGGTGACCGACTTTAGCTCTTGGTCGCCTGACCCACACCCACGACTTCAACATGGCAGCTGTGCATTCCCGCTGTTCTCTTTGCTCCCCTCTCTGGTTCCCAGCCTGGTGGACAGCCCCTGGGTTTATCACCTGAACATGAAGCCTCCTCGTCACTTCAAGAGCAAAAAACTCATCGTTTCCTCATGCTGATACCTGTGCTGGCTCCCCTGACCTGACTAAGACCCCCACCCTAAGCCACCCAGACTCCCCCACCCCAGGTCCCCAACACTGCGATGCAGAGCTAGGAGAGCTCTGTCCTGACGTGCATCTCATCACCCCCAACTCATCTTCCATTCTTCCATGCCCACAGCCACCAATGCACTGTGGAACCCCACTCAGGGGGTCTCTGCTTCACGCCTCCCTTCACTTTAATCCACCTGACATTCCCTCCCCCAGCCCATCCTCCCAGAAAAGGTCCCAGGGTCTGTTCTCTGCTCTAAACTCCCAGGAGTCATGGAATTAAGTTAAAAATCCTAAACTCTTCACAATACAGTTAAACTGAACTGGCTTCGGACTCTGGCTCTGTCCACTACAGACTGGGTATCTCTGAACTTCTGAGATGGTTCCTCATCTGGAAAGGGGAACAAAGAGAAGTACTAAGTTTGTGTGAAGTTTGACTGGAACAATGCATGTAAACCTTGAAACAGGCTCCCAGATACAGAGAATCAACTGATGGTTGCCAGATGGGGAGGGAGGCCGAGGGGCTGGCTGGCAGAGGTGAAGAGGTTGAGGACAATTGTTAACTAGAAAACAGTCACAGGGATATAAAGTATAGCACAGGGAATATAGTCAATACTATTATAACAACTATGTATTGGTGCCAGGTGGGTACAGGGCACACTTTATAAAGTATACGATCATCTACCACTATGCTGTACCCATGAAGCTAATGCAAAATAATATTGCCTGCCAACTGTAAGTGAAAAACAAATTTTAACTAATGCATGTAAAACTCAATGAAGTACACCACTCAATTACATTTTAGCTGTTATTATTTCAACCTAATCTCCAAAAACCCACACTGCGCCCCCCCCCCTCCCCCTGCCACATTCTAGGTTCTCCTGCAGCTAATCATGCTGCTCTGCCTGTTTCAGGCCAGTCCGTCTGCGCAGCACGCCCTTCGCACCCGGTTTCCCTCCTCCACCCACGGAAATTCCCTCCACCCTCCGAAGAGCACTTCACGGGTCGCCTTTGCCTTGAAACGTTTTCTGAAGCCGTCCCACCCCCAGTTTTATTTCTCTTGTGAGCCCCTGCTTGATTCTGAGCTCTCTGAAAGGACGCTATGTATTTCGTGCACTCTGACTTATTCTTACTACCCTGGCCACTAGGTGCTGCGTCTGCCTCTCACCCTGGGGCTGCCTTTTGCTCATTTTCCGTTCTGTGGGAAAGTAACTTCCAAAGACTGGTAGTACGCTCTGGCTTCTCTTCAGATCACATAAACCTTTAGCCTTTTACCAAAGACTGGTAGCAATCATTGTTGAGCCACACTGCATATATATCCTTCACTGATCTGAGTCAACAGGAAAAAAATTCTCAGTGTGAGCACGCTTATGTATTCCATAGGAGCCTTCCTCCTGTCCTCTTTATGGGAATCGTTTGGGGTTACGTGTGTGTGTCAGAACATGCCAGCTATCCTTTCCTTTGGAAGTCTCCTTACCGTTTTGTCCTTGGCCAATAGAGAGCTAATTTCTTTCTTTTGTCCAAACTGTTGAAATGTTTCCAGAGGACATGGCTTCTTTAAGGATGTCATCTCCTGGCTCCTGCCATTCTATATAGCTGACCCAAGTTTCCATTCCTTTTCAGAGGCATCTCCTTGCAGCATTTCCTCACTCTTCTTAAAAATCAAAGGACCAGCAAAACGAGTCAAGAGTTGAGTGTAAGGGAACGGAACGAAGACTACAGTGGGTTTTCTCGGCACATGTGGCCTCTATTGTAGAGTTACAGTGTCTGGGGTGAAAGCATCCTCTGTGACCTCTGTCAGGCAATCAATAATATTGATCCTACCCTAACAACCTTTCCTGGCAACCTTATACCTGGCAATGTACCTTTAGGGGCTGGATTTCCATAGACTGCTTCTTTAAAGCAAAATATTCCTTTCTGGAATCATATTTCGGTCATGAGAACCACCCTAACCGAGGTGGACAGCTCAGATGACCCTATCTATGTCCCAGTTTTAATGCTGCAGGTTTACTCTGCCTCGTCCTCAGAGGCTGCACTGGTGGCAGGCAGCTACAGGTGTTCTGACCACCAGGCTTCCCAGGTGGGGGGTTGGGAGTGTGTGTGAATGACTGACATTCTCTTTCCCTGATACCAGTCTTATCTTTGCTATGCCTAGTGTTCTCCATCCAAATGTTATTAATGTTTTTCCTTCCCATGAAATTTCAGTTGAATGCTCTTAAGTTGGCAAATCTCTTGCCCAACACACTTGTCCTGAAAGAAGTCAAGAACCTCCCCCAAACCACACCCCGTTCGTAAACACTAGCTGGGCTACAGTTATTTGAACATTTTCCTTATCCTCTTCCAGTCCCTGGAAAGGAAGAAACACCACACACCCCCCTCCAGTCCTTCAGCTTTTCACCACGACTCCAGAGGACTAGGGACACGTTTGAGGCTTCCTGTGACAGTTTAGTTCCTTTTATCCAAACCAATGAACAAAGGCGAAAAGTGGTAGATCTGATATTTTGGCAAGTTATCGCGCATGACTTGGCTTGTTGTTTACCAATATCCGTTCTCCCTTTTCTTTCTATTTTCAGGTTCTAGGAGTACATTATCTTCTCCCAAAATAATCCCACACCCTTCAGGTGCAGGATTTACGGTACAGGTGCATTACGGTATAGGTGCGTTCCTCAGGTCAGTTCCGCCTCCTCCAGCAGGACAGCCCGCTCTGTCTTGCATTTGTCACCCCCATGGTCCTGGGAGCCACTCTAGAACAGGGTGACTGAATGTTGAGGCCACAGATCAAGGACAATCCCTCCACTCTTAGGTGATAAAATCAGGAATGGGCTGCGTTTCCTCCTCCTTCCACAGGTTAGCCACTCTTGCTTGCCCTTCCACAGCTCAGGAGGAAGAAACACTCGTGGATAAATGTGGGCTAATAAAGTAGGCTACAGTGCAAAGACAAGGGGATAAGGGAGAACAGCCACGCTGATGCAAAATCAACTCAGTATAGATCTATAAAGTACCTACTGTGTGTCCACGGCTGTGCCAAATCCTAAGAGATGGAACTAAATGATGAAAGCTTAATCCAAGGGGGAAATCAATCTGACCAAGGAGAGAAAATGTACGTGATGAAACAAAACACAGCTGAGGGTAGGAAACCTAGTTAGGGGTTGTGGGGACTCACAGGGAGGAGCTCACTGGCTGGAGTTGTAAGCGAATGTTTGAAAGAGGTGGCCTTGTTTTGGTCACCATGAAACAGTGCTGCAATGAACACAGGGGTGCATATATCTTTGCAAATAAATGCTTTGAAATTTTTGTGGCAGATACCCAGCAGAAGGATTGCTGGCTCATATGTTAACTCTTCTTAATTTTTGAGGACCCTCCATACTGTTTTCTGTGTAGAAACAACCAAAGTGCCCTTCAATAGCTGATTGGATAAAGAAGACATAATACCTGCATACTATGGAATAATACTCAGCCATAAGAAAAGATGAAATACTACCATTTGCAACAACATGGATGGACCTTGAGAATACTCAGCTAAGTGAAATAAGTCAGTCGGAAAAAGCTAAGAACCATATGATTTCGCTCAGATGTGGGATATAAAGCTGAAACTCACAGACACAAACAACAGTATGGCAGTTACCAGAGGAAAGTGGGGTGGGGAGTAGTAAAGGGTAAAGGGGGCCAAACACTTGGTGACCAGAAGATGATCTGACTTTGGGTGACGGGCACACAATGCAGTATATAGACCATGTATCATAGTAATGTTCCCTTGAAAGCTATGTAATCTTACTCACCAAAGTCACCCCAATTAATTTAAATTAAAAAAAATTTAAAAAGAAAGAGGTGGTGGCCTGCAGGGAGCCTTGAAGATGTGGGTAGGACTTGACTATAGAGAGAGGCATGTGGAGGGCAGGGAGGACACCGCATGCAATATTTCTCAGGCCTGGCTACAGGTTGGGATTGCCCCAGGGAGCTTCCACAAATACCAAAGTCCGGGCCAGCTCCACGCCATTCACTCAACCACTCTGCGGGGAGGCCTGGGGGAGGGCATTTTGACAAGCTCCCCAGTGACTGTGATACACGGTGAGGGTTGGGAACTGCTGCCCGAAATCTTGTCTCCACCCAGAAATGATACGGAGATTTACTCTGCAGAACTGCCTTCTTTCATTTTAGTGTTTAATTTCATGTTAGTATCTACTGCCAGAAATTCTTCTACTGCATGTAAATTTACATGAAATTAAAATGCAAAGCAGGATGTGACTGAGCAGTTTAAAGGGTAGGAAGAGACAGCATCCCCCAAGAGCTATAAATAACATCTTGTGGTTTGACTTTTATCCGTGGGCGTTGTTACCCTCCCTCACCTGACAACTGCTGGCGAATGCCGGGGAGAATTTTAACAACTGGCAACCACGGACTGCATTTCATTACTTATCTAAACAGACTATCAGTCGAGTCACTATGAAATAAATATGAAAGGTAAATTTTTAAAACTTACCTATCTACCATAAAAACTTACTAATCAGTCTTTTCAGAAATGTAAACACTGAGCTCAGAATGAATAAAAAGCTCCATGAGCACTAACTGAACACTCTCAAATAACAAGAAACTAAATACCTAATGGTTAATGTTTCAAATGTGCACACTTCCAGTTTTGTCTACCTCACTAAAAATAACCCAAGGACTGAGAATCCAAGCTTAAACAAAGTCTATAAAATGAATTTCCCGAGATATATTTTGGGGGTGTACTTCTGAAACGATGCCTGTAAGAAGCCACAGAGAAAGCAAGGAATCACTAATTTAGTGAATGCGGGCAGGGGGGTGGAGAAGGGGTACAGGAAGCTCTGTTCACTCCTAGGGGAAGGATGCTGCAAGAAAATGGACATACAACACTTTTAAACTGTCCAAACTGAACAAAAATTACAAGAAGAAATAGAAGGAAAAGACAGAGAAAACAGGTGATAAAAACAGGGTGATTACTGGCACACTAGAGCTTAAATGGTAAGAAAAATATACACACCCCTTTGTCACTAATGCCCACAATACAATGGTTATTTTTTCCCTCCAGGAGAAGCAATTTAAAGACCATTTTATTGTTCTGTCTTGTTTTGTTTTTTAATTTCCTACAGCTGGCACAGAGCCTGGCGTGTGGCAGGTTATTTACCACATTGATGACCTGTGTCAGCCCCCCCTTATACTAGCTACAAGATTTTTACTAAAACTTACTTGATCTCAAATAGGAAAAGAGATATTCTAAAGTATCCATTTATCGAACTTAAAACTTGGGTAGAAAGACGGGTCTTAATTGTTTAGGAGCATCAAATGAGAACGTCACAGAAGAGTCATAAGTGACAGACATTACAAATGAGGAAACCTAAGTCAAAACGGGAGGTGTAAATAATGTTCTCAAGTCCAGCTGGATTCCATCAGATCAATTTTAAAGGTAACTTTCAGCAAGCGGGCCCCTGACTTTCACTCCAAATGGCCATACATGGTGCATTCATTGCCGATGTCAGTTGAATCAGGGAGCTTAGCACACTGAAGGTGCTTCAGTATACCATTCTGTTTCGATAGCATCTTTCAGCAACTGAGTCCCAGTGCCATGCAGGTGGTGACCCCCCACCCCCACTGGGAGGCACAGCAGCCCCGCACAGAGCAGTGACAATCCTACCTCCTGAAAATGAAAGGGCCCCAGGTCCCAGACGCAGGCAGACCTCGAGGCTTATGGATGGCCTCGAGAGAGCTGATGCCAATCCTAATTCATCACAACAAGGTATGGAAGATCCATTGTTTAAAGATGATGAGACCAATATACATCTTATCGCAAAGCTCTTCTTATAAAGTAACAATGATGCTTCTCCATCGACTGGTGGGAGTCACTGCTCCCTTCCCTTGAATGTGGGTGGGACTATGATTATAGGCAAAGTGATGCTGTGTGGTTTCCAAAGCTATGTTAGCAATGGTAATACAGTTTTCACTTGCTGCTCTCTCTCTCTCTCTCTCTCTCTCTCAGGATGCCTGCCCTTCAACTTAGCCATCAGGATGTGAAGAAGCCCAAACTAGCCAACGTACAGAGAACACACAGAGGGGCCCATTTAGAAAAGGACTAAGACCCGCCCAGCTCCCAGCCATGTGAGCAGTGAGCCTTCGAACGTCCCCCACTCCAGCCTTCTGAGAGGAAAAGTCCCGCTCTCCCCACTGAGTCCTGCCCACATGGCAGATTTGATGGCTAAAGGTCATTGTCTTAATCCACCAAGTCTGGGGCTGCTTGTTACACAGCATTAGAAAACTGCAACGCCAGGCAGGAACCCTTGACAGACATCCGGGGGGTGGGGGGGATGAGAACATGGGGTCAAGGAGACTCAGAGTTCAGTCAGCAGTAATCCCCTTCTCCTGACCCTCAGGCCAGCAGGCTCCTCGTAACACAGCATCCTGCTTTTGTCATTTAGGCCAGACTTGGAAGAGGGCTCCCCGGTCAACAATCCTAGACTTAGCCCCATGACTCACATGCAGCACACTGTGGAGTGAATGGGCCGAGGAGCCAACCAAGCTGGGCATGTGTCTGACAGTGACAGACCACAAGTGGGACTCTGGAAATCGAAAACTAGGCACAACAGTAACGACACAGACAAGCCCCTTAGGAGCCCTTGAATACAAACTTTAACATTTCCCACTTATCACTTGGCATTTATCTTCACTAGCTTTAGCATTGATTGAGAGTGGGTTCTCAACGGGCAACTGAGCCACAAAGAAATTGTCTTACTAAGGTCATAGGGTCCGTCCGTGGGGGGACAGCTGGGACAGATCCCAGGACTGCACTCTCCATCAAGAAGACACATCCAGCCCTGGATGGCGTAGCTCAGTGGATTGAGTGAGGCCTGCGAACCAAAGTGTCACAGGTTCAATTCCCAGTCAGGGTACATGCCTGGGTTGCAGGCCATGACCCCCAGCAACTGCACATTGATGTTTCTCTCTCTCTCTTTCTCCCTCCCTTTTCTCTCTAAAAGTAAATAAATAAAATCTTTAAAAAAAGAAGAAGAAGAAGAAGAAGACACATCCAGAAGGGAAAGAAGGAACTGAAGGAAAAGTCCTAAGTGGATACATTTAAAGATAGTGAAAGAACAGTTTTATTATTAAATTCAAGAGTTGGAATCGCAAGAATCACTCAGTCCTTGGGTAAGAACACTGACTACCTCCTGGGCCTTGGCCAGAGCGTTGTCTGGCTGATCCTGCGGTGCGAAGGTCTAGTCTGGACCACACACGGGATTCCCCAAGGGCTACCCATGCCCAGGAACCACAGGACGCCAGCAAGTTAATGTGGAGACCAGCGCTTCGTCACTGGAGCTGCAGCAGCAGAATGACAGAAGGCAGAAGGAGGGAGGGAGAAAAGACAGGCGATCAGCTCTTCAGGGCTGTAATGAACCCTGACTGACCACGAAACAGAAGATCGGCACGCAAACCCGAGCTACGCAGAACCTCGGGTGCCATCGGATACGGCCGCGCCCAGCCACACGCGGCTCCGGAGCCCCTGCCATGTGGCCAGTGCAACTAAGAAACTGAATTTTAAATTGGATTTCATTGTAAATAATTTAAGCTTAGATAGCCCCACGTGGCTGCCACCTACCATGTCGGACAGCACAGCCTCACAGCGTACCGAACCGCACTTGGCCACGAATTTCCCCCTCCTTCCTTCGGCACCAGGTGGGAACACCTCGGGCATCTCTGCCTCCGGAAGTCTCCCGGCTGTGCTCTCGCTCCACGGGCTCGAGAAAGCCCACGGCGGGACTTCAATGGAGAAAATGTATTGAGTCATTGGGGAAATTTTCTTTCCCATTCCCTCCACTGTTAGGAGAACATGAACTAGAGGGTGGCATGGGCTATGCATCTGCTACATGAGGTCAGCAGGGATTTTTAATAATAAGCCCAACTGCAACTTATAGGCACTTCCAACTGTGTCAGTGCCGAAACGAGCTGCGCTAAAAGGATCAGACCTTCCGACTCCCACAGCCTCAACCGGAAAGCACTGGGAATGTTACAAAAAGACGTGTGAAGTCCATGAGTCATTGAGGAATGGCTTATAGCAGATACTCAGTTTTTAAAAAGTAGCCTGTGACGTGAAACAAAAGATCATATTTTGGAACAAAGATTGTTACCAGTTGAAACAATTATCAGATGCTAATTTTTGTTTTGGCAGATATAAATATTTACCCCTTTCTACTATCTTCAGATGGCAACAAAACTCCACTCTCAGCCAGCCAGATGCCTTTCCAGACAGTGGGGATGGATGGGGAGAGGCTTAAGAGGATTCCCACACAATTTACAAAGTCCTGGAAACAGCTCCAAAAAGCACCCAGCAGCTATCATTTGGCCTGTAGGCAAGCTGTGAATTTTGCAAGGAAATGAGACATTCACCAGGAAAATAGCCACTATCCCAACATTCAAGTGTTCCCGTAATCTGATATCCAATGTACCAACTCCAACTTATTTTAGTCACTGCCCAGTATGATTCCACCATTTCAGGCAAACACATATTCTTAAATAAAAGTTGCCCACTCAAGACAGGCATTCCCACAGATTGCTAATGTTAGCATAGGGAGCTAGTTAGATATTAGTCAACATTAACAAAAGAGAAGGGAGAAAACTGGCTAAGCCTGAGTAAGCCAGGAAACTATAGTTTCACAGAAACGCCAGAGAACAGCTGGGATTATTCCCCCACACCAAACGAATTAATGGCCCTGCCCCTTCGAGTGGGCAGGAAAGACTGGCTCTCCCATCACCCCAGGGAACAACCGGCCAGTTCCCCTAGATTACAGTGGGGAGGAAAGTCCTCCTACTGAGCACGTGTGCAGAAGCCAAAATGGCAACCATAAAGGGGAGGAGGCAAACCTGGCAAAATCCGGGGAAAAGATCAGACAGGATAAGGACACAAGCTCAGAAAAAGCCAGGAAAAGTATTGGATAGTTTGAAGGAAAGCCTGCTCTCTCCCAAGCCCAAAGAAATATAATCAAAACTTAACAAACTCCCGAGGCTCGCTCTCTCTTTGGCAGCCCAACGAGCAGGAGCACAGAGCCGATGGGGTGGGGGCCGGGCAGGAACAGAGACTGTGCTGGAGCACTGGAGCCTCAGGTGCCCGGCGGCAAAGGGCTCAGCAGCTCTGGGTCCTGGCCCTCCTCCCGGACCGGGTGGGAACAAGTGCAGGCCTGCCGCTCCGGAGGCTGGACTTCTTCCGCAGGCAAGAAGGAGCTGCATCACCGGTAATGGATGAGACATTGCCTAAGCACTTCCCTTTGTTTTTGCTCCAATGTATCTTGCCATTCTATCTCGAATCCTCCTGCATCCCTGAAATGCACTTCCTGTGACACTGTGGGAGAATCCCATTTCCTCCAGAGAGACTAGTAGAACATAAATCAGAATTGTTTAGCAAAATATTCAGCAATAGGAAGTTGTCTTTCAACAATAAAGACAATAGGCAACAATTCCCGAAGGTAAAACAACTCAGGGAATACGCTCTTTCTTAAAAAACTTAATGACTCCTGACAATAAAAGCCTACCAAATAGTAAATTATTAGGAATGGTGAAGCCATAGAAAAAAATCGAGAGTTAAAAGGGCATTGACGAGAATTAAATATGGGGAGGAATGACCAGAGGAATCAAAGCTGCTGAGTGTTGAAAGCATAAATCCTAACAATCAAAATAAAACAAGCACACACCTCTGAAGTCAGAGGAGGGAGGGGAGTGAGGTGTTAGATCCTTTGTTAAGCAGTCACAGCGGGCTGAACCCATTCTGGCTGCCAGACAGCTCTCTTCTGAACCAGGAAAACTAACCCACTTAGCATAAGGAATAGCCTTTCAATAGATTGGCCATTTCTTTTCCTTTTGTTAAAGTCAAGTAAGATCAAATGGAATATTTTACTTTTATTTTTTTTCATCGTTGACTAATGTTATGAATGTGACAGATGTCTGTATATTCAGTTTGTATTTTGTTTCTTAATGAATTGTGATTAATTCTATTAATTTTGTTGAATTCTTTAAGAAATTCTGTACAGAGTATCATGTCTTCTACAAGAATATTCTACTTTTAAAACTATGTTTGGTTTCAGCCCAGTCTGATACCATTATTTCTGCCCATCATTTTTCTACCCATTCCTCTCCTCGCCTCTCTCACCATATATAGAGAGACAGGCCTGAAATGAATGTTAACACTGGTTATTTTCTGGTTGAGATTTCTGAGTAATATTTTAATTTCCCCTTTAAACTGTTGCTGAAAACGAAGCCACAGACTAACCCTGACAGGCTCAGGGGAGGCCTGCGTGGTGGCCTCACAAACTCAGAGACGGAAAGTAAGCACATGGGATGGTCTGAAACAAAAACTTCTCAACTAAAAGTGTGACCTGGTGGGTAGTCAGTCCCGGGCCTGCAGCTTCCTTGATAAAGGTCAGCCTTTACCGTAAGTGAGTCTGCTTATTGTCTTTCTGCATCTAAGATAACATTCCCTTGGAATGTCAGAGTAATCCCCTTTTCCCAGAACCCTCAGGGCACAGGCTCCCACCAGGGCAGGGACCCTGGGAGCCCCTAATTGCTAGCCTGTTGCCCAAATACCATCTCTCTGTGCTGTGAATGCTACTTTTTAACTACCCCACACCCACCAATGTAAAAATATATGTTTATCTATTTTACTTTTTATCCGACCTCAGAGATTCCCCCACTTTGCTTTCTCCCACCTCCTTAATCTATCACCGATGGATTTCATGTAACGCCCTTCCGCCTTCCCCTTTGATTCTGATGTATAAAATAAGTGGTAACACTGCCACTTGCTGAAGCATTTCTCAGTCCGTTGAGATTTTGCTTCCTGGCAATTGCTGTCAGTTTGGCCCAAATAAACTCATAAACATTCTCTACAGGTTTGGATGTTTTTTACATTGACAGAAATACACACACACACACACACACACACAGATATGTGTGTATGTATATATTGCCTGATGTTTAAAAATAAGAAACACAAATCACTGAAATAAAAAGAAAACAGTCATTACTTTTCTGATTCCTATGGTTCATTTCTCTAAAATGCTCGGTGGTCACCTGATCCAGGTTTCTCTCGTTTCCTCAGTACTCACCAATCTCAGATTCTCACTCAAATACCTCCAGCAGTCCTCATTCTCTGACCCTCTTTCCTGTGCTGTGTCTCTGTTGTTGGGGAAACCTGATGGTCCAGGATGGGAGAACCTGCCTAGGTCTCCCTTCCCCACAGTCATCAAGCAGGGGAGTGCAGGAACCTCCCAAGAACGTCAATAGGACAATCAGTGGCGCTAAGGTCTTTTACCTAGAGGTGTGAACGGAAACCACGGACGCTGGGAACCCCCAGATGTGCTATTGTTACGTGACAATGGTGTCACTCCAACACATGCAAACTAGATTTACTGGAAACAAGGCAGCTACACCACTAAGGCCTCTTCCAATGCCTCTTTCTTCCTCTCTCTGTTTCTCTGCATGCCCTTCTCCCTCTTCCCCTTCCTTTTCTCCCTCCCTCTCTTTTAAAGAAAGCTAAACAAACAAACCATACCAGCTGACTTGGAAGAAGGAAGGCAGGGTGGGCGTCTGGGTGGAGCCAGGGACGAGCGGAGAACTGGGAGGAGTACAGAATAGCCCGCATCCACAGTTCCAGCCGTCTTCTCTCCTGCGGAACCCCAGGACTGTATTACAGTCATAACAAGCTTGCCCGACCGCTTGGAACAGCTGTCCCCATTTGTTTATTTCACAGCAGAAGTCAGTGGTTTCGCTTTGTGTGTGTCCCCACCCTGTCCTCCACCCTAAGGAGTGTGTACAAGAGCAAAAGTCGCAGCCCCCAAATTTCACCAGGTCATTAGATCAGGGATTATAGGGCACCAACCACATAGACCCACCTATACAAGTAGCACATTCCAAAAACTGGATCCTGGGAGGTAGGATACTTGATGCAATACATTCACAGTGTTTCGGGAGTTTGATTTTAACCCCTAACAGAAGCACTTGCTGTTTGGAAAATTCCCTTAGTAAAACAATGGACGTAGTCCGCTTCTACGTAATGTACCAGCGGACATGACCCTTCCTAGAAACAGCAACTCGCTCCCTGCTAAACACCAGTCTCGCAGGGCTCTCTACGGGGGAAGAAATACGTCCCCACAGACCATTACCTTGGGGAGCACTGCTTCTGCCCGCCCCCGTGAAGACACACAGTGATACATACTAGCACGTCAAGGCTCTGAGAGGTGCTGCATTAAAACAAGCCAACAGCAAAGCCAAATCTGTTCACTTTGTTGAATTAATTGTAAACCTATTTGATCATGGAGTCCATTGTTTGAGGTAACCTTCACCAACATTCCTTTAGCCTGATGGTCCTGTCTAATTTAAAAACTCCATTATCCTGCGAGTCCATGAAATTAAAACTCTTTTAAAGCTTGGCTTCCTCGTCATGTAGATAGTAGTTTAACGTGCACAGGCACTGTTTCTTGGCTATGAATCAGGCTCACAAAAGCCAGTAATAACACTCGGATACCCTTTGCTTATAGTTTCATGTCCAGGCTTGAGACATGTAGAGTCATGAGAAACCACGACTGTCCCACAAACACCATAAGCAATGTTCTAGACCCTGGAGATGCACTTCTCTATTTGACCCCATCTCCCCTAAAAGCCCCTCCCCGGGCTCTCATTATCACGTATCTTCCCCCAAACCTAACTTCCCCACCCCTTCTCGCTCTTTAAAGGTTACTGCTCAGACTCAATCTTTTCTATTTCAGTCTGAATTACCCTGTAAAGGGAACATCTGAACGGCAAGTGCAACATCACGGAGAGGAATGAAGAACCACCCCAAGAGTGGCACTCAGTCAATGGGACAGAGGCTCAAAAAATCTTGTGGAAAGTATTTCAGAAACTAAATACTCATGCAACTGTTGACTTCAAAACCTACCTCTGAGCAATCTGCACTACAGTTACCAAGGAAACAAGAACAAGAGATCGATAATTTATTCACTTAACAAATGTTTATTGGTCACTTACTATGGGTCGGGTACTGTTAGACATTGGCAATAAAGCAGTGAACCAAGTCTGCCACACTGTACTACAAACAATACCACAAAACAGACTAGAAAGCTCCACAATACCAACCCACATGATGACTCTGGAGAACACAGCTTCTAAATGGAAGAAGGCTGACTTTAAGGAAGAGTTCAGAACCATCTCACGAGGTACGAGGGAAGTTTTCACAACCATGAGAAGGGCATGGGGAAGGCAACAGATAATTGATTTCATATCTATTGTTTCCCAGTGCCATGCTAGATGCTTTTCTATGTATATCACTTTTTTAGTAGGATAACATTGGAAGAATTATTTTATTTATTTTTTAAATCTCTTATTATAATTTTTAATTCTCAGAATTATCCTTTGACTTAGGTTTTAACTTCATTTTATAGTTACGAAACTGAGGCAGAGCTATTGCTCAAACTTCTGTAATATGCCTGACTCCAAATTCGTACCTTTTCCATAAGAACAGCGAGGTTGCACCTGGAACCAAACTCATGGCCACTTGAAAGTAGCCGGTCGAATACGACTTCACGACGGCAGAGAACAGAGCTCTCAAAGAATGTGGGAGAGGAGTAGATGGCAACATCATATCAAGAATATGATGTTCACGAATTTGTAGGACTCATACTTCCCAATTTTAAAATTTACTACGAAGCTACAGGAATCAAGTCAGTGGGTCCTGGCATAAAGAGAGACATATAAATAAATGGAATGAAATTGAAAACACAGAAATGAAACTCTCACATTATGGCCAGTTCACTCTGGACAAAGGTGCTAACACAGTTCAATGGCAAAAATAGTCTTTTCCACAAATGGTGCCAGGAAAAGTGGATTATTCACATGCAAAAGGAAGAAGGCAAACTGCTACATCATACCATATGCAATAGATGTAAGTGTAAGAGCTAAAACTACAAGATAATGCTCTTGAAAGAAAACATAGGGGTAAATTTTCCTGACCATGGATTAGGTCATCATCTCTTAACTATGACACCTAAAACAAAGGCAATAAAAGAAAAAATAGTACGTTGTACCTTATCAAAATTGAAAAATTTTATGCTTCAAAGGATAACATCAAGAGAATGAAAAGACAACCCAAGAATGGGGAAAAATACTCGCAAATCTTCTATCTGATACGAGTCTAGTATCCAGAGAATATATAGAACCCTTACAACTCAACAAGGAAAAAAAAAACCCAATTTTTTAAATGGGCAAATGACTTAAATAGACCTTTCACCAAAGAAGACACACAAATGATCAAAAAGCACATGAAAAAAATGTTCAACATCATTAACCATGAAAGAATACAAATTAAATAACCCTTAGACACAGACAACAGTGTGATGATGGCCAGAGGGGTGGGAGGTTTAAGGTGGAGGTGGGCAAGGAGGGTCAAAAATGGGGACAGCTATAAAAGTATCAACAATCAAAGAGATAATATTTTAAAAGGTTAAAAAAACTACAAAAAGATACAGACAAGCAAACAACAGGCAGATAATGGCAAGTGTTAGCAAGGATGTAGGGAAATTGGAACTCTCATACATTTTGGTGGGAATGTATATTTTGGAAAGCAATCTGGCAGTTCCTCAAAATGCTAAACATCATTACCAGATGAGGCAGCAATTCCACTCCTAGGTATGTACCCAAGAGACCTTAAAACACACGTCCAGACAAAAACTTGTACAAGAATATTCACAGCATCATAATAGTCAAAAAGTAAAAAAAAACCCAAGGGTCTATCAACTGAAGAAACAATAAACAAAAAGTGGAATATCCATATGTTATAAATTAAATGTCTGTGTCATCCCAACATGCACGTGTTGAAGTTTAATCTCCAGTGTGATGGTACTTGGAGGTGGAGCCATTGGGAAGCAATTAGGTCAGGGGGTGGAGCCCTCATGAATGGGATTAGTGCCCTCATAAAAAGAAAGCTTGCTTCCTCTCTCTGCCCTCTGCCCTCAGCCCTGCAGGTTACGGGTTACGAAAAGATGGCCATCTACAAACCAGGAAATGGCCTCTCACCAGACAATGGCTTCACCGCCCCTTGAGCTTGGACTTCTCAGCCTCCAGAACTGTAAGAGATAAATGTTTATGGTTTAAGGCAACCAGTCAGAGGCAATTTGTTATAATAGCCCAAACTGACTAAGATACCATACAATGGAACATCACTCAGCTATAAAAATGAATAAAACATTGAGTCACACTAAGCATGGATAAACACTAAAAACATTGTGCTAACTCAAAGAAGAGGGATTAAAAAAAAGCCACATATTATATGATTCCATTGATAGGAAATGTCTATTATAACCAAATCTATAGAGACAAGAACGTAGTGTTTGCCTTGGCTGAAAGTAGGGGGAAATGGGGAAATACAGGATTTCTTCTGGGGGTGATGAAAATGTACTGGAATTTGATAGTGATGATGATTGCACAATTTTGTGAGTGTACTAAAAAAAATCACTGACTTACTCTAAAAGGGTAAAGCTTGTGGTATGTAAATTACATATCAATAAAAAAATTATCCTCTTCTAAAAATAATCTTTGATTCAAATAGAATCAGACACATAGTTATCTATCTTCTTCCACAAAAACCACTGGCACTGAGGTGAATCTGTTTTTGCAGAGTCAGATTTCTGACACCGAAATCTAGTCCCAAGATTCAAAGAACTATTCTGTGCTCCGAAATAGAGGAAAAAAGAAAGAAATTTTGAGAACTCCACCATGACTGCTTTAAAAATATCACACTAAGTTGAAAACAAATGAGTTAAATAATATCAACACGGGAGCCTATAATTTCATATCATTTCACATAAAGCCTGAATGTATATGCGCTAGAGGACTCATGGAAAGGAAAGAATGAAAGAGCAAAAGTCAGAGGTCAAAGTCAACTTCAACACGTGGAAACACCAATACAAATTATAACAAGACTCATCAGCCCCAGCTGCCACATTAGTCATCACAGAACTCTCTAACAGATCACGGAGATTCCTCTTCATTTGAGAGGTTGCTGACAATCATACCCAGAAATAAAACACAGGGTCCTCCAAGATCTTGAAGGCCTTCTTCTATCCTGGTAGGCGGTGCCCGCTTAGATCACTGAGGGCCTATTTCCAAGCAATCAGAGGTCTAATTAAATCCCTTACTAATTAAAAGCCAAATCTAGATATGACGTTCAAATGACCTTTAAGCTCCAAAACAGTTGTGTAATCTTTGATCTGTATGCTTACTTTACATTTGGCAAAGGCCCACATTAAAAAAAAAAAGTTACTACAACTCTGATTCTCAGAAATACCACCATGTAGGTTAAAACAGATACATGTACATACGTAGTATTCACTACTCAAAAGAGCAGCCCAAACTGTAGTCAAATGAGAAAGAGAAATAGAGCAAGGACAAGTCATCTCAACTTCTGAAAGGTTACATTCCAAAACTAACAGCTATTTGAAACTCAAAACTCATTTTTTCAGAGCAATCTGTTGTGGTCACGTACCAAGGGCATCCAGAAAGCTCTATGCAATGCACTTGAAGCAGAAAGCTGATGGCACTTCTAATAAGGGGAAATTGCCCTCCAAGTTCAACTCCAGAACACAGCTCAGAGCGGCAGTCCCCCTGCTACAGCGCTGGGGAATGGGGTGCACACTCTCTGGTCCCATCATTCCCCTGGTATCCCAATTGACCAGATAAACACAGGCCACGCCCCGCAGTGGGAAGCCCACCCCACTGCCACTCAGACACTCAAACCCACCCACGAGGGATCCGTGAGGCTGGAGTGCCCATGGCATTTTGCTCCTCTTGCCAAATTCTAATTCCAGTAAATGTTTGCCTATCTAGAAAATGAAAGGAAACAAAGGAGTTTACATCATAGGATTTTTTAAAAAACTTTTGGTTGAAGTACAACATTCATACAGAAAGTCCAATTGCTGGATTTAAAAAAAAATATCTTTTTCAGGGAAGATACATGAAAAGTCATGACTTTTGGCAACTTCTAAATGTCTCTTAAAGTCAGTACAGTCTTTCATTACCCTTATGTCCTCCGCCCAGTACCTAGCAGGCACCTGAAAGACATCTGTGGAATCTCTGGACCTTGAACCATTAGAATTGTGGACGTACTGCATTCTAAAAATACCCTAGAATAATTTACACACACTGTGATAGGGACTAACGGGATTGGCCTGGTCTCAGAAAAGGTATTGTTTAGGGAGAGCTAGAAAACAGGTGGATAAAATGTCAACAAAAACTATCCATAAACCCTGAGTGTCTGGACTGTGTTACGAAGGGCCCCAACAGAGCAGGTGAGGAGAGCAGGGCACAGCGCCAGCCCTGGTGTTAGAAAGGCAGGCCTGCCCTTGCCCCGGGGTGATCCCAGCGATTTGCCTCTCCGCCTGCTGATTTCCTCAACCAGGAAACTATTCTTGAAACTATTCTCACCCGGGGAACATTGTGTGGCTGAGTAACCAGGGTGGGAGGGAAATTAAGTTTTCAGTGAATACCTTGGTGCCTTTAGAATGTGGTTTCGAAAATATGTATTGCTTATTATACAATTAAAGAAACAGACTGCATCTTGTGATTCATCATTACAATAAATCCCAGATGAGAGCTGGGAAGTTTGTAACAACTCAGGCCGCCCTCCCTGGCCCGCCCCCACCCCACCCTCTCCTCATCCCCTCCCCGGCTCTCCTCTGACTTGCACAGGGCCCCTGGCTCGGCCCCAGGCCTGCGTCCGACCTCATTCTAGCCTGACCACCTGGTTCTGATGTACAGCTTTGCTGTCAGCCCCGCTTCAGGTTTTCAGGTCAAGGATCTCTCCCCCTCCCCCACCCCCTACAACCTCCCACCCCTCACTGACCCAGAGCTTCTGGGGAAAAGTGATGGATTTTCCTCCTTTCGGAAAACCACAGGGTTTCATTCAGAGTACAAAGTAAGCTAATTACCTTAGGGTCAATACAAAAAGAAAACAAAGCAAAAAAAAAAAAAAAGTGGGGGGTAGCACGATTGAATAAGCTTTAAGAGCAAAAGAAAAAGAAAGAGCAAACGTGTGTGACCCTCCGAGATTGTCTGCAGTACAGCTCACTACCCCCAGCCCCCCTGCCCTCCCCCCACCACACACACACAGTTTCAGTGGTGGGAGCAATGAAGCAAAGTCACCTTCTCCTTAGGGACAGCAAATCTAATCCTAGAAGATGCTTTCCATCAATTATGGTACATCCTCTGGCAAGAGAAGGTCTTTGCTAATCTCAGCTTTCTTTAATAGGCCCACAAAACACCACCAGCCCCGCTTGCCGACTTATCTCTGTGGAGTGAAACTCATCAGGACTGGGCTCAGGACTGTCCCCCAGGCACCTGGAAGGGGCACCTCTCCACAGCGCCTTTCTCTCTGAGCACCATCCCCTCCCCGTGCTCCGCCCCTCCCCGCCCTGGTTACCGGGGTGACCCAAAGCAAAGGCAGACACTGCACTGACGGAGCTGAGCCAAGCAGATTCACTTTGTCCAGAATTTGTAAGAGACACAGGGACAGAGACAGGCTCGTGACCACGGAACTGAAGGGGACAAGTGGGGCTACTGTGAGGAGCTGTTTTTAGCCATGTGCAGGGGAAGCAGAGATAAGAGAATGGGAAAGCAGGGCAGGCAGGCAGAGAGGAGTGAGAGGCAGGCAAGGAGAAACAGACCATGGACTCGGAAACGCAGAGTGAGGCACAGACAGACAGACAATACACACGTGCAATGACACAAAGTATCAGACACACAAAGACAGACAAAGCAGCTAGAGAGGCCAAGGGGTGGGACACCTGGCAGGGGGAAGGGAGGACTTGACAGATTTGCACCAAGTTTAAGGCCCTGCCAAGTTCCAGCTGCGCTTCCTGCCACCCTCCCTGCGGCCCTGCAGCTACCCCCCGCATGGGTCCAACAGTTTCCTCCTTCATCTGATCCAGGGGCAGATATTACTTTCCGCATATAAAATTAGAAAAGTAACTTTAAATATCAATACCCTGCCCAGGCCAGGTGGCTCAGTTGGTTGGAGCATCATCCCATATACCAAAAGGTTGCCGGTTCAATCCCTGGTTATGGCACATACAGGAGGCAACCAATGGATGTTTCTGATGTTTCTCTCACCTGTTGGTATTTCTGTCTCTCTCCCTTCCTCTCTCCCTAGAATCAATAAACACATCCTCAGGTGAGGATGAAGATCAATTAATTAATTAATTAATTAAAATAAATATTTGGGAAACCAAGTTAGCAATTGTTATCAAAATGTTCTAAAATATTCTTATCCTCTTACTCAATGCCCAGCACTAGAGGTAAAGTTAAGCAAATTTGTCTAGAATATATTATTTTATACCATGAATAATACTGCCTCTAAAAATATTTATGAAGAATATAACATGTAAATTGTTAACATGTTAAAAGAAAAATGCTAGCCATGACCGATGTGACTCATTTGGTTGGGCATCATCCTACAGAGCAAAAGGTTGCTGGTTCAATTCCTGGTCAGGACACATGCCTGGGTTGCGGGTTCAGTCCCAAGTCGGGGCGCCTACGAGAGACAATCACTGTTTCTCTCTTGCAACGGTGTTTCTCTCCCTTCCCTTTCCCCTCCCTTACCCTTTCTCTAAAAATGAATTTTAAAAATCTTTTTAAAAAATGCTAAATATAAAAGTACATAGAACTATGTAAAAAGTATATTGAAAATAAAGATCACAGAAAACACCCAAAGAGATGGTTACATTTGGGTGGCAAAATAATGGGAATTTCCACCTTTTTTCTTATTAATTTTCTGTACTTTCAACATTTTTAAAAACAAAAATATATTCAAGACATATTTAATCGTTTGAAATAAAGTGAGAGGGGAAAAAGTAGTGGGAGTCTACCACCTTTCGTGTTTGTACCTGTTCTTCTCACGTTGCAACTTTCCTATTACTATAGTACCAAGTACGGATTCCTACACATTATATATATAATATAAAATTTATATTTTATATTATAAAATATAATATAATTATGTATTATAATTATATAATATATAAAATATATAAAATCTCCAGATGCCTTTTCTAAGACAGCAGAAATATCCCTATTCCCGCCCAAATACTCTGAGACCCACTAGATTCCACATCTCTCCTTCCGGGCTTCTCATTTAACAATAAGTATTTTCTTCCTTCCTGGCAAGTGGCCAGTCACCTGCCTGCTTCAAGTGAGAAGCAGGCAATGTCTCAGGCGAGTACTGCAATGTCTCAGGTGAGTTCCACAAGGATGTCTTTCCCCCCAAGTTACATTCCTGGGGAAAAAAATCCCTTTTTTGCAAGAGCATTTTCTAGCTTCTCAGGGCTGAAAATGCATTCAGCGGTTCCTGCTCACATGGGAACATTTTGCTGCTCTTCCCCATCCCTGTCTGTCACGAGCGACATCCCTGAGTCACACAGAGAGGAGCAAAGCAGGAACAGAGAGGGGTCCCACTAGCGATGTGTTTAAATCAGGCTGTGTCCCCACACTTGTAACTGGTTGGACTTCAGAGAGCTGGCTGGTTTGACATGCCCAACTCCACAGCCATTATTTTCCCCATATCTGGGACATGGGAAGGGCTGAGTAGCTGTTTTGGTTTCCATGGATCAGTTTAGGACAGGAGCGCATTGCGGGAGTTAGAAAGATAAGCTTATGCTGTCACAGTAAAATGGCCCTTAAATAGCCAGAGAGGGAGCTCCACCAGCCTCCGGTTTCACACTGCTGTGACCATAGGTGAACACAGCTGCTAGGCAGGCTCCTGGAACGGGGCTTGGTGTGCGGTGATGGCGGAATTGATTCTGCCTTTATGCCCACAATAGTTACCTCCAAGGCATTCCGGATTGAGGAGAACGATAGCGGCCTCTCTGCAGCTGCAGAAGCAGTGCTTTCAAGATGAACACTGGTTTATAAAAAGCTCTCTCTGGTTTTCAGTTTGAGCCTGAGAGGGGATGCCATGTCCCTGCCAAACTTCCTCAGTGGAGACTCATTTCCCACAAATAATAGATAACCTGGCTACACGGAGAAGCATCCTTGGACATGTTCAAGGACAATACATGCTGATGGCCTCTTCCTGAAGATTCTAATTCACTAGTGCTGGGATCTACATGTGGACATTTTTCAAAAGATGATTAACATGCACAGGATTGAGGATTACCTCCTTTCACAAGGAAGTCTTGAGTTGTCAGTCATACACACAAGCTTCAGTTCCCCTCACTACCACCTCACGTTCCACCTTCCAGCCCACCCGCCCACTGCAGGTTCCCACAAACTGTCTCCGAGCCTTTGCAGCAGCCATCCCGCCCCCCCTGTGAGCGCGGCAGAGCAGCCCTACCCAGGTTGTAGCTCAGATGGGGCTTTCTATCCACTCCCTCCGAACATACCCAGATCCACAGAAGACAAAGGTAACAGAATCGAAGCATATTACTATAGAAAAATCATCAAATCACAAAGGAAGGCAGCAAGAGAAAAAAGGAGCAAAGGAATTACAAATCAGCCAGAAAACCATGAACAAAATAGCGATAAGCACATACCTATCAATAATCACTTTAAATGCAAAAGGACTGATTTCTCCAATCAAGAGACACAGAGTAGCTGAATGGATAAGAAACAACCCATGTCTATGCTGCCTACTCACTTTGGATATAAGGACACACACAGACTGAAAGTGAAGGCATAAAAAGAGATTTTCCATGTAAATGGAAACCACAGGAAAGTTGGGTTAGCAATGCTTTTATTGGACAAAGGAGACTTTAAGAGAGAGACTGTAGTAACAGAGAAGGTCACTGTATAATGATGAAGGGGTCAATCCAACAAGAGGGTATAATATTCATAAAAATTATGTACCCAACATAGGAGCACCTAAATATAGAGAGCAAATATTAACAGACCTAAAGGGAGAAATAAATAGCAGTACAATAACAGTGGGGAACTTTAATAACCCATTTTTTTCGATGGAGAGATCATCCGGACATGAAATCAATAAGGAAACATTGACCTTAAATTCCATGGTAGACCAGATGGACTTTACATTCCCAAGCTGGCCCACACCAGGCTGCTGCCTTCCCACATAACTTATTCTGGCAACTGTATTATAAAAATATTTGTTTGCACATCTTGCCTTTTTTTCTGAATTGTAAGCTCGTGGAGGGCAGACACTTTTCTTTTTCATCCTTATATCCTGCTGTCTAGCAAGATGCCTGTCAAATGTGTCGTCAGCAAACTAATACATGGACCCACGTGAAAATAATATAGCCAAAACTGTAACAAAGAACACTGGTGGCCTTTTTTATTTTAGTTGAGCAAAAGAAAACTTGAATGACTATAATCACTAATGTTATTTAAATCAGATGCTCCATAATGTGCCTTGGGTTCTAAAAGTTACTTAATAATCCTCCAGCACACTAAGGAGAAAGCTCTTGGCAATCTTTAACTCAGTTAGAAGCAATGCTGATTTCATTTTATGTCTAGACCTCATTTCAAGAGGACTCACGTGACTTCACTTCCAGCCTTAGATGTCACTGAAAGAAATGTCTGAGAGAAGCTGGCAAGAGGAGTTGGCAAGACAAAGACACATACACAGTTTAAGAGTTTTCTGAATAGCATTTGCCTAAGCTACAGGCTTGAAGGGTTTAAAATATGACTCAGAATCCCAACTGTGATGCCAACATTTTCATTTTGGGATTTTTTTTTTAGCTGAGAACATAGCTATAAAGTCAATCTATTCAGTCTACAAATCCTCTAAACTTCCTCCTAGAGAACAGAAAAGCACTTGGCATTTTTCCAGGTATCATTTTATTGGCATATACAGTTATGCTGGTAACATTTGGGTAACTAAAGAAGAATTAATAACTGAAGCTCTAGATGATTTCCATGATTACGGTTTAAGTTGGCAAAATATCCTCCAGCACAGAGGAAACTTGCTTGTGGGAATGTGCAAGAGTGGATTGTTCATTTTTTTTTTTTTTCACAATGGTACGCTGGCTTATTGTTATGCCTGTGCTCTCGGGCAAGTGGCATGGGACAATAACAAAAAGGACCACAGTTCTGAGAGGGAAAATGAGATCAGAGAAAATTCAATAGCATGGTAAAAATATTTTATGCTTTATATGAGCTACGCTTTGAGGTTCAGGACCTTAGCCTCTCATTATCCCAGCTCTTTCTCTTTTTTAAATCAACGTTACTGAGGTACACTTTATATAAAATAGTATGCACCCCTTCTAAGGGCACAGTTAGATAAGTTCGGACAAACGTGTACGCCTAGGTAACCACCCCTGCAGGCAAACAACAGAAACAACTTTCCCCTCACCCCAACAGCTTCCTCCTCCGCTTCTGTGATCAAGGTCCACAGTCACCCCTTTGAATTCTATCACTGTTGATTAGTTTTGGTTGTTTTAGAACTTCAAGTAAATAGATTCATGCAGAATATACTCTTTTTGTGTCTGCTTCTTTCTCTCAACATCATAATTTGGAGTTCCAGCCACACTGTTGCTAGTTTCAGCAGTCCCTTCCTTTTCACTGCTGAGTAGTACTCCATGGTATAAATATACCACAATCTATCTGTTCACCAGTAGGTGAGCATATGAGCTACTTCCGGCTCTCAGTTGTTATGAATAAGCTGTAATAAACATTTACATATAGGCCTTTCTCTTGGGTAAATGCATAAGAGCAGAACTGTTATGCCATTGGGTAAAAGTGTTTGTTTAACTTTAGAAACTGCCAAACTACTTTCCAACATGGCTGTGCCTTCTCATACTCCAACCAACCACGCCTGATAGCTCAGTTGCTCCACATCCTAGGCAACACTTGGTACTGATAGTCCTTTAAGCCATGCCTGTGGGTGTAGGCGTACCCCATACAAGGTATAAAATCTGTTTCCTTAATCATCCAACCTTTTCCTCTTTCTATAAAACACAGGCAATGTGGTAAAATGAAACATCACTGGGTTGGAGTATGGAGCCTAACATTTTATCACCAAATTCGTCACTAAAATCTGATAAATGCTGTAAAAACCATCTATCCTAACTTCATTTTTTCCCCTTTCTCTAAAATGGTTAAGTTGGGCTAAATGAGACTTAAATTCTTTTTCTTAAAAAAAAAAATGAACATAAATAAGGTTTATCAAAAGCAACATATTCCTTTCAAATAGTTCAGCAATATTTTTGCATAATTTCCCACAGTTTTCAAAGAAAATGGGTACAGATCCTATTAATGTCAAGGGAATAATCCTCTCCAAAACACCACATATTAGACAAAAAGAAGAATAAGAACCTGTCGAGAAAGGAGATTTCATACAATGACAGGCTCCCTCTTCTGCCTGGTGCTTGGAAGTTGCTTTGCCAAATCAGCGAAACTTAATATTCCCTTCTGTAGTCATCTGAGCTTAATCCCAAATAGTACCTGTTTTTAAAAACCTTTATGTTTCAAAAAGCATAAATAATCACCTTTGGTCATTTATGTTTTGCTCACTAAGCTTGAAATTGTATGGAGCAACTAACCACACCATTGGATTCCATTTGCTATTTAGCCTTATGCACACACAGTATTTCTTTGCTACTGTAAAGCCTCATTTACCTAGCAATGTATGGAAACTAAGCAAACTCCAAAAGTCAGTCCTTATCCTTTGGGTTCCATAAGGCAAGATAAGACTAAAAGCAAAGGCAAAGTGAATGATAAAGACAGGAAAATATCATGCATTCTTCATGAGGAAACTTGAGTCAGAAGAAAGGCTAAATCGCAATCAAAGGTCAGGGAGAAATGCATGGCAAAACACTAAAGGAAGTTAGTTTTCGGTTCCAAAGGGGAAAAAAATTGCAAATAAAACAACTGGTATTCAGGAGGTATGAGAAAAACACCACAAAACTTTTTGTCTTCAATTCCTGCTTAAACAAACAAATTATATAGTGCCTATCCAAGACTCAGATTACACTTAACAAAGGTTTCCCATATCTTGTTCTAAAGATATCTCAGGATATGCCAGCAGAAACAGAATAAACCTTTTACTGCAGACAGCAGAAAAGACATGGGCTTCGGTGGGAGGTCTATTGTGACATGAATGGAGGAAGTTGAGTTCCAACTTAAAAAAGATCTCTTCGCGTATTAAAATACATGCAGCGCACTTCCAAAGGCCTTTACCTATTGAGGAAATGGCAAGTAACAAAACTGCTGTCTATTCTGTGGGTCATTAGCCTTTCCTGGGTCACTAAGCTCCTTAAAACTCTAATGGAAGTTCTGGTGAGTCTTTCCAGAAAAATGATGAGATGGCCTTGCACAGTCCCAAGATGTCCAGATCCCTGAAGACCTTCCACTGAGCCTTTAAGGGTTCAGGGACCCTAGGTTTAGATGAAGGACCCCTGATTATATAAATGCATCAGTGAGATTTCTGCTGACAATCATTCCAATATGAGGTACACTCAAAAAGAGAAAGGCAAACCTTTCCTAATCCAAACCCCACATATCACATGGTAGAATTTAAAGAAGACTTTTTAAATTCCCCAAATTAGGTACTTTTCTCACAGGAAGCACATGTTTAGAAGGAGAAAATGAACATGCGAATGCTCTCAGGCATCTGTTCCCCAACCACTGCCTCTCAGCATCAGGGTAAGCTGGGAACAGCTATTTGAGTAGGTGGTGTCAGTGCCTTGAAGTTCTAGAATAGGTCTATTCTTAAAAAATAAATTCATTATGAGTCACAGAGAGAGTAAATGGATATCAAAAATGTATGTGAGCAGACTGACAAATTCAGAGCTATAGGTGAAAAAGAAGGATAATATGGGAATTTGGGGTTGTAAGGCAGTTGTCTGTCTGGGGTAGGTAGAATAATGGCCCCCAATGAATCTACATCCAGTCCTTGGATCCAGTGAATCTTACTCTTTGCTGGTATGATTAAATTAAAGCCCTGGAGATGCGGAGCGGGGGGTGGGGGGGAGATAATTATTCAGAATGACCCATGTGGGGGCCAATGTAATCACAGAGTCCTTGAAAGCGAGGCAGGAAGTCAGAGTTAGCAACATGCAACGTGATGAGATGTGATGATGGAGAAGGAGACATGATGCGGGATCATGAGCCAAGGAACGCAGTGGCTGCTAAAAGGGAGGAAGAGCAAAGAATTAGACGGTTCACAAGAGCCTCCAGAAGGATGTTAGGCCTATGACCTCCAGCGCTGTAAGGGAATAAATGTGCATTGTTTTAAGCCCCTAATTTTGTGGCTTAAAACAATTTCATTTGTTATAGCAGCAAGGGACAAGGAAATAAAAGTGAAATATGAAACTGCATATGGAAAAAGTAGTTTCTGATGAACAACAAATATTTCTGTCAACAAGGCTCAGGGTAGTTCAAATGCAACCCTGCCCGTAACATGCGGGGCAGTTCTGTGCTCTAGTGGGAAAGCACTGGACGGTGAGTTAGAAAATCCCGGTTCTCATCCTCGCTCTTCATGTACAGCTATGTGTCACCAGGCAAGCACAACCTCTTTGGGTGACGGTGATTGATCTTTAAAATGAAACATTAGACTATATGAATTATAATGCCCCCCTAATAAAGGCTAGAGAACTTTCTCTTTTCTTTTCTTTTTTTTTATGTTTTATTGATTATGCTATTAGAGTTGTCCCAATTTTTCTCCTTTGGCTCCCTGCACCCAGCACCCCCGACCCCCTCAAGCAATCCCCACACCATTGTTCATGTCCATGGGTCATGTGTATAAGTTCTTTGGCTGCTCCATTTCCTATACTGTACTTTATATCCCCATGGCTATTCTGTAACTACCTATTTGTACTTCTTAATCCCCCCACCTCTTCTCGCATTCCCCTAAACCCCCTCCCACCTGGAAACCATCAAAACACTCTCTGTATCCATGATTCTGTCTCTGTTCTTCCTGTTTGCTTAGTTTGTTTTTTAGAGTCAATTGATGATAGGTATTTATTGCTATTTTATTGTTCATAGTTTTTATTTTATTTGTCTTAAATAAGTCCATTTAACATTTAATATAGTAATGATTTGGTGATGATTAACTCCTTTAGTTTTTTCTTGTCTGGGAAGCTCTTTATCTGCTCTTTGATTCCAAATTATAACTTTGCTGGGTAGAGCAATTTTGGCTGTAGGTCCCTGCTTTTCATGACTTTGAATATTTCTTGCCAATCCCTTCTAACCTGCAAAGTTTCTTTTGAGAAATCAGCTGACAGCCTTATGGGAACTCCCCTATAGGAAACTAACTGTTTTTCTCTTGCTGCTTTTAAGATTCTCTCTTTCTATTTAACCTTTGATATTTTAATTGTGATGTGTCTTGAAGTGGACCTCTTTGCATCCATCTTGTTTGGAACTCTCCCTGCTTCTTGGACTTACATGTCTATTTCCATCACCAAATTAGGGGAGCTTTCTTTCATTATTTTTTCAAATAGATTTCCAATTCCTTACTCTTTCTCTTCTCCTTCTGGCATCCCTATGATGAAGATATTGGAAGGCTTGAAGTTGTCCCAAAGCCTGCTTACACTATCCTCATTTTTTTCTTTTGGATTCTTTTTTCTTCTTCTTGTTCTGATTGTTGTTTTTTGCTTCCTTGCGTTCCAAATCATTGATTTGATTCTTGGCTTCATCCACTCCACTGTTGTTTCCCTGTAAATTGTTCTTTATTTCAATTATTGTATCCTTCATTTCTGACTGGATATTTTTTATGCTGTTGATGTCCTTACTAAGTTCCTTGAGCATCCTTATAACCAGTGATTTGAACTTAGCATCTGATAGATTGCTTATCTCCATTTTGTTATTTTTTTCTGGAGTTTTGATCTGTTCTTTCATTTGGGCCATATTTCTTTGTCTCCTTGTTTTGGCAGCCTCCCTGTGTTTGTTTCTATGTATTAGGTAGAGCTGCTATGACTCCCTGTCTTGGTGGCATGGACTAATGTAGTAGGTATCCTGTAGGGTCCAGTGGCACAGCCTCCCTGTCACCCAAGCTGGATATTCAAGGTGTGACCTTCATGTGGGCTGAGTTCACCCTCCTCTTATAGTTGAGCCTTGGTTACTGTTGGCAGGTCAATAGGAGATATTTACCCAGGCCAGTCAGCTACAAGGGCTGGCTGTGTTTACTGACCACCAACCTCCACCCTCCATGGAGGATCAGCTGTGTAGGGGAAGGGTAGTGGTGCTCTGATGTGTTCTGTGGCTGTCTACATGGTGTGCAGGCTCTGGAGTTTCCTGGGTAGTGCAGGCCAAGGTGAGCCCCCACCTGTGTTCTTTACAGGGCCACCCTGCCTGAGTTATAAAGCAGTCTGAGATGGCTGCTACTTGTGCTGATCTTGGGGGTTCTCAGGCAAAGCCAAGCTATGAATCTAGGTTGGCTACTGCTAGTGCTAGGTCTGGGGCTATTTAGCAAGAGGTACGGGGCTGAGGCTCACTGAGACCAGCCATTGCTTGTTTGAGAGGATTTGGGTAGAGAATTTATAACGCATAAGCCAAGACCAGCCACTCATATGGAAATGCCATGGTTAACAGTTTTGGTGGGCCTGTAAGTTGGGTGGGACAGAGTCTCAGGGGATCTCCAGAGCAGGGCAAACAGTGTCAACCAGGTTGATGGAGTCTCAAATATGGCACCTGCCTGCCTGCTGGCTCTGTAGGTCTGTGCTGGGATATTTCAGAAAAGGGACAATGGCCTCTGCCTGTTTTTGTGTCTGGGAGACAGCTGTCCCCCAGCTCTTACCTTCATGCCAGACACTTTATTTCTTCCCTGTATGCTACTGGTACATATCAAGCTGCTACCCTGGTGCTGGAGCTCAGAGAGAATGAATCTGAATAAAGCTGTTTATGGGTTCTTTAACAGGAACTGCTTAGGGCTCCAGAAGTTTATTCCACTGACTCAATCCCCACTAGTTTTTGTAGCCAGAAGTTATGGGGACTTCTCTTCCTGGCACTGGAACCCCGAGTTGGGGGACCTGCTGTAGAGCTGGGTCTCCTCACTCCTGAGATAGCCCTCCCAAATTTTTATCCACCACATGTGGATGTGGGACCAGCCTATTCCATGTCAGCTAGAGGATTTTTTCTACCAACTTGTTCTAACCCATAGTCAGCTTTCCCATTAACTAATTCTTACACATCTTACTTATTCAATCCTTATAGTGCCCTGTGCAGTTGTGCACACTTTCCTTCTTTCAAACTTAAAGAGGTTATGTCATTGGCCATCACTATAGGGATTCAAGTGTAGGCCTCACCCGAGGCCACCTTCCTATTCGCTGTGCTTCCTTTCTTTAGTCAAGCCTTAGTCAAGGCTTACACTATGCGCCTGTAGATCTGAGCTCTTCAAAAGGTTAGAACACAAGAGCAAGAGAACAACACGAACCAGGATTATGGACATGCTAGGCTCTATCAGCCAGAGAAAATGAAAGAAAAAGGAAGGGGCCGTGGTGGGATGGAGGAGGGACCCAACTGCCGATAGTCAGGCATTTTAAATACTACACATTCAGAAATGAACTTTCTGGGGCCACTTTTTAGCACAAAAAAATTTTTTTCAAGACACAGTGTGGCCTCAGTGGGCACACAGCTTATTGTCCTATGGGTGGAGTACCCTGTTACAAACCAGTGAACCTCCTTTCCTTCTCATTCAAATTCCGCTCGGGTCCTATGCTGCTGTAGCAACTCCAGCCTTCAAAGTTCACATAAGGAGGAGAGAAAGGCTGCTGCCCAAAATAGTTTAATAAGGCCAGCAGTGATTCATGGAGTAATAACAGACCAAGCAGGCAGACGCCCGCAGAACTGGGGCCCAGCTGCGAGGGGTTCCATGGCTCAAGGTTAAAATGGAGAATAAAGAGGACATTGGTTACATGTGCTCAAGGAGGGTGGTATCATTAGTACCACCTGCAAACTCCCCCAGAGGGAGTCAAATGTGAGGCAATTCAGCTCTACAATTTATTAACACTGCCCTAGAGTTCAAAAGCAAATGATCTGTGAAGGTGAAAAGTAACTATGCAAACAAAAGCCCTTTAGCATGTTTCTTCTCTCAGTGGACTCTAATTTATACCTGAGACTTACTAAATGATTTCATGTGCATAACAGCATCTTAAGTTTATGAGTAGATTAAAAGAAGCAAAACATGTAAAAGAGAACAGAATCACCCAGAAAGCTATAAAAAGACCACTGACAATCACAGGCCAGTCTAAAAACCCAACCGAGACTAATCCCAAATACACCACACTGGGGTCATTAATGATATTTCTAATTATACTTCTGTTCCCAAGGGAAAGTGACAGTTGAGCAAAATTTTAAGTATATTATGCAAAAGAAAGAAAATCTGCTTTTCCATAATTCATTTATCTTACATTGCAGTTGAGGCAAGCATTTGCATATACTCCCAGTTCTTACCCATAGTCGACGTTTACATAATTACTTATTAACAGAGAAAAGTCAATAGATGAATAATTCACAAAATTACCTGTCAAAATTTGGAATTTCAGCCAAAGAGAGTGTCAAACATATCCATACAAAGATACATGTGAGTTATATATGGTGTAAATCATAAGGATAAGATAAAAAATACTACAATTTCTTGGAATTATATTGCTTTAGTCTATAAATAGCTCCATGGATAAGATGCAAAAAAAAAAAAAAGCCAAGTTTAAAAGAAGAGATGGAATGCGATGCAGCTGATAAGAGAAGGCAGACCATATGTGTAATTGCTCTAAAATGGAAATCTGAAAGTCAGTGTTCTCAGCTGGAGTCAAAGGGAAGAATTTGGAAGTTACAGAACATAAGGTCACCTGAGAGCATTTTTTTTTACTTGTGAAAAAGTTACCTCTCTGTTGGGACCTGCCCTGCCTGGTTTCAGAAGCTGTAACCCACTCCCTCCCCCTCCCACTATAGCTAAGGCTGAGTGAGCGACCTTCGGACCATAAGCCACTAAGGAGACAAAGTTTATCTCCCTAACAGGGGTGCCACCTCTGCCCCTTTTACTTCACCCTGCCTGGCCCCAAATGCTTGATTGGTTAGCCAATGATGGGTAAGATTCCTCAAATGAGGGACGATCTAAGACAGGCACGATCAAGGGGGAACCCCCAGGGAAGGACTTGGGGGGCTACAGCAAAAGAGGGTGATGGACACTCACCCCTTGGCTTTGAGATAGTCTGAGACTTCATTCTGTCTGTGAGAAGTCTCCTAATCTCTTGGCTGCCTTACTTCCCCTGCCTGACTTAAGCCTGAAACAATGACAGAAGGTGGGGCAGCCCTGTGCTGGAAAGGGCAGGTTCCCCAGGTGATCAGGCCTAAGAAAGAATATATAAAATCCTGTGAAACCTGCTTTGCTAAGAATGCTCTCAATTAAATGATAAAGGTCCGAGCAGGGAATGAGTTTGTTTCCCAAAGTTTTGTAGCCCTTTAGATAACAGACCCTGACTCAGAATAGGCCCTCATAGTTCTTTGTATGCTATCTATTATTTGATCCTTACTGCCTGACAATGAATGATGAGTTTTCTCTGTATTCCTGTGCACAATGAACCCAATAAAAGCCCATTGAGGAAAAGGTTCTTGGCCCTTCTCCTTTGAGAGATCGGCCACCTTTCCTCCCCCAGCAGATCATGTGTCTTGGTAGACTTATTTTCATCCATGGCAGCCAGGGGAGGGGGGGAACCTTGTGGGCGGGACCCCCCACACACATCTCCCCACTTCAGTGCAAGCCTCATTTGAACAACCAGTATCAATGACCTCAACAACTTTTTATTTAAATATTACACAGATAAACCTAATGTTCTCGAGGCTAATCTCGTTGATCATGTCCAAGTCTCCTTTGCTGGACCTCTGAGAAACAGTAATATTTTCATTGTATTCTCCTCATGTAGCTGAATTAGAAACTTTCATGACAAATAACATTGTTTCTTAGATTAAGACAAGATTGTCAGTAATAGAATATAAATGAAATGAAAACTATTGTTACAAAGCAGCAACAACAAAAAATACTTTCCCCAACTATTAGCGTACAAGGTGCCTGCTGGGCCAAAGTGGAAAATAACCCTCATCAGATATGTGTTTAGGTCAGATTCGTCCCATCACTTATGTGTGATATCAGTTTGCATTGCCACAGGTTAGGGGTCAGCAATACAAGGCACACCTGTATTTGGCATCATTTGGAAGAAACATAGCCCAATATTTTAAAAATAAAAATTTTAAAAAATACAGACTCAATTCTTCTCTGAGCAAGATGTCACAAATTCCCCCCCCCAGGCTCCCTCTCTACTTCTCTGAAATCTTCAAAGTTTGACAATTGAGAAAGAAGAATCTTTTTTCTTTTATTGATAAATAGAAGATGTCTGTTATATGCCCACTCCCTTGCAAGAGTCATAGGACTGTCTTACACTGCTGGGACTGGATTGGGGTACGCTGATCACACAGTCTGCTCCTTTAGGAAGACTGTCTGCAATGATACCTAAAAGTGCCATTGTTTTCCCCAGTCCTCCCCGACCTTCAAAATCACCCCGGAATCAAAGCACCAAATTCATAACCAGAAATTTACCATCTCCAGTCTTATCTCCATGGTCTCTATATTTGCTTTTGTGGAATATTTTAATAATGTAATCAGAGCACACTTTTCTAAGAACTCTATTAAATTACATACGATCAGGGTTAACACCATAACTCTATATGTATGCATATCTCCAAGGAGACTTATCTAATATTAGAGCCATGCTAAGAAGCAGACTCAATTTTGAAAGCAATCAGGCAAGGAGAATTTAATAAAATGGAAATGCGGCTGTAAGAAGAGCTCTCATGTTTCCTGAGGCTGACTTTCTCTTCCCCAGGACATGAGTAAACAGGGATGGACCGCTGAAAAGATCACTGCCCAGAGTACAAGTTATAAATAGATGTCACTTCGGTTGGTCCATTCAGAATCTTTCTGAACACTTATCTCTGTGCTCTGGGGAAGTCAGTGGTTAGTTTATCTTGTGTTTCGGGTTAAACACAACCTGGAAGAGACAACGATAGTTAAGAATCCCTTATTCCATTAGTCTTCCCAGCATGGACAAGAAAGTATAGTCAACCATTTCCTTTAATATGCAAACAAAACCAAGGAAGAAATTTTAACATCTGTCGATCAGAAATCAAGAATAATTTAAGAAACTAATTTTATTGGGGAGAAACCAAAGATGAGAAAGTGATCTTGATTTTGAGGGATGGCTGGAGTCTTTGTAGTCTATTCTGGTTACAAACAAGGCTATAACTTATTAGGAAACTTTAAGCAAAAGCTTCTATTTTCTTATTCCCATTAACCTTGTTGACTCGATTACTGAGACAACAGTGCTGATGCTAACAAGAAGAAACTCTAGGTGTTAAAAATGCCATGGCGCCACTTAGAAATTAAAAATCTCAATAAACCTGACCCCCCTCCTTCCTCAAAGAAGGAATGCCAAGAGCTCTTCTATATGACCTGTTTCATCCACAAGTCTATACCACAAACTAGTATTTGTAATCTCATTTGGCAAAGTACATAACTCCTCTGAGGGCCTTCTCACTCTTTAATACTGACACTTTAAATTAATGAACAACCTACATCTACATTGTTGTCAAAAATATTCCACACCCTGGCCAGGTGGCTTGGTTAAGTATCCTCCTGTATGGCTAGGTGGCTTGGTTAAGCATCCTCCTATACACTGAAAGACTGCAGATTCGATCCCCCCATCAAGGCACATACTTAGGTTGTGAGTTCAATCCCTGGGCACGGCATCTGTCCTCTACAAAGGAGGCAACTGATCGATGTTTCTCTCTCACATTAATGTTTCTCTCTCTAAAATCAATGAGCATGTCCTTGGGTGAGAAGTAAAAATGTGTGTGTGTGTGTGTGTGTGTGTGTGTGTGTGTTTTATAAAGCATAAAGCAATAATTCTGGCACAATGAGTCAATGCCTGTTTTTTACCCTGACAAATTCCATGGTTAGCTTTTTTCTTGTATTTGGACAAGCAACATTCTGAAGCCAAAACAGCCACACCGAGTATCTGATAAACTCCACCTAAGGCATTATTTGCTAATAGAAAGACAAGAGAAAATCCTCTTTCAAACCTAGCACCATTTGTCTTCCTCATAACAATCCTCCCCTCCTTCAAGCAACTCTTCTCTTTTCCAGGCTGAGTATCGACATTTCCTTTTCCCACACGATGGTCTCCAGCCCCTTCTCCATCCTAGTCACTCCCCCAAGGACAGAATCCATTGTGAGCACCTGCTCTGACCACCTAACACAGTGTCCTCTATCTGTTCATTCAGCAAAGGCTTAGTGAGCCCTGGGAATTTTTCCAGGAACTGGGGATACATCGGTTTCAACTGCCCATTGCTCTCTTAAAGCTTAGCATCTCATCTAGCACCTAGACCAATGCTCCCCACAAAGTAAGTGCTCACTAAATATTTTTTAAAACCGCTCTCATAAAATGTAGCACCTGAATTTGAAAACAATGATTCCAAATGTGGTTTAACCTTGAACGTGGCATACTCAGACATGGTGAAAAGATTATCAGCGGCAAAGGGTAAGAAAAAAACTAGAAGCACACAATTCACTGGCATATCTTAAGAACCTAATAACTGCATGAATCACAATGGGAGATATAAGCTGTTCTTGTTCATAAGAGGTTCAAATTATGTCTACACTTTGTTCAAAAGTATAGTTAGTACATTTTAGAGAGATGCAAGACAGTTGATTTAAAATGCTACTTCTTGGTACTTGCTCCTACTGCTATGTAACATGTAACATTAGTAGCTTTAAACAACTATTTTATTTGACTCATAATTAGAGGGAGGGGTCGAAAACTTAGGAAAGGCTTGGCTGGGCAGTTCTGGCGCAGGTGCTCACAGGGGCCTGTGATCAGATGCCAGCTGGGGCTGGAATCATCTGAAGAAATTGCTCCCTCACAAGGCCGGTAGTTGAGGCTGGTAGTGAGTGCTGGCTGGTGGCTGGGTGCTTAGCTGGGGCCGTTTACTAAGCTTCTGCAGCATGGAAACCTCAGAGTAGTCATATTTATGTATGGCCGTTGGCTTCCCCAGAACTAGTATTCCAAGAGAAGCAGACAGAAGTTGCATGACCTTTTATGACCTAGTGTTAGAAGCCACACAGGGTCCTTTCTGCCATATTCTATTGGTTGAAGCAGTCACAAGATGACTCATACTCAAAAGAAGGGTGTATAGACACCACCTATCAATGTATGGGAATTTCTGGTCATTTTTTTAAAAAACTGCCACAGTTCTTAAAAGGGCAAGTTCCAATTATTTAAAAAATGTGGTTAAGTAGAATAAATAGTGCCTGCTAGATAGGAGTCATTATGAGGAAATATTATCGTTATTTTGTTTGCTCCAAATATCTTCTTTTGTTAAATAAGCTTAGCTAATTGATTTGCTTAACAAGAAAGTCATAGAACAGCTTCTGGACTCCTGAACTCTGAAGCAACAGAAGGCCACACAAGCACAGCAGTCCTGCCCACTTCCTAAGGCCAGGCTCCAGGTCCACCCTGCCTTCTCCAGGTGGCACTGACCTCTCCCTCCCCTGCTCTGCTCACTTCCCTCGTCATCATATACTTTGGATGGGCGCGCTGTAGTAGCAGGTGGGGTGGGGAGGAAGAGCAACAGGTCAGACACTGACTCCATCTGTATCATCAGCTTTGTGAGAATAATAACTCTCTTCATTCTTTCTCTTTCCCACAGCACCAAGCAGTCACCCAAAAAAGACTGGCTGTTTGGCTTGTGCTTCAAGTAAAATGGATGAGCCTTCCTGTTCATGATTTCTGCCCCTTTAAATCACTAGACAAAGGAGACAATCTGTATCAGAGAAGGCTGGACTGCTGAGTTCCGGGGAGGCTCAGAGCTGTCTAAAAAATGACAGAGAATGACAACATATGATCTCCTTTATATGTGGAATCAAAAAGAAAAAACAAGCCCTGGCTGGCGTAGCTCAGTGCATTGAGCGCGGGCTGCCAACCAAAGAGTCGCAGGTTTGATTCCCAGTCAGGGCACATGCCTGGGTTGCAGTCCATGACCCCCAGCAACCGCACATTGATGTTTCTCTCTCTCTCTCTCTCTATCTCCCTCCATTCCCTCTCTAAAAATAAAAAATAAATAAAATCTTAAAAAAATAAACACCAAACGATAGCTTCATATTTAAAAAAAAAAAAACAAAAACAAGAAAAAAAATCTCACGGATACAGAGAACTTAGTGGTAGTTGGGGGGTGGGGGGTGATGGGTGAAGGAGGTTAAGAAGTACAGAACCTCCTGCTGTGAAATGAGTAAATGATGGGGGGGAGGGGGGCTGGTGTGCAGCTTGATGACTACAGTTAACGGGACTGCGGTGCGTGTATGAAGTTGGCTGGGAGAGTGGGTCTAGAATGTGCTTATGACAAGGAAAACAGTTATAGCTCTTTATGGTGACAGAAGATGACTACTCCTACTGTGATCATTTCAGAGTGCACACAAGTGCCACATCATGCTGCACATCTGACACTGATACAGTGTATGTCGGTTATACCTCAAGAAAATATGTATATAACAAACAAACAAACAAACAAATACAAAGATGGGAGTTCCTCTCCCCGATGAGATGTTTAGAAAGGTTTAAACGTCAGATGGAAGGCAGGCTCAAAGATGTTAAGGTTCCTTCTAAGAATTCACAGTTCTATGATATAGCATTTATAAAATAAAAGCAAAGCTGAAGTCCTACAAATGTGTGAAATGTTACCATTTACTATTTGGCTTCCCAAAAATGTACTTAAGTAGAGAAAGAGACATGCAGGAAACTCAGAATAAAGCTCTGCCGGGTGTAAGTCAAGGGTCTGCACAATGGGCCCACAGGAGGCTCGAGGCCTGGCTGGAGCAGAAACCTGCCAAACGGCATTCCGGCTGCTGCCGGCACTCCCCAGAGGCTGCCCCTCGAAGTCACATGTTGTTATTTCACCAACAGTCCCTCACAAGGAATGAACCTCAGAGTCCCATTTTCAGTGTAATGTTTTTTCAATCTTCATCTGAGGATATGTTTATTGATTTTAAAGAGAGAGAAGGGGGGTAGGATGGGTGGAGTGGGAGAGGGGGATGGGGAGATGGAAAGGGAGGTAGGGAGGGAGAGAGAGAAAGAGAGGGAGAAAACTCTTTGTTAGCTGGGATTATATTATCCTGGTGTTGGGAAGGGCCATGTGCTCCTTCAAACGAACCAGTCAACCTCCTAAGCTTTCTGAAGGCTTCTGATGGGTCCACCCCCTAACCAATCTATTTCCTAGGGGTTCTGCGGTTCTCTCTCTTGGCCAATCCAACCCTTTTCCCAGGCTAGACCGACCAGCCTCTATGGTTGCCAACTTGGCTTCTACTGTGCAACTGCTACCTCCCCTCATAGTCCGGGCCAGTGGACAGGGGAGACTGAAAAGCTGGCCCTTCCTCCCTGTACGGGGGAGGGAGGGGTGTTGATCCCCTTGGTGGGGCAATGCTGCTGTCCCCTGGAGTGTGTGACGTGGTAGCTTCCTGGTGAAGCAGGCTAATGCTTCCTAGTGGATGATGCTCAATAATGTCTGATTTCCTTCGCTTCCTTCCTTTATTCATATCTAGCTACCCATGCCAACAATAGTATTATTAGATACTGTTTCATCAATTCTAGAAAATATTTTCCCCCTATTTTAACATCTCTGATATTAGGTGTGTCTCACATTTAATGGCCATCAGAGTCTACTTGACAGCATATTTTTTTTCCTTAGTGGTACGTTTTCTTTCTTGGAGGTACATAAATTAATGCTGGATCTTACAATTAATTTGATTCAATGGTATAGTTGGCTGCACTTTATATAATCAGTCCATTCTCGGTGTTGGTGTTGGCAGCAGATACTTCTCATGCCCCTCGTCATACCCCCTCAGCCCAGCTCTGATTTCAGCCACAGACATTGCGGGGGGGGGGGGGGCTCCGAGAAGGGTAGACTCAGGCTTCCAGTTCCCACCTCAGGCAACGCAGGTGTCTCCCTTGTCTTCCAGGACCTTCTCTGGGGCTGAGCACCACTCAGCCTGAAGGCAGGGCAGCCCCAACATGGGGAAGCATTAACAGCCCAGGTTACAACCTCCCCCAGAGGGTACAGGGAGAGCTGTATACATGCTCTAGTCTCTTACCTTTCTAAAGGAGGAATCTGAGAGCAGAATTGAGCCCTAGTTGCCTATAGTATCAGCCTTCATACCACACTCTCACACTGGCTTTTCCTCCTCCCTGAACCTCTCCCTGCTCTCTCACTCCTGCTCCCTAAAATTGCCGCCCAGATGAACCACCTGCACTCACTCCTTGCTTGAGGCTATGCTTTCAGGGAAACCCAAATGAAGGCAGTGAGCATTCAGGTTATTTCTAGGTCTCTGTTTATACCTTCCAGCTCTGCATTCGCAGCCTCCAAGGGATCACCTTCTTTTGTACATCCCAGGGAGGGTGGACCACGTCCAACCAGAGGAGCGAACTGCCTCCCTCTCTGGAAGCTCAGTGAACTGTATGGCGAATATAAGACCAGGCCGTCCAAGAGAGACAGAGAGAGCCACTGAGAGAAGTCATAGCTGGTGAGTACTGGGCTTCAAATGATGATAATCACATTAATAAAATCACTTGGTAGGTCCTTTACACAGACACAGCGCAACTGGAGGGCCTGGCCTTACTGGACTATTGAAACAGCTTCCAATGTTCCAGTGTTTTATAATGTTTGTAAAATTCATCTACTCGGAATCTGCAATTGGTTTTCCCCTTGGAAATGCTATTATAAATGGTTAGGTTCCCAGGCCAGGCCATCGAAAGTATTTATTCTGTAAACACACAAAGTGCCAGCACAAAAGTGCCGAAGCAAACATGACTTTACCACACCGCATTTTTCTCTAACCAGAGAAAATATTTAGTGATGCAATCAAGGTTCCAGGAACAAATATTCCCCCATCCACATGTGCACAAACAGACACGGGGACACACACGCATGGGTGAAAGGGACTTTCTCAAGAATCAAGACGCCTGCACTGATGTTCGCTTAAGTCCTTGTCACCAGTCTTGAAACCAAGAGAGACCCAAAAAATAAATAAATAAACTCATCAAAGCTCTCAAAGGCTGAAGTAGAAACTATTTGGGACCCAGCAATTCCACTGATGGGACTATATCCTAAGAACCCTGAAACACCAATCCAAAAGAACCTTTGCACCCCAATGTTCATAGCAGCACAATTTACAATAGCCAAGTGTTGGAAGCAACCTAGGTGCCCATCAGTAAATGAATGGATCAAAAAACTATGGTACATTTACACAATGGAATACCACACAGCAGAGAGAAAGAAGGAGCTCCTATCCTTCCCAACAGCATGGATGGAGCTGGAAAGCATTATGCTAAGCGAAATAAGTCAGGCAGTGAAAGACAAATACCATATGATCTCACCTTTAACAGGAACCTAAACAACGAAACAAAGAAACAAGCAAAATATAACCAAAGACACTGAAATAGAGGACAGGCTGACAGTGACCAGAGGGGAGAGGGGAGGGAATTTCAGGGGACAATGGGAAGGATTTACAGGAACAAGTATAAAGGACACATGGACAAAAACTGGGGGGGAGGGGGGGTGGAAATGGGAGGCAGATGGGGAGGGATGGGTAGGTGGGCTGGGATGGGAATAAAGGGCAGAAAACTATACTTGAACAATGACTAAAATAAAAAATAAAAAATAAAAGAAATGAAAAAAAAGAAACTATGTGGTTCAACACACAAAACTTGTAAAAACTTCTTGGCTAAAGATAAGAGGGGAAAAACAGGGCTGTCCAGAACAAGTCCGCTCAGAATTAAAGCTGCCGTGCAATCTGGAACTCAGACCACCACCGAGGACAGAACAGAGTCGGTGCGCAACAGATGAAAGGCAAGCTACAGAACCACAGAGAACAAACCTGAGGTGAAACAAAAGTCTAGTTTCACATTTATGCAAAGCTAAGTCTTAAATCTTAATTAAGATAAAAGTTGCATTTGTATGAAATTGTGTCAAAGTCTCACAATTAATATTTGTTTATTTAATACTTATATAACAGCCGCCACCACCCCCACCCCCCATAAATAGAATGACCCTAATATTTGAAAATCATATATCTCATAAAGGATTGATGTCCAAAATACATAAAGAACTCATATGACTCAATAGCAAAACAAAATCCAATTAAAGATGGGCAGAAGATACGAATAAACATTTTTCTGAAGATGACATACAAATGGCCAACAGGTACATGAAAAGGTGATCAACATCACTCATCATCAGGGATATGCAAATTAAAACCACAGTCAGACACCACCTCATGCCTATTAGCATAACTGTTATCAAGAAGACAAGAAACAACAAGTGTTGGTGAGGATGTGGAGAAAAGAGAACCCTCGTGTACTGTTGGTTAGAATGTAAATTGGTGCATCCACTATGAAAAACAGTTATGAACATTCCTCTAAAAATTAAAAATAGAACTACCACATGATGCAGCAATTCCCCTAATGGGTATTCAGCCAAACAAAATGAAAACACTAACTTCAAAAGATATATGTACCCTCATGTTCACTGAAGCATTATTTATAATAGCCAAGACAGGGAAACAATCTGAGTGTCCATCAATGAATGAATGAATGAAGATACTATATACACACATATACATGCACAGATATATAAACATTTTCTTTATCCACATATACACATACTACACACATATACATATCTGCACACACAATCAAATAATATTTATCCGTTTAAAAGAAGAAAATCTAGCCCTGGCTGGCATAGCTCAGTGGATTGAGCGCGGGCTGCGAACCAAAGTGTCGCAGGTTCGATTCCCAGTCAGGGCACATGCCTGGGTTGCAGGCCATGACCCCCAGCAACCACACATTGATGTTTCTCTCTCTCTCTCTTTCTCCCTCCCTTCCCTCTCTAAAAATAAATGAGTAAAATCTTAAACAAAAAAAAAAAAGAAGAAGAAGAAAATCTTGCCATTTGTGACAACATGAATGAGCCCGGGAGCTTTATGCTAAGTGAAATAAGTCAAACAGAGAAAGATAAATACCATGTGATTTCACTTATATGTGGGGTCCAAAAGAAAAAAAAGGGAAAAAAGAAAAACCTAGTTCACGAATACAGAAAAGAGATTGGTGGTTGCCAGAAGTGGGGGAAGGGGAGAAGAATGGGTGAAAGAATCAAAAGGTCCAATCTTCCATTTATAAAATAAATGTCACGGGAATATAAAATAAAGCAGAGTTGGCTATAGTTAAAAATACTGTATTGCACATTTGAGAGTTGCTAAGAGAGGAAATCTTAAAAGTTGGGAGGGGAGGGGAAGGGAGGAAGGGAGGGGAACGGAGGGGAGGGGAGGAGAGGAGAGAGCAAGAAAGGAAGTCTCACCTAACACCAATTATTGATGACTGTGGTATCAGAGCATAGAAAGTGGGAAGAGAAAATAAAGAAATTTGGGATTGTGGAAATAGACTGCCAAAGAAATCAATCAAAATCTTATGTGTGAATCTTTTTATAATGGCCTAACAAAAGTGGGTCTTTAAGTGATCTTTGTTCATGTTTCTTAAAAATAAACATGCCTTGGCCCTAGCTGGTTAGTTCTGTTGGTTAGGGTGCCATCCCAACATGCCAAGGTTGCAGGTCGGATCTCCCTGCAGTCAGGGCACATACAAGGATCCACCAATGAAGGCATCAATAAGTAGAACAACAAATTGATGTTTCTTTCTCTCTCTTTCTTTGTCTCTCTCTCAAATCAGTAAGTAAAAAATATTTTAAATAATAAACTTGAAATAATACAAATAAGTAAATTTCCTTTTATAAAGCAACGCCTTGTTCAAGGAAAAAGTAAATCACAATTACGTATTCCATTGTGCATAGAGGATTTATATTTAATTTCAGATCCACTTTGGTTTAGAAAAAAAGAGAAAAATTAAAAGTAAATACAAACCAAAAAGGTCACTTAGTAATATTAAATATATACACAGAGGCCATGAATGTGAATGCAGATACAAAAATTTAAAAAAGAACACTTTTAGAGCTGAGGAAGAAATTCGGTTTACACAAGCCAGAAGAGTGTTTATAACCTAAACACACAAAGATATCTTGTTCTTTTCCCCCAAGTTCCCAACTTTACTGGAAAAGATGTAAGAATTGAGCTTTAAAGGAAAGTATTCTGTTTTCTTCCATTTAAAAGCCAACAGAAAAAGCACCACAGGGGAGAAACCTGTATTGATCCTCCTTAGTGTTAGTAAGAAAAGCTCTGTATTAATTTTACTCTAAACAAATACAAAAAAAAAGACAAAACACTCTAGACATAAACCTTCTGCAAAAGCTCTCAGAAATCAGACATAACACCCACGGTACATCATGCATCTTGAATGAATAAACACTTTCAGAGAGACCTCAAATGTTTTCATTTTTTTAAACATAAAAGGGAATCATTTTATTCAAGTACAAATGAGACTATAAAGAGTTTTTATATCACTGATAACACTTCCCGGGGATACTCTTAACTGGATTATCTCACCAAATAACTGAAAGGAACAACAGGAGGGAAGATGGAGGGACCTCCTCCGGCTACCCTTTCATGCTCGGAAACAGCAGCTCAGACACGGATAAAGTCTTAGAATGCAACGGTGAAGACGCACTTGAACTACCCAGGCACCAGAAGGACACACAAAATTCTATTCAACAAGACTAATATTCTTTGAGCTAAGATTAGTATATGAAATAAGGAGAAAAATTTTAAGGACTAAGCAAAACATAAGTAGTTCAACCTTTCATTTGAGGGATGGGAAAACTGAGGCCTGCAGGCTCGAGATTTGCACAGCGTCATGTTGCCACTACTGCCGTGCACCAGGAGACCTGGGCCTGCCTGGCGTCTGCCCTGACGCTCATCATGCACTGCGGCAGGCTGGCGCCTCGGGGAGCTCAGAGGGTATGGATTACTCTTCCACCCCTGCAAAAAAGTTTAACATCCTGAAACAATAAATGAAATTTTAGGTGTTCTACTGATTAAGAAAGGCCAGGGAGGGAGGGAGGAAAGAAGGAAAAGAAGGGAGGGAGAGGGAGGGAGGGAGGCCTCACATAAGCCTCCTCAAGAGACTTGGTACTAAAACTTTTCATCTAGGTCAATGTAATTCATGCCAGACACACGTATAGCTATAGACGAAATCCTACAACATTCTTAACTCCGTGTGTTACATCAACCCTCAGGAGATCAAGGTAATTTCCAGGATTCCCCAGCCCTAGCAATGGCAAACCACTGAGTAAGAGTACCATTGAGGTTCCCAAATTTAAAACATCTCCCTGCCCAATTCCCTTTCCCTTCCTCCACCTCCCCTGAAACAACTCTGGGCTTTTCGAATGCCATACTCCTTTAAAAGATGAAAAGATTAAACCCACACCAGAGTAGTTTTGGTTCATCCCTCTAGTGGTTCTGGCAACTCATCCAACAGCTCGATTCCGACAGCCAACCATTTGTCAGCTCTGCCAGGGAGTCAGCCCTCATCTCCCCAAATCAAGCACCTCTTCCCTGGGGTTTCCTTCAGGGAAAATTATACCAGCAAATTCTAATTTCCTGTCCCTGCAGGAAAGATTGCTCAGAATGTGGGTTTAAATGTCTCTTATGAAAGGAGTGCATGACAGCTGAATTATGACCGAATTTTCAATCTTCATCTTAAATAGGAATTTATTAAGTGAGCACTTGTTATTATTCTCAGTATGAAAACCAAATAAATGAAGAGAAAAAGGACTAAGCTTGTTAAAAAGCAGTCAGATTGTATCACTGATTAAGCATTCCATGGCCAAGGAAGGACTTGCTCATTTTAATCAGAAGCTATAGATTTATATCCACTCCCTGTTTTAGGACCTGGCACAGTAGATGCTTAATAAATGCTGACTGAACAAATAAAAAATGAAATTTCGAGCCACTTTTCACCAAGGCACGACTGAGGCTCCATTTAATAAGCGGTCTACGCCATCTGGAACTGTGTTAATTGTGCAACAGCATGAACTGAAAGGCTGCGGCATTCACCCCAGGATAACCCTTGCTACAAACTGTGAAACAAAACAGTTCGTGAAGAAAATCACCTTCCTGAAAATCACTTCAATAACAGTGACAGGCGATCTGAAACGCTTCCTCAGTCGTTGGGACAGACCTTCAAACGTACTCAGAGAAAGGGCTTGAGTAACACTAGAGATGACAGCCCCGGAGAGATCACACGGAGCTTTTTCCATCCAAGACCTTTCTTCCTCCTTCACGGTGATGTGTTCTTCGCCCTTCCCCAAGAACTGCAGTTTTCCCGGAGACGAACAAAGGAGCTATGATGTCAAAATACACTGTCACTCATGCCAAAACACCACCCTGAACCCTAGAAATCATCATCTGGCTGCGTTATCATGAAAAGTCTTTCTAGTCAAACACTTTGGATCAATCTTTTTGCAAATTAAGGTATCTTTAGACATGAGGTTATTATTTATTCTCTGTACCAAGAGAGACTGTTACTTTTTGAACCTTTTTCCATCAGGATGTCAAAATCTTTCAGTCACGAGGTAGGGCATCAAACCAAAATAGCTTGCAAAGTTCTGTATAATTATGAATGTCATTATAGCTACTCTTACACCAAGAATCATTTACACTACCTGAATTCACATAAACACATTCACTAGGGACCCATTTGACCCGGACATTTCTGCTCCCGGCGAAGCGTTTAGACAAACAGTGCTCTCACCATTCCACCCATAGTGTTCCCGGCTGCCTGGCCAGTTCTCTCACCCCAATCAGAGCAGTGGGGCGGGGGAGGGCACAAAACAGCAAGTCTTGCAATGCTTCTTACTCCTCCTTCTGCAAAGAAACTGAGGTTCTGTCCAACTAGTGAAGGAAAAGGGAGTTCAAACTGGGACGCTAGACAAACAAAAAGTCATTCTGCACCGACACACTCTTTAATTTCAAATCTGGTGATTCTTAACAGGAATATGGGGACCAACCTATGGTACCTAGAAAATATAATACTGGAAGACACTTTGAAAGGATTTTTTCAAAAGAGTGTAAGAAATATACTAGGCCTGACACGTTGTCCCATGACCAAAGAGTCTTGCCAATGGTACTAAAGGGATGGGATAGGTATTCCTTCCAATAGAATGGGTCAGAATAAAGGATAAAGCAATTGGGCAGATGAGGAAGGAAAACATGATCCCACCCTCCATGACCATGACTTCAAAGACCCATGATGTCCCTTGGTCACTAGAGGGTTCATGAGACCCGGGATTTTATTTTGCTCCCTACTACACAGACCCCTGTACTTGAACAGTTTCTAGCACATAAGAGGCTCCCAATTAATTATTTTTGAATTAACACAACATTATAGCACCATCACCCATGAATTTGCTTAAAACCAGTAGCATACTAATTTACCAGTTAGGCCTACTAATGAGAGAAAACACACTTAAACCTTTCCCATAATGGGCCTGGGTGCCGCTGCATCATTCAGGGATTCATTTATTCCTGCAACAAAAAAGTACTGAGCACCTGCCATGTGCTAGGAATTTTCCTGGCATCATAGCGGTAAAGTGGCAGACAAGACACAGAGTTCCTGCCCTCATGGTGCGTCCAATCTAGTGGCGTTCCTCGGCTGCTGTGGGGCGGACAGGTTGTTAGGGAGGAGCGGAGGGGCAAAGAGGCTGGTGAGGACACTAGTCTAGACCAAAGGTGAGCTGATGACAACTTGGACCTGAAAGGTTTGGTGACAAGGGATTGGATTCGGGATACCTTCTGCACATTTAGAGGCTGATGGGAAAAATCCAGAAGATGGAGAAATTGATAATGCAGGAAAGAGGGGATGAACCCATGGGCAAAGCCCTTGAATGAGCAACAGGTTGGAACCCCAGGCACCAGTGGACCGTCTCAGACGGGGACAGGGAAAAGGGGTTCAGTGTAACAGGTGCAAAGGCGGACAGTGTGGGTACCATCATCTTCCTGAGCACCAACGCCTTCAAAAAAGGAAATTCTTATCTAAACAAAACCCCTTAGGCGGCAGGTTAAGCCCATTCTCTTCCCAGATTAAGAAATGTAACACATGTTCACTGCATTTAGACATTTTAGAAAACATGTAATTCCACCATCTAGTGATAACTACTATAAATTTTTGTTGCATTTCATCCCTAAATATTCTCTGGTTACCAATCTAATTTATTCTGTCATTTATTCTGTGTATGTAATTTGCCATTCTACCTTTCTCAGAAGTGCTCATCCTATGTTACACTCACGCATTTCTCAGTTTCATGGAAAGACTGATTTGGAGTCAGCGTGGTGTTTGAGTCCCAGCCCCACCACAGACAAGCCTTCAGCCTCCCATGCCCCTTCACTGCTCTGGCCTTCAGGACAGCTCCGGTGGCCTCTGGGTCCTTGCTCCCGCCATCTCCCCACCTCCCTGGAAGGGGGTGGGGGTGGGGTAGGTCTCCATGACCAGCTGCTCTTCCGCACACACCTGAACGGTTCTGTCTCAGTCATGTCCCCGTGCTACATACTCTGCCTGGATCAATCCATGTATCCCTCGGTTTAAAGCTGCTTCTAGACAAGTACTCTCTCTGCACGAGCCAGGGCAGGCCTCTTCTCTCTACCCGTATGCACTTCTTCCCACAAAGCTGCTCCTGTGTATGTGATTCCTCAAGTGCCATCCACCTGATCACTCTGCCACCGTCTTCTAACATCTGACCGCTCGCGTGCATTCTACCTCCTACATCTACATCCTCTGACCCTCTGACCCTCCTCATGTACAAACATTGTACCTTTCTTTTCATATATGCTCTACATCATTGAAGCCCACCCCACACCTCTTTTATCTGCCCTGCTACTTCTCTCCACTTCTTTCCACAAACTCGTACTGGGCTCCGTTACTCCTCAAACACCAAGGCTCCCCCTGCCCCAGGGCCTTTGCACATCCTGTTTCCTCTAGCCGAACCACTCTTTCCCTGGACATTTGTGTCACCTGTGCTTGTCTCTCCTCAGGTCTCTGCTCAAAGGTCACCTTATTAGAGAGGCCTTTCTTCATTCTATATAAAATCAAGTTACAACCCCCGGCGCCTGGTACTCTTATTTGTTTAAGCCACAAACTCTCCCAGGGAAGAACTGTGTTCACTGTTGTATTTCCAGGACCCACAGGGGCCCAGCACATTCATCGGCAGTCAGTAAACATCTATGGAATAAATATATTTTTAAAGATTTTATTTATTTATTTTTAGAGAGAAGGGAGGGAGATAGAGAGAGAGAGAAACATCAATGTGTGGTTGCTGGGGGTCATGGCCTGCAACCCAGGCATGTACCCTGACTGGGAATTGAACCTGCAACACTAGAATAAATATTTTTGAAAATATACAGTCTTAGAGAGTGTTTCATATCAATATTATCAACAGAGAGGGACCACCCCCTTTCTTTTCATTGGGTCTTCCACATTTAGGTTATTTCCAATCTTTTCCCATTATAGCAGCTTGCTCATGCATAAGCTATTTATAAGGTACGTTTCTAAAAGAGAATTGCTTGATCAAAAGTACACATTTTCAATTTGAGAAAGAATGCCAGATTGTCTTCCGTAGAGATTTATGCAATGTATTCCCCTTTCAGCCACAAATAGAGACTATTTCTCCACACATTTGTCAATATAACCTCTTGTCAAACATTGTTGTAAAATCTCGGCAAATGGGATAGTGAAAAATAGCATCTCCATGTGTTTCCATTTGCTTTTTCTAATGAGTTTTTCTGGTTCTTTTTTGATTGATAGTCTCACTTTGAGCATTATGAAAATTTATTTTGTTCCCTTTGACTTTCCTCTTCTATATCCTTCTGCACATCCTGTAATCCAGCCATTCTAAACCACCTGCTGTGGCCCAAATGGGCCACATCTTGGAAAATGCCCATTCCTGCCACCTCCAGTCAAGTTCAAAGGCATTTCAATGCTTATGGAATGCCCCTGTATTCCTTTCATAGGACTTAATCCCTCCCACCCAGGGCACATTTTTAGAGCTTTGTAATAGCATCATTTCACTGTGCTGTGTACTTATGTGAGCTCCTCAAAGTCCAAGACCAAAGTCTTCATCTTAGCATCCCTTATGATGTCCAACACATCCACTCAATTAATGCAGGATGAAAGACTAAATCAGAAATAAAACTGTGAATTTTAATTACAGACGTTCCTTAAACTCCCAAACCAGTGCTGTAGATCCAGTGACGGAGAAAACGAAATGAAGTGAAGGCCTGGAGACTTGTTCTTGGGCCTAAAAGTTCGTATCACAACTTAATAAATGCTAATCAAATCCTTCTTTTGAGTTTTTTGCTTAGTGTTGTTTAACACTGAAATTGTGGCTGTGACTTAAATGACTAAAGAACACAACAAAGATCAAAGCACTTTCCTAAGCAAGGCACTAATGACCCATACACTTAGGAAAAGGTGATCAGCTTCTCTGCTAATCAAGGAAATGCAATTTTGAAATCACAAGATACCACTAAGCCTCCACCGGAATGGCTAAAAAGAAAAAGTTGGGCAATGCGAGGTGTGAATGTAGATGAACTAGAACTCATATGCCGCTGGAGGAAACTGGCACAACAACTCTGGAAAAAGGGGTAAATCAACAAAAGCTACCCACATGCCAATGCTGTGCCCCTGAAACTGTACTCCTAGGTACACAGTCTATAAAGACACACGTGTTCACCAGAAGCTCTGTACAAGAAGGTCCACAGCAGCATTAATGGTAACAGCCTCCAATCAGAAACACACAAATGTTTGTCAATAGTAGAATAGAAAAACAAATTTTGGTATTCCTACAATGGAATTCTAACAGCAAAGAGAACGAACAAGCTACAACATCACACCAAAATATGTGTGAATCTCACTGATCCAAAGAGCAACTTAAATGACAAAAACAGGCAGAGCTAATCTGACGGTGCTACAAGTCAGGGGACCCCTTTGCAGTGGGCATAGGGACTGGGGACAATATAAGGAGGCTTCTAAAGAAGGGGTAATCTTCTGTTTCTGATCTGGATGCTGGTTGCACACTGGTGTTCATCTTATGAAAACTCACTCAACTACATTTGTGTTTTGTATCCTTTCCTGTGTGGGCATTACACATCAATAAAAAGTTTACCTAGAATAAAAGAAAAGCAATGGGCTAAACCTCCCAAGGACAATACATTTTTTAAAATATCTTTCACGAACAAATGTTTTTAAATGTCATAACGAGCATTAGCCACTTGCAAACCCAACTGCTTTGCACTGTTTGACCCAAGAGCCTACGACTAAAAAAAGATCCCAGAGAAGGCAATTTTCTATTCCTGAAGTAATGCAGAGGCCACAAATGGTGTTCACAATTGTTTAAGAAGAACAACAACAACAAAAGGAGGTGACCAGAGGCGACCAGCTATAGGGAACAAGCCACAATTGCAGAAAAAGATGAAAAGGAACAAAACCTTCTTAAAATTATACCAAAATAGCAATTACTCTTAAATAAGCCTTCTGTTGAGCTACTTAAAAAAAAAAAACAACAACTATTTATTCTAATGCAGATCTGTGCCTCAGTGCCCAACTTCCCTCCCAACATTATTTTAAAACACTGCACAACAGACAAAGAAAGGGAGAGTGTCATGTGAGCAGTAATTAGTGGCAAGTGCAGGTGTCTGAGCAGAGGGAAACCAAGGGAATGAAACACAAACCCTTCCACCTCATTAGTCTTCTAAAAATATTCTCGCCATACAAAGGCATGCCCTGCTTACGTAGTATTTAAATGAATGAGAAACCTAATCAAAATGGGTTTTGTGAATCTTAACCATAGCCCAGATGCAAATACTTTGGAGATTTAAAAAAAGGGAAAAAAGAATTGATGGCACAACTAGCCGAGCAATGCTTCAAATAAGCACAGAGATGGACAAAATAAAATCAGTACGTATTAAACTCAGTTATCTGTGCCAATGGAGGCAGATTTTGAAAAATCTTTTCTATTGGGCTATGAAATATAGAAATAACAGACACTTGGGAGGCTGACGAACAGACCCAAATACTTACCCTCTTATGAACTTGGCATTAATTCATTTTTAACTTGATCTCAATAGGACTCAAGAAGCAGGCGAATGGAAGAGATCTGAAGTCTTGGCAACCACCAGAAGGAGATGACTTTGCAGCCGGTTTTCAACGTCCTATTGTAAAAGGAGATACCAAGAGGATGATTAACTGGAACTCACAGATAATCCATCACAGTTCATGTCGGTCATTGTACAAAACTGGTTTTGCAGAAATATCACCAAATAAGGAGCCCTAGAAATTAGAAAAATGATGCTGTTGAGGTTTTACTACTCCCTTGGCCTTATCTCGTCCACCTCCAGGCAAAGGTGCTAATAAATAGTGAAATTTTCAGAAGGCAGGTAGCAACAATGAAAACAAGCAAGAGATCTGAATAATCAAACTTTCAATTAATTTTTTAAAAATCTGGAACTAGTAATTCTTGGCTCATATAATGATTCTTTTAAAAAAGTGTTGCTTACAGAAGCAACAATTTGAATTAACCACTCATGATCTGAGCTAGGAATGGCATTAAGGGAAAAAGAAAAATGGGAATTACCTCCTTTATCAAAGCAGGTTTATTAAAGACACTTACGCCGACGGTTCAGCCAAAACCAAACATAAATTGTCTAACGCTAACCTGGTTAAACGGGTTTAAAGAGAAGATCACCATCATCTAGCCAAGAATAATTGAAATTAGCAATAAAAACAACAAGAAGACTTGCTGAGGGCCCAACAAGGGCTGACAGTCAGGTTAGCACATTAATCAAAGAGTAACTAAGAGGTCTCGCTAGAAGAACCCACAGAATAAAGACGAAATCAACAAACGCATGGAGAGCATCCAAGCTGAGCACGCACTCACTCATCAAGCGTTTACCCTGAGCGCTCACAACACTGTAAAAGACGGATATCCATCATTTTTGTCCAGCCACCTCATCCTTCTGCTACCAGAACCTCAGTCTTTCTGTGAGCTCCCCTGACCCCTGCCAAGCCAGTGACTGCCCTGATGACCCTGTCCCCAGTTGCTGGTTCAGAGTTAGGGGCGTGACCAAAGGCAGGGACAATCAGAAGCAGCCATCATTGGCAGGACAGAGTTGGTCAGCATGCAGGAAAAGGCCTGTAGCTGATGCGAGGTCCTCGCACAGACAAAGCCTGGCTGCCAGTGAAGCCAGAGGAGAACAGGCTGGGAGATGGCAAGAACCAAGGCCCCAAAGACACGACTTGAGCCCCTAGATCCAGCCATGCCAGAAACTAGGCCTACTCTTAGACTTTTTAGCAACATAAGCCAATACATTTTCTTTTAAATTGTCTTTGAGCTGGATGGGTTTCTGTTACTTACAAACAAAACATCCTAATACACCCCTGTTGCTGTATTCCTTTAAAACGGTTTATAGGAATAATTCTTCAGCCAGAGCACTCCCCCTCAATTATTAAAAAATCAAAAAGTATCTTTTGAAATGGAACATCTGAGAAGCGAACATGAAATAAGTCTTTCCCTTTATTATTCCCTGCATCTACAGACCTTTTGAAGACTGACTTATTTCCTCCCACAAAAGAAAATAAGCTTCTTGGTGTAACTGATTAGTCATACCACATCCTAACACTCGGCTCTTGGGGCCTTCAGGACACCAAAAACCAGTGTGTTCAGCTCAGTCTTTGTGGCAGAGCCCAAGAATTCCTAGGATGAAGTCGAATTTGAGTTTTGAGGCTTACAATCACTTCACTCTGCCTCCCCTGTGAAAAGGAGGAAAACCCAAATAAAGAGTGCGCGGATTCTACGAGCCTCCCTCGGACCCCACAAAACAGAGGCCAGTCATGTGCTCAGACCACAGTTACAAAGGGCCGATGTCAGCAGTCAGATCTGTGGGTTTTTAACGTGCTCACCATTCCAAAGCCATACTCTGATAGAAAAACACGGGCTGGCCACAAGAACCCACGAGAATCGGGCCCGTACTCTCTGCCCCTTTCTGCTGGGATCTGTCCTGGGTAGACAGTAGCACGTGCAGTTGAGCTCGCATCTGATCACCTAGGCACCCTTGGGTGAGGGGAGGATGCTGAGCCAGGTGCCGAATGGCAGAATTTGCCGGCATAAACTGGCAGAGAAGGCACAGGACCAGAAAGAAGCCCAGGGCACCGAGACCTGGACCTGCTCAGGCCCTGGCTTTGCAAACAACTGTGTGTGACCTCGAGTAGGCCATTTCACCTTCCCAGGTGCCAACTGCCTTAGTTTCACCATGTGACAGATTCATGTTTTCCGCTGTGGGTAGTGACTCAGGGAGTGGACGGTGAAATCAAGTCAGTGGATCGAGCCCAACCTTAAAAATATGATTCTGGGACTGAGACGGAAATTACACCAGGTGGGTCTGGAGCATCTTGTAGTGCCGGGAAGTGAGGATGCACTTCCAACACAGACAATGATGGGCTTGTGTCAAAGGGACACAGGAGTCAACTGAAAAAGCTCCTTCGAGTCAAAGCTGGAAGAATTGGAACACTGACATACATAAAGGGCTATTGTATTAATAAGCCAAACAAATATCCACAAACCCATACTGATATAAACACTGATTAACTGAATAAATAAATCAACGAATGGGGGAGGATAGACAAACCTACATGCTGAGCAAAATAACCCAGCAGATACTCCGCCCTTGAGACGGGACATAACTCCCCGCTCCTTCAGTGTGGGCTGCGCGCAGTGGGCTGGGGAAGGGGTAACTTCACAGCGCAGTAACCGGATGGACACTAGCTCGGCCCGGGGGCCAAGGTCAGCATCAGCACGGACACATCAAGTTGGCAGAGCGTACACCGAACACGATGTGATGAAAATGGCATTACCTCTGTGGCCTTCCCCCCCAAAACCCACAACCCCAGCCTAATCACGAGAGAAACATCAGACAAATGCCAACTGAGGGACATTCTACAAAATACCTGACCAGCATTCCTCACAATTGTCAGGCTCATCGCAAACAAGGAAAGCCTCGGAAACTGTGACAACCAAGAAGAGACGTGATGACTAAACATAACGTTGAACCCTGGATGGGATCCTGGAACAGGAAAGGGACATTAGGTAAAAACCAAGGAAATCTGGATAAGGTGTAGACTTGCACCAACAGTAATATATCAGTACTGGCTCCTTTAATTGTGACAGATGTACCTCATTACTGTAAGGTAGTAGTCATAGGGGGAATGATGGAGGGGACATATGGGAACTCTTGCCATTATCTTCACAACCTTTCTGGAGATCTAAAACTATTCTAGCCCTGGCTGGGTGGCTCAGTTGGTTAGAGCATCAACCCGTATGCTCAGCCAAAGGTTGAGGCTTCAATCCCCAGTCAGGACACATACCTAAGTTACGGGTTCCATTCCTGGTCCAGGTGCGTATGGGAGGCAACCAATGGATGCTTCTCGCGTCAGTGTTTCTGTCTCTCCCCACCCCCACTTCCTCTCTCTAAAAGTCAGTAAACACATCCTCAGGTGAGGATTAAAAAAATGATTAAAATTGTTCCAGAACGAAAGGCTGATTGAGTAGAAAGGGCAGTTTAAACAAACTAAGCCATTATTAGAGCACATGACCTTTAAGCTTTCCACTACCTTTAAAGACAAGGAACACAAAGGCTACCCTCAGGCCACAGTAAGAAAATGCAGATGCACGTCTCAGGCTCTGCCATTTGCCCCTGGGGTATATCACTTCCCCACTCAAGGTCCTCAGCTGGATTTTCCCCTCCCATACAACAAGGCTAGTTCCCATCCTGCCTACCTCACAAGCTTTTGCTTTGTTGTGAGAAGTATATTGAAGTGATTTACAAGTGTGGAAATGCTAGGCAAGATATGGAGGTTATGATAACCAGAATTCTCTAGTTCTTCCCTGAATCAGAGTGGACTCGGGGCTGGTGGAGGGAGGCTCAGAGTCTTTTGCCCACTGAGCTGGTGCTTGGATTCTCAGAGGGGTCCCTGGGCCAGCAGCATCTGCATCACCTGGGGACTTGTCGGAAACACAGAATCTCGGGCCTCACCACAGACCCACCAAATCAGCAGCTCTGGGGCGGGGCCCAGCAATCTGTGTTTTCACAAGGCCTGCAGGTGACACTACTGAAGTTTAGGCCACCAACTCAGAGAAAACCATCAGGGACCGCCACACGGGGAATCCCATTCGAAGGGGCCACACTCCTCCAGCTGGCTCCCTGCCCAGCCAGCAATCACGTGGCTCGCGCGCCCTCCAGAACCCCCTTCACATGTATCAATACTTGGCTAATTCTCACACGACTCCTCTGAGAGAGGAGGAGGGTATGGGAAAGTCCCTCACATGCCAAACCTCTGCATGAGTTCACTAGCCAGAGTAAGCCCCAAGAACATGGTTATTTTGCCCAAGTAATCTGTGCAGTTCTTAGCCACAAAGGAAAATCTCTCAGAACCACACATCACACATTTTACAAAGACCCAAACTCCAGCATCCTGTCCTTCTGGTCACCCAGCACTGGTCAGATAAAGGTGTCTTAATCCATGGGTCAGAAACGGCAGCTATCTTATATAAACAGCCACCTACACCCATGCACGTACCACATTAAAGTACGACCTGCAGATGCCAGAGAACAAAAGAGGCTTTCAGGTCCTTAATCAAGAAACAAATGATGCAGAACCCAGAGTAACAAACAAGCTGGAATGGTATTTTGGCCGGGGGTCAAAGACTAGAAAAACAGGAATTACAAGTCAGGAGTCTAAGCGGGTCGGCATGAAGAAGTCCAGACAGACCTTTTTCTGAACCATGTTTAGGCCACAGTTACTGTTATTTTCCTCATATGTGTCACTTCCTCCCATCTGACACCTCACTCTTGGTATTACTCCTAACAGCTCGCGTACAACAAACTTACAACAACAATAGTCTGGGGAAAGACTGCGTTGAAAAGCTAATTGGAGTGAAATTTTATACTGTTGGTACACATGTGTAGCTCCAATATCAGAGGACCGCTGATACACGCTCAGTGTCTCATGTATGTGTTGTAAAGAACAATATTTCTATAAATCATATATAAATCATACACAAAAAAAATTCACCTCCACTTTCCTGATTCCCTATTCGCTGTCTTCTGGAAAATAGAATGTCCAGCCCATAATTTATTGACAGATAAAATGAAAACAGATGAACAATACATGACCACAATAGGCAAATTCAGCTTGAGTCCAAAAAACAACTAAGATCGGGTGCCGGAAGTCGTGGATGGAAAGGAGCGAGGTACCCACTGCACCTGTGTGCCCCTTTGTGGACCTCCCGGCAGGTGGGCCTCAGCAGGGCGGACGGAGGGATCCACGTGGACCCCAGGCTTTTGCTACACCCTCAGGGACCTCCTGGCCGTGTCCCCCAGCCTAGGAACCCCAGCAGGGGCAGATGCTACCAGAGGATCCAATTCCCACCTTTCTTTCTCCCTCAGTGTGGGATGTGATATGTAAACTCAGGTTTGAAGTCAGAGAAAATTGTGATATTGCTGGTATTATAACTGAAAACAATGAAGCATGCTGGAAGATGATCACAGACCGTGTAATTGATACAAAATTAGAAATATTTGCTGTCTTGGAGTGCCTACAGTCTCCTACTACTTCTTTTAGCTTAATGAAGCTGATGTCATGTCTAGAACTGGCTTTGGGTGATTAATTCGATATTGACGACCGTTCAACACTCTGCAGTCCTTGACTGGATGAACATGCTGAAAGTTTCCATTGGTTCTCTGTGCAGACTCAGCCTGCACAACAACTTATGGGCCGGGTTCGCATCCCCTCATGGAGTATTTCCAAAGGAAACCTGAGAGTGTGGAGATTGAAGCTGGAATCAAAACGCTGAGTTCTCCTGGGCACAAAGCCTTGGTCTGTAAACTCTGTAATAAGTACACAAAGAAGTGTGGAAACCAAAGGCTACTTGTTGGAGAAAATATTCAATTGTTCTTGCTTCATGCAATTACCAGCCATCAGTAGAAATAGTCTGTCTGTGTGAGTAGTGATTTTTGAAGCTACAGGACCATAAATGTTAGAAATTTCTGAGCCAGCCTTTTTTTTTTTTTGCAATGGGTCCGTTGCCAGAACACAGGTATTGTAAAACCACTACTAAATCAAAGCCAGAATGGGAATGAAAAAGACACATATCAACATCATCATCACTGCGCATGTAGATGCTGGCAATTTACCACTACCGGCCATCTGATCTACGAACATGGTGGGATTTTAAAAAATAAATAAAAATGCAGAGAGAAATTTGATAAGGGCACTGCTCAGACAGGGAGGGGCTCCTTCAAGTATGCCTGGGTCTTGGATAATCTGAAAGCTGAACGTGACCGTGGTATCACCGCTGATAGCTCTCTGTTGAAATCTGGGAGCACCAGGTACTATGTGAGCATCACTGATGCCCCAGGACATGGGGAATTTATCAAAATCACTACTACAGGCACATCCCCACCTGACTGGGCTGCCCTGATTGCAGCCGCTGGTGCTGGTGAACTTGAAGCAGGTGTCTCCCACAGCTGGCAGACCCGGGAGTGTGCCCTCCTGGCTCACTCACAGGGCATGAAACAGCGGATGGTTGCTGTGAACAAAATAGATTCCACCGACCTGCTCTGCAGCCAGAGAGAGGATAGTTTAAAAAGTCAGCACCTGCATTAGGAAAATTGGCTACAACCCTGACACAGTGGCATCTGTGCCAATTTCTGGTTTGAGCGGCAACAACGTGCAGCTGCCAGTGCTAACATGCCCTGGTTCAAGGGGTGGAAAGTCACCAGTAAAGATGGCAGTGCCAGCGGAAGCACTGCTTGAGGCTCGGGGTTGCATCCTGCTGCCAACGCATCCACCGACGATCCCCTGCGCTGCCCCTCCGGGATGTCTGCAAACGGTGGCACTGGTAGTATCCCTGAATGCGGACTGGTGTTCTCAACCCCAGCAGGCGTGGGGGTCACCTTCACTCCAGTCAATGTTACAACTGAAGTAAAAAGTCTATGGAAACGCACCAGGAAGCTTTGAGTGAACCCCTCCCTGGGGAAAATGTGGGCTTCAATGTCAAGATGTGTCTTTCAAAAATGTTCGCTGAGGCCACGTGGCTGGCAGCAGCAAAGATGACCCCCCAGTGGAAGCAGCTGGCTCCACGGCTCGGCTGATTATCCTGAACCACCCAGGCCACATCGGGCCGGCTATGCACCTGTGCTGGGCTGCCACGCAGCTCACGTTGCTGGCTGGTTTGCCGAGATGCAGGAGACGATGGATGGTTGTTCTGGGGAAAAGCTCCTAGATGGCCTGGAGTTTTTTAACTCGGGTGATGCCGCCGTAGTTCCCAGCAGGTCGGTCGAGAGCTGCTCTGACTATCGTCCTAGGGTCCATTCGCTGTTTGTGACACGGGACAGAGAGTTGCTGTGGGTGTCCTCGGAGCCCTGGAGCTGCTGCAGCTGGCACAGGGGCCAAGTCTGCCCAGAACGCCGGGAAGGCTAACTGAAGATCACTTCCAATACCTGCCACCCTAGCCTTACGACGCGGTGACGGAAGAACTGTCTCAGAGCTCTCTGTGTCAGTTGGCTGTTTGATAGGAAAAGACTGGTTAATGATTACAGTGCACTGTAAACCCTTCAGAAGGAACATGTTTTGTACACCATTTGTTTTGAGGGCTTTTTTTTCCCCATGTGTGGCAGGTTTTGTTATTAGTTTTTAAAATCGGGACTTTGTCATGGAAACCACTTGACCAAACATCTGTCAGAGAAAACGAGACTCATTACAACAAAGTTCCACGGGAGAGGAAAACAACACGAAGTAAGAGAGGGCTGGCACGGGCCGTCACGGTTCCTGTTTGCAGACGGAGCACCCGTGCTCGCGGGCCCTCGACGGGCCGTATCTCAGAGTGCCATGGCGATGCTTCCCGTCTCCTGCCAGACCTCGCCTCGGACAATGAATGCTGAGTAAATGCTCAAGAGCACAAACTGATTAAAGCATATTTCCTGGCTCAAATACATTCTGTGGCTCTCCAATTGCCAGAGAACGGGGCAGCCACTCACCACCGGCAAACTCCCATGCACCTCTGCCTACATCTAATAGTTCACTGTCAGCCTTTGCTCATCATTCCCCTCTTCCCTGAAGTGTCTTCACCTTTGATATCTTACATTTCAAGGTCATGCCCTATGAACATCCCTCCAGGAGCTCTTTTCTAGTTTGTTTGTTTTGGGGGGGGGGGGGGAATTGTCCTCCTCTATTCACTAGCCGTCATGGAAATAATACCCACCCCGGAGAGCAGTTCTGAGAATTAAGTCAGGTGATGTTCTTTCAAAAAGTACTGAGAATAGTGCCTTGCTTTTTGTAGGCCATCCGTAAAAGGAAGCTGCTATTAATGTTGTATCATTATACCATCCTCCTACCTCTGTGACTAATTACCCTTTCCCTACCTACCTCTTGGCTGGCGTTCGCCACGATCCCACATGCATTCCCCTCTCTCTCCTGGGACCAGCCCAAAAGGGGTATAGACTTGGGCCTCCCTTGGAAACCTGCACTCCCATAACTTCAGCTACACTGCTGGCTCTCAGAAGTGACCCCCAGCTTTGCCCTCTTCTGAGTTACCTACAGGTCATTTCCACTCATCGCACCCATCCCCTTGAAGCTCCGTGTGTTCAAAACCCAAACCGTTCTTTTTCCCTAAGATCTATTCATCTGTTTTCAATGGCATCTTAAATAACACAGTCACGTAGGCCTACAACTCTAGAGCCACAGTTTTTGTTTGTTTTCTAGTATATTTGATGCCAAATAAGTAACATATTTACTTGGGACACAATTCAGAAGGTGCAGTTTGAATCTCACATCTGTACCTTTGCCACCATTCTCCTTTCCCTGGGGAATCTGATGTCACCAATCTCTTGTGTATCCTTCAGAGACAGTTTATATTTAGGACACACAGTGGTTACTAGTAAATGTTTATCTACCAGCTCTCTGGAAAAAACGACGTCCTGGTTTGTTGCTTCTGCTGGTTTCCATGATACAAATACTTCCAGCATGGCCAGTTTGCAAACTATGACCCGAAGTCACTGACCCACTTTGTTTTTGACCTGATTGTACCAGCACCGTTTATTATCTCCCATAGAATCACCTCTACCTTCTCCCTCAACCCCATCCCCCACCCCCTAGTTCCCAGAGGCTCTCATTCTAACTTCCCAATGTTTCTGTGTTGTCTTTTCTTTCTTCTCCCCTTGTGAGCACCCCAGTTCCAGTCTCCCTTCGCTAGAGTACTTTCTCTAGGGGAGCTCCCACCCCGCACCTCCTTGTTCACTGTCTGCAGCATAAAGTCCAAACCCCGACTATGGGGTTCAAGATCCGCTGCGGCTGGGCCCCAGCCTACCTCTCCATTCTCCGCTCCTGTCACTTTTCTCATCTGAAAGAGTCCTTCTCCATAAAGTGAAGGGTTCGTCATTCCTTACAGTGCTGTGCGTCAGCTCACCCCGCACCCTGTGCCTGCCGAGTCCTTTCTGCCTCGCCTTCTATTCTACTCCCTTCCTTCGTCCCAATCGTACGGGGCCTTCCAGGCTTGGTACAAATGTCCGCTTCTCAGCAAATGCGTCTCTGATGGCTCCTGCTCTGCTCCTACGGAGTCACGGAGGTGGAGGCACTGCTGGGATTGGATCCACATCCCGGGCTCCGAGTCCCGTGCTTTCCACCACACTGAAGGCCTGGCCACAGAGGCAGAATGTCCTGCCTCCACCCCACTCCGCCCCTTCTTCCCTTGTGATGATGGGTGAACTACTTAAGCCTCTCTAGGCCTTTGATGGTCAGGGGTCCTTTGAGTAGAAGCCACAGAAACCAATCTGGTAAGTGAAACCACAGAAAATGTATTGGGAAACTATCAGTTTAAAGAACTGGGGGGAGGCTGGAGAAGCAAGCAGTTGCACAGGGTCAGGGCACCGGAAGCCAGACCATGACAATGTGGTCAGAACAGAAATGGTCTGGTCAGGACGTGCACCTTAGGCAGCAGAACCTCCATGACCCTCGGCCTTGGACCCAGACTCCAGCAAGAGGCTCCCGGGGCCACGCTTAGCTGAGGAGAATGGGGCCCTCGTTCCGGCCCCAGGAGACCATATCCAAAGGCCCAGGAGTGATTTCTCACGTGGAAATCCGAACGGGTAAATGGATGTGGGACAGCCAATGAGCAAATGACTGTCATTGTTCCCCAGCCACCTCTACAGACGGGATGGGTCCCCATTCCCTAACGCCTCCAACAAGCTCCAAGGGACACATCAGTTCACTCCACATCCACTAAACGCTTGCTGGAAGTGGCTCTGAACCTGTGAGAAAAACCCAGGAGGATCTTCCCTATATTCTCTGGGGCCTTCCAACACCCCCAACTCACTTCATCGCGGCTCCTAGACAGCCGAGCTGCACCAGAGTCGGAGCCAGCGAGTTACTTTAAGCTCCTTCCGTGGCTCTACTGGAGAACAAATTGTTAGATCCCATGCAGTTTTAGTTACAAAGGTACTAGAAATGCAACTTCGGATTTAACTTCCCGTGGCAAATAAACAAAGCTATGTGCAGCATCGCAGCAGCTGAAAACCTGGAAGAGGAGTTACACGCCTCCTCGAGCTTACTCACTTCCGCCTGACCCCCACGGTCAGCAGAGGGGAACAGAGAGCGCAGGACTCCCCAGGTCTGGCTCCGCTGAGGATGCCCCGGCCACATCCCCCTCCCTCCCCCGCTTCAGACCATCCATGGCCTGAATCGTGACCTGCAGAAAAATGGAACTTCACCCTCCAGGGTCCCAATTAAAATGCAGACTCATTCCCTCTGAGCCACAAATCCCCATTATAATTAACGAAGTCTCTGTCACTGTTTAACGTCTGTGTCTCCTCCTGTACGTACATTCCTTGAAGGGAGGTTCCACAGTCACTCAATTCACCTCCGTGTGCCCTGTACCCATCATAGTGCCCGGCACGTACAATAAATACTTATTTAATGTGTGAACAAAAGTCCTACTGTGTGCTTTCAGACTAGGAAGGCATTTCCTTCAAGTTTAATAATGTTTGTGAGATTAGAAAGATATTATTTAGCTTGTGCTTCTAACCATTTCAGATTACTGCCCGCCACAAATAATTTGGGGAAGAATATTTGTTTTCTAAGATTCAAACTGTAACTTTAAATTCCTTGTATTGCATTTGATATCAAGACCGAAAACAAGCACGGGAATCTTTAATAATAGTACATTTGAATACATAAGTGGAGGAATGTTATACTGAGAAAAGTGACCCACAGAATATCGAAAAAACAAACAGGTGTTACTATTTTCTCCATGGAGAGTAATCAAATAATAAACTTTATTTTGTTTTATAGTGACAGTCACAGATCCTCTGATGACCTCTTGGCTGGGCTGCTAGCTGCCATTGAATTGGTTTCTACTTTACATTCAAGTGATTTTTCCATCCAGGCCCACTCCGTTATGTCAGAAAGCACAGGTGAGAAAGAGTGTCCTCTGGGCTCATCTGTCTCAGAGCACTGGGTTCATCGCCTCGGCTACTGTTTTGTGAGTTGACACAGACATCCACACAGAGACGGGACATTCGTCTAAAGAAACGTCACAGGAAAGCAATGTGCTTCTCAGCTCAGAATCCACCCATTATTGTTATTATTGTTTAAGAGATATGTACATTCCACTTACATCCCAGCAGTTACGGGGAGTCTAGAAACAACTGTTGTCTGGCTCCCAAACAAACAGACGAAAGAATCAGGAGAATAACTAAAGGAGAAATTCTACTTCCTCGTGCTGCTTTTCCATTTTTTTTAAGATTTTATTTATTTATTTTTAGAGAAGGAAGGGAGGGAGATAGAGAGAGAGAGAGAGAGAGAGAGGGAGAGAAACATCACTGTGTGGTTGCTGGGTGTCAGGGCCTGCAACCCAGGCATGTACCCTGACTGGGAATCAAACCTGCGACACTGTTCACAATCCGAGCTCAATCCACTGAGCTACACCAGCCAGGGCTTGCTTTTCCATTTATTATAGAAGAATCTTTAACTTTTCACGTAGATGAAGTCCAGGAATGACACTGGAAGACTACAGCCTGCCTGCTAAAAGCTTCTACAAAGAATCATTTTTGAGGTCATTAGTACTTCCCAGTCTCTCCATATAAGAGTAATCATTTACAGAAAACATTTTACTCCAGATTTTTTTGAAAATTCAGATGTCTTAGACATTTTTAACTCATTACAAACAATTCCAGACACATACAGAAGTGTCGAGCAGCACCGTCCAGCGGAATTGTCATAGGGTCTACATATGTAATTTGAGTTTTTTAAAGTAGCCAGTTAAAAAGGGTAAAAGGAAACAGGTGAAATGAATTTTAGTTGTATATTATGATATATCCAAAATATTATCATTTCAACATATACACAAAAAATTGAGATAATTTTACATTCTTTTTTGTACAAAACCCAGTGTGTATTTTACAGCCACAGTAACTCTCAATAAGGATTAGCCACAGTATGAGTGCTCAGTAGCCACGTGTGGCCCATGGCACCCCAGTGCGCAGCAGACACCGTGGGAAATGGCACTAAAAATCCCATGAACTCTTCACCTAGCTCTAGTAATCATTAATTAACCAGCAGCCTTGCTACCGCTGTACTCCTTCTGATCCCCGGGTTATTTTGAGGCAGATACTAGAAGTCACAGCATTTCATCCATGTTCAAATTTCCTTATCTCACAATTTTTTAAACAGTTATTTTGTTCAAATCAGAATCTAAACAATCAACTAGAAGGATCTCTTTTTAATGACTTTTTTTATGACACCCACGTAATGGGAGTTACACTTTCAGTTAAATGCTTTATTTGCTCAGATGCTCATTAAACATCTATCTGGTGCCAGGCACTTTTCCAGCACCAAGACACAACAAAGAACAAGACTCAAAAAAAAACTTCCTGTTTGGCTGCCAAGTGCACATTAGGACTGTCTGCGGAAGCTTTAAAAAATACCAGTTCTACCCTTAGCCAGGTAGCTCAGTTGGTTAGAGCATCATTCCCATACACCAAGGTTACAGTTCAGTCCTGGGTCAGTCAGGGCACACACAAGAATCAACCCATGACTGCATCAGTAAGTGGAGCAACAAACTGATCTCTCTCTCTCTCTCTCTCTCCCCCCCTCCTCTGCTCCTCCCTCCCTCCCTATCTCCCTTCCTTCCTCCCTCTTCCTCTCCCTCTCTTCCTCCCTCTCTCACTTTAAATTTTTTTTTAAAGGAGGGAGAGAGAGAGAGAGAGAGAAAGAGAGATATCAATGTGCAGTTGCTGGGGGCTATGGCCTGCAACCCAGGCACGTGCCCTGACTGGGAATCGAACCTGCGATGTTTTGGTTCGCAGCCCGAGCTCAATCCACTGAGCTACGCCAGCCAGGGCTAAAAATTTTAAAAAAAAATAAACTACTAGTTCCATCAACTGGCAAATAAATAAAACGTGACATATACATACAATGCAGTTTTATTTATTAGGCAATAAAAAGGAATGAAGTACTGATTCATGCTACATTAATTTAGATTAAGGAAGAATCTTAAACACAACATGCTAAATGCAAGACCACATACTACATTACTCCACTGACATGAAATGTACAGAATAGGCAAATCCATTCATATTTGAAGTAGATTAATAGTTAAGGAGTGGAGGAGACTGCTAACTAGTGCAGATTTCTTTCAGAAGTGATGAAACTCACTTCTAAAATCAATTTCTAAATGTTCTAAAATTAATTATGGTGATGGTTGCATAGCTGTGAATATACTAAAAGTATACTTTAAGTGGGTGAATTGTATGAAACGTGAAGTATACCTCAATGAAACTGTTATTAAAATAGAAATAAGTGGATAAAATCAGTTCCATTCACACAGTGGAGTACTCTCCAGCTACAATATACACTGAGAAAACGCCTTTAAAAGAGAAAACGATGTCAGTGACCAGCCCTCCTTACCACAAGCTGCTGACCTGATCCAGAAACTGTGGGAGCGGGGCCTTGGCAGGGAATGCTTGTAAAAGATCCGTAAGTGAGCCCTGGCCAGGAGGCCCAGTTGGTTTGAGGACAGTCCCATACATCAAAGGGTTGCGGGTTTGACCCCCAGTCAGGGCACATACCTAGGTTGTGGGTTCAGTCCCTTGGTCTGGGCACAAACAGGAGGCAAATGATTCAATATATCTCTCACACATCAATGTTTTTCTCCCTCTCTCTTTCCCTTCCTCTTTGAAATCAACAAGCCTGCCCTGGAGTGAAGATTTTTAAGATCCCTAAGTGATTCTAACGTGAGCCAGATGAGAGTCAGTGGTTCCAGGAAAGATTCAGTCAAGTGACCTACAATTGTAACTAGGTATGATAGCCACTCCCTGTAACATGGATGGCCACAGGGTGCCATGAGTATTCTCCACCTTCAACCTGGAGTCTGCGGAGGAGGGCTTCCTACAAGGGACATCCATGCCGAAATGTGCTGAGTGAGTGGGAATTAGCCAGGTGAATACGGGGGAAGAGGATAATGTTACAAGGAGAACAAAAGATACGCAAACGCTGGGAGGGCAGAGCACCTTCCAGGTGGCCTGGGAGCAGGGCAGCAAGCAGCATGCTGACCTTAGTACACACGCTGAGCAATGAGCTAAGAGAAGAGCTTATTCCTAGGGAATCTGGTAAATCAGGTATAAAATGTAAAATAGTCATCGATCAGTAAAATATCAACAAACATTTATTTTCAATTCCATAAGTTTTAATATTTGTAATAACATTACCATGTGTATGAAAACAATAGTGCATGTAAGACGCAAGATATTTACTCTACAGTGTTTGCTTTATGTGGGGGTTGGAGATCTCCGTGCAATGTCTCCAAGGTGAAAACAACCACAAAAGGTGGTTTCCATGGACTTGAATAACTAGGATTTTTATTGCTTCATCATAAATTGCTGAAGGCACTACCGTACTGTGGATCAAAAAGAAGGAAACACAATGCCACGTTCTAGTTACTTTTTCACAGAATATTCTAAGAGAATATAACCAAATACAGTTGTTTTATAGTCTCTTTTTTAATTGAGCACCTATTTAGTACAGATAGAATACCAGGTTTAATAATGTGAGGGACAGAAACAGGAGGGATGCATATTGGCCCTGCCTTCAAGGCACTGACATTCTAGAAAGGAAGGCAGTTCATTTGCATAAGTGACTAAGCCAGGAGGCACTCCCGTGGGGGGATGGGGGTTAGGAAAGGAATAAAGTGCTGAAGGAAGGAAAGAATCCAACACACTCACTAGTCAGAAACTGAACTGGGGACTCACTTTAAAAATAAAATGCTGTAGGAGATGGAGTTCAGAGAGATTATTCTGGTGAAAGTAGCTTATGAAAGTTCACCCTTGAAAGGCATGGGCTTTCACCAAGAGACACATGAACGAGCTTTCTAGGCAACAGGAGCGCATGAGCAAAAGGTAAAATGTTCTGTTGCTGCACCAAGTTCAGGCTGCCAGTGCACAGGGTGGGGTGATGACGGGGCGAAGGCGACTGGGAGTCCAGGCTGCCAGATCAGGCCTTTTGGCTAAGCAGTCTACACTTAAGTGAAGAGAGAGAAAGCACCTGGGGTTTGGGTCTCTGTTGCACCTTGGATTTGTGTGAAGCTGTTGCAAACTTAGCTTTTCCTAGCCTTGTCTGGAGACGGGGGGTACAAATGACAGTGCCAGTTCGGGTGTTGTTGTTCTTGACGAGTAAATGTAATAATTCACAGGCAGCACTTAGCACCGTCCCTGGAATAAAAAGTTCATAAGCTGCTGCTGCTGTTATTATTACCATTATTCACTACATAAGCTTCTCATGAATGTTTAAAGACTTCACTGGGCTGTGATAGGAAGAGACTGAGGGAGGAAAATCCACCTGTGAGCAACGTTAGGCCAGAGCACAGAAGCCTCCAAGACCCTGAGCTAAGATGGTACGGGGGCAGCCGAGGGCATGGGTATGAGAGACCATGAGGAGGACAGAGACAAGAGTTGGGGTGAGCATAAACCTGGTATGAACAGAAGTCAATCCTTCTAGGATTTGGAAGTTAAGAAGGTTTCCAGAGGAGAGGGCTAAAAACCTGGTGAGTAAGACTTACACAGGATAGGAATTCACAGCTGCTTTAAGCAGCTCTCCATTATTCACGGAAGGCGTTTTCAACCTAACAGCTTCCATCTCCCTTCGTGCCCCATACTCCCGTCACTTCTGTGGGCATTCTAGGTGGGAGCATTCTCCTGCCCTCCTGGGGCTACTGAAATGGAATTAACAATGAGGAAAATATAGTACCAGCCCTGGCTGATATAGCTCAGTGGATTGAGTGTGGGCCTGCACACCAAAGCATCACCAGTTCGATTCCCAGTCAGCGCACATGCTTGGGTTGCAGGCCATATCCCCAGTATGGGGTGTGCTAGAGGCAACCACACATGTTTCACTCCCTCTCTCTCACCCTTCCCCTCTCTCTAAAAATAAGTAAATAAGTAAATAAAAATATAGTACTGCTGAGAGGCATGTTATAAATAAAACTGGATCATCCAGACCCTCACACAGGGAAAAACATTATACTACCCCCCTAAAACTAGAATGGAAGTAGAAGAAAAAGAGTCCCTAATTCCTTCCCATCCCCTATTTTGCAGCTAGCCCTTTAGGAAGTAACCACCACACTCTTATGTAACTTCTTGCCCTCAGTTTCACTACAAGAGTATAAAGAGTTGAAACTTAGTTACTTTACTAAAAGATTGCTGCAGGAGCTTTTGGGATTCACAGTGGTCTCTAAACTCTTCATTCCACATATGGGACCACAGGAACCAGCTGGATGTTCCTGGCACTTTCATTAAGAGGCACAAAGCAGTCCTGGCTGGCGTAGCTCAGTGGATTGAGCACGGGCTGCGAACCAAAGTGTCGCAGGTTCGATTCCCAGTCAGGGTACATGCCTGGGTTGCAGGCCATGACCCCAGCAACCGTACATTGATGTTTCTATCTCTCTCCCTTCCCTCTCTAAAAAAAAAATAAATAAAATCTTAAAAAAAAAAGGTGCACAAAGCATTCCTGTGTTCAGATTTCACTTATCAGAGCAGGCAAAACCCACAGGGTTTCTGTTTAGATTTAGGTGAAAGTAAATTTAAATTTAGGTGAAAGGAGAATTTCCTTTCCTCCTACATTACAGTCCCTCAACTAGCAGGCCCACAAACCATACACTCAACCACAAAAATCAATGGCAGCAAGAGCCTCAATAATTTAGAAAGTAATACAACAGAGACTTGATACTGGCAGCACAGAGTTTATAGCCCAAATTCTGTTAGTTTAATATGTTGTATCAATTGGACTCTACAATAATGAAGTAACCTTTAATTAAGTAGTGGGAGCAGGACACATTTCTTTGCAGTGGAAGGAGCTAAATATTTGCAGTCAGAAGGGCTATTCACAAAATCTAGCCCAGCAATGGACTGTCCACCCGGCAAGTCCCTGAGGCTAGGCCGCAGTTTCTTCATCTGCAAAACGGAGGTGACCTCACAACACTGGTGAAGATTAAATCAGATAATATGGGCTTATGGCAGCCTCGTAGTATCTGGCCTATTAACTATTAACTATTATTGAAACTATATCTGAATGAGAAAACCACAAATCTTCCTTTGGCGAAGCAATAGCTTCTGTTACAAATAAAGCTCAATATCTATGGGCTGTAATGGTGGAAAACACATTTCAGTTTCTTGGGAGAGGCCCAGAACAACAGAAGAGAAAATGAGCTGGAATTCCAGTTCTGCCAGGATCATCCTGGGAAAGCTGGTTAACCTGGTGGAGCCCCAACTTCCCCCCTGGTTAGAACTATCTAGCTAGCAAGACCACTGTCATGTTGAATGAGGTAATCTATACAAAGTTCCCAATACACAGCTGGTCCTTAGTAGGCACTCAATCAAGAGGAGTTATTGGTATTTAATTTTCTCCGATAGAAAAAAAAAATTACACATGAAAATCACCAGTCCTCATATTTGAAAGAGGATTTCATCATTCAGTAAGTATGTCTTGCACACCTACTGTGTGTGTCCAGCACGGCTGCTGACACTGAAGACAGTGATGAACAAGACTGATAAGATCGCTGCTTTCCTGGAACTTCCATTCTGCGGGCGGAAAGCAGCTGGTAAAGGGCCCGAGGAGAGAATTTCAGAGAGCGTTGAGCGCTGCCAGGAATGTGGAACAAGGTGGTGTGCTAGCAACTTGGAGGAGGGGCTTGAGCCTCAGTGCATTTCAGCCCAGGCCTGCTTGGCTGGTCTCCTTGGGCCAGAAGGGGGACCTCACCTTGTATGGTCACGCTTGGGGGTAGAGGGCCCATGATCAGAAGTCAAATCTACACTTTCACCTGTCTGTGGAAGGATCTCCTTCGCGTCTGAAGCTTAAAATACTTCTAAACGCCCCATTCCGCAGTCAAACCCTGAGGGTCAGTGCAACACCTGGGGGACCTTATGTACCTCCACGCAGTTCCCAGACACATCTAACGCGACAACTTCACAGTCCCCTCAGCTCAGAGTCCAGACTCGGGAGACTGGTAATTTGTGAGAGGGAGGAGGGAGCGTACAAGTGTGCGCAAGGTTGGCAAGTTTCATTACCGAAACAAGGCGCCGCGTCCAGGGTTAAGAAGTATCTGCACTATCTAAGACAATAACCAGGGCGCTAGGAAGCCCCGAGGGGCGAGAGCCCTCAGACCCCAGCCTGGGCACCGTTAGGTGGAGCAGGCCTGGCGAACGAGGCGAGCGAGTCAGCCGGTGCCTGCAAAGCCAGCGTCACCCGGGTCCCCCAGCCGCGCCCCATCCCGCGGATGTGGTAAAGCTTCGCGCTCAGTCCAATTAAACGGGTTTCCTGTGACCTCCCGCCCCGCGGCCGGCGCTCCTCCCCACAACCCAGGACAGCCCCTCTGCAAAGCATCCTCTGGCGCGCCGGCGACCCAGGCCCCCCAGAGCTCCACGCCTTCATGCCTGTCAATCCCAGCCAAACCATCCCTCCAAGGACAGAGCTCTGGGGTGGGCAGCACTCGAACCCTACGTCCAAAGAGACTGGCACGGGCGCCGAGGACGGTCTCCTTGGCTCGGGGCTGCCCCTCCGGCGGGTAGGTTCTTCTCGGTGGCAGGAGGCTGACTCGGGCTGACCCGGGGTCCTGCCGAGACTGGTCGCCCCCACTCCGAAATCGCAGCCCTAGCCAGCCCACGCCGCCGCTGCCGCCGGGCCCCTACCACACCCCGGCACCGATCTGGCAGGCGTCCCGGCGCTTACCTGCTCGCTCTGCAACCGGGAACGCCGCCTACTTCCCCGGTGGGTGCCGGGCTCCGAGGTTCGTCCACAGACCCGGGAGTAGGCAAACCCGGTTTCTTCCGTCCCCCGGCAACGTGTGTTTGACAGTTCCCCCACCAGCTGCAGGAGACCGGGGCGGGGACGGCCACTCGAGGGCCCACAGAGAGGTTGGAGCCCGCTCCGCTCCGCAAACTGATTGTCGTGCGCTGCAGTCCCTTGGCCCGGCAGGGCTCGCGGGCTCCCGGGCGCTGCGATAGCGCCACCGCTTCCCGGGACTTTGCCCAGAACTTCTCCGCGCTCCTCGCCCAGCGATTAGCAGGAGCGAATAAACTAGGAGGAGGCGCCTGAGCCCACCCTGGGGGCGGGGCCATGCACGGAGGGCGGGGGAAGACGAGAGGGGCCGCAGAGTGACCCATGCGCCCACCAATCAGGAGTCGGCTCCGGGGAAGGGGGTGGGGTGAGACGCCTGGAAAAAGCGTGTGGATTCCATGACGCAGTCAAGGGAGTTGGGGCGCTGGGTTCCCGGCAGGTGGGGAGGGTGGAGGGAGGTGGGAGCTGAGGCGGGGCCTGGGAAGGGGCTTCCAGCAGCCCCGCGAGCTATCTGTGCGCGGTAGATGCCCCATAAATACTTGTCGAGTGGCCTTTCCGGGCTAGGGAAGGAGGGGAAATGGGAGGGCAGCGCGGGAGGAGCTGGTTAGAGGGGAGCCTGCAGGGGACACCGTGGTCGAACTGGCACAGGGGACTGGACGTTTTGAGGAAGTCAGACCGAGGCCAAGGGGTCGAGAAGGGAGGAGAGCAGGTGGTGACGGGAAGGTTGCAGGCACGGGATGGCGAAGGACAGATTCGGCACGGAGCCCTGGCCCAGACCGTGACCCTGTCGCGCAGAGGCAGTGATGCAGACCGGTGTGGGGGCCTGGGAGGCAGCCTGCAGGCAGTGTGGTTGTTTCGTTCCGTGCAATTCTCGTGGGGGGGGGGCGGGGGGAGAAAGCTTCAGAGTTACAATGCAGGAGCTCTTTAAAAGACGGTAAAGTCCACATAACTCGACTGCCCACACACTCCTAGGCCTCCTCGGATCCTAGCGTGAATGAAAGCCAGCTGATCACCTGCAGTCAGTTTGGAGCCAGCGAACCTGGTGCAGGGTGCCGCACGTGGCGGGCGGGCCAGTTGTGGGCGTGCGGCAAACCTGTCCGGTGGCGCCGGTGTGCGTCGGAAGCAGTTGCAGGCGCGCAGCGGGGATGACGGCACACCAGGTTCCTGCTCTCGTGTATTTTAGCGGGAAGACAGGCCATAAACAAAGAAGAACATATACAAATATAAACAAACGAGAAAATGCTGACGAACTGTGAGCACTGGGGTGATTGCTAAGCAGGGCTTTCAAAAGTGATCATTGGTGTGACAGGGAGCCCGAGGCGCCCCAAGGGCCTCTCCGCGGAGGTGGCTTCTACGCAGATTCCTGAAAGGAACTGGTCTCGGGAAGAGCATTCCAGGCCGAGGAAAGGGCAGATGCAAGGTAAACTGCCTCACCGAGCTGAGCAACGAGTGTGGCTCGCTCGCCAGAGCTCACTGGCGTAGAGTAGGGGCTCCCGAATGTTAAATTCCAGCGCCACCTGCCACCTGCGGCAGCTGACGCCTTTCCAGTTTCCCACCTGACCCCAAATTAAGGTGTCTGAGTCTCTTGCCAGAGCCATATTATTCGCATTTCATTCATCGCGCTAGATTCTCGGCTTCTGGAACCATCCGCGTTGCGGGGTGTCTGGGACTGTTTTGGATCTGGCAAGCCGCGAGCGAGAGAGGGAGGATCCCAACCAGCTGCACAGCGAACCCACTGTCAGGCTGCCCACGTCCGTGTATACGGGGAACCCTACCGGAGAAGATTTAAAATCTAATGACTTGGAGGTTCTGAAGTCACCCCCCTCCCCCCATCATCACCTGACGAGCGCGGGGTGGGCGGACAGGTCCGGCAGGCGCCTGACCATCCATTCCAAATTCCAGGAAGCACCGTGCACACACCCAGCCTGGGTGGCTGGAGCAGCTCCGACCCTGTGGTCCCGGCCTTTCTCGCATTTTTGCGTAATTCCTCCCTGAGAGGGAAGCTCGGTTTTGCCTCCCCCTCTTCCCTCAAGCTCTTGGCCGTCTTTTTCTTTTCTCTGTTTCCCACCCTCACCCTGCTATATTAGCCCTGTTTTCTTTGCAGGAGACGAGCCTCGCGTCCTAAAGGAAGTTATTTGCTAGGGCTTTATTGTGGAAACTAGCATTCAGTTCTTGGCTTCTTCAATTTCTTCCAGCTAACCAAGTTTTTGTACATATATATTTTTTTTTCTATTTGTACTTGAGGCAGTCGGTTGGACAGGATGAGAAAGTAATTCATACTCAGATTGTACCTTACCTCCTAGAAAAAGAGGAATCATACTGTGTTTTAATAGTTTCATTTCCTCTTCTCCTCCTAAATAAGCTTCCAGGCTCGCTAACTCCTAAAACAAAAGAAAAAAAATTAAGGTTGAATCCCACGCAGAGCTAATTATTCTGGGGAGAAAAGCTTGTTAATGTTCTAAAATTAGTTTGCTCCTCCGAGTTTTGTGTTAGAGCAAGGATCTGCATGTCTACACCAGCGAGATCAATGGCTCTATACTATGAACTTCTAAAGACCCTCTTCTTTGAACTATTGAACAAATACAAATACATTTTTTTTATTTTATAAAGAAACAGCCACAATGATGGAAATTTTTCAGAACTGGCTGTACATCCTTAGCTTCTGAAATCTGTAATATGTAAGCATGTGTTTAAAGAGTTTATGTGTTTCAGTGTCGCAGGTTCGATTCCCAGTCAGGGCACATGCCTGGGTTGCAGGCCATGACCCCCCCGCAACCGCATATTGATGTTTCTCTCTCTCTTTCTCCCTCCCTTTCCTCTCTAAAAATAAATAAATAAAATCTTTTTTAAAAAAAGAAAAGATAATGAGTTTTTTAAAAAAAAAGAGTGTATGTGTTTTGAGAGTAAAGGAAGCTGATGAGAATGGAGTTTCGTGGAAGCGGAACTCCAGAGGCCTCCAGAATCAGGCTACCTGGGCTCCTGTCCTGTGATCTTCCTGTTCTGAGAGCACTTTTCCTTGTCTGTGAAATGGAGACAGTGATTATACTTACTGGGCCACAGGAAGAGTTTCATCATCGGTCTGAAAATGACTTTCACACGGCCTAACTCCAAGTTCTCAATCTCAATACTATTGACATTTCGGGCCAGATACACCCTTTTTTCTGGGTGCTGTTCTGCGCAGCTAGCAGCATCTCTGGCCTCTAGCCAATAGATTCAAGGAATACCCTCTGGTTCCCACAACCAAAAAGTCTCTGGACGTTGCCAGAAGTCTCCAGGAGGGCACCTGGCTGTACCATTAGCACAGCACACAGTTAGTGCCCCCAGATTAGGAGGCAGTATAGGGAAGTGCTTAAAAATAAGGATTTCCAGAGTGTGACCTCAGGGCAAAATTTGCTTCCCTAAACCTCATCTGCAAAATGGGACTCAAATAACGCTAACTCACTTTGAGACTGATTAAGGATTAAGTAAATATGTACATGTGAAAGCAACTTGAACAGTGCCTGGCCCAAAGTAAGCTCAAGACATGAGCTTCTGTTCTCATTTCCTTCCTGTGAAATGAAGGCAATGGACTAGATCAGGGATAACGTATCTCGGCTTATTTGCTGCTACTCCCCTCCCTGCCTCATACCAGGTAACACTATTAAATCAACACCGTCTTTCCACTGAGCCCAAAGAGGGAGGCAGAATCCTTCTAAACACAGTGCTTTAGGAAGCAGCTACTGATAGGTCAACATGTGAGATGATGCTGAATTACCACATTGAGGATATAAAAACTTTAAGACATGTTAAGATTATAATCTTAAATCATCATAAAATTAGAGCTTAAGTCTTCTGGAATGCTGACTGTAAGACAATGTGGAGGAACTATGGTTCTTCGCTTCCTCAATGCCTTTCATGAGGAAGGGGAGAGAGTTCCAGCATTGGACTAGAATCCTACAGCCTATGAGTGATCAGAGGCCAAGTCTCCTACCCTCTTAAAGTGTCCCCTTTGTGCCACTCCCGCCACCAATGGGAGCTGGAGAAAACACTTGTCAGAAGCAGTGATGCCACCTTCTCCATCCTGTGCACTCCCACTCACTTTTTTTCCCCTTCTCTCTGGAAAATGAATCAAAGTATATTTAGTTGCATAGAACACCTCGTTAGCATACTTGCAGAAAGTGTTAGTTCTGATGACTCGGGACTGTGCAAGATGCCACAACTCCTTCATTAAGTACAGACTAACCGCCTCCTTTGTGTCAGGGATGGTTCTCAGCAGGCACTTGAAGAGACCGAAAGATGAGTCAGTGTGTGTCCCTGCCCTCGATGTTTTTACAGTTGCATACATTGGGCAGATCAGTCATGGACATAAATAACTACAATGCAAGCTTTAAAAAAATGGGAAAAGGTCCTAAGAAAGGCACCAAAAATGTGTTCAGGGAACAGAGAAATTATTTGGGGAATTAGGAGCACAGTGTCACTTCCTGCCTGTCTTTGTTGACATTTTTAACTTTTTGATCACAAATTCTTATTTGTCACAATAAAGTGGTCCTCGCAGAGGAAGTTGCAACACTATTAAGCTTCCTGGTTTAGACACAGCTCCTGCTCAAAGTGCATATTATCAGTGCCACTAAAAGTGACAGTTCATTCTAACTGATGGTCATTTTTTCATTAGACGTTTAAATTTCTGGGAGGTTCTAGAGAAAGACTGTTCACCTTCGGTGACAACAGGCTACCTTTCTCACAGGCATTTGAAAGAACCAGATTTTTTGCATGTTAGACTGAGCGAATACAGGGCAGTTGTAAACAAGGAACAGAGGCAGATACAGGGACACCAATGTCATACACTTTAAACCATGGATCCGTATTTCCCTCAGGACTGAACCACCTCCGAAGTCACCGCTGAGCACTCCGTTATCTCTCAGGTACTGTCTCCACGGCACATGGGCATCCTCCAGTATTGTCTGAGCTAAATCCTAAGGACTATAATAAGAGTCCACATTGATATGCCAGGCACTGCCAAGCTAGGCTGCCAAGATGACTGCCACTCCTGCCACGACCAGGAGGCTGCCTGTCAGACCAGAAAGACTTGGCCGAACTGCCCCGACCACACCCTCCTGGTACCAGCCTCACCAATAAAGCGGGCACCTTGAGTGCTGCTTCTCTTTAATGACCTCATTTGCAAGTTCGTGCCTTCCATGCATGCATGTGATGGGTACATTCCAAATCCCATCTGCAAATCTAGCTGCAAAGAAGGCTGGGAAAGGAGGTTTTCAGCTTTGCAGCGAGGCACGCTAGAAGGAGGCTGGGTTAGGAGTTGAGTGAGCCAAGCTACAGCATGCACTGTCTATCTTTATCTCCAAATCTCCACCAAGTGTGCTGGCAGAAAAGGGTTTTATATGTTACATATCCTCTTCAGTGTGTTTCAGTTTTCACAGAGCAACCCAGAAGGCTCCGTCTTTCACCAACCCCCCTCAACCCCCACCTCAGGGTCCCCCAGCAACACCCCTGCACAGTTCCCGCCACCGCCATCTCTTGCCTGAAAAGCGGGAGCAGACTTCCGACCAGTTCCCTGAAACCCGCTCTTGCTCTCCTGAAGGGCATTCTGCACTTTGTCGCCAGAGTGATTTTTTAAAGCCCAAATCTAAAACTAAAACCTGTCCACAGCTTCCCCTTGCTCTCAGGAAAAAAGACAAAACTCCTTACATGATTTTCAAGCTCCCAAGGGATCTGGTGCCCACCGGCTTCATCTCCTGCCCGGCGCCCCTCCCTCTCACCCCTCTCTCTCACGCCAACCTGCTTCCAGGACTGGGCTGCTTCTCCCTGGCGAGGAGCACTCTCTGGGATATGCCTCTGCTTAAAATGCGCTGTTCCTTTCTCTTCGTTTAATCAATGCTGACTCACCCTTTACATGTCATTCTGTTGTCACCCTTGACTTGCAGGATTAGGTCAAGTCCATCTATCTTATGCTCTTGTTAGAGGTTGTGTGTGTGTGTTGGGGGGGGAGGGTGTATGTTGGTAGCACCCATCACAGTTGCAATTACATTGATTTTTGTGATTTTTTCTGATTAACTTCTGACTAACTGGATTACAGGTTCACAAAGCCAGGGCCTATAATCCAGTTTGTAACCTCCCAAGGACTGTCTTGGCGCCCAGCAGCTCCTTGGCCTTCAAATGTTTGTTGAGTAAATAAAGGGAATCCCAGAGAAATGACCTTTACTGATGCGGGTAGGGCTGGGAGTGGAGAGCATGCCGATGATCTTGTAGCAAGCTGACATCAGAAAGATGCCAGGTCCTTAAGTTTTCACTTTGCCGGGGTCATATGTGAACTGGTTTTGATTTTACCCCTTAACACGTTTCCCTGCTCCTTAGAAGACCCACATCAACTCTCCCAAGTCCCATCAGAAGGAACTTCAGAGACAGGCTTCCCTCAGCTGCCTCCCCCTTGCCATGGCCCAATTCCCATAGATCTTGCCCTATTTATAGAAATGAAAAGTAGGAATCCTTAATGGCTGTATAGTTTCACCTTTTCTGGAAGTGGGTCTTTCACCTTCATGTTAACCTCTTCCTTTCTGCAGCGGGGCTGGGACTCGCGTCCGGTGGGTTTCATCCCGCGCAGGGCGCTGCTCACTGGCCCTTCACCCCATCCCCCTCTCGACGACCCACGGCATCAGGGACTGTCTCACTCAGGTGAGACCAGCGCTGCGGGGAAGAAACTGTGATGGTCCTGCTCTGGCTGTTAGAGACTCACAATGTGATGAACTGAATTCCCAGAACCAAGAATGAATTCGTCTGTGAAGAATATGTACCTGGAAGGAGGCCTAGCGATACCCAGATCCTGTGCTTTTCCTCCCAGTGAGTGGGCAGACTTGCTGGGGCTGCAAAACGGAGAAACAAGAGGAAGTCCATTTGCTTTACGTTGTTATTTCTCATAAACACTACTTTGTAACAAAAGGAATATAAGTAAATGTCTGGCCACTATGCTGCATCCCTGAAACTAATAGGATACTGAGTATCAACTGTCGTTGACAAAAGCGTTTAAAGGGAATAAAATGGCCTATAATTCTTACCCAGACAACAACCCTAGCTTACATTATTATTCTTCATTGTTTCCTTCTAGTGTTTTTTCATGCAATTGTAATTTTTAAGTAAATACAAACTTAAATTGTGTCATATGTTTTCCTAATTGCTACTTCATACTCATCAACAGAATACTGTGACTCCTTTAAAATAATTATTGTGAAGACTAAAAAGCCCTAAATAGGTATGATGCCAACTCAGTTTATACCAGGACAGATACGACTGAATTTTGAAAGACTCCAAACAGCTAGGTTTAAATGCCCCTTTCCCTTTAGTAGTTGTTTCCTCTCGGGCAGTATTCCCATCATAGGCTGCTCCGCCTGCCTGGGTCCCGGTATGAGGATGATGAAGATGAAGGCGCCTCAACCCAGCCCAGCTGAGAGGCATTCTCGGCACAAGTGAGAAATAAACTTTTGTTGTTACATCACTGGAATTGTGGAATAGTTACTATATCATATCTTAACCGATTCCTACTGATGACAACAAGGAAAAAGTGGAAAATGGATATTGAGAATGCAACCAGGAGGGTATCTGCTTTCGTTCCTAAACAGAAAGTAAAACCCGTGTGGACCTAGAAGTGAGCGGCATGACACACCTGCAATGACATGTCGAAGGTGTCCCCACGGCCTGACTCAGACCGTGAGTCAGCTCCCTTTCCAGCTTTCCAAACACCATCCAGGGCACCGCCATCCTTCACCTCACCAGAGATCACAGCGCTGGTTCTGAATCTCCCCTCCTCTGCTCCGTCTCTCCCCATTTACTATTAGTTTTCCATACAGGTGACTCCCTGGTACATTGCTGCTTCTTCATAAGCCCAGTCGCCTCCCAAGGATAACACCTCAACCCCTGTACGAGTTCTTCTCTGGTCTTCCAGCATCCACTCAAATCTACGGGGCTCAGAAGTGTCAGCATGCTCTTCTCCATTTACTATGTTCATCACACAATTCTGCTTGAGACACGGCACTCCAAGGTCCCTATTATCTGACTTGTCCTCTGCAAACTCATAGCTCATTACTTTTAAAAAGACACTGTGTTGCAGTCCCTGGAATGCCATGCTTATGTACCATACCTAGTGCTAAGTTCTGGTGGAAGTTCGGCAATGTGGTATCACACTCATCCTTGCCTTCTTACCCAGAAAATGCTAACCATAGTTTCACTGTTAATCTTTCACTTGTGATTCAGGGTCACTGCTTCTTCCATTAATTGTTGAAGTGATACAATGATGACCTCAAGAATTATTAGGAAGTATAAAGTCATCTGCCTTGATGGAAATGAACTCCTGATGCTTTTTTAGTTATATATATATATATATATATATATTTTTTTTTTTTTTAAAGCCCTGCTGGTGTGGCTCAGTGGATTGAGTGCCAGCCTGCAAACTGAAGGGTCACCAGTTCAATCCCCAGTCAGGGCACATGCCTGGGTTTCAGGCCAGGTCCCCAGCTGGGGGCGTGTGAAAGCCAACCAATCACTGAATCTCTTGCACATCCATGTTTCTCTCTCTCTCTTTCTCCCTCCCTTCCTCTCTCTCTAAAAATAAATAAATAAAATACTTAAAAAATAAGATAATAAAATGATAATAACAAGAATTTCTTGAACTTGAACCGTGTCCCAGGCACTATTCTAAATGTCCACTCCTCATTAACCCTAACAGCCCTGTGAGGTGAGCACCCACATCATCTGCATTGCCGAGTGAGAACCTGCGTTGGCGAGAGTCGGGGGACACGCAACGTTTCTGTTTCTGGCAGCGCCGTTCATAGTCGCTCTAAAGTAGGAACAACCCAAATGTCTGTCAGCTGATAAATGGATAAATCATGGAATGTCTATACAATGGAATGCTGCTTAACCATAAAATGGGTTCAAGTACTGATAATATGCTACAATGTGGATGAAACTTGAAGAAACCTTATGCTAAGTGAAAGAAGCCATCCACAAAGACCACGTATGGTATGATTCCACTTGTATGAAATGTCCAGAATAGGTAAATCCACGCAGACAGAATGCAGGTCTGCGGTGGTTGGGCTGGGGGCAGGGGAGGATGAAGAGAAACTGCTTAATGAGTATGGGGTTACTTGGGGGTAATGGGAATGTCTCAGAACTGGAGAGAGGGGACGGTTTACAATGCTGAATATTCCAAATGCCACTGAATTACTCACTTTACAATGGTCAATTTTATGATAGGAATTTCACCTCAATGAATTATTTAATTTCCTAAAAGTCAGGGGAGAGGGAAAGAGAAATCAGCATTTAAAAAATGCTGCCCAGACAATCAATTCATAAAAGAAAAAACACTATTTAACCCCAGGAAGGTCTTGTGACCACTGAGAGTAGTTTTCATGGAGGCCAAAGACAGATTTTGGGGGGTATAGAGTTAAGTTCAAGTGCACTCTGGGCAAGGACCAAAGTAGCAGAGTCACGTGGGCTTTGCGACATCCTTTTTGACCATACAGAGACCTTCCGTTTTTTGGGAGGGGTTCTAGAAAGTTGGAATTGTTAAATAATCAGTCCTCCACTACAGAGTTCACCCTTCCGGGCAAATGCCTTGTGTACACATTTCAAGTTGCACGCGGCCTTAAGGCCACGAACGGTTCCTCTCTCTCCCGAGGTCCCTGCTTCCTCAGGCCGTGCTGTGCCGGCGGCCCAGGGCTGTGAGCACGAGTTCCCGTTTACCGCAGCTGGGTCTGCCCTCCTGACTAATGCCGCTGCGGTCAGCTCTCTGCCCGTTCTTCGGCGAAAGCGCCAGAGCCTCACAACAGCCAGCAGCATTCCAGAGTTGTCATTTCCAGACTTGCACGGCAGAGACTTGCTCAAGATGCCTGGAGCTGCCCGGCTCCGGGTGGTGTGGGCTCTGCCACAGATGAGGGGGGAGGAATGGGAGAAGCGTGGGCCTCTCATTCGCATACCTGACCCCACACCACTGGGCTCCTGGGCGCCCTGAGAATGATCCAGTTGGTCAAGTGCACTGAGGAATTCCAGGGCTTGGTGCAGAGTTCCAAATTCTCAAACACCTAGATGCGAGCCTCACTTCCAAGAAGTCTGAGAACCACAGACCTGTGAGAAATCAAGAGCCAGCAAGCAATTCCCTGAGCTTCCAGAGCACCACCCGCTTCCTGCACGCTCATTATTCATTATCCAGTTTTGGTTCCCTTTCTTAAAGTGCTTTTCTGTTATTCTCGAAAATGACATCTTTCTCAAGTTTTCTCCAGGGACTGCCTTCAAGCTTCAGATAACAGCATCTGTACGTATATATTTCTGCACTAACTATCACCACAACAAGAAGGCCCCGGCCTAAGCCTCCAAAAGCACTTTGACTTTTCCCAGAAGTTATGGACTGAAATTGAGTGCCAATGTTTTAGGAGGAAAAAACGTTTTTTTTTCTAATTAACGTCAGCTGGTTGGTCCCTGCTTCCAGCTCCCTCACAGTTTACTTAGGAGCGTCTTCTACAATAAAAGTAAAAAGGCCCTCCCTCTTGTTCCATGGCCTTCTAATCCAGAAAATTATTTTTTATATAGTAAATTACTTTCTATCTATAGCAATCCCAAGTGGAGTGCCATCACTTGAATCACTTACAAGTTGCAGTGATGTCAGCATCCGTTTTTGTAGGCATTTAGCTTAAAGAGGCGCTTCCTCCTGCTAGCAGCTGCTCTTCCGCCCAAGGCGCCCCGAGACCACCCCCACATTGCAGGATCCACTAGGGGGGGATGCACAGACTCGGGACACTGTCAGACCCCTGGCTCTGAGTCATTCCAGCCGAGGGATGCGAAGCCAAACCAGCAAAGAGCACAGGCGCCTGGGCGACATCGGGAGGGAGGAAGCCAGGCACTGGTTTCCAAGGGCTTCCCTGTGGAGGCGCACAGGGCAGGACACGCTGAATTTCTCTAGCAACGAGTGTCATGACAACATGTGAGAAACCATGGGACGTGCTGCCACCCAGGGAGCCTACGTGTCCCCGGTTTTCACTGGGGGCTGGTCCCACGGGCACTCCCTTTCCAGCACATACTGAAACTCCAGGCTCCCAGAAGGAAGACAGGTGTTCAGCATAAACCACATCGTTTGCGCAGACCCTTTAGGCACAGCAAGTCACTTAGCAGCTAAGGAACTGTGGGAACCTCCCTACATCTGAGTGCCCAGATGCCAGGACACGTCAGTGAGGCTTTGGGCAAATCAAATCATGACTCCACGTATTCGCGTTTTTTTAAGAGCCTTATTCTTCATGGTGTATATTATCTTTACATCCAGCTTGTCACTTCTCTTTCCCCACCAGTGTCAGCAGTCATCATGAGCTATAAAACCAAGAGGTCATGCGCGTTCTAAGCACTTGCCCTTATTTAAAGAAAACAAGGCCATCGTTGCCTTTGCTAACGGAGAGGGAAATCACACTTCCTGACAGTGCTAGTATTCAAGAAATGAAGACTCCATGTTGTCAGAAGACACGGAGAGACACGCCACAGAGTCATGGTAGCGGCTTTGGGCACATTGGCAGAGAAGGTGCTACCTGTCGTTTGGGGACAGGGCAATCAGTGGCGATCACAGGGAGCCTCTCCTTCAGGGTGGTGGTGGGCTTGTGACTTATTTCCACAACTAAGTGATGATGAATTTGCCTTGTTCGAGCCCCAGTTTGGGAGTGGCACGAATATTCTTCACTGCAGTGAAGAATCAATAACATCTTGGTTTTGCCTTCAATTCCCAGTGGAGGGGACCATCACTATGGTAGAACCATGTCCTCAAAAATTCATATGCTGAAGCCCCAAACCCCCGTACCCCAGAATGTGCCCTTGCCTAAGAATATAGGGTCTCGAACAAGTTAAAACGAGGTCATTTGGGTGGGCACGCAACCAACACGATTGGTGCCCTTTCACAAAGGGGAAATCGGGACACAGATACACACACAGGGAGAAGGCAGAGGCTGGGGTGATGCTTCAAACAGCCCAGCAAACTGCCAGAAGCGGGAGAAAGACATGGAACAGATCCTTCCTCACAGCCCCCTGCAGAAACCGGCCCTGCAGACACTTGCATCTGGGACTTCGGTCCTGCAGAACTGGGACACAAGACATTCTGTTGTTCAAGCTACTCTGTTCGTGGCACTTTGTCACGGTCACTCTAGTAAAGTCATAGGAACATGTCATTCAATTCCACAGAGGTGTGCAGACGACTTTAAGGGCAGAGAAGAGGACTGGGTGGCCACGGGGCAACAGACACTGTGGGGGAGCTTCCACTGCCGTGGGGGAGGCGGCTGCACACACACAGCACCCAAGGGGGCTGGCAGCCACCCCTGAGAACGCCTCACACCTGTTTTGGGGAAGAACCCTTCCCTCCCCACAAAGTAATCCTATAAATAGTTTCTTCTGTTAGGTTTATCTTTTTTAAAAATCCTTAGTAAGAATAATAACCAAAATTGCTTAAGGTTTTAAACCCAGTAGCCACATTAATGGCCACAAACACTTCCCAAAGCTTTATACCTGTGCAATGTCTCCAATCTCACAGAAACTCTGCAAGGTGGGTTCTGTTTCATCCTGGTTGGGAACTGCCCTGCCTGGTTCAGAAGCTGTAACCCGCCATGGCTAAGGCTGAGTAAAGGACCTTGGGACCATAAACCACTAAGGAGACAAAGCTTATCCTCTGGCAGGGACACCACCTCTGCCCCCTTTCACTTCACCCTGCTTGGCCCCAGGCGGATGACTGGTTACCAATAGCAGGTGAGATTCCTCAAGGGAGAGACGACCTAAGACAGGCATGGTCATGAAGGAGCCCTCAGGGAATGACTTGGGGGGGGCTATAGAAAAAGGAGTGATGGACCCTCATCCCTCGGCTTTGAGTCCTCATTCTGTCCTCAGGTAGCTTGAGTCCTCATCCTGTTTTCGAGAAGTCTCCTAATCTCTTCACTGCCTTACTTCCCCTACCTGACTTAAGCCTGAAACAATTCTAGCCCTGGGCAGGAACAGGCAGTTCCCCAGGGTGATCAGGCCTAAGAAAGAATGCATAAAATCCTGTAAAACCTGCTTTGCTAAGGATGCCCTCAATTTTCTGATAAGGGTCCAAGCATGAAATGAGTTTGTTTCCCAAAGTTTTATGGCCCTTTAGCCATCTGACCCTGACTCAGAATAAGCCCTCATAGTTCTTTGAATGTTACCTCCTGTCTGATCATTACTGCCCAATAATGATTGATGAGCTTTACCTGTATTCCTGTGCAAATTGAACCCAGTAGAAGCCCCTTGAGGAACAGGCTCAAGGCCCTTCTCCTCTGAGAGATTGGCCTCCTCTCCTCCCCAAGCAGATCATGTCTTGGGAGACTTATTCTTATCCGAGACAGCCAGGGGTGCTCTGTTGGACAAAGCTCCTCCACATATCCTCACTTTTCAGATCAGGAAACTGGGGTTCACAAGTCTTACCTCTTCCTCCAGGTTACACGGCCTGCATGTGGCAGAACCCAGTATGACTCCAACTTAACTCCTGACAGGGTTTCCCCAAGTGTCTGGGGACACCATGGCAGAATCACCTCAGTCACTCGTTAAAATGAAGCATTTTGGGCTCAACAAGAATTGCTGAATTCATCTCTGCTGGTGAGAAATTTTTTGTGTCTGCTTCTTTAAACAAATTCCGGGGATGCTGATCAACAAGCACTGCTAATGCAGTAAATGAACTCTGCATTTCTGAAGTTTCTCAACACTTGAGCCTGGTAGAATCAACAGCGTAGTTTGGAAAACTCCCCAACGGAATCCGAATGCCACTAGCAGACCTGGAACCACTCATAACAACTCCCCAGATGATCTGAATGAAGAGTGCTACAAGTGCTGGTGAGGCCCACAGGCTTTTAACCTGAAATGCTCAACTCCGTTTTCAAAACAGAAGACAAAAAATACATAAAGGAGAAATAAATAAATAAAAGCAAAAGGCACATCTAAATAACCACAACCAAATTTCTTTAAAATTTTTTTGATTACAGTTGATACTCAATATTATTTTATATTAGTTTCAGGTGTGTGACATAGTGGTCAGACAATTATATAATTTACAAAGTTATACCCCCAATAATTCTAGCACCCACCTGGCACCAGAATAGGTATTACAATATTGTTGACTATATTCCCTGAGCTGTACTGTACATCCCTGTGACTATTTTGTAACCACCAGTTTGTACTTCTTAATCCCTTTCACCTTTTTCATCCAGCCTCCCACACCTCCCCCACCCCACATCTGGGCAATCCACAGTTTGTTCTTTGTACCTATGAGTCTTTTTCTGTTTTGTTTGTTTGTTTGTTTTGTCCTTTAGATTCCACATATAAGTGAAATCATATGGAATTTACTTTCTCTGTCTGACATTTCACTTAGCATAATACCCTCTAGCGCCATCCATGTTGTCACAAATGATAAGATTTCATTCTTTTTTATGGAGATATTAATTAGTCCACTGTATACATGTATCAGTTCTTCCTTATCCATTCATCCATGGATGGACACTTGGGTTGCTTCTGTAAATAATACTGCGATGAACATAGGGATATACATATTCTTTTCCAATTAGTGTTTTGGGTTTCTTTGGATATATTCCCAGAATTGGAATTGCTTTGGTCATAGTTCTATTTTTAATTTTTTGAGGAAACTCTATACTGTTTTCCACAGTGGCTGCACCAATTTGCAATCCTACCAACAGTGCACATGGGTTTCCTTTTCTCCACAGCCTTGCCAACTCTCATTGTTTGTTGATATATTAATGATACCGTTCTGACAGGTGTGAGGTAACATCTCATTGTGGTTCTAATGTGTGTATCTCTGCTGATTAGTGACAGTGAGCATTTTTTCATATGTCTACTGGCCAGCTTCATGTCCCCATTGGAGAAATGTGTATCCAGGTCCTCTGCTCGTGTTTTAATTGGATTGCCAAACAAACTTTCAGTAGCTAAAACTTTAAAGCATCTAAAGGCAGAAAAGAGGATTACGATGGCGGGATGGGGACGTGAAGTCAGTGGGCACCTGATGGGGAGCGAGCAGAAGTCAACCTGGGAACTATGAATAGATGAAAAGGCCAAAAGAGCAAAAGAGGGGAACTTACAACAGGAGGTACTGACCTCACAACTGGGCTTAAATCAATGTTTGAAGCCTGTTTAAATTTCTGTTTTAAATAAGGGATCAAATGGTATCTGTAACTGACAACATCACGTCATGGAATGACTACAGGATTTGGAGCTAGAAAGACCTGGGTTTCAATCACTGCTTCCCCACCTGGGGTAGGGCACCATCTTTGTCCCCTGAGGACACTGGACAATGTGTGGAGACATTTTTAGCTGCCATAACTGGGGTAAGGAGAGTGCTACCGGCATCTACTGATCAGAGCCCCGGATGTTGCTAAACATTCTACAATGTACGAGACAGCAAAAAATGATCTGATATTATCAGTAGCGCTGAGGTTGAGAAACTCTGGTTTAAACACTAGTTGCACCCCCAACTAACTATATGGCCTTGATCTTAACTCCTCTGAACTTAACTTGATATTCCATATGAAAAAATGGGGAGGATAAAACTTATGCCACAGCAGTAGTACCTAAAACACTTAAGAAGTGCTTCCTATGTGCCAGGCACAGAACATCAGGGAAAAGAAGCTGAAGTTCAGAGAGGTTGGTGACCAGTTCAAGTTGCGCAGCTAGTGAGTGGCAGAGCAGGATTAAAACCTAGTCCAAGCACTACCCCTTACATCAAGGCATCTCCAAGCCTGCAGCTCGAAGGGTGTAGGGCTCCCTCCACCATTCAGCGGGACAGGTCACTCATACTGCCATAGCCTCCTTCCTAAGAACTGATCAGAATAATGGATGTACATTGGCAACAATTTGCTCATCTGGATAAAGCTGAGGTGTCAGAGAAGAAAAGTGTTAGCCAGGAGCCACGAATTTAATCGAATGGATGCCCAAATATCTCCAGAGGGTTGTGATGCATTGCAATCAGTGGATAATAGTCTTGCTGGATGCAAGTGGACAAACAATCCAACGTCACTTTTACAGGAACAAAAACCCTGACTCTAGCTTTTCAGAACCACAGGGTATTTAAGAGTCTCAGCACCACACCCATTACTGCTGCCAAAACAGACAGCTAAAGTGCTTTAGCTGGAAACTTCTTACTCAAATGGGTTTCTTTAACAGAAAATGATGACTGCATAAACACAAACACCAAGGATCTTGTCTTTTTCTTTTGTGGATATATGTTTCCATTGCTTTTCTGCCTTCAAACCTACCATACATTTCTTATCTTGAAAAAGATTTCATAAACATAAGGTAGAAAACTCGAGTTTAGAGCCCTGGCCAGGTGGCTCAGTTGGTTACAACAGTGTCCCAATACACCAAGGCTGTGAGTTTGATCCCTGGTCAGGGCACACATGAGAATCAACCAATGAATGCATAAACAAGTGAAACAACAAACTGATGTTGCTCTTGAAAGAATGAGGGAGGGAGGGAAGGAGAGAGGGAGGGCAGGAGGGAGGGAGAAAGGGAGGAAGGAAAAGAAAGAGGGGGAATTCTAATTAGACATCAGATATGGCTCTGACTCTGAACAAATTACCCGATTTTCCTAAATTTAGAACTCCAGGTTTGAAGGAAATGACATTCTCAGTGTTAAGTCATATTAATAACAGCCAATTATTGCCTTGTATGACACCCCATGTGCTTGACATGTGCACTAATATTCCCACTTCACACTTAAGGGGACTGAGGCTCAGAGAGACCCGATGGCTTGCCCGATGTCACAGAGATAGAAAGTGACAGAGTGGGCATTTGAAGCTGGAGCTCTCTAAGTCTGAAGCCTGGCATCACGCTGCTGTGCCCCAGCAATGACAACTGTGATGCATGTATGGTGACCTACCCTGACAGTTTCAAAGGACAACAGATTCCAGAAAGCCAGATCAGCACTATCATCTTTAGGACGAGAATTTGGCTACTTGGCAGGAGGAAAAGGGTGACTGGCAGGAGGAGCAGGGGTCAAACTAGAATTGAACCCCATGATCAGGATGCATAGTCTCTTAGCACTGTATTGTTTTCCTTTGTAACTTTACCAAAATCATAATTTTACATTTATTTGTGTGATTAGTGGATCTATCTCCCCTACACACTCCAAGGAACTTGAGGGCCATGGTGTTTGCTAACCTTTTTATCTCTAGGACTGAATATAGAGATTGGCACATAGTAAGTGCTTAATAAACATCTGTTAAAGAAATAGTAGCTGAAAAGAGCAAAGAAGAAAGAGAGGGAGGGAGGCAGGCTGGGGAGGAGGGAGGGAGCAAGCAGAGGAAAAAGGGAGGGAAGGAGGGAGAGACAAAGGGAAAGTCTCTGATTTTCAGCAAGTCCTTTAACCCTCTTCTCCTCAGTAAACTTTATAATGGAAATGTTTGAAATGCCCGAATAACCTCATTGGGTTGATGGTATACAATGCGGTCTGGTTGTTGTTATTAGCACTGCCCAGTAACTATTTCTCTGTGCCTCACAGTTTTGTATTTTGACAGTCAGTAGATAGTGTCAGTTTTACCCAACACTGTCACTCACTGTTTAGTGGGTGTGATTTCTTTCCTCAACCAGATTTTAAGAACTGATAGGTAAGGACTATCGCTAGGATGTTCGAATCCCTTGCCTTCCGGCACAGTGCTAGACAGAAGGAAGACAGATCCTCAGCACACTGTTTCTGTACCAGAGCCAGCTGAGTGCCCCGGCAGGCGTGCACAGCTTTCATAGGCAGAGGGGGACTGAGGTGTTTGGGGGTGTGAGAGTGGGAGCATAGAGCGAGAATTACTTTCCTTTGGATACGTGTGTGTGCACACGCATGTGTATGTAATCTGGAGATCTAATTGGCTATTTAGCAATCCGTGAATTGAGCAGCTTCCCCTCCACAGGGCTGCTTTGTTTCTGCCGTGTACACTCTCACCAGCAGCACCTGCGGGGTCCCATCTCTCTGCACCCTGGAGCTGACCCGACTCGCTGACTTTTGCAGGTTGTTTAGGGATGATTAAGATTGTCAGTAATTTTATGAAAGGGCCACCTTTCTCTTCCCAGGTTTCACAATCCCAGGGTTAAAAGAAGGTGAAGGGACTAGCCAAGAACACACACACGCATAACCCACAGGCACAGACAACAGTGTGGTGATGGCCAGAGGGAAGGGGAGGTGGGGGCTGGGTAGAGGTGACCAAAGGGGAGAGGAAAATGGGGACATGTCTAACAGTGTCAACAATAAAAATAAAGAAAAAAAAACTGGGTCACAAGCCAGTCAGGAAACAGAATTTCTCTGATTCTTGCGATCCGCAGTTGCTGGGTCTTCAGCCCCACCTCCAAGTTCCTTCCAACAAACCCTGGGTGTTTCACCTGCATGCACGGCAAAGGCCTCTCAGTGACACAGGGTGCGACCATTTCCTTCTCCGTTGTGCTGTCTTAGGTCCCCACTGAGGCCACCAGTGCCCCACTGCCACCCATGCCATAGCTGTTGCTGAGAATTATGTCACATCTGTCTTGCACTGACAACAACTCACAGATGTTTTAGTGAATCAGCTCCTCCTTCAGATTTTTTTTAAAGTTCTGGTAGTGTTTTTTTTTTTAAGATTTTATTTACTTTATTTATTTTTAGAGAGGGAAGAGAGGGAGAAAGAGAGAGAGAGAAACATCAATGTGCGGTTGCTGGGGGTTATGGCCTGCAACCCAGGCATGTACCTTGACTGGGAATCGAACCTGCGACACTTTGGTTCACAGCCCGTGCTCAATCCATTGAGTTACGCCAGCCAGGGCAGATTTTTTTTATCAATATAGGTTTGCTATTGAAATTTCAAATGTAGAAGACTAAAGAGTAAAAAAATGAAAGGCCTTCACTGCTTCCTCACACATTTTGTTTTATACCAATATTTCCATATACATATTTGTGTATATATATATATGACTCTAATAAATTCTACATTCCACATAGTCCAGCCTTTGAATAAAGTGAGATTCAAGGAAATATAGTACATAAAAATGCTAATTAAGAAGCATTTCTAATCCTTGCACCCATCTCTAGAAAGCCCTTAAAGGTGCCCCAATCACACCATGCACTATGCTTTCCTAGGCACTCCAGGGGCTCTGACACGCTAAGTCACAAAACTTTCTCCAGCCCCAGTTTGTGCATATTTTTCTCCTCTCTCTTCTCCTTAACCTTTAGCTCTTTATTATGTAAACTACCCTGGTTTCTCACTAAATCCTCCTAACTCTCAGGCAGATCTCTTTATATGCTCCTGACTCAGCACCTAAAATGAGGGGTGAGGGGAGGCGAGACTCACTTTGGTGTGTGGAGAGAGAAGAGGGCAAAAACAAAGGCTGGAATAATCATATATATCCACAAATCTTATTCCATCTACCTCTTACACATTTTAACTGTGGTGTTTTTTATACCCATGGGATCACACCACCTATACTAAACAGCAACTGTTTTTTTGATATTTAATGTTGCTATATGGCTACTGTGTCCATGATCTATTGCTGCATAAAAAATTGTCCCAAAATTTAAAACGCTTAAAGCAACAGACATTTATTATCTCACAGTTTCTGTGCATGAGTTTCAGATGCAACTTACCCAGGTGACTGGCTCACAGTCTCTCATGAGGCTGCATTCAGCTGTTGGCTGGGCCTGTGGTCTTATCCGACAGCTTGACTGGGAGTGGGGTGGGAATTGCACGTGGCTGTTGGCCTTGCCACATGGGCCTCCTGCAGGGTCACTTGAGCACATGGCGGCTGGCTTTCCCTGGGGTGAGTGACCTAAGAGGGAGTGAGAGAGAGTGAACCCAAGATGGAAACCACATCCTTTTTGTAACCTAATTTTGGAAGTAACAACTCGGCACTTCTGCCACATTCTGTTCATGAGGAGAGAGTCGCAAACCCAGCTCCGGTTGAGGAGCAGGGATCACACGAGAGCATCAGTGCCAGTAAGCGGGGACCAGTGGGGACATCAGCGCATGCCCACCTGATTCTTTTCAATTACAGCACACTATTCCAAAGTTTGAAGGGGCTAGATGTACTTTTTAACCCTCAGCCATGATTTCTCATTTATTTTATTTTATTTATTTATTTTTTTTTCAATGTGTGGTTGCTGGGGGTCATGGCCTGCAACCCAGGCATGTACCCTGACTGGGAATCGAACCTGCGACACTTTGGTTCGCAGCCCGCACTCAATCCACTGAGCTACGCCAGCCAGGGCTTATTTTATTTATTTATTTATTTATTTATTTATTTATTTATTTTACTTCCTGCCTTTTGTTTGATTGGTTCTTCTTTTTTCTCCAGTGTTTTAAAATGTATCCATTGCATTTATGTGTATTAATTAACATTTTACCAGGATATGTAAGTTGCTGCCTACTCAACCCGGAGAAGAAGACAAGATTCTCAGCGTGCTTTTACTCCTGATCGACCTCTTCGTTTTCTTAAAATTATTTGAACTCTTAGGTCTAGATCTGCGCTGTCCGATGTGGTGGCACCAGGCACATGGAGCTACTGAGCTCTGGAAACGTGGCTGGTCTGAATGAAGATGTGCTTTATGTAGCCAATGCACACTGGGTTGCAGAGACAGTGTGACAAAAAGGTAAAATGTACCATTTGCACTTTTTATGCTCACTCTGTTTTGACCATATCACTGATTCCGATGTGCAGTCAGGGCTGAGACCACTGCTGGCTTTCAAATACGCAGCAGTGGGAGAGGAAGAGGAAACGGCCACCTCTTATCAACGGCAAACATACCTATACTATCTGAAAATCAGGACGAACTAGTGAATACTCATTTACCCTTTTAAGATAAATCTTTAAAAAAAATACAGTAGATCCTTAGATATGCTGGTTAGTTGGTTCCAGTTTGTCTGGGCTAAGGGACAGAAGGCGTGTGGGGTCTGAGAATGGCTTTTGCAAATGATTTCACATTAAATTCTAAACCAGAGCAAAGATTCCATAACCTAACCCTGGCCCCTGCTGCTTTTATAACTATGGCTTTAGTCACCAGCTTTTAAACCTTGAAAATGTATTAAATATTTTATTTATTTATTTGTTGAGAGAGGGGAAGGGAAGGAGAAAGAGAGGGGAAGAATCATCAATGTGAGAGAGAAACATAGATCAGTTGCCTCTTGTACTCTCCCTGACCAGGGGATCGGACCTGCAACCTGGGCATGTGCTCTCACTGGGAATTGAACCAGTGACTTTTCAGTTTACGAGATGACTCCCAGCCAACTGAACTACACAGATCAGGGCAGAAGCTTGTTTTTTTCTTTCTTTCTTTCTCTCTCTTTTTTTTTTTTATAATGGTGTCTCCGCCTCTCTGCCCATTTAACGGATGCTAACTGAAGACTGAGGACACGGGTGAAAAGTTTTGTAACCTGAAAACCAAGTGTCAAGAAAGCCTAACTCAAACCCAGTTTTCAGAACATGTTTAGACAAACATGAGAAAAATCAGACTCTAATTTCAAGTGCCTGCCACTCTTTTGGAGGGTGGGGGTGGTGGGGAGAGGTTCTATAGCAACTGTAATTATCAAAGGGGATTTAATAAACAGTCACTTATTTATGTGCTAAGACCTTGTGTAAATTAAGTAACATCCCTTAGAGATGACAAGAGTCTTAGATATTTTTTTCTTCTTTTTATTGTATTTTTTTTCCATCACCATTTATCCCCCCATACCCTCCACCACTTCCACCCACCCTCTTCCCCGCAGTCACCACACCGCTGTCCACGGCCATGAAGGGTCTTAGATATTTTGCTAGAAACCAACACTCACATCAACAATGATCTAGAAACTCAACCACCTACATGACCGAGACAAGTAATCGAACACAGATGACATACGGTAATGGAATGCTGCAGCAGTTAATTAAACCTTGTGGTATTGATCACTGTGCTTTCAGTTACTAAAGGTCTTTCGACTTGACCACAATTTTTCTTGAATTCCAACAGCCCATTTACAACAAAGTCCAACTTTTAAATTTAGAAAACTACATGAATGAGACCTGGTTTTATAGGTTAGGTTCAAAAGCAAAAACCGCCATTATGTGAAAGCCCAGAGGGAGTGTACATGAACTAATTTCTTTTCTAATTTTTGTACTCAGACAGGGGGATATTTAAGCATTTAGCCACCGAAGGACCTGTGTGTCATACCTTTCATGTACTGTGTGTCATCCTTTAGCAAACGTATCTTCAAACACCTTCTTTCAAACTTCCTCTGTACCGGGATCCTGAGGGGCAGGCAGGAAGTATTCCTGACCCCACATCACAGGGGCTGCTGGTCAGGAGGCTTTTGGCTGTAAGTAATGGACAAGTCATTTCACACAATAAGAAACTATTATCTTCCACAATTGCAAATAGAGACAAAACAAGTGTTTGTACAGAGGGGAGGAAGTCAGTCAGAAATCACTACCTGACGAGATGGCATTTACACATCTATCAGTTACCATGACTTAATAAGAGCCTCAAAACAGCTCCAATAGATGAACAGGGCTAGACCTGGTCACGTAAAAGGGTATGCTGAGTGTAGACAAAGAAGATTTTCCACAGAAATGCAAAAGAATTGTTTATCTCCCCAAAGGAGTCATATAATAGGTATTCGTTAAGCCATATGGCCATAAGAGAGAAAACATTCATACTGAAAACAGTTTTTAAGGGGAAATTCTAAAGTTTTGCAACTGCTGGATCACAAGTTATCTTTTAAAAGAAAGCACTTGAGAACCAAAAAGAGAGTCAGCTTGAGGCTCAAATACTAGAGATAGTGTCTGCACAGCACAACAGGCTCAGAGCGATACACTTGCAAAGAGGAAGGTGTCCCGGTTACAATCTGAGCAAGCCAGAGGATGGCCCAGGAGTGCCCTGAGCTTGGGTGAAGCTGCTGAAACCAGACGGCGACCCCAGAAGGTCAGAGTCAGGGTCCTACTGATCCCTCTCATGCAGGTGTTGGAGATCTGAGCAAAGCCAATCAGGTCAAAAAAAAGTCCAAGAGCACTCTGAGGTCTGAAGTCAAGCAAAAGGGACATTTGCACGACAAGCACTTTAAACACACATCCTATTCAATCTGTAACAACACGAAAGAGAGTGTTCTGGGTATCTTCCACTTGCCTCTTCAGGGCCACTCCCACCATTCTCCACCTTCCTATGAGCCCAGGACTGTATCAGTGGTTCTCCAAGTGTGGCCCCCTGGCCATGTTCTTCAAGTGTGGGAACATGTTGTGACGGAAAATCCAACCCTCCTCCGCCAGCTTGATTCGGAAGTCTGCCTTTCAGCAAGACCTGCAGGTGATTCTGATGCAGGCCCAAGTCCCACAGCCAGTGAGCTTCATCGACAGCCTCTCTTGCCCTCTGGATTCAGGTTGGGTTCATCAACACAAAAGCGCCTGAAGAAGGTGAGAGGGGGAGGTGCATGAGCTCAGGTTACTTGTTCTCTGAGCTTCCCACCTGCACAGTCACATCAGGCTTCACAAAAGGTGTCCCTTCCTGTCGGGCTGGCATCTCTTTCTGAGTTCTGGTAACTGACCCTGTCCTTCCGGTCTTCAGATCTAGGAGTGGACGTGGACCCGTTTCTACCCTTGAGGTATTGCGCTATCCTTGCGGCTTCCTTACCCTTTGCCCAGGGCTTTGTAAACAGCCTTTTTATTAAATTTTGCTGAACTCTTCTCAGATTATTTATTTTAAGTGCGTCACTGGTTTCCAGCCAGATCCCGTCTTTTCTGCCGTTACTTCCATTTTGATAAGGAAGCAATTTCAGTGAACAAGCCCAAACTTGCCCAGCAAGAAGAAAAGATGGGCTTTGTTGACCCCAACAAATAAATAGCCAGATGGTTCTCCAGCAAAATGAGCTTATTTGGGAACAAAGAATTGCATTTTGGGGCAAGGAGTGAATTCCTGCCAGTACGGAAAACAGAGGATTAGAATGCTCTTTAATGGACTTGGGAGGAGCTGTGGTAAAGGAAGAGTGAGTGCATTGGAGGGAACTGAAAGTGCGAAGTGTAGTGACTTTCCATTGGCTAAGCTATGGCCGTCTCTCATTGGCTGAGCTATTACTGGACCAGGAGGAATCTCTCCTTCTTCCTGTTGACGTAGTCAAGTGGTTATACTTACCATCAGACAAGTAAGGTAGTCTCTTCCTGTTGGGATCAGTAGTGTGTGAATCCTCTCTTCTAGCCTCCTGATTTCATCTTAAATGAGGTGTCTGTTTATTAATTTTTATAGGCTGGAATCAGGGGTGTCAGGACACAAAGCCACAACTCTTTAATCATATGGTTGGTCTTTCTGATGTGGCCAGCTCCCCATCCTGGGTCATCTTGATAACATAAACTATCAGTTTGCCAGGATTTGACAAATGGGTGGGTCAGGAGCTGATCACCAATCAAATATTACCCAACTGCTTATTATGTGGAGTCTATTTTATCTACCTATCTGTCTGTCCTCAGGGAGAGTAAGCTTTGAATGAATAATGAAGAGATATGAAAGACATTCTTGTATTAAAGACTAAATATTGAAGGAAAAAAGAAACAGTACTTCACAAGTTAGTTTATAGGTTTGAAATATTCTAATCTAGAATTTCAAAGAACTTTTCTGGAACTCAAAAGAAAAAGATTTTAAAGTTTATCCAAAAGTATAAACTGACTAGTAGAGCCAAATAATATTTGAAAAAGATAAAAAATGATGGGAAAGCATTCCTAACCAAGTGCATACACAAACACATTGAAAAAAACAGTTAAAATTTGTATCATAAAACTAGAATTAACATACAAATCCATGGATATAAAATAGCAAAAAAGCAAATTAAATTACATAAACTAACCCAACTTATTGTAAAGAAAGTATTATAAATCAATTAGAGAAGAATCAGTTAATAAAGGGACTCAGACTTGGACATTAGGAGAAGTGAAAAAACATTAAAGAAAATAAATAAGAAATCATGACTGTTAGTTAAAACAGTAACTGTAAAGAAGAGAAACAAAACAAAATAACAAAACACCACAAAATAAGATATATTTTTCCTAACAAATAAGAAAAAGCTTTTTAACACTGAAGTAAATTTAAAATATCACAAAAGAAAACATGAATCAACCATCTTAAAATCTAGTAAAAATAACTAGAAGCCTACCAAACTTATGAAAAATATCTAAGACTGAAAGTGCAGTTTTTTCTTAATGGATAAATATTTTACAGAACTCAATAAGAAAAACACCAATGTTTTTATAAAACAATCTGTAAAAGATAATGGCTGACAATGAAATTACAAAAGACCAAAAGAAATATTTTTAAAAAGAAAAATATTCAGTCGAAACATCCAAAAAATGCAAATCTAACAAAAGAAGAATATGTTCAGGACCTTGAAGTAGATAAATTCTCTTTAAAATGACACAAAAGCATTAACCATAAAGGGAAAAAATGGATACTCTGGAGTCTATTAAAATGAATTTCTTTTATTCATCAGAAACAGGAAGAAGGCAACCCAAAAAGTAGAAGATATATATTGTATTACAAAGGGCTCAAGTCTGGATTATAAAAATGACTTATTCAATTCACTGAGACAACTTAATTTTAAAAAATGGACAAAGTACTGAAACAGACTTGTTTCAAAAGAGGATTATCTCTCAATAGCCAGTAAACAGGAAATGTTGTTCAACCTCATTAATCAAAAGAAATGCAAATTAAAGCCTCAATGATATATCACTACACAGCCAAGTAGCTAACATAAAAAAGACTGGCATTAGCAAGTGTTAAGCAAAATTTGGAGAAACTAGAACCCTTACACATGCCTGGTGGGGTATAAAGCCATACACCCCTTCGGAAACCACCATCTGGCTGCGGCATCGGAGCTGAGTACAGGCACACCCAGCAACTCCACTTTGGCGGGGGGGGGGGGGGGGGGGGGGGGGGGGGGGGGGGGGGGGCGGGGGGGTGCCTACCAGCAGGTGTCCACATGGTCAAACAGGAGATGGGGAGAAGTGCTCGTTAATCCAAAACTGACAACGGTCCACAAGTCCCTTAGCAGCAGAAAGGGTAAGTACACTGTGATATACCGCAGTTATAAAATAGAATCCTACACCACAATGAGAACACACAGAACAAATCTGCTGCTATTAGCTAAGCATGGTGGCTATTCTTGTGGTGATAAGGACTAGAAGAGGAATGCGGAAGCCTTCTCCAGGTGGTGGGTTTGTTCTCTTTCTTATTAGTAATGCTAGTTACTCAGGTGAGATCCTTTTGTGATAACCAGACACTCTTCTGTATGTATCTTTATGCTTCAAAAAAAAAAAGGTTAAAATAATAATCAGAAGCATGTTATGGCTTCTAAATTGATGGCTCTCAGTGTTGGCAAGGGTACAATAAAATGGATGCTTTCATACATTGTTGGCAGAACTGTAAGTCGGTTCAACCCTCCCAGAAAGCAAACTGGCAATAAATGCATAAAAATATGTAAAAGTCTGTGCTCTTGGACTCATTCATTTTACCTACACGAGTCTATCTTAAAGTAATAATCCACTCAGAAAAAAAAGGAAAAAATTTATGACAGGATACCAAACAACTTACATACAAACAATCCCAACTATTTTAAACACAGTTAAAAAAAACTGAAAGGGAATATACCAAAATACGCTTATCATATGCTGAATGTTTATATCCTCCCCCCTCACTGCCCCCACCCCCCAATTCATTCAAAGCCTTCATCCCCTAGTGTGAGGGTCTTTGGAGATGGGACCTTCCACGCAGATGCGGCCTTGAAGGCGGAGCTTTGCTGATGAGATTTTGCTCCCTCAAAAGAAGAGGAAGAGGTAGGAGAGCTCCCACTCCGCTATGTGAGGATACAGGAAGAAGGCGCCCGTTGTTAAAAATCATTTTACACGACAAGCCAAGAAGAGACCTCACTAGACCTGGGCTGTGCTGGCACCCTGATCTTGGACTTCCTGGCCTCCAGAATTGAGAAATAAATGTTCGTTGTTTAAACCACCCAGTCCATGGTACTGTAAACAGCAGTCCGAGCAGATTAAAACAATGATCAGTAGTCATATCATAGTTTATGACATTATAGGTGATTTTTAGCCATAATTTTCAGTCTTTTCCAAGTTTCCACAGCTTTATGAATTACTTTTTAATTTGTATAAAGCACAATCAGTCATGAATACATCACTACATTCCCATTGTAAAAGCCACACAATAGAGAGATATACAGTAAAACTTAAAATCCCACTTTCCCACATTCTCCCATCAGTCCCCCTTCCCCAACTTTGGTTCCTCAAAGATAAGCACCAATAAAAGTTTATATATGTATTTTTCCAGGTATTTTACTTTGCATTTACAAAAATGCATACATATGTAAGAAAATAAGCATATACAGAAGTTTGGTGTTGCTTTTTAAAGAATTACTGCTTACACACAGCCTTAGGGAAACTGGCTACTCCCAGTAGGGTGTCCTGTTTGCCCCATACGATGATGTGAAGGGTTGCATAGCTACACAGTAGTACTTTATACAACATAAAAACAGCTTGGTACCAACTATCCTATACCTGGACCTTCACATTTTTCATTCCAGCTTAGCCTCCCTAGGTTTATGTCTTCATCACCTTGAATTTCTTGAACATATTGTTCTGTAAAATGCTTTAAAATAAAAAAACAGCAAATAATAAATATGTTTACATGTCAGTATGTGGAAACCTACCTCCTTCTTTTCTACGTAGTATTTCATAGTACACATTACTTTCATAGTTAAAATTTTGAAAAGTGAAAAAAATGGAAAAGTCTAGTTATTTTATTTTAAAGGAGTTCAAGTGCAAATTTTTATTTCGACTCAAGGTTCCTAATGCGTTCTTGTCTGCTCATTAGCGATGGAGCAGGAAGTCTTTGTAGCCTCTGTTTAATTTTTCATCAAAGCTGGCTCGTGGAAGGGTGCCTCAGTGACCTAGAAGACAGCCTCATACTAAATGCTACATCAATAAGAACTTCTGTTTTGCACAGTGGAAAAACAAATAATTTAGAAGCTCCCTTGAGGAAACTTGCTTTTCACACAAAATAAATTATTTGTCTTAGTGTCAAAGGACTCTCCAAATTTTTTTGTAAACATCTTTCATGCCCAGAAAACAGCGGTGAGTTGGAGATTTTATGACTCTTGATTGCCCCGTCACCCCAGCTCTAGCTGAAACCTTTGGTTATACTTAGTTCCATATATTGCTATAGGCTGTCTTATGTCCCAACCATTTCAGGCCTCCTTAACTTAAGTATTTAAGCTTCTTGCCCCTCACATTCGGCAATTTCCTGGAAAACAAAGATTCTTTTGTCTCTGTGCAGACAAAACAGAGCCCGGGCACCCACCTGGCTCCGTCTCATCGGGAGCTGCAGGCTGATTCCAGCAGCCAAGAGTAAGTAGAGGGAATTCTAATTCTTTTCTACATAGAATTTTGTAGTACACATGTCTTTTATAATTACATTTTTGAAAAGGGTAATTACTTTATTTTAAAGGAGTTTAAATGCAAATTTTCAATTTGACTCAAGTTTCCTAATGTGTTCCTGTCTGCTCATTAGCTATGCATGGAGCAGGAAGTCTTTTTAGCCTCTTACCGGAATCTCTCAAATATCCTTAGTGGGTATGCACAGTTCTCCAAATGCTCCTTCCTTGGTCCTCTGCGTCCCCTACTCTTCTCCCAAATCTGCCCCAAAGCTTCTCTGCCTACAGCTCACCCTAGTCCTTCTTTCTGAAGGCCAGTTCCCATCCTCGCTTCTCTGTTCTGCCCAGCAGATGACCTCTGATCCATGGTTTAGGACCCTGGAATGGGGCAGAGGTGGAAGGGGACTAGCCCATCACATAACACCAGGACCAACCTAGCAGGAAGGGAGAAGGCATGAGAGGTGGAGTAAGATGTAAATACATTTGCTTAATAATTTTTTGTACCTGTTAAATACACCCACAATAAGTATATGTGTCAGATCAACAGTTCATGTGCATTGCTGTGTATTGAAGCAGGGATTATTTTTGCTAACTCAAGGAAGAGGATTTTTTGAGGTTTGTTCGTTGGTTTGCTTCTCAGGAAGAGGATGAAAGGAACACTTACTGAGTTCACAATACCCTGGAATGCCCCTTCCACAGGTTATTATGTCTGGCTAGCACGGCAACCCTGAGAGGAGTGTGTGTCATCTCCATATCGTCTGTGAGGAATATAAGAGGTGGGGAACAGGAGAGGCACCTTTGGTCTCTCTGGCTAGCTCCTAAGGGCACTGTGTGCCCTAGGAATTGTCCTGTTAATCCCCCCATCCACAAAGGTGACTTCTCTGGCCACTGCTGATCGGGCCAGAGGTGTGAGCATACGCCATGAGGTGCACTGATCTGATTTTCTCTCGCAGGAACATGGAATGGGGGTTCTGAGGCAGGGGGCTGGGCCGGTACCTTGCAGAACAATGAGCCCTCTCCCAGAGTGCGTGCTGGTGTCCAGAGCATCTTTGTTCACGGACTGCCATGGTGGGGTGGGTGGTGCTGAGGGTTTACACTCAGCTACAGAAGCTGGAGAAAGTTAATGTCCCTCCTTGCAAAAGGGCTGAGAGATGGAGAAGCCTGATGGGGGTTCATAGGGTCAGGAAGGGGAGACACAGAGCAAACCGGCTGACATGTTCGGGGTACGGAAGGAGAAGAATCCTTGATGAGCAGCTGCTGGTACATACACAGGCACACACACCAGACCACAAGCTCCTCCAGAGCTGGGACCAGCTCTCTCGTTCACGGCTGCATTTTCAGTGCACTGACTAGGGCTGCATTTGACATATAAAAAACACCCAGCAAATAGTTTACTTAATCCACGCATTACACCTGATCCGTTCCTGACTTCCATGCTATTTTCATGGTCTCATGGTGCCTGGCACAATTCTAGAGAAACTCAGGAAAGTCCTGCTGGACCAAGGATGGAAATCACACATAAAGGGCCCCCGTGAAACTCAGCTCATCATCCTGTGAGGACCAGGATGTCTGCTGGCCGTTCGCATGGGCTGAAGGGACATAGACCTTCAGGCAGCATGCTCCAGCCCAGCGTGTGTAAGAAGAGAGCTGAAAGCTTCTAAGTCCAGTCCTGTTCTCTCCTAATTAGTTCTTCTGACAGGGAAAACAAAGCTTCCCTGACCGTAGAGAATGCTTCTGTTCCTGTGACACCACACGTTAAATCACAAATGACATCTACTTGCTCCTGGGTTAATGTTATTTTCTGGGTCCGTTCCATAAGGTGGTTTGCCTTAATCATGCTCACGGTCCCCAGTCGGCCTGAGACAGGTCCTGGCTCTCTGCGGGCGCCCTGCCCCTACAGCTGCCAAGAGGGAGAGCCGCCGGGGACTGACTTGGACGGCCCAAATACCGTCAGAAAGGACACGCTGAGGGAGGAGGCAGGGGAGATGAGACAAGCTCTCCCTCTAGCCTCTCTCAGTGAATCATTTTGGAACTGCACCATCAGACAGAGGGTCACTTCGGTTACGGCTGTCAGACCCCGCTCCTCATCCCCAACACTTGCACGAGGGTTGATGGTGGCTCCTAACTAGCTATCCTAACCCATGCATTGTTTGATCTATCACTTTTAATAACGAGCTAATAAAGGGACGCAAGTGGCATGAGAGTCCGTAGCCATCGACAACCAATACTGGAAAAGCACAATTGGAAAAGTGAATAATAACTTTAGCTGCCACCTGTATATTTCTCCTTCACCTTAATTTCTTTACTTCTGCAGCACTTTTAATAGATGGGAACCTCACCATGAATAAATCGCTAACTTTGGGTACTCAGCTAGTTAGCGGCGAAGCCAGAACTCAACCTCAGATCTCTCGACTTCCAAGTCATGGCTTTCCACACTGTGGCTGCTTCCCTGTCTTTCCTCTCGAAGAATGGCTCGCTATATAAATTCGTGTTCTTGACTATGTTATATTGCTAAATAAGCACTGTCTTTAAGAGTCACAAATTCACAGAAAGCCAAAGATAAATCAGCAGCCTGCAGAAGACAGTTGGTAGCTTTGATTTGGTAAATCACCACACGATGTCAGACATTTACCCAAGGATGAGTGATAGCCTCATTTCTAAGGAGAGCCGAGTCGGATGCATCGAACAGATGCAGCTCGGATTCACAGCATGCCAGCCCTGGCTGGTGGGGCTCAGCTGGTTGGGGTGCTGTCCCATAACGGAAATGTCGTAGGTTCCATCCTCAGGCTACGTGCATAACATCCCTGGTTTGAGCACAAATGGGAGGCAACCAATCGATACTTCTCACTCACACAGATGTCTGTCTCTCTCCCTGCCTCTCTCTCTAAGAAAGCAATGACAAAAGTGTCTTCAGGTATGGATTAAAAAAAAAAAACAATTATAGCAAGCCGAGTCCTCTGCCTGGGGAGCCAGGGCCCGGCACGTTTTTAACCAGCATCGTGGGGTCCAGGTCACCAAGTGGTTCAGTTTCACAAACAGCAAAGTTCACTTTTCTCCTTGGCTGACTGCTGCCAATTTTTTAAAGAGTCTTCTGTTTTTCTTTTTTTAATTTATAGATTTTAGAGAGAGAGGAAGGGAAGAAGGAAGGGGGAGAGAGAGATAAGAAACATTGATTTGTTTTTCCATTTATGTATTCACTGGTTGACTCTTGTGTGTGTCATGACCAGGGATTGAACCTGCACCCTTGGCGTATCAGGACAACCCTCCAACCAATTCAGCTACGTGGCCAGGGCCCTGCCAAAATTTAAAGCTGGCAGCTGAGGTGGCCAAGCAGATGTCATTCCTTCACCAGCTCCCGACAGAAAGTGAAGCGGTGAACTCAGTGACCCTCTACCTCACTCCAGAAATTTCCAAGACCTTAATAATTAACCCCAACTCTCCCTCCCTTAAACTGCTCACCCCTGACGGACAGAGGGGAGTGTATGTTTGCTTGAACCGCCCAAATGATTGCTTATTCTTTCCACTTGCCTGGGCAGGTTCTGAAAGCACAGATATCAATTACCAACAGGAAGTGGCGGCTTCCCCCCCCTTACCTCTTGGTTTCATCGTTAAAAGTGTATCGAGACTGGAGGGATAGTCCAATGTCCAGAGGCTGAGATGCACACACAGCTGGAGCGAATGGGGGAGAAAGGCCCGGAGCTGTGCAGACAACTACAGGTGGAAGGGCTTGAAGGACAGAAACACAGCGGGAAGAAATGTTTTTCAACTTCAGTTTAAAAATTCTAGTATTTTTCACCCAGCAGTTCTACTTCTGAGAACTCACTTTTATATTAGTTGGAGGCCACCCTGAGAAAGAGAAGCCCCTCTTGAGTATTTAGTGCAGGGGCACTCCAGAGCGGAGTGCCCTCAAGAAGTCTCTCCAGCCCTGGCTGGTGTGGCTCAGTGGACTGAGCGCCGGCCTGTGAACTGAAAGGTCTCAGGTTCGATTCCCAGTCGGGGCACAGGCCTGGGTTATGAGCCAGGCCCCCAGCTGGGGGCGTGCAAGAGCCAACTGACCAATGTTTTTCTTGCATATTGATGTTTCTCTCCCTCCCTCCCGCTCTCTCTAAAAATAAATAAGTGAAATCTTAAAACAAAACAAAAATGAACAAACCCAGCTAGGAATGCTGGCATGGGGCCTAGGAGCTCAGGCTGTGGGTGTACTCCTACCCTGTGACAAACAGCAGAACCCAGGGGGGACAAGCACTGGATCTGAGGACTCGCAGGCCCAGGGAAGCAACCTGGAGTGAAGTGATACGTGTTTCAGGAGGTAAATGCTCACGAATAGGTAGACAAAGTCATAGGGGCTTGTACCTAATCACAAAGAGTGAGTTTGGATTTAAGAGAAGTGAGATCATTAGGAGCATTCCAGGAGAAGAAGTCCCAGAAAATGTAACTGAAATACATTATAGGTATAATAAAAGCTCAAGTCAGGAGAAATAAAAATAGTCTGCCTATTTGTAAATGCTGAGGGAAATAATCCTAGGGGAAGCGGGAAAACGAGTCACGACAAACTGCACGTTACAGCTTACTTTTTCACAAAATGAGCTGGGCCTCACTAATAACACTAGACAGTGAAAATAATCCCCTGAGATGTGACAAGGGTGGGAAGAAGTGACAAAGAATGACAGAAATCGTATCCTGTATCTCACCACAGGTCCGGGCGCTTGTCCAGTACCTGCAGGCCCTGCTGCCAGCATCCTGATGGACGACAGAAAATAAAGACTGAGACGGACGAAGGGACAGTCCCACAACAAGTTGTAGTGCAGCTGTGGTCTAGGCCTTTGGGGACATGATCAGGACGAGATGCATTTCAGTTGCACTCACAGGCAACTCCGAGAGAGGACTATCAAAGGACAACCCCATTGTTCTTGAGCCAAGAAAAGCCTAAACAAACAAAAGCTGTGAAGTACAGATCCATGGATCAATCACTAAGGAGATGGGAGGTCAGAGAAAATCTTAGCGTAAGGCCAAGTCTTGGAATGGGATATATTTAGATAAAACACAGCTAATTACATTGCTCTATTTTTCTCCTCTTGCTGCAAAGTGGTACATGGTAACCACTGGATTTTTAGAACCCCTGAACTTCTCCCTATTCCCAGAATTCTATGAGCCTGTGCTACCTTGGTAAAGCAGTTGGTGTTCTGTGGGAGGCAGGAGCTGAAGGATTGTTAGGGTTAAGAGCAGATGTAAACTTGATATCTAGTCGGCAATTGTCTTGTCATCAATCGCCACGAAAGAATCCTAATGGTAAGGGAGATTGCTCTGCTCTGCTCTGGCCACAGCCCATGGCCCTGGAGCCCCTCACACTGTTTGCCCCAGAGGAACTTAACTCCCATTGGCTGCAGTGCTTTGGACCACACTTAGCACCTGACCCCAGTACAGTCAATCTCTAAACTGGTCAGAAGTTTAGGGGGCAGCTTGGCCCAAGAAATATTGTCCAAATGAGGGTGATGATGAATCAACAGACTCTTGCTCTTTTTGAGGCTTTGATTATAGACGTATTCAGGGAGGATTTAGTCCTGATTGTTCTAACGATGACACTGTTGTGGAGCAGGAGACTTCCTGATACCAGAAAAGGCAGGCGCTCTCTGGGTGGCCCAGCTCTGCAGTGCGGTTTTGCAAGGGGCTCCTGAAAGCCTCATCTGAGTCTTTCTTTGCCCCTCCCAATCACTTGCTAGCCATTTAATATCTTGTAGTAAGTCCTTTCCTGCTTAAACTGGTTAGAGTGGATTCTGTTCTCTGAAACTGGCCCCTGACTGACACAAATGTAATTCCTGCATTAAAGGCATTGTGGCGTTTTGAGAAGACAGGCTTTGTTTAAGTCCCTGAGAACAATGCCATCGTTTAGGTACACATACAGGACACCAGAGGCACGGAGGCGTGAGCTCCTAACCTCGAGGGTGCCAAGGAGTGACTCACAGGGAAGGTAGCGCTGAAACCTGAACACTGTGCATAGGAGGTCCCCGGGAAGACAAGGAGAGGAGGGCATTCCAGTCCGAGGAACTGGCAAAGATCCAGAAGGTGAGAAAGGAGGGTTGGAGAGCTGAGCTGAGGGGCAAGAACAACGAGAGAAGAATCCAGCCAGGCTGCAGTCGCAAATCAAAGGCCCATGTGTGTTACACGGAACTGTAAAGAATTTCAGGAATAACCTGGTTCAGCCCATTTATTCACACATCCAAAAGCTGAAGCCAGAGAGATGAAATGGCCAGCTCAGTACCAACGACTAGCTTCAGTGTCCATGCCAGAGCACAGGCCTCCTGACTCCCTGGCCATGTCCTTCCAGGTAATGGATTCCCAATGTATCAGTGAAGGTCAATGTTACAGACCACAGAATGGGCTCAATGCTTGACTCGTTACCTTTGAGGCATCAAAAACTACGGGTCCAGCTAAATAGGGGAGTGGCCATAGATGGGTAAATAAGGGAAGAATTATTTTTATTGAATCCTTTATTCGTTCCCTTTATTTGTTTATTTGGGCAGAGCAAAATATTTCCTTACTGCTCTCAGCCACCTGCCTTTAGTTCAAAGAAAATATGGTCAAACCTGGGTAGGTGCCTGGAGCTGGGGGTAAGAGACCCAGCATATTTCCGGTGTGAGGCAAGGAGCCAGAGATGAGGAGGAGGCTGGAAATGGAAGAGCGAAGGGAATCGTTTGGGGGTGAGTGAGATGGGAGACTCAGGGCAGAAATCTTCAATAGGACCTCGGGGCCTTAGGAGCTCCTGGGGACCGAATTGACAGGAAAGTCTTCACAGGACAATGAATCATGCCAATTATTCAATTACGTGCAGTTATAAAAACTGGAATGAAGGTTGTGCCTCCCAGCAGCGGCTCCAGGGAGGCGGTAATTCAGAAATGGAACAGATCAGCTCAGTTCTTTGATGAGAATCCGATCAACCTCTCCCTTCATGAAACCGAGCCCGGGCCGTCCCATGCAGGAGGACTGGTTTAAAGTACAATTGGCGGATCTTGACAGCAAAGGCACAGCCTGCGAGCATGGAGCTGGGGGGTGGGCGGCCCTCGTCCCTCTCCCTGCTTTTGCCTGCTGACCCCCAGGACAGCTTGTGGGAATGTTCTCTTCCCTCCGAAGTGGGGAGAGCCCCACACACCCAACCTGTGTGTCCCCGCTGGAGAAGAGCTCTGCCAACTGCAGCACATTACACTGAGGGTGATTGCCTGTTCTTTACACGTCATCATGTAGGTATGTTAGCATGGAAGACTGAATCCTTTGTAAAAGTCAGAGTAGTTTCTCAGTTTCTCAGAGCCCTTTGCCTACCTGCGTGGTATGCAGCCTATTGTACTGTACTGATATCCCTTCTTTTCATGATTATCATTCTCGCTATCCTGTAAATTTTTCTAGAGCACAGACCAAAAGCTATGCATCTTCATGTTCTCAGTGCCCAGCACAGGGCCACTCAGAGTATTACCACTATTAAGTGAAATTATTCAATGAATGAGTGACATTTATTCAAGAAGGAGGGGGAATTCCCAGCCAGGGTACATTCCTGGGTTGCAGGCCATAACCCCCAGCAACCGCACATTGATGTTTCTCTCTCTCTCTCTCCCCCTCTCCCTCCCTCCCTCCCTTCCCTCTCTAAAAATAAATAAATAAAATCTTTAAAAAAAAAAAAAAAAAAAAAAAAAGAAGGAGGGGGAAAAAAAAACACCAGTATATAAAAACTGATTAGAACTCTATATTGAGAAATATGTGCATTTTAGCAAAATAGCAGAAGAAAGTTTGGAATTAATTCATAAAAAATGGAATGTATCATGGGATTTTTTTTCACCCATAAAATTATGTTCACTAGGAATTTTAAAACACTTTCATTATGAAATAATTCTAGACCTACAGAGAAGCTGCAAAAATAGTACATAGATTTCACACAAAGCATTCAACCCGTTTCCCCAAACGTTAACAACTTACATGACCATAGTGCCATTACAAAAACCAGGAAATTAGCACTGGTATGATACTATTAACTAAATTATACACGGTACTTAAATTCCACTCATTTCCTCCCCAATGTCCTTTTTCTGTCCCAGGATCCCGTTCAGGGTTCCACATTGCGTTTGGTTGCCGTGTCTCCTTCCTGTCCTCCGCTGTCCTCGAAGCTCACCTGTGCTACAGCGCATGGCAGGGTTTTTTTCCTTTTCAAGGAACAATGTTCCATTTCAAGGAACGACATCCTGTTGCATGTATACACCACGCTCTGCTTATCCATCCCTCAGTCAGTGGACACTTGGGTTGCTTCCGCGTGTGGCTGCCGTGAATAATACTGCTACGAACGGGGGTGTGCAAACAATTCTTCAAGACCTTGTTTCTAATTCTTTTGGATAAATACCCAGAAGTGCAATTGCTGGATCACATGGTAGTTCCATTCTTTAATTTTATGAAGAACCTCTATACAGTTTTCTAAGACAAAATTCTTAACCCCTTTCCTCCTGTTATCTCCCTGTCCCGTTAGTGTTGTGAATCCTTCCTAACTGGTGCTTTCATGCCAGAACGACACACTGTGTCTCTCACACATGCTCACCGTAAGTTTGGCTGGAATTAGGGTTGGGGCTGGGGTGAGAGAAGTAAAGCTCTTATCTCCAATGCCAAAATTTTAATAGAGTGCCCATAAAATTCAGTCACTAACATCATGTTTTAATGCAATACTTTTTTAAAAAATATCAAAGTCAGCGCAAAAAATCATTAGGAACAATGCCAAATTTTTAAATTAAAAAGGTGTCTCACAGAGCCATATTGGAGCCCGAGGCAAAAGGAAAGCTCAGTAACACTCATCTTATCTTTGTTTAAGGCGTTGTGCTAAGACATTTTTTATCTTGATGAACGAGTTTGGCACCCCCTTAAACTTTACACCCAAGACAAGAACCTCCCTTGCCTTGCCCTACTTCTGGCCCTCGCTGTGAACTTCCTAGACTGTGTAGGACAATGATTTCAGACTTGCTTTATGTTTAAAAAATGCTGAGGACAGCAAGCTGCCTTTTGTCTGTTACGCCATCCCTGCCCCCTTTCACGCTCCTCCTCCACTGAATGCATCAGTTGTAGGCTGCTGTTTGGCATGCCCTTCCCCCACTTGATAACCCGCCAGTCATCCATCCAACCCAGTTTATCCACCACCTCCTGCTAGAGCCTTCTTCCACATCCCCAATGAGCAGTTACTGTTTACTTCCTCCTCGTTATATTAAAGCACCCAATGCATTCCATTACTATTACTTATTTATCGGTGTATTAAGAAAAGCAAAATGTTTGTCTTAAATTGGTTCCAGAATACCACTGAGGAGAAAACTGTCTTTATATTCTCTCTGAAGGCACAAGCCATTTTCACCTTGAGGTTAAAGGCAGGGTGACTCCATGAGGCCGGAGGCTTTGGGGATCGATGCATTTGTGTTTCCCCGTGTCCTGAGGTCCCTGAGAGCAGGGCTGCCTTCTCCATCCTCTAGCAGCGTGCGGTGGGCTTCCAGTAACTTTTGCACAGACCCTGGGCCCAGTGAGCTCACGCTGTTTACAGTCAGTGGAACAAAAGAGACAAAAAGTAACTATGAAAAGCTATTTGAAAGACAGGTTCTTTTACAAAACAAACTAAGAACTATGGGCAGAAATAACCGCGTGTCAACTTTGTAGTGTGAATACAGTTGGTGGTGAGGTAGGTGAGCCCTGCAGCAGAGAAAGAGGTCGGGGAGCCAACAGGACAGGAGGCGGGCTAAGGAGAAGCTGCCAATCACGCTGCCTGTCCTGGAACAGGGGCTGAGTTAGTCTGAGGGGGGAGGTTTGGGGTACAGGGAAATGATCTCTGCACTGCTTCCAGCGGAATTCTTGGGATCAGGAAACTATTCCTTGCAAAGAAAAGGGTTAGCAGCTGGCTATTCTCTCTCTTTGCCTGAGATGCCTCTCCAAAGGAAGGAAAGGAGGGAGGGAGAGAGGGAGGGAGGAGAAAGGGAGGAAGGAAGGAAGGAAGGAAGGAAGGAAGGAAGGAAGGAAGGAAGGAAGGAAGGAAGGAAGGAAGGACTGACTTGATCAAATCTCCTGTAAACAAACTAATGATAGGCTTTCCGGAAAGGAAACTAATGGGTATTTACTAGTAAGAGAGTCCTCACCTATGGAGAACTTTTTAGCGGCATGTACCTGGTCAGCCCAGGATGGCTTATGATAAACGCACCTGGAACCTATGAATGTACGGGGCAGAGCTTCCTGAAAATGACATGTAAACTATGCGAGTATAAAATCAAGATGTTTCATGAACTAAGTTGTTCTTTCTGCTTTCCTGATGACACCATACGTTGCTTAGAGACCTCATATGTTAAATCTGGGCCAGAGTACTGGTGCATCCTAATGCGGCAAAAAAGGACCCAGAGAGCAGCTTTCATGGACCAGAGTCAACAGACTCACCTGTACCTCACAATTACCTGTATTCTTGGAATTATTAGTAATTCTTATTACTGAGCCAGATCTCTAGCTGCCCTGGGCCTGATTTGACAACCTGCCCCTTTTGTGTTAGCTCATCTTGAATATCTGACTCTTATACACAGGTAACATTTTGTCTATTTTTCTTCATGTTTAGAAATATTGCTTTAAGTGAGATAGTATTTGTAAAGTGCTTAGTGTCTGAGACACACTAGGGCACTCAATGGCTGTTAGAGTATCTGCCTTCCTGTTCTTCAGGAGTGTAAGCATGTCTCAGTCCTGCTTTCGGGAAAAGAAGGGCACCGTGTGGTGATGGAATCGAAATTTCTCGAAACTACAGAAGCTCAGGATGAAAGACCTCTTGATACTTACACAGCCTTCCTTTCCTTTTTGGAAATTTTTCCATCAGGAGTTCTTTTTGTCTCATCCCTAGAGCAGTTCCCAAAGGAAGCCCGGAGGAGCCCACGAAGGTCACGAGTGGAAGATCACGAGTGGAAGGTCATAACTGGAAGGTCAAGGTGCACCCAGGCAGGCTGCCCTTCGCAGTGAATGCCTCTCGGTGTGCAGCAAAGCTCTCAGGTCTGCAGGCTCAGACACCTGATTGGTTGGTGCCCCAAAGGAGAATTCATCTTTTAGGGACAGAGTCATATTCACCAAACTCACAGAGGCTGACATATACAAGCTCAAGCATCCATGTATTAATGTGTATTTATATGAAAAAGAGAGCTGTTAGGGAACAGGAGATATCCCTGTCCTCCGGCTGGCAGACGGTCTACAAGCAATCTCTTTGGAAAGTTACATTAGAGTCAGAAATTCACTTGCTCAGTGGGCATTCATGCAAGAAGTTTTACTTAGTGCCTACCAGCTACCAGAAACGTTTGGAAACAGAGGTTACAACAGTCAACAATATTTACAAATCCCTTCCCATAAAAGGGACACATTCCTGAGGACGAGGAACCAAGAAGCAAACAGAGTAAACAACAATTAAAACTATCTCCAAACAGAGATAAATCCCATAAAGAAAACAGATGAGGAAATAGGTTTACTAGGTGACAAGGGGTGACCATGTTAATTAGGAAAGGCTTTCTGAATGACAAAAAAAAAAAAAAAAAAAGCCGGCCAGATGAGTTTGGGCTTGGGAAATAGCAGGTACAAAGGTCCTGAGGCAGCAGGAGTTTGGCAAGCTTAAGGAACAGGCCAGTGTGGCTACTGGAAAGTAAGTGAGGGGCAGAGTGGTGGGTGAAAAATAGAGAAGAAAAATGGAGGTCACTTCTCATAGGGCTTCCGGGGCTCGCATCAGGAGTTGGGGCACTGTTCTGTGTGCAGTTGGAAGCAACTGGATGATTTCAGGTGGGGGAGTGACTTCACAAATGATTGTGGCAGCTGGGTGAGTGGGGACAGAAGCAGCGAAATCACTAGGAGGCCAGGGCAGTGGTCCAGATGGGTAATGATGTGGCGTGGAGTAAGAACCATGGTGAGGACAGAAAGATTCAAAACCATTTTGGGGATGCTGCCGATGGGGATCCTGGACTGGATGTCGAGAAAAGGAAAGAATCAAGTAGGCCTACTGGGTTTGGATAACTGTATGTTAATGATGTGTGATTTGCATAGTGTAGATATCTGGCTGCATTAGCGTGGGAAATTCGCTATTCCTCCCTCCATGACCAGAGAGATGGGCGAGGACTCTCCTCCTGGCACAACATGGGTGGAGGGGTACTTCCGACGCTGCCTTTTGACCCCCTTTTACTATGCATCCATCCCAGTCATTCACCCCGTGTTCCTTTCCTCAGCACCTCCTGCACGGCAAACACTGTCTGAGGTCCTGGGACCGCAGCAGTGGGGGAAGGATGCCATCAAACATCGGCAGGTCGTTGGGGGAGCTTGTGCTCTGTGACGGGGTCATCCCCTGTCCCTCCCCTCTCCTCTCCCCCGTCCCTCCAACCTCACCCCTCTACTATAAAGTTTTCTCAGGGTCATCTCTCTACCCGTGCGCCCTCTCACCCAATCCCTCAACCCCCAGCCTCGCTCCACACTGGGCAGAGCCTCAGCAGTCTTATGCCATCCGTTTCCCAAACACTCCCTGTGGCTCTTCCCCCACCTCCACTATGGACATGTGGCTCTCATGAGTCTTCCCAGTCTAGCCTGGTGAACCAAAAGTCAATCATCTTGCAGATGAGTGAGGGTGGGCTTTCTTCAGACACCATCCAGGGGATGAGCTGAGAGCCTGCAGATACCACCTTGAGTTGAGTACAACCTTGGAACCCTTCTAAAATACCTTTATCTCTGCGTCCTTAAAAAGCCAGCCTCTCTCTCTCTCCCTCTCTCTCTCTCTCTCTCTCTCTCTCTCTGGCCTGCATCACATCTGAGCAGTGATTGGTACTAACCGGACCTCAACTCTTGTTTGTGAAATGGTCCCCTCTCTGACACTTGCTTCCTCCCCTCTCCTCATTCTCAATAAGAACAAACCACTTCATATTTGTACAACAGTTTGCAAGTTAAAACATGCTTTCCCTATTTGGCAAGATCTCATTTCATCTTTAAACACTCCTGGGGAAACAAACAGATATGCAAATGCCCTTGGAACATGTTCCTGGCTGAGGATGCAGAGGCTCTCAGTCCGGTGGTATTTTTACTGTCACGTTGCCCTTTTGCTCAAAGCTTTTTAAAGAGCATGTTCTTAGTAATCCCCATATCTCTATGGCTACCAACATATATGCTGCATCTAGATATGGAGAATGCTCATGATCTGAACGTACGTTGCTCGCACTTGCTTTTATCAGAGTTACATTCCTGGAAAATATCTGATCAAGTGGATCCAAGTGTCCCATACGTGTTGGTGGCAAAACAACACCAGGTGTCAGACCTCGATTGAGCAATCTCAGGACTTCAGTTCTGACCCAGAAAGAATTCAAAGGCAAGACTCAAACTATAAGAAGAAGCTTATTTAGGGAGTCAGAGGCAGAAGTGAGCTGTTGGAAGAAGGGGCTCAGGAAATGAGTTACAGAGGCAAAGAAGGGCCCTTGGGGTTTAAGAGAGAGAGAGATGCCTTGAGAGACAAAAGAGGGAAGAAAGGCGGGGCTGTTTTCTGGAAAGAGAGCGCGTGCAGGCACTTGCAGAGTCCCCGTTTTAGGGGCTTTTGTCTGGATGCTCAAGGCAGGATCAGTAGAACACGCATCCCCTTCCCAGGTGCACCCCCTCAGGATCATGGTCTCCACTGATTGGTCAGGGCCAGAGCAGGGGTCATTAGTCACGGCAGCTGGTCCTGATGTCAGCCATGGTGTCACTCTGTCTGATTTTGCTCTTCCTCTGGGACTGGAGCTGAAACCCCCCTCCCCACCCCGAGGTTAATGCTTAAGGGAGTCGTTGTGCAAGGGCTTGTAGTTTTGCCCGTTGCTAGGCACCCAGGACTCTCTGCCCCGGTGGCCTTCTGCACCTGGCCTGTCCTTCCCACTCAGCTCATGCCTATCGAATCGCCTACTACACTAAGAAAATGTGATCTCTGAGAATGACTCCGCTAACCGATGACCAAAGTCAACTGAAGCACAGATTAGAATCAGAGTATGTTGCAAAAGCAGTGCTCTATCAACCAGAAACTTCTCAAGTAATGGGATTTACCACTTCAAATAGTAAGTAGTGGTGTTTTAGAGCCACATGGAAAGAGCAAGGTCATCTAATGCAACTTGTTTATTTTGCAGATAAGGGCCTGAGATCGATCCAGAGAGGTGACATGAACCCCACGAGGTGATGTAAGAGGCGAAGAGACAGAGACCAGGAGGAAGCTTCTGGTTCGGTGCTCCCTCCACCATGCCACTCACCTCCCTTGTGAAAGTCTGTGCATGCTGAGTATTTGAAGAACCAACCCCAGTGTGTGTGTGTGTGTGTGTGTGTGTGTGTGTGTCTTGTTTCAACTCCTGGGGTTTCCCCCCCCCCAAACTTGGTAGATGAATTACATACAGAGGCTTTCAGTGAACAACTGAATGAGCTTTGACAAACTGTATACAAAGTAAAAGAAACGTCTAGTAGTGGAATTAATGGACTATTGGTAGGATAGATACATATTTAACTTTATGAGAAACTGCCAAACAGGTGTTCAAAGTGGCTGCACCATTTTACATCCTATCAGCAAATTATGAGAGTTCCAGTTTCTCCACAACCACTGCTTGCATGCTCAGTCTTCTAAACAGTGACTGTTCAGGGGATGCCCAGTGCTGTCTCGTTACAGTTTTACCTTGCATTTCCCTGATTAATGACGCTGTGCATGTTTTTATTACCAATCTACTATTAAGGATACAGAGGATAATTTATACATATAAACACGTGAATACACAATCTGTAGAGTTGCTGATTGTGTCAGTCCCTGTAGAATTCAGTCCTTCTGCAAGAAAATCTGAATATTCTCATTTTCTTTTTGTGAACTCTGATGCTTCCTGTTCTCTCCACAAATCACTTGTGGCAAGCAGATGTATTCAGAAGGAAGCCATTAGTGATTCTTTCTAAAGTAGTTGTTCCAGCAATTAAATATTTGATAGTTGCAGTGAGGACATTCGTTATAAAAATTTAAGAGGGGCAGCCATGGTGTCTAGGGCAAAGTGGGACCTTTGAAGGCATAGAGAATTAGATTCCAATCCTGGCTCAAGTTCTTCCAAGCTTCAATGTTCTCCCCTATGGAATGGAGACAAAAAAATACCCCTGTACTGGTTTTTTACTGGTGCACCAGCAACTTACCACAACCGTGCTGGCTTAAAACAAACAAATTTACTTTACAGTCCTGGAGGCCGAAAGTCCAAAACTGGTCCCACTGGGCCAAAACGAAGATGACACCAGGCTGCGTTTCCACTGTGTTTTCTTGCCTTTTCCAGCTTCGAGAGGTGCCCACTCTCCTTGGCTGGGGGCCACTGCCCCGCTTCTTCAAAGCAGCAGAGGCAGGCCGTCTCTCCAGCATGGCATCATTGGCGCCGCTGCTCTTGTCACATCTCCTCTGACCCCCACTCATCTGCCTTCTTTCATCACCAAGGGTTCTGCTTTAACACTGGGCCCACCTGGATGACCCAGGAAGTTCTCCATCTCCAGGTCCCTAACTCCATCCCTTGTGCAAAGTCCTTGTCACCACGTAAGAGAGCACAGTCATAGGTTCTGGGGACAAGGGTGGAGACAATGCCTGGGGTCCTTATTGTTATTCTGTGAACCACCTCTACCTCTACCTCTCAAGGCTGTGGTGATGACTAAAAGTAAAGGTATACAAAAGGTCAGCTCATGAAGGCTGCTCAAGAATACAAAGTGTGCAAAGTTCAGCACACAAGGCATACAGCATGCTAGGACTCCGTGATTTCTGTTCTCTTTCCCTTTTCCCTGGAAGGATCTGGAGAACAGTAGTCTCTCGAATCTTACTCTCTTGCCAGTCTGCTCTCCCCGCTGTTTACAGCAGCTAGATAGCCTCAGCCAGAGGAAAGAGGTCCAGGGCGAGATTAGCAGTGGTTGAGAAGAGGTGGGGAGAAAGAGTCAAGGCCTTCTACCTCGGGGATGACAGGATCATTTAAGGGTATGACGGGCATTGGTGGCTGAACCAGTGTTTTCCCAGGTTAGGATCCTGGGGGCACAATCAGCCTCAATGATAGCAACCACGTAACCATGTAACAGTTCTCCGGCGTAAGCCCCAACCTGCAGAACTGCAGGGCCTCTACCCCTCACCTGCACCCCCGAGAGGACCCCACAGGTGCTCTCCAGCATGTGGCACCTTCTCCCCTCCCTGCTGAGATGCTGAAAGCATCAGAGAAGCCTGTGACACTGGGGTCAAGTCTGGAGCAAGACCCCTGTCAGACACACGTGCCTAACCTTCTCTAGGTCTCCACCTCTGTGATCTGCCTCGGAGCCCAGAACTGGGGTTTTCCCTTTTACCACCACTACCCACATGCCATTTCTGCAGGATTGTGTGGCCCCTTAAGGCCTGGTCTCCACAGAAGTAACCGAAGCCTTGCCTCACTATTGTTGCCTCCTCCACCTTCTCTGAATACACTGAACAAACCTTAGGAGCATCATGCTAGCTGTGATCACTCACTGTGTACGTTCATGTCTATTACAACAACAGTCCAACAGATGGCAGTCTAGAGCCACAAGGAAGGGGTGGTTTTTCTAATTGACAAAAAGGTGCCACAAGGACCAGCAGCAGTGTCCCTGCTGTGGAGGCGCCTTGAGAGTGTATTATCCCTCCCACGGTACCTGGGAGGCAAATTCAGCCCTGCAGACCCTGTTCTCTCAACCCTGGCATCATCCCCCACACAAAGGACCCAGAGGCAAACGCACAAAGACACCCAGCAGGTACTCCTGCCCGGGCTAAAGGGGAGAAGTGCCCTGCTGGGCAGCAGGTGCCTCCAATCCCTGACGCCTTCCCTGGAGAGGAAGTTCTCTTTCATTCACTGCAGCATTAGTCATAACAGCCAAGATATGAAAGCAACCTAGGTGTGTCCATTGATTGAATGGATAAAGAAGACACACACACACACACACACACACACACACACACGCACACAATGGAATGTTACTTGGCCATAAAAAGGAATGAAATCCTGCCATTTGGGACAACATGGATGGACTCAGAAGGTGTTATTTGAAGTAAAGTAAGTCAGAGGAAGCCAAATCCTGCGTGATGTCACACATGCGGAATTTTTAAAAATCAAAACAAATGAACAAGCAAAACAAAAAACAAACTCAGAGAAATGAAGAACAAACTGATAGTAGCCAGAGGGGCGGGAAGTAGAGGGGCGGGTGGAGAAGGGGAACATAGTCGACAATAGTGTGGTAACTTTACGCAGTGACAGACGGTATTGGATAGAGTGTGGTGAGCACATCACAAGCCATATGAATGTCGAATCACTTGATTGCACACCTGGAAAACTAATACAATATTGTCTAACAGCCATACTTTAATTGAAAATTTTTTTTAGTTTTTTAAAAAAGAAGTCCCCTCACTAGAACGCAAAAGGGATGAAGCCACCCACTCTCTTTTGCTACCCCACCCAGGCGCTATGCTGCAGTTGTATGGGGGCCCGGGGTTGGTTTAATTCTCCCTGGTAGCAGAAGTTTCTCCTTTTCTGGCTCCATGACTCCACAAGGCATCGAGAACAAGGGACGGGGGGCCTGCACAGGCCTTCAAGAGTGACCTTCAGGGTGCCCGTTGGGTAGTCCTGAGTGTGCTCAGAGCGAAATGGGAGGCATGAGAAAGCTCGGATTGCCCGCTCTTACAGAATGAGTCACACTGAGCAGAGGATGTAAAATATTAAACATCGCAGCTCAGAGCACTCTGGTAGCTTAAATGCCAGCCAGCGCCCCAGGAAGCAGGGACTGTGCCGTATGGTGTGGCAGGAAGTCACATCCCCTAAGGCCTGGGCGACCCGGGAAATGGTGAGAACGTCACCACAAAGAGAACAAGTTATAAATCGCCAATTACATCAATTACTGGCTGCACAAATCAGTGGAAAAGGTGACGCCAGAGAAATAATTGATTTAGCTGGTTCGTGACTGACAAGGAAATTAACAAAGTTAATGACAAAACGAATGATCAATTGGCCACGGGTGGCAACTCGGCAAACATCAGCAGAGATTCTTGCGATGATAAAACCTTCCAGACCCTCTTCCTCCTTTCTTCCCAGGACTGGGAGTGGATGGAGGTGCACATGTGAACACGTGTGCAAATGCACAAGGAAGCAAGTTCAATGAAAGGGAGGATTCTGTGAGATTTTCTGTCTCTTTGTGCCTCGTCTGTCTTTGCCAGGGAGCCATGGAAAGATGCTATGCTCTGCATTTCTTAGTCTGTCTCTGAAATCAAGCCAGTCTCAGCTATCCCACTGCTTTTCAACCATGGCTTTCTGGAAAGATGAATAGCTGTAACAATGATAGAAGAAGAGAAGCACAATCATAGTCGTAAGGATAAAATAACATCCTCTGACTTTGCGTTCTTTAAGATCTCTCCTACACATTGTCCCATCTGCAGCTATCAACACCAGATGCTGTGGAGAAAACAAGTGATGGCAAATCGCTTGGTAAATAATTAAATACCAGTCATCCATCCTGGTACAGTCCTAAAGGAAAATAGCCTTCGGCAAATTGAAGGGCTTCCACCATAAATAAACCACCAGAAAATCTGTTAACATCAGTCCTCCCTTGAAGTGGTTGTTCTGTCTTTTAAAAATGTTGCCTTGCAGACCTGAAAGCAAAGGTGTCCAAACCAGTGGACAAAGGGCTCGACCAGGCTCCTTGGGCAAGAGCCAGGAGAGCGATATTAACATGTCGTTACACCGGCTCCTTTGCCAAGTCCTTTTATGACATTGGTTTTTCCTCCTTGACCTTTTAGCCAATATACAGTCACGCTACTCCTGGGGAGACCCCCCACCCCCACGCCAGCCAACCCCACCTGTACCATCTCACTTCTTTAGAAAACATTACCCAAGAGATTTCCCCCCATCCTTTTAAAAACTGTGATAATTACCATATAATCTAAAAGGGTAAAAACCACCTACATTTTGATGTACTTGTTTTTAAAAGGAATAAGCCAGGTAACAGTTGCTAATTTCTGTTGCTTGCCTTCTGGCTCTGAGTTAATAACGCCGTCGTTTACAGGCACCAGGTTGCAGGTTAGTGCCTGGTGACTTCCTCTCTTTAAACAAGCAGCAGTTCGCCTTTTTGTCACTTTGCTTTTATGCTTGTTTGATATTGCGAATAAACAATGGATGGTTATGTAATTAGGGACAAATTCCCTTTCTCCAGGAATGACACACCCTTAGATAGGAAATGAGCTGAGCCCTGAGTCTTAGAAGCAGGAAGGGGATTTTCCCGATTGTTGGTTGCGATAATTACGGGTCTGGTTAGAGGGGCAATTCCCCAGGATGTCCTGCGGCTGCTGCCAGTAATCCTCTTTGGGTGCAGCCATCATGGCCCTAAGATGGGGACCGTGGAGCACCCAAAGTGAGCCAAGGGACAGAGGTTTCCTTTTCTGAGTGACTCCGGACGCAGAGGCAAGAGGGCAGAACAGTGATTGTGAGTTTACCTACCAGTGGCTGTAAATCATCAAAACCTTTTTACCTAGGTGGCCAGAGAGTGGATCAGAGTATGGGATTGTTGTGGACAAAAATGGGGCCGCATAGTAAACCTGGCAAGCTCAGGGGAGGTCTGAGGGGTGGCCTTACAAACTTAGAGACCGAAGTAACCACATGGGATGGTCTGAAATGAAAACTTCCTAAATGAAAGTGAATCGAGGCAGGTAGTCCGGTCCTAGGCCAGTGTCTTCCTTGACAGAGGTCCATCTTTACCTTAAAGTGAACCTGTCTGCTGCCTTTTTACATCTAGGACAAGCTGCCTGTGGAAGGCCAGAGTCCTCCCCTTTATCCAGACCCCTCCGGGCCCAACCTCTCACCAAAGCACCAGACCACAGAGCCCTCATTGTCATCTCGTTCTCCACACACCGTTTCTGAGTGCTGTGGAGGTTCACCGTTAATTATCCGACACCAACCAAAGCGAAGGAAATACATGCCTCCCCATTTTCCACTTTATCCAGTCCCAGAGCCTCCCCCACTTTGCTGTCTCCCGCCTCCGTCACCTACCGCCAGGGGATTCCATGTAACACTCCTCACACCCCCACCTTGGACTGGAAGGTATAAAATAAACTGCAGAGCTGCCGTTCTCCAGAACTCTTTCTTAATCCGCTCACTTACTGCTTTCCAGCAATCAGGGTGGCTCAAATAAACCCATAAAAATTCCCTGTAGATCTGGATGTTTCTAACGTCAACAAGGTCACCAGATCCCAGTGGGGACACCTGCCCGGTCACCGCAGGTGATCTGACCTGGACAGAACGAGGGCATCAGGGGGCGGGATGTCCCATTTGTGGGGATCATTTTAGCCCACCGCAGGAAGCTGAGAAAGCATGTGGGACATTGTTAGTGGGTTTAGAAGTCTTACAAATATTGTGAATTATAAGAAAATGATTTTGAATGGTTTTTAATTGCCTGTTAACAAGAACTCAATACTTAAATGCACTGTCACTGATTTTTTTTTTTTTTTTTTTTTTTGAGAACAGAATGTGTGAGATGCCGTCTTAACCGTGGGTGCTGGTTGGCTGCTGGGAGTGTCAGTCCGGAGGAGGGTTGAAGGTGGGAAGCGCTGGCGTGTGGGATACAAGAGATGATTGGCTGCCCTGAGAGGCCCAGGCACAACGCAAGTCACGACCCAGAAATGCTCTGATCAAACCCCAGAACATCAAAAGCAGATCCGTGTATCCAGACAGAGCCTTAAATCCCATTTCCAGCAGACTGTGTCCAGTCGCAGCCAACTGCCCTTCCGTCGATTTGCGCAGTAAATGTCTACTGACTGCCCTTTGCATCCCAGCTACGGGCTCAGTGCTGGAGGCAGAGCACGCACCGAGATCCCTCCTCATGCAACATACTTGCAGCAGAAGAGAACAAGCAGTTAGCAAATGTCTTAAAATGCCTTAATATATAATCTAGTGTCAGATGGTGATGGGTGCTATGAAGAGAAATAAAGCTGGGAATGGGGTGGAGGTGGGGGCGGGGAATGTCTTCTTAGCATGGCCGGGGGAGGCCGCGGGGGGAGGCCCTCGTGAGCCAGGCTCTGAAGGGGGAAGAGAATTCTGAGCAGGAGCGGCCCGAAGGCCCCCAGGGTAGTTGATGGCACTGTTAGGAAACCACTGAGGCTGGAGTGGAGTGAGCGGACTGAAGGGTCACAGAAGGTAGAGTAGGGGAGATAACCAGAAGCCAGGTCAGGGAGGCCCTGGGCCAGCCATGGTAAGACATTTGGATGTCATTTGTAGTGACATGGAAGCCACTGGAATGTTTTGAGCAGGGAAGCAAGTTCACCTGATCTGCTTTGTTTGGGACTCTCTGTGCCTTTCTGGACGTGTGTGTCTTCACCCTTTACCAAGTTAGGGAAGTTTTCAGTCATTATTTCCTCAAATAGGTTCTCAGTTCCTTGCTCTCTCTCTTCTTTTTCTGGTACCCCTGATGCAGATGTTGTTAAGCATGACGTTGTCCCAGAGGTCCCTTAAACTATCCTCGTTTTTTTAAAGTTTTTTCTTTTTGCTGCTTTGATTGGGCGGTTTCTGCTACCTTGTCTTCCAAACCTTTGAATCAATCTAATCCCTCGTGGATTCCTTTTAGTGTGTTCTTCATATTGGTTTATTATCTTTATTTCCAACTGGTTCTTTTTATTTTAGGCTTACCACCTCTGTGTTGACATTCTCAGTGAGTTCATCCATTCTTCCCCTAAGTTCCTTATGCATCCTTGTAGACAGTGTTTTGAACTCTGTATCTGATAGACTGCTTGCTTCCATTTCATGTGGTTCTGTTTCTGGAGATTTCCCCTATTCTTTCATTCGGGACTTGTTTCCATGTCTCCCCTGTTTGGCTTCCACTCTGTGTTTGTTTCTAGGTATTAGCTAGACCTGCTCTGTCTCCCAGTCTTGGCAGGGTGGCCTTATTATGTAGGTGTCCTTTGGGGCCCAGGGCCCAGTCCCCGTGACTCACTGAGCAGGTGTTCTGGGAGTGTCCCTAGTGTGGGCTGCGTGTGCCCCCCTGTTGCAGTTGAGCCTTGATTGCTGTTGGCACATGGGTGGGTGGGTGGGTGGGTGGGACTGACTCTCAGGCTGGCTGCTGCTACGAGGGGGCTGACCACACGGAGCAAGATTTGCTGCAACAGAGTCTGGTTCCTGCCAAGACCTCCCTTTGGGTGTGTCACGTGTGTTCTGAATCCTGCCCCTAGGTGTGTTGGTTCTGGGGACTCTTGGGGTGGACTTTGGTGCAGGTCAGTGTCAGACACTGCCTGTGAAGGGCCCTGGTCTACCTGTTACAAGCTACAAAGTGACTCCTGTTTGCAGCTGCCTGTGCTAGGCCTGCATGCATGTGGGAGGGGCCAAGCTGTGAACAGAGGCCAGCTGTCAGCAGTACAAAACTCCATCAGCAAAAGACCCAAGGCGCCCAGAGACATGCTGCCACCTGCTGGCTGCTTGTAAGACCTGGATGCTGAAAGAGCCTCAGGCAGTGAGTTGGGTGAGGCAGGGTATTAGGGAATCACCAGGGCAGGGCAGGTGGTATTCACCAGGCTAATACAGATTCAGATCTGGTGCCAGCACTGGGTCTGAAGACACTCAGCAAAAGTCTCGGGATACAGAAAGGCCAACTGCCACCTGCCCGGGGCCTGCAGAATTCTGCAGTGGGTCCGGGTCTGAGGGCGGAGTCATTGGAGTTCACAGGTAATGCAGATTTGGACTGGGTCATGTGAGCAGAAGGCTCAGTACAAGACATTGGTGGCCGTCCCTCCAGCCCTCACCCTGAAGCCACACAACTCAGTTTCTCCTTATATGTCTCTGGCACCCGCCCCCGAAACACTCCCCCACAAGCCACTGTTCCTCCTCCGAAGTTCAAGATCAGTTTCTGCAACCGAGAGTTTGCGTGCTGACCCTTTAAGAGGACTCCTGGGTGTCCAGCAGCCTTCTGTCTCACCATGAGAGGTGGAATCCCTGCTGATTTTCACAGTCACATGTTACGCAGCTTCCTCTTGCTGTCAGTGGTGGTCTGGGCTGGGGAGCCTGGCGTGGGGCTGAGACCCCCTCTTCCTCAGAGGAGACCTCAGCAGCTGAGCTATCCCTCCAGATTCTTCCCACCCACATGCGGGTGCAGGGTCAGCCCGTTTTGTCTCCTCCCCCCACTGCCAGTCTCAATGTGGCTTTTCTTTATAGTCCTAGTTTTAGGACTTCTGTTCAGCTAGTCTTCCGATGGTTATCCAGGTTAATTGTTCTATAATTTAGTGATAAGTGCATTGTCTCCCTACTCCATCATCTTGACCAGATCCCTTGCAATAAAATTTCATGTTTCATTTTTGTATACATTCTTCAATCTGTGCCTTAAAAAAAATCTGTAACAACAGGAAAAGGACTAAATTGGCCCGTGGTGGGCATGAGTAATTCAAGTTTCAATAGCGACACCTACTGGCAGTAAGTAGCACCAGCCGAATTCCTGACAGCCAGTTTCCCTTTCTCTCTCCCTCAGGTGCCAGTGTCCAGAATGAACTTTTGTATTGAATGTGCATTCTGAAAGGTCTTGGAGTCATCTGAAGAGGGAGGGTTCCAGAGAAGGGAAATATTTATTTTCCTGGTGAGTGGGATGGGGACCCAGAGTCATAATTTAATTTTGGTAAGAAGGATAAACTGTTCATTCTCTGAAGTAAAAAGCTCTTCGGATAAGTAAGTGGGGGTTGGGTTCTCCCTTGACTGGAATTTTCTGAGCAGCGGCTTGGTTCTGTTACAAACAATTCTTTTGTTGTGTAATCTGAGAGGGAGGTTGGAACGGACTCTGGCCCACAGAGGGTCTCACCGTATCTCTTTGAACTTCAGAACAAAGGCAGCGGCAGGTGGGTTCACTTCCAATGAATTTCGGTTCGCCCTTCATGTAGAGCCACTCCCAAGACCCCTAAAGAAGCGCCATGGTCAATGTTAAAGACAGATTACAGTTTCATCTCTTCTGCCCAGAGCCTGATGCTACCGGAGATCCTTAGGAGCCGACAGTCCCCAGAGGCAGCTCCTGCAATCCCACCAGTGTCTTCATTTTAAATAAAGAATACTCTGTGCAAGTAAATGGAAACATCCAAGATGATAAAGGGAGAAGCTCACACTGCTGAAACAATGCTTCTACCCTGAAGTGGTTATCATAGCAATAGCATAAAAGGTCAGCATCATATGGCAATGTCACATGGATTAGAAGGCAGGTAAACTTTATAAACTTTAAAGGCCATGGGTTTGCACATGGCCTTCCCAGTTGGAGTCTGAGGCAAAGGAAACAGCAAGCACAGTGCTGACAACCCTCTAGATTCTCAGTAGTTTGGTCTTCAAGTTCTTTGTGGAAATAGAATTTGCCTCCTATTCCAGTCTGGTGTGTATTTTTGTATTAGCTTCCTTCTGGGCTCTGTTCAGTGTGTGGGGAAAGATTTAGGCTTCACTGGACTGGGCATTGTCTGTATTCTAGCAGACACCCCTCTGGGGTCATCTGATTCCAACTGTGTCTCGGTGAAGTGTACATAATAATAATCATGGTGTGTAGGCCTGCAAATTCTGTCCTGTTGAGTAGAAGTTTAATTGACTTCCTTCTCCTACAGTGAAAGGGACCAGTTTTGCCTCTATTTTTAAATTCATATCAATATTCCTGAGCTACAAATATGTCTATTTTTCAACTTCTACCTAAACTGTTTATCAGTTTCCTCATTAACAAAATGTTTGACATATTTTCACTTTGCTATCTGCATTTATGGCATGAGTCTACCCTATTTGAAAATTATCATTTGAAAATTATCATTTTTGAAATTATCAAATTACTTTTAAAATAATCTTTTTGAAAATAATTATATACAATATAAATATATAATATATAAAATAAATATATAAATGTATATAATATACATTTATATATATATTTAGTTGTTACCTACTATTTCTATTACTTTACTATATTTTGCCTAACTTTTAAGTTGCCTTAAATTCTTTCTGAAATAAGCTGGGTGGGGCATGAATGAATAAACAGTATTTAATAACCAAAATGTTCAGGTGATATCTAAAGCTCTTTCCTTGGTATTCTATGCAGCTGGAAACAGGAAGGTCAGAGGTACAGCTTCTCTCCTATAACTTCTTTTATTGATGTAAAACATATGTAACATAAAATGTACCAGTTTAATCTCTTTTAAGACATATGCTTTCTTACAAGCAGAATATAAGATTTCCTTGAGAAAATGCAATAATCTCAGAAAACAGTGATGTCTTAGCCACGTCCCAGGTGCAGAATTTAATCCACCTGGGCCCTCACTTGCCACCAGGGACCTCCGCCAGCTGGCCCAGTTACATGGCCTGGAATGAACCGTGTTCAAAACATGTTGCCCCGGGGTGGAGGGCCTGGGCTACACCACTTCCTACTGTCACTGTTAGAAGCCCCCAATCCTTGATGTAAGTAAATTTTTGAAAAGAAAATCCAGTAATGAAATTCCTTGTAATTACCATGCCACCTACGTCTACAGCTAATCAGGGAAGAAAAACAATCAGAGGAATCAATGCAGGGATTTGTGAGACCGGCTGACTCGGACAGCGTTTGCTTGAGGAAGCCGAACACGTGGGGAGAGGAGGACTAGTCTGAAATTGGTGAGGTTCCTAATCATCTGGATAGCACAAGGCACTAGAGTGAGTGGTTTTATAAAAGAGCTTAGAGAGGTGGCTCCTTTTTTTTTCATTCAAGAACAACGAAATGAATGCTGCTTTTTCATTCATTTAATACTTAAATGACCCACTGCGGGTAAAGGCAAGCTACCCTCCTCTGGGGGGACCGGCCGGAGCTTGGCCACCCTGGGTCCTGACCATCCCTGGGGGGCAGACACAGGGCATCAGCTTGTCGGCACGCCTGTGGCCCGAGTCAGGAAGCTCTCTGCCTTGGCAATGCCATCTGCAGCCCCTCCAGAGCGAGCACTGGGACTGCAGGGCCCGAGCCCTCACCGAAATCACATCGTTAGACCCTCTGGTGTGGCCCAAGGCCCCCTGGGTAAACAAAGACACTCTTATCGGGTAGGACATTTCAGGGGTCTAGAGTAGGGGTGTCAAACTCATTTTCACCAGGGGCCACACCAGCCTCGTGGTTGCCTTCAAAGGGCCGAATGTAATTTTAGGACTGTATACATGTAAATACTCCTTAACCAGGGGCAAGGAGCTCTACCTTCCGCCCTTTGAAGGTAACCGTGAGGCTGATGTGGCCCCTGGTGAAAATGAGTTTGACACCCACCCCTGGCCTAGAGATAAGGGAACAACGGCAAAGGCCAGACCATTGGGTGAGGTTAATCCTTTACTACAGACACTGAGTGCTGCCAAAGTGCCCCTCAGAGGGAAATTCTCCCACTGCTTCTGTTCAGTCCGCCCTAGTCCTTCGGCCGCCATCCCTCTGCTCACTGGACTTAGAGAGTGTTCAGATTATTAAACAGCTGGTTTCCGCGTAACAAGTGACCTGAGCTAAGAATGTTTTACTTGGAGTTCCCTGCAGAGGTACCGCCTGAGACAAGGGCTTGCTGGGAGATGGTTTCTTTGGGGAAGTGGTCCCAAAGGGGAAGGGAGGGGAGGGACTGGGAAGAGTGAAGTAGGTAAGGAAGGAAAGCCAGTACAAGCGCATGTTATCAAGACGACCACCATCATAGGAACTGAGACTTTGGGACCCCGTTAGGGACTCTTCCCGGAGCTGGGTGGAGCGTGCCTCTGGGCTCTCTGCCCTGGAAATGGAAGGAGGCTGCCGCGCTCCTGCACCGCCTGCTGTTCTCTTTGGGGATGCCTGCTCCCTGGAGCGTTAATGCCACTGTGCCCCCAGATCTGCCAGGTGTCGGGATGTCTGTGTGGTCCACAGGCGGTTCTGTGGCACAGGCCAACACCACCCAAAGGGGACAGCTGCAGCCCCTCTGGGACACGTCTGACAGACAGTGGTGACAGTAAATTCTCCCATCATACAGAACTTCAGACGGTGCACTTGCCTGGAAGGAGACCTATAATTATATACCAGTGGTGACCCATGGCCTCGCTGGGTGGTCAGGACTGGGAAGGAATGTGACTGCTGAACTGGCTACAAATCTGAGGAAGAAGCATGTGCACAGACCTCACAGAGCGGGCCAACTACATGAAGACGTTTGTGCTCCGTGCGAATGCCCACCACAGGCTGAGCTCCGCAGACACGGACTCAGGTAATCAGTGGACAGGATGGCCCTCCCTGTGCACACCAGCCAGGCTCTTTCTCCAGCCACCCCTGCTCTCACGCAGGGGGCACACAAACAACGTGGCCGTGGTGGCAGGGATGAGGTCACCCGTGGTTTCCGCTACACAGACTCCCCCTCGCCGGGGCCTAACTGGCTCTGGTCACCGCTGAGTGCCTTATCTGCCCGCAGCAGGGACCAGCGCTGAGCCCCCCCATTTCCCAGATGATCAGCCAACTGCGTGCCTGGCGGCAGGTTGATTGCCCTGGACCGCTTCCGCCGTGGAAGGGGCAACGCTTTGTTTTCACTGGAATAAACCCTTAGTGTGGAGCCTGATTAACCTTCCCTGGGAACAGTGCTGCTGCCAGAGCTGCTCTCTGTGGGCGTACAAGAGGCCTTACCCTCTGTCACGTATCCTGCACGGCCCTGCTTCGGATCAGTGACGTCGGTTCACAGCAAAAGCGGTGTGGTCACGGGCTCACATTCATGGAATTCACTGTCTCGCCCTGTCTCCAACCACCCTGAAGCAGCCGGCCTGGCAGGACGGTGAAAGGGCCTTGGGAAGACTCCGTCACAGCAGCCAGCACGGCGGCAATACTTTGCAGGAGCGGGGCAGGCGTCCTCAGAAGGATCCCTCTGCTCCGACGCAGCACCCGACCCGAGGTGCTGTTCGCCATAGCTGGGGCTCACGGGGCCGGGAATCAGGGGAGCGGCACCCCTCACTGGGACCCTTAGTGACTCACTAGCAGAATTTTGCTTTCTGTTCCCACTACTCCTTGCCCCCCAATCCTAGAGGTCTTAGCTCCAGAGGGAGGAATGTTGCCCCCAGGAGACACAACGACAACTGCACTCACCTGAAAGCTGAGGTGGCCACCTGGCCACTCTGGCCTCCTCCGGCCTCTGAGCCACCAGGCGAGGACGAGAGCTATGGTGTCGGCTGTGGTGACTGACCATGACTACCAAGGGCAGACTGGACTGCCTGTCCACAGTGGAAGTCAGGAGCACGTCTGGAATACAGGAGACCCCCTAGGGATCTCCTAGTGCATCTCCTAGTGCTACACTGTCCTATGATTAAGGTCGGTGGAAAGTCACAGCCCGATCCAGGCAGGATGAGTGAGAGCCCAGGCCCCGCTCCGAGTAAAGACCCACAGCCGGCTGAGGTGCGGGCTGAACACTCAGGCATTGCAGAGCCGGGAGCAGAAGATGGTAATTATGATACCAGCTACGAGCTCATGAAGAGTTGCAGAAACAAGGACTTATAATGGCCCCGAATTTTGTTATAAACTTGTTTGTGTGTCTATACCTATATTAAGCAAATATCTTTGTTTTCTTTCTCCTTGTTCTCTTATTGCGCTGTGTAAGATGCACGGACTTCATGGCAGTATAGTCATGCACTATGTAACAGAAGGATACCTGGAAATCCGCATGCGTGTGATTCAAGTTCACTGAATACTGCCTGAGGGCTTCCCCACAGGTTTCAGCAAAGCACATTCCTGTGTATGAGAGGGCTGGTTCCCTGGAGAGGACTTCTTTCTTCAAAGGTGGTTTGGAGGACAAGCAAGACTCATAAATGATCTCTTTGGCACAAATGCCTTAGAAGAGGAAGGATGAAAAATGGAAATAGCACGGGATTCGGGGCTCACTGTTCTGTGACATTGAGGAAAACGTTCTGCCTCTCTCGCTACACCTCACTTCCCCACAGAGAAGACTCCCAACCGAATCCTCTGGAGCCCGCCTCCTGGGCGTCCCGCGCCATCACCATCGCTGACGAATGTGTGATCCTGAGCAAGTGAGCCTCTGTGTGCCTCGGTATCACCGCCTGTTTGATAACAGTAACAATGATTCAGGTTACCACGTGTCCTGGTTTGCCAGGGACAGTCCTGGCTGACGGTGGTGGTTCTGCTGTAATTATCAGCTGTGTCCTGGTTGCGGTGACAAACACAGGCTCACTCCAATAGTAGGAGCTGTACGTTACGGGGTGGCTGAGAGTATTGTTCGTTGTTACGTACAAGGTGTTTCAGCCGGTCAGCCACGCTCCTATTCGCCCTTTCGGTGCATTTTAGTGGCCGCTATGCTCCGGGCACTTTCCTAGTTTCTCTGTGAGAAACTGGGCAGATGCCCGGGGCCTGGGGCCTGGCACAGTGCTTAAGCGCACGGGCTCGGATGCCAGACAGCATGGGTGTGAATCCTGGCCCTGCTCTCTGTGTGACCTGGAGCAAGTCACTGGAGTTCACACCCGTCCTGTGGCTCCTTGTGGAGATGGGATGGGTTCGTATTTGCAAAGCACTAGGACCAATACCTGGTGCATAGTAAGTGCTACATAAATATCCATCACACAAAATAAATGGAATTTTCATTCTAACTGTTACAAAGATTGGATGCATTGGTATATGCAATGGTTGCATGCATTTATACCAGAAATTTGCCTTTTTGAAACTGAAGTTGTTCATGCTGGTGATCTTCCCCAAACAAAGGAAGCCTTCTCCAGAGGGGGCGTGGGGGCTCCTCAGCTTCCAGAGCCAGAGGCCTCCCAGGAATTTTAGGGGGCATTTTTTTTTCTAATTAAAAAAATGACAGTCCCCTCATAGTCTCACAACAACCATAGAAAGTAGTTATTGTTACCACGGTTCTTGTAAGGAAACTGAGGCTCAAAGAACCTCCCAGATCACAAAGCTTTGGTCTTTCTGGTCAAGTCTTTATCAAAGGTGTTAAAGTGCGTGTGGCATTGAAGTGTTCGCGAGGGGGGGACAGCAAGAGAGCTTCCCTCGCCACATGAGGCCAGAACAAGTCGGGAAAACACATTATCAAAGCCAACTCGAAGAAGCAAGATCGTTCCATTCCTGGAGACAGAAAAGCCAAAACCAGCGAAACCTGAACTGGAAGGCAGGCAGCCTAGCGCCGCAGACCACAGATAGAAAACCGGCCGAGGGGGAAAGCAGAGACCCCGGAGCCAGCCCTCATCTCCCGTGGGCTGGGACAGTACTCCCACCGGCTGTGCTCCCGCAGCCTGACTCTGTGTGACTGAGTGGTTAAGGACCCTCTCCACCCACCAGCTCCCAGGCTTCAGCAGGCTTGGCCCATCACTGCTTCCAACGCCCATAAGCACAGGAACGCTTTATGTCAAGAGACTCCAAACATTTCAAATGGCTAATGCATGTGGGTCTAATTCCAGCCTTGCCGGCAGAAGCCCGAGCGCACTGACAACCGTTCGCTGTGATGTACGCGCATCCGTGCACTTAGCCACGCTTCCGCCCTCACCTCTCAGAACGTGCAGAACGTGTCTGCTAACTGTCCTAATCCTTTTCACTCTGAGTGCCTTTCTCCCTGCGGAGCCCGGCTCCAGGGAGCGTGCTCTCCTCTAATGGCCTATTTTTAAGGGTCTCCTTGAGACAGGAGATGACAGGTAGGCTTTAAATCTAATGACATCAGAGCCGGTCCCCATTTTAAACATTTCCAATACGCTCAGAAAGAGGCCCGGAACAATGGACTAGCTTCACCCTCGGTTTCTCGGGTGCCCCAGGGAATTCCGATTGCGAAGATGCCCCTCTAACTCAGGGTGGGCTGCAGCTGCAGATGGCACGTCTAACTGGGGGCTGATGGCCCCGACACAGGTCACAAGCCTTTGACCCATCTCCCAGTCTCCTCTGGGTGTCTGTTTGTCACAGATCCAGAAGGAGAAGCATAAAGAGCGAAGATGGCAAAATCTCAGAACTGTAAAACAGAGGGAAAAACATCCTCTTTAAATATTCATTATTTTCTATGTATAATTCTAAGGATGCAGTGATGTTGCTTGACAGCTGTCACGAGGAAAACCTCCTTTCCTGTCTCGACTCTGTTCCCGGGGTTCTCTTATAGCTGAGGTCAGAGGTGAGCGCACGCCCGACTCCGGCCCCACTGGTCGCCCACAGCAGAGGCGGTCCGGAGGCCCCACTGCCAGAGCTGCTGACTCGGCCTCCCGCTGCCCTTACCGACCACCACAGGGGCGATCCGGGCCCCGCGGAGCCGCTGCCCGCACCCACGCCCCTGCCCGCCTCACAGCCCTCGTCATGGCGCTTTGTTGGCCTTCTTGGCCAGAGGGCCCGACCCGCAAGCCCTGATGCCTGCACCTGCAGCCGAGGTTCCTGAGCCTCCCGCGGTGGGGATCCTGCCGCCCCACTGCCGCCCCCCTGAGTGCACTGGAACCGCCACCCAGAACGCGAGGCAGCCCTCAGCAAACACATCAACCCGGAGCTCCCCGCCTTCTACCTGTACCTGTCCACGGCCTTCTGCTTCGACCGCCAGGAAGTGCCCTTGAAGCACTTCGCTGCCTTCTTGTTGAGGCAGTGGAGGGAGGAATGGGAGCAAGCCCAGGTGCTGACGCGGCTGCAGAGCCAGCGAGGGGAGCGCGTCCGCCTGGGCGGTATCCCGAGGCCTGACCGATGCGGCTGGGAGAGCGCCCGGAGGGCCTTGAAGTCCGCCTTGCACATGGAGAAGATGGTGAGCCAGGGCCTGCCCAATCTATTCCCCCTGGCCACCATCAAGAACGATGCCCACCTGTATGATTTCCTGGAGCATCACCACCTGCGCCAGGATGCGAAGGTCATGAGAAACTTGGCAGCCAGTATCATCATCAACCCGAGCAAACCGGGGGCCGCGGAATCCAGCCTGGGGGAGTTACCTCTTTGACAAGCTCACCCCGGGCGACAGCAAGAACTGAGCCTGGACTGCCTTCACGGTAGCCAGGGGTGACTTCCCCTGGTCACCAGGCGAGCGTGCCTACTGCCACACTGCCCTTGCAAAAAGTTCACTTCAGTTCTTACGTTCAAACTTGCCATTTCTTCCAATAAAGTTATTGGCTCCTAAATAAAAATAAATAAATAAAGTCAGGGGTGAAGCTCCATTGAGTAACTCTGTGCTCTGCTCCACATCCTGTGGTTCTCTCAGGGGGCGGCTCTGGAGGAATCGTTAACCTGGGGCTGGGTGTTACTCCTTTTGACACTGGGTTGTGAATTTCTAACTCCTGAGATGTCAGGCAAACACACAGCGACAGAAGAAAAGGACAAAAGGATGAAGGGCCTGAGAAAATGTGCTTTCTCCCTGGCAGCCCTTTCTGTCTTTGTGCTATGGGGGAAGCGCTGACCCAACAAAAACCCATTCATAATCAGCGTTAGTGCAACCGGGAGCTTCGGGGAATATTGGCCATGCACTGAGGTGAGAGTGTCAAATCTTGATACATTTTGCAAAAGGGAAGGCGCAGGATTTTAAAAAGTTGAAATACAGAATGTCATATATTAGTTGCTAAAGTCATAGGATCCTACTTAAGGCAATTTTTAAACAAATGTTATAAGGATACACTTCTTTTAAAATGTATATATATTACCCACACATCTGGGGAAGGGATTCACTCTTGCTGGAAATGGTCAAAGCCACACAGTCTCACTGGTCTGTGTCCTGCTGTTAATGCCTGATGGTGAGAGAAGTCCAGGTGAGAGGCAGGTATTTCAGTGTCACCACCCAGCCGGCTGTGTTAGTCTTGAGCACTTTCTCCAGGGCATCACATTTTCCCTGTCACCTAATGTAGCTTCGGGAGTGAAATTCCTACCCTCTCCCATGCTTCACCATGGGGAAGGGGAGGAGGCTGGAACTGTGCGTGGGCGAGGCTGGAGTGGAGCCAGTGTGGAACTCACACGGAAACCTTCTGAATTAGGAGACTTGCCTTCCTGCTCCAGCACACCCGGGTTGCAACTTGGTTTTCCTTTGGCAACGAGATGCATCCAGTTGGCCACAAGGCGCTCACCCTGCATTTACTGCTCACCTGCAAGCAAATCAGCCTGTTTACCGGCTCTAAAAACACTGTGCTCTGAGGTTGTGCTTCTAGAACATGTAAGAGAGTCAGACACACAGCACATGAGGGAGCTTCTGGGGCTTCCTGAGATCCAGGAGCAGGGCAATAGGTCATGATGTACTCAATAATCAAGTTTTTATTATATAGCTCTGTACCATTTATGACATTATTTTGTGCCTGCTCTGGCAATACGTACAGTATATGAATTATTTTGACCAGCATCATAGTAGTTAGGAGGCAGCCTCGTTTGGTGGGAAAGACATCGCTTTGGGGTAGAGCAGAGCTGTGTTTGTATCTCGGGGGCCTCCCCCGAGCAACACTGGGAACTCAGGAACGGAACACTTCATCCCCCCTGCCCCCCGCCCGTCCTGCACTGGCAAACTCGATACCCAGCCACGCAGAGTGAGACAGACCCGACTCAAGTTCATACGAGAGTCCTGGTCTGAGGAACACACTTTGAGAACCAGAAACTGAGCGACTATTATCACCTTCCTGCGTTTAGTCTCCTTATAGGGGACACCAATTTCCCACTCATACTGGGGTCTTGCTTTCCTTTTTCTGTCTGTGTCAGAATTTTAAAATGACTTCCTTGACAAAATCTCCTGTCTTGGGTTGTTAATGCTTTTTATTTCTGTTATGAATAAAGTTTTTAGACATAAAGTTGCACTCCGTGCAGCAATGCATTTGATTCTCTTACATTCTGCAACTCTAACTTTTTCATTTCCTTCATTTTGGTTGTGTTTGTTGACTTTCCTAAGTATCCAAATAGTAGTGTTAACAGGGACATGAACCAAAGCAAGTGCAACTTTGCTCTGTCCTCTAATCACCTATCACACTGCAGTCTTCCCTTCCCTGCCCTTGGAGGAAATCTGTGGCGGGTCTTGTGATTTCTGTAGCTGCTCCTGAGTGTGATACTAATAGTTGTTAACCATTGTTCCAGCTGGGCCCCCAGCCCAAGGGCTGGAGCAGGCTGCTGGACGCCCCCTGCTGGGCCAGGCAAAACTTCTTTAATTTCTGTATCTTGAGGCCTATGGTGGATCCCAGAAGGAAGGGTCATGGCAGGTGTGTGTGTGTGTGTGTGTGTGTGTGTGTGTGTGTGTGAGAGAGAGAGAGAGAGAGAGAGAGAGAGAGACAAACGGGGGGGGGCGAGGGGGCTGGGGCATTTACCACCTAGTACAGAGGGACTTATGGATTAATATTTTGAGGATCGGTCCAGCCATGCTGTTGTGGACTGGCTCGGATCGGCCTTATCCTTAGGTATTAAAGAAACCCTCTGGTCACATCTAGTGCCAAGCCACTGGTCACAGTTTTATCTCATACGTTAGTCAAAAGGCTCACCTTCACTTACCATCAAAGCCTCCCCTCTACCCCAGCCTGAAGAAAGGAGAGAAGACGGGGTCTCTGGCCGGCCCGCTCCTCGTTCCCAGGCACCGAGATGACTGGCAGCTCCTGGTTGGACAGGGCTGGGGGTCCGGGAGGCAACTGATTGGCACCGGGAAAGGTGGAACTTCACAGGCACAGGTGCACTGGTGTCTGTGGCGGTCGCAGTAAAGAATACTGTCTGTAAAACGCAGATGGCTGCTGCCTACATTCCTGAGACTGTAGTAAACAAATCCGAGCGTGTTAACTGGGGCTGTGGTTGTGAGAATAGACCGGTAAGTAGCAGCAGGTTCGAGTGTCGATATCGCCACCAACTGGGCACAGATTGTAATGCAGCACCTTACTGCAAGTTGGGCAATAATCATTTGTAATTTTTAAAATACCATTATTTTTTCTTTTTTAATATATTTGATTGATTATGCTATTAAAGTTGTCCCATTTTTTTCTATTTATTTCCCCTCCACTTTGCACCCCTCCTCCCACCAGCATTCTCCCCGCTTATTTCATGTCTGTGGGTGGTACATGTAAGTTCTTTGGCTTCTCCATTTCCTATACTATTCTTACCCTCCCCCTGTCTACTTCGTACCTACCATTTATGCTTCTTATTCCCTGTACCTTCTCCCCCATTCTTGGCCCTCCCCCACCCCACTGATAACCCTCCAGGTGATCTCCATTTCTGTGATTCTGTTCCTGTTCTAGTTGTTTGCTTAGTTTGTTTTTGTTTTTGTTTGTTATTTTAGGTTCAGTTGTTGGTAGTTGTGAGTTTGTTGTCATTTTACTGTTCATATGTTGTGTTGTTTTTTTTTAATGGAACGCTTCATGCGTTTGGGTGTCATCCTTGTGCAGGGGCCTTGCTAATCTCCGTATCATTCCAATTTTAGTATGTGTGTTGCTGAAGCGAGCACTACTGTTCATGGTTTTGATCATCTTCTTTTTCTTAGATAAGACCCTTTAACATTTCGTATAATAAGGGCTTGGTGATGATGAACTCCTTCAACTTGACCTTATCTGGAAAGCTCTTTATCTGCCCTTCTGTTCCAAATGATAGCTTTGCTGGATAGAGCAATCTTGGATGGAGGTCCTTGCCTTTCATGACACCTTTGAAAATAGTTTAGTTAAAAAATTAAGAGAAAAAGGAGCAGCTAAAATGTGTGTATGTGCACTTAAACTAATTTTCAGTGATCAAACCACATTACCAAGAAACACATATCATTCAGAAAAAAGAAAGGGAAGGAAAACAGAATCCCTCAACCCTAATACAAATATGTTAAAATTTTGGTGTATTTTCTTCTAACATTTTCGTGTAATAACAATGATAATTACTAGGTGTCATTGAGCAAGCTAAATGCTATATGCCAAACACTTTTCTAAATGTTTTTAAAATATTTTCTCAACAGGTAGGTGAATAAATAAAATATAGTATAAACATAAAATGGAATATTATTCAATGATAAAAAGAATGAGAATTCTGGTGTGTTAGGAACCACCCTGCCTGGTTTCAGAAGCTGTAACCACACACTCCCCCCACCCCCCGCCCCCAAGGCTAAAGCTGGGTGAGCGACCTTCAAACCAGAAACCTCTAAGGAGACAAAGCTTATCTTCCTGGCAGGGGCTCCGCTTCTGCTCCTCTTTCTTCACCCTGCCTGGCCCCCAATGCTTGAGTGGTTAGCCAATGATGGGTAAGATTCCCCAAGGCGGTAATGATCTAAGACAGGAACGATCACGGGGGTCCCCACGGAAGGACATAGCAAAAGGGGGTGATGGACCCTCGCCCCTTGGTTTCGACATAGTCTGAGTCCTCATTCTTCAAGAAGTCTCATAATCTCTTGGCTGCCTTACTTCCCCTGCCTGACTTAAGCCTGAAACAATACCTTAAGCCTGAAACAATGACAGAGGGTGGGTGTCACCCTGTGCCGGAAGGGGCGGGTTCCCTAGGGCGATCAGACCTAAGAAAGAATATGTAAAATCCTGTGAAACCTGCTTTGTTTAGAATGCTCTCAATTACATGATAAGGGTCCAAGCAAGAAGTGAGCTTGTTCCTCAAAGTTTTGTAGCCCTTTAGCTAACAGACCCTGACTCAGAATAAGCCCTCACAGTTCTTTGTATGTTATCTATTGTTTGATCCTTACTGCCTGACAATGATTAATGAGCTTTCCCTGTATTCCTGTGCAAAATGAACCCAATAAAAGCCCATTGAGGAAAAGGCTCTTGGCCCTTCTCCTTTGAGAGATCTTTGAGAGACCTTTCCTCCCGAAGCAGATCATGTCTTAGTAGACTTATTCTCATCCATGGTGGCCGGGGGGCTCTGCAGGTGGAGCCCCCCCACACTGGTATATGCTACAATATGGATAAACCATGAAAACTTTATGCTAAGTGAAATAATCCACACACACACAAAGCAAATATTGTATAATTCCACTTATTTGAGGTACCTACAATAGGCAAACTCATAGAGACAACGTAGAACAGAATTTTGTGGGGGCTGGGGGAAGGGGAGTGTGGGGGCTAGTGTTTAATGAGTAGAGTTTCTTTTGGGGATGATCAAAACTTTTGGAAATGGACAGTGGTGATACCTGTACCATATTATGAATACTTAATGTCATTCAATTGTGCACTTCAAACTGGTTAAAGTGGTAAATTCTGTTTACGGCAAAAACATAGTCTCATTCAAAACTCCTAACAATCCCATCAGATGAATTACACAACTAATAAATGAATCTGAACACAGGCTGACTAGCAAGCACAGATTCTTTGCCCATATTTTTTAAAAGAGAGAATATTACAATGAGACTCCACATACCCATCACCTGGCCTCATCGATGATCTGTTTATGGCCAATCTTATCTGTTCCTCCACCCACTCCCTGCCCTACCCCTCGGGTATTTGGATGCAATTCCCAGGCATCACTAATCTGTAAATAGTTCAGCATACATCTCTAAAAGAATAATTTTTTAAAATAAATAAATAAAAGAATAATTTTTAAAAGCCTTGTAACACCTAAAAAGAAAATCTAACAATTTCTTAATCTCATTGATTATTCAGTTACTGTTCACATTTCCCAGCTTGCCTAATGATTTTTTAGGTTCGTTTGAATCAGGCCTCACATACAGCCCACGCAGTGCGTTGGTCCTTACGCTCCTGTCCTCCAACACGAAGTGCCCCCTCCATCTTTGTTCTTGTTGTCCTGAGGTTTTTTGTTTGGTTGTTGTAATGATGTGCATTGTGTGTCCTGTAGAGTTTCTCCCAGTGCAGATTTGGCTCTTTTTACCCTACAGAGTCAGTCGATGTGTTCCTGTGTCCCCTGAGACTCCTGGCACTGGTGGTTCTACCTGGAGCCTTCACCAGGGGCGGGATCTGCTGTTCTGGCAGGAGGAGCTCACAGGTGTTGTGCTCTGTGTTCCCAGCAGGAGGCCAGAATATCCAGATGCCTGTTTTGTTGTTCATGATGTTAGCTGTCATTGATAATTATGGCCCAGATCATGAATTCACCCAGGACTGGGAAGGATGATGTGCCCTCTTTATGTATTAGCTGGAATCCTTTTAAACAGAAATTTTTTTTTTCTTTCTCAAATTGTTGGTTACCAGGCTACAGGTTGTACAGGAAGAGTAGGATGAAGACTTGAATATTTCCCTTTATTTGCCAGTTTTCAAAATGCTGTGTTTCCTAGCAGTGAGTTTGATTTGCCTTAATAGCATTGTGGACTCACGCATTTGAAGCTATTTGATGTGCTTCAATCTGCTGTCGTTACTGTGGCAGGCAGAATAATGCTCCCCAAAGATGCCCATGCCCGAATCCTAGGAACCTGTGACTGTGCTATGTCACAGGGCAAAGAGGAATTAAGGGAGCAAATGGAAGGAAGGATGCTACTCAGCTGACCGTGCAATAGGGAGGTATCCTGGACAGTCTGAGTGGGCCCAATGCACTACTTTCTAAGGGCCTTGAAAAACGAAAGAGGGAGGCGGAAGAGGAGGTCGGACTGATGCAGAATGAGAGCTCTGCCATTTCTGGCTTTGAAGCTGGAGGAGATTGGTTATGATCCAAGGAAAACAGCCTCCATAAGCTGGAAAACACAAGCAAACAGTTTCCTCTACAGCTTCCCACAAGGTATCAGTCCTGCTGACATCTTGACTTTGAGCTCAGCGAGCCCCGTGTTGGCCTTGTAATCTACAAAACTGCAACTTGGTGCTGTTTTAAGGCACTAAATTGTAGTTCTTTGTTACAGCAACAATAGAGAACTAATACGGTCGCTATCCTTATTGATGCTTCAATCAACCCATCTTTGGCCAGTGTTCTCTTTTTCCAAGGGACTCCCAAGTCCTTGAGTTGTCTTGCTTTCTGGTATGAGAAGATGTTCTTGGCCCACCTACTGCTAAACTCTTAGAATTTGACTTCTTCCTCAACTTCTTTTGTTCTCTTGATGCAAACCAGGGGCTCTAAGTAGAAAAATCCAGTCTTTACCATTTCTGTCTTCTCTGCAGCACTTAACACTACTCTCGTTCTTTTCCGAAAGACACGGGTCCTCCTTCATGACTACAGAATCCGGTCCCGGTGCCCTTCTGGGGTCTTCCTGCCTAACCCCCTACAACTGTCCTCAGGCCTCATTTCTTCTCTGTCCACTCTCCTCCTCAGTAGTTCCACCCATGCCATGCCCGCCCCCCACCAATGGCTCCCGAACCTGTGTTTCTCCCCCTCTTCTCCCCGTTTCCTGGCACCAGGACCTCGTTTCTGACTGCTTGCTGCCAGTCGCCACCTGTACAAACTGCCTGTACCTCAAGTCCATGGCAAAACCATTACTTCCATTCTCCCCCAACTCTTCACTATTTCTGTTCTTTCTGACACTTAGGTTTAAACTCTGGGTGCTATTTAAAAACCTTGCTTGCTCTGCAGCTCTCCTAAAACAAGAACTGGAACTGCCACCATATACTTAATTTTGATATTTTTATTTTTTATTTGTTTTTGCCATAAGAAGCAAGATTTTTAAAGTTTGTTTTGCCCTTGGGCCTCCACCCATGGACACAGACCCCCACAAGAAGCCATGTAATCATCAGAGGCTGCTTTGCGAGCAGGGGTGAAGATTTAACAGTCTCCAGATAAACTGGTGTAGGCGTGTGGCCTTCTTATGGGGTTACAACACTTGACGTCTTTGCTAAGACTACCTCTTCACGGAGATAGCTCAGGTGGTCCCTGCCAATGCTTCAGCAACTTTCCCCTCTATGCCCCATGCCGACCAGCCTTGTTTCATTTTCCTTAGAAATATTAATATCTTTAGTCTGGTGACTGGCAAAATTACTGGTACATAAAATCACAAAATTAACTGAGATGGATATCTACTAAACTAGCGATATATCTAGCTAGAAGACAAGCTATAAATTTCTGTTTAACACTTGGTATAACCCTTAAGAAATATCACTTGAAAAGAACTACTTGTGTATGTGCTGTGATGCGCTATGTGGGCCTTAAAGCCTGAGCATCACTGTGGAGCCTAGCGCCCTCTTGTGTTCACTGCAGAGCACAGCCGGCTCTCCATGACTTCCCAAACATACTTCTAAACACATCTTTTATTTTGCAGGAACTGAGGGAAGAATGTGAAATTCTTTAGATGCCGTATTTTCTCTCTCACCCTACTTTCTCCAACACTCTCATTTCCACATTTGTTCCCTCCAGATCTCCCATATTATATTGACCCTGTAACTTGTTAGTAAATCATCTAAATTTACATCCACGTAATTTTTGTTCTTTTAAGAAACGCTGTCTTATATGAGGCATCAAAACATGCTGTATGGGTGCGCGGATGAGATGGGAGAGGACGCAGTCAGGTGCGTCAGGTGATACAGGCAGTGGGGGAGGTGGGGGCGATGAGGAAGAGAGCTGGGAGGCTCGCCAGCTCATGTGTGCCCTTTAAATAAGGCCCCACATTTTGAAAGAGTCTGGAGAACGACATAAGACGGGTGGGTGTGCTGACCACAGACCCTGACAGTGAGGGATTTTAAACCTCCATTCTTATTTTCACCAATTGAGCCACTTGGCTAAGTTATTTAACCTTCCTAATCTCAAATTTCCTAATCTGTAAAAAAACAATAGTATGTTCCTCCCAGGGCTTTGAGGAGGACTGACTGAGGTAATGTATGTAGTAGTATATTTATAGTATACAAATGGTGTATTTAAACATACACATTAAACTAAAATAACAGACACAAGGCAAATGTGATACGAAAAGGCCATGTCAGGACAATGTAAAATCTCTTCTTTTTGTAGAGGCGCATCCTGAATGATTCTGAAAGAGGAAAGGACATGTTTCTCTGGCAAATGGTAACTTAAAAATACAGTGTCGTGGCTCTAATCCCATTGAGGAGAATGTTTAACCTCCAGAGCAAGTTGGCCTCCTTTTTTTCTTTTCTTTCTTTCTTTCTTTCTTTCTTTCTTTCTTTCTTTCTTTCTTTCTTTCTTTCTTTCTTTCTTTTTTTGTGAAAGGCGTGAAACTGACTGTGGAAAGAGGGACAGACTCACAAGCCCTTCCCGACTCCTCAAACAGCAATGACGGCTACAAATCAAAGAGCAGGACATTTGTGCCCTCATTCAATGTTAAGACCCAAACAAATAGGCAAGATACACCACACAGAATTAATGTATACATAGTCATAAAATTCTTAATCCTCCCTTCTGATAACCAAAATAAACATTCACTTCTGAACTCCGGCCAAGACCCTTAACAAATAGGCCAGTCACAGTAACTGTCAGCTAACAGTAACTGCCCCCCCCTTCCTCCAGCTACTGCCTCCTTGAGAGCCTGGAGCTAATGAGGCAGGTCCTCTCGAGGATGTTTTTGGAGTAAGAGAAAGCCATGGATTAGGACAGAGATGGGGACCTGAAGACAACAAAGTGGCTTGCTTTAGAAAGCTCTACCTATCAGGGATCATTAATAAGGCAATTGGATTCCCCCCTCCCATCATTGAAGGGGAAGTGTCAGCTAGTTTGTAATCAGAAAAGACACCAGTGTTTGGGCTGCCTGTCACTACCAAATCCAATAAGCAGTGACAGCGATTGAATCTTTTATGGGCACTTTATTCAGATGGCCGGCGATCGGAGAAGATGGCGAGTTCATGCCCTAACAAACCATCTTGCCTTCTCTTTCCTGGACAGATCTTTTATAAGGAGGGTGGGGAAGGATAAGCAAGGTGCAGTGAGGGCTTTGAAATGCAGCAATTGCAAATTCCTGTCCTGGGCAGTTAGCTGTCTCCAAGGGGGAGGAGCAGTCACCTGCTTCTTCCTGGTACAGACGTCTCCAGGAGGTAATCTCTAGCTAGTGCCCCAGGAGGTTGGCTGCTTTTCCCAGGTGCCAGGATGGGCCTTATCTGTAGTTTCTGAAATGAAAGCTTAACATACACATTTCCTGCTAGATTTATGGCTATTTACCTTAAGCTAAAATTTTCCAGGTCTTAAGTCCCCTATCAAGTTGATAGCAGGTGTAGACGCAAAAGAGAAGGGAGTGCAAAAGACGAGTTATGTTAATGACAACACCTTAAGGGTCCAACACCACCTGCTGAAGGGGCGAGCCTGCTAATCTGGTCTCTAGAGCCGCCTTTGACTGTGACCGCTGCTGTTCTTAGCAGTCTTTTAATAACGCCCTTGACTTGAGCTAGCGTGAGGTCTCCAATGTGTGCAATCAAGAAGGAGTAATTAACAGCAGTGTGGGGGAAATTAAAGGAGATAGTCGCTGCCACATCATGTGACCATATGATAGTCACATCATAGAATGTGAGTTGTAGTTGGGAAGATCATGCATATTATGGTAATTCACGGAACATCGATTAGTTTCCTACTGTCAAGTACAGTAGACCCCCTTATCTGCGGTTCTGATTTCTGTGGTCTCACTTACCTGTGGTTAATGAAAGTCTGAAAATATTAAACGGAAGACTCCAGAAGTAAACCATTCCTCTCGTGCTGTCCCACTCCATCCTGCCTGGGATGTGAATCCTAACTAAGCTGCGCTTCCATTACTCACCTGATAGCCATCTGGGCTGAGTGGGAGAGACAGAGAGACCACATCACACAGCTTTTATTACAGCGTATTGTTATAGCTATTCTATTTTATTATTAGTTACTGTTGTTAATCCCCTGCTGAGTCTAATTCATAAATTAAACTTTATCAGGCAGAAAGACCACATCACATAGCTTTTATTACAGTATTGTTATAGCTATTCTATTTTATTATTAGTTACGGTTGTTAATCCCCTACTGAGTCTAATTCATAAATTAAACTTTATCGCAGGTATGAATGCAGAGGAAAAACAGCATGTATAGGGTTTAGTGCTATCCACGGTGCAGTTTGAGGCATCCATCCACTGGCGGCCTTGGAATGTATGCCTCACAGACAAGGTGCAGGGGCGGGGCTGCTGTAAAGACGTTTAAAGCAGAGTGAACCTGTGCAAAGGCAAAGAGGCATAAAGCAGCTCTCTGTGCTCGGAGAACTGAACAATCGAAGGGCTTGAGCTCAGAGAATGAGGAAGGTTAGGGTGCAGGGACAGCTGGAGCTAAAACCGAAACTGTAGTCCCAGCTTAGGTTATAGGACAATGTTCTTGATGCTTAAAGAGTTAGGACTTTGTCCCGAAGGAAGTTTCAGGAGAAAAGTAGCAACATCAGCTGGCTGCGCCTTGATGCCTCTGAAGAGGGTGGACTGGAAGGAGGAAGGATTGAAGGCAGGGACAACGCCCATGGAAAGGATGATTATGCGTTCCCCCAGGGCAGAATGTGGGCGTGAACTAAGAAAGTAAGTAGAGATGAGTAAGACCCTGAAATCAAGATAGTGTTGAAAGGCAGAACCGACAGCTGGATAAGGAATTTGAGGCTCATGGGAAAGAACTGGGGTTATGTACTGGAGACAAATCGAAGGTTTTCAGCTTGGATGGTGGTGCCATCAGCTTCAGAAGGCAACGGAAGTAGAAGACGGCTGTTCATCAGGGAAAACAATGATTTGGACATTGGCCTTGCTGAGTGAACCGTGTGGGGGCAGCACACTGGAGACTGGGGTCACAGAGTAAACGCTGCTCCACCCCCACACTCGGCGAGCCCAGCGGTGCTGCGTGTTCTGATCTGCCCTGCCCCCCAGGGGCGGTTCAGGGAGCACGCCCAGTAGACAGGGCAGAGTGCGCGCCCAGCAAGGGATCACAAGGTAGGAGACACGGCGGCACAGAGCCGCACTGGCCACTGAAGTAGCCGATAGCCACGGGTGTCTATTTCAATTTAAGGTCATAAAATTAAAAACCAAATTGATTTCTGCGGTCTCACTAGCCACACTTCGTGTGCTCGGTGACCAATGTAATTAGTGGCTATTGTACCGAATGGTACAGATTATAGACTATCCCATCATCACATGGCCCAGGTAAAATAAGAGGAAAGGTGTGGGGACAGAGCCCCGGGGAAGGGAAGAAGGAAGATGGGTGGGGTGAGAAGGAGGACGGAAAAATCATCTCTGTGACCGAGAGAAGAGTTCAAGGAGACGAAATAGTGAGAAAAAAGAAAACCTAGAAAGAGATCAAATAAGAAAAGTTAAAAAAGAAAAAAAAGAAAAAGAAAACACCTAAAGGCAGTTATTGGCATAGTGTTGGAATCATGACCAATTTTTTCTAATGTAAAAACTCAGTGAGGTGAATCCTACCACCCAGGTGACAGGTTTAGCTTTTCGAAAGCACTGAGAACCGTGCAGGAAGGGAAATGCTGGGAACGTGACCATTTTGTTCCCACACTTGAACGAAGGGGAGGCCTTGCCTAGCCGCCACCCTGAGCTATCGCCCTTCTAGGAGTTTCTAAGAGTCTCTAATTCAGATTCACGTCATTGCCGAATACGTTTCTTGAAATCATATGTCTGATAACTATATTCAGACATAAAAGAGCACACAAAATTATCTTCCCGCATAAAAAATCAAGCTGATAGAACAGCAGTTACCAGGGGTTGGGGGCAGAGAGGAGTGGGGTGTTATTTTTAGTAACTACAGAGTCTGGGTAGGAGATGAGGAGAAAGTTTTAAAGACGGATAATGTTGACGTTTGCATAATAATGGGAGTGCCACTGAACTGCATGCTTAAAAACGGTCAGAATGTTAGATTTCTCTGGCTATATTTTGCTTTTAATTGTTGATTATATTCCAGATATTTGATGGAGGGACATATGTTAGCAATTAAAAAAATGGTTAGAATGCTAAATTTTTTTTATGTATATTTTACTACAATTAAAAAAACACCTTTTTTTTTTTTTTTAACAAAGCCACATTGTAACGTGTAACTTGGGAAAGGACCTAGAGAGACCTCTCATAACTTGAGCTGCCAAACGGACAAGCTGGAAACAGCGCTCACAAACGCCCGTCCCCAGAAGCAACCGGCCCCTTGTGTCGGATTTACGGTGTCAGGTGGGAAAGGATGGTTTAAGTGGCGAGGTGTTAAGCTTCCCTTATCACTGTCGACGTGTCTCCCAAGACACTCACTGTCAATGGTCTGAAAAATTAAACAAGTTAGGGCTCTCAATGACGCTAACAGAACAAAAATGCATTAGGTCAGTTTAATACGCAAGATGACATTTATACCTTTTTTTTTTTACTATGTATTTGCACCTCAAGTCAATAGCTGCCATTAGCTGGTGGAACAGCAAAGCTCAAATATCAGTGCAAACCCCGAGGCAACCACATTTGCACGGGGAATGCGCACTCCACCAAGATGGGGGGGGTTGGGAGGGGCGTTGGGCAGCGCCCGCAAATCACTCCCCCAGCCGGCTCTGACAGGTGGGCCTGGAGCCAGGCGCAGCGTGAGGTGAGAGCACAGGAGATTCTAAGAGATGCCATTGGCTGCTTCCTTTGTGTTCCTGCATCCAGGGAGCAGAAATGAGGCCAAAATTAAAGCAGGTGAAAGTTTGTGTATGTAAAAAACGCTAAACCAATGAATGTTTGGCCCAGAGATTTTATTAGTTTTACAATAAATAATCTCACATGGATTTTAACTGCAAACTACCTCCCATCAGCATCCACTTTTCCTTGTGAACATACTGAAAACCGGGAGTCACCACTAGCACGTTCATGGGTGCCCCCCTGCTTCTCCTCCAAGGGTGCTGACCAAACCCAGGGAGGGGGACTTTCTTTCAACCAACCCAGTTTCCCTGAGCTCCTTTTGGGAGCTCTGCTCCGATCACACGGGGATTCTGCTGATGTCACAGCAAGACAAATAAAGTCGCCTCGTGACTGCAAGCTAAAAAGGCATCAACACAATGCCAGAACAGACACTGGAAATGGAAACACACCGAAGAGAACGAAGGAAAGAAGGAAATCACAAAGACAAATTTCAAGAAATGAGTCACAATAGACTTCAACTTTCAGCCCGATAGTAGGGGCACAAACTGCTCATTATCATCAGGTATCTGAGCTGAAGGGGAAAAAAGTTAAATTAAGAGATAAACTGCAAAGGCGTAAGGAATATCAAGTGAGATCTTTCGCGTCAGATCTTTTTGGGCTGGAATCAAACCTATTATTATCTGCCAGCGAGCTCCTACTTAAAAGCGCGCTGACAGCAATACTTGGGAGGGGAAATAGAAGCGATCACCGATGTCGACTAGAGAGCAGGTATGCCAGAAATGGGGGCAGCCCCTCTGAGTTTCACCTGCCAGATGGAAATCAAAGAGACATGCACAATCAAAGACGCTACAGGATTTCAATTAGCTGCAGTGTTTCTTTTTGCAAAAATGAGTAGAAAGGATTTCAGTTCACCCACTGCCAGTGTTTAAACAGCCCACTTAACTGAACCACACAAATCTTTCAAATAATGCACAGTTATCACACACACCCCTCTGCTCTACAAATGTCTGGTTTTGGTATGTTTGGTCTGTAGCAAATTAGACTACCATCACTTAAAATGTTTGCCCTAGATTTGGCCAGAATATGCAACAAAGTTTTTTAAACAAAAGCATTGTCATTGATTTTGGTCATATACAATAAAATATTATGTCAATGAACATGGTCATAATAAAAAAATAACAAACAATAACAATAAACTCCATCTTTTCATGTACAATATTTTCCTGAGGACTCTTCAGCACTTTGAAAAGAGATATCACCATTTTATCAGCCCTAATATCAGGTGACTTTCCTATTTTTAGTAAAGGAAACAAAAAACCGAGTATCAAGAACTTAGTGCATCCAGCAGCGATCAAAGCACAATTATACTTTTTCAGTTCTAAAATATTTTTATCCTGTGAGTGAATAGAACATCCATGGTGCACTCACACGATGGAATACCACTCAGACGTAAGAAAAAGAAGAACATGTTCCCCTTTATGACAGCCTGGGGGGACCTGGAGAACATTATGCAGAGTGAAATAAGCCAGTTAGAGAAAGACAAGAACCATGTGATTGCACCCATATGCGGATTCTAATGAACAAATTGTACTAACAAGCAAAATACCACATTTTGTGGTATAATGTGTACCCACGTCTTTGGCCCAAACTTTCAGGAAAAAAATCTTTTGTTTAAATTTTTTAATTTGATTTTTTATTTATTTATATTTAGGAACAAATTTTGTATTGTAAAGGAATTTTAGCATTTATTTTTGAACATATTATGGTACAAGAAATTTTATGTGATAAAGAATTACAAAACACAAGAACAGATACAAGGTATTTCAGGTACTACCCACGTAAAATGCGCATCCTTATTTTTCCCTCAAAGACTTGTGCAAAAGGAGTGTGAGGGACTCTGCCCGCAGGGCCCCCCCAGCCACCACAGATGAGAATAAGTCTACCAGGACATGATCTGCTTGGGGAGGAAAGGTGGCCGATCTCTCAAAGGAGAAGGGCCAAGAGCCTTTTCCTCAGTGGGCTTTTATTGGGTTCATTTTGAACAGGAATACAGGTAAAGCTCATTAATCATTATCAGGCAGTAAGGATCAAACAATAGATAACCAAGAACTCTGAAGGCCTACTTTGAGTCAGAGTCAGATAGCTAAAGAACTATAAAACTTTGAGGAACAAACTCACTTCTTACTTGGACCCTTATCATTTTAATTGAGAGCATTCTAGACAAAGCAGATTTCACAGGATTTTACATATTCTTTCTTAGGCCTGATCACCCAGGGAACCCCCCCTTTCCAGCACAGGACTGCACCACCCTCTGTCATTGTTTCAGGCTTAGGTGGAGCAAGGGAAGTAAGGCAGCCAAGAGATTAGACTTCTCGCAGACAGGATGAGGACTCGGGCTTTGTCAAAGCCGAGGGATGAGGGTCCATCACCCCCTTTTGCTGTAGCCCCCAAAATCCTTCCTTGGGGGCCTCCCACATGATCGTGCCTGTCTTAGATTGTTCCCCCCTTTGGGGAATCTTACCCACCATTGGCTGATCGATCAAGCATTGGAGGCCTGTTATGGGTGAAGTAAAGGAGCAGAAGCGGCACTCCTGCCAGGGAGATAAGCTTTGTCTCCTCAGTGGCTTATGGTCCCAAGGTTGCTCACCCAGCCTTAGTCATGGAGGGGGGGTTACAGCTTCTGAACCAGGCAGGGTGGTTCCCAACAAAAAAGTGTGCATTATATATGGGAAAATATGGTAGATAGAGAGCAGGCTGACAGCCCTGTTGGGGGTGTGGGAGTGGGGGGTGGAGAGGTGGAGCAAAAAGGCAAAAGGGCTCATGGACACGGACCGCAGTGTGGTGACTGCAGGGTGGAGGGGTGGAGGTGGAAGAGGGTATAAGGGGGTAAATGGATATGAAAAAAAAACTATTAAAAATAAATGATTCATAAAATGTATATAACATATTAAACTAATTGAAAGATTAAAAATATAAAATATTTTCTTCATGGTTGATTAAGATATCAAAACAACCTTTTCCAAATGGACAGAATATGATAAAAAAAATCATGTTTATACACGCACACAAATACACACACCCACACACACAGAGACCACAAACAGGCTACTTTTCATTTGTTAAAAATATAATGAGCTATTCTAATTAACTTTAGCTATGACCTAATTAGCTAGTGTTACTTTGGGGGTTTAGATAAGATTAGAGAACTGTGGAGAAAGGTCCATATCGGCTTCTTCCCTCAGAGGAAGGACCCAGGCTGGACGTGGGGCAGAAGCCAAAATACCCGGGGGAGGGGCTGGGTAAAGGGCCTCTCCTGAAAGGCAGAGAAGCTCCTGGGGAGGGAGAAACAAAAAGTAGAGATCTGAAGGGTGAATGTGTCAGGAAGAACGAAAGGGCAGAACCTGTGCCCGACCCCCCACTCTTATGCCGTTGGCCACATTTTCAAGCTGCGCAAGGCGGGAGGCCGAGGAGCCCAATGGAATGGCTCCAGGGAGCGCACCTGAGTTTGTGCCAGTCTCGTGGTGCTGAGAAGACGAGGGTGCAGGGCTCAGGATGCACCTTGGGAAGAGCCGAGGCAGCTCTCCTGGCTCTGCTGGAACCTTGGGAGGCTTGACCACTAACTTTCAGAGCTCCGTTGAACCCAAGCCTTTCCCAGCCCAGCCCCGAGTCAGCTCCGTCTCTAAATGGATTAATGTGATCAGGCTCCAGTCTACCTAGCGGGCAAAACAAAGGGCGGGCTTTCTCTAGAGGAAGATCTCACCCAGAATCGCTATCATTTTCATGCTCCATGTCAGTATTCAATCAAAAATTCCTTGGCATGTGGAGAAAAAGGACAAAATGACTAAAAACTTGATGCGGACTCCAGCCCGCGGGGTCCGTGTGTTGTGGCTGCGGCGAACAGATTCACAGGGACTGCAGGAGTCCCGTGGAGAAAAAGGGATGGCATGGCCGCTCTCTAAGTGAGCGAGAGGGCCCCGCCCCCTGCCTGGACAGGCTTTTATTGCTTTTCTGGGCACATTACATCGAGGATGGTCCTCATGTACTATGCACAGGTTTGCCATAGGTGGTTACCTTTTACAGACAGCAAAGGAAAGAATGTTGCAAATACTTCAAAGAGAAGGATGTTGCAGAGTAAGGGGAAAAGTGGTTGAACTGGTTACACTCCATATTTGGGAGGTTTAGCACAGATTTTAGGATGTTACTTTAGGGATATGCAGTAAACATTTGCTGCCTCAATCCAGGGTGAGGGAGTTTTAGCAAAAGGCAAGCCTCACAGCAGCCGAGGTACAACACAGGCCTGATTCCCCACAGGAAAAGCAATTTGTGGGTTTGGCTTCCTGTGTGCCAACTCGTGCCTGTCGGTTTTCCGATAGGGCTGGGCTACATTCGCCGTACCACGTGGATAGGTTCCCTATAAAAACTGAGAGGAATGAAAGACCTATAAGTGATATAGGTGTTGGAACTATGGGTTAAGGACTCTGCGGACCTAAGAACATCCAAAACCATAGCAAATTTGTGTAAGATTTTTATTTCAGCCAAAACAACACCATTGCCAGAAAGCAAGATCTCAAATGCCCTGGAGAATAACAGTTGAGCCATTTCCTTTACCTTTCGAGTCAAGGAGGGAATGTAAGGAAGGTTACCGGTAAGAAGGTAAGAAAGTGAGGTGCATGACCCTCAGCAAGATCACGTGCCCCACTGAGGGGATTACCTTCCAGGCGGTCTAAAAAAGGATTACTCTGACATTGTGAAGGTGTGTTAACCTAGCTGTCCAAGAACAATGGACAGGGCTTGCTGAAGGCAAAGATAAGCCTTTTACTAAAAGAATTTATATGCTTTGGGCATGATCAGAATTATGCACCCGAATCATGGATATAAATCTCTAATGTCAGGTACTTAGTCAACATCATCTCCCATCAATACAATCTGTCCAACTATTAATTTGACAAACATCTTGTCCATCTACTTCAAACTTAACTAACCTTTGAGTGTTTATTGGATGTCAGGCAATGTGCCAAGTACAATCTTTTATTTAATCCTCAAAACAACCCCAAGGGCAAATATACTTCATGTCAGTTTACAGAGGAGGAAACTTCAGCACGGAAGGGCTAAAGTGCCTAAAATTCCGTTAAGCAGTATCAGCACAGAGCTCACACTCAGCTGTCTTCCTCCAGCATTCGCCAGGAAAAAGTACAAAGTTTTCATCGTACAACATGGTCTGCCCCAACTGAGGGCAGGTGACTCAGAAAATTTTCTGTAGATTTCCCCTCTCACCCCCAAACTGCAAAGATTCATCATCTCTTAGCTGTATTACCCATGCCTGATCCAGGCAGAAACAGCTACAATTTCATTAAACTTAAACTGAATGAAGAGGACATAATTTCTAGAACCCAGGCGGTGTATTTGTTCTGCTGGAGCAGCTCCAAGGCCAAGTCCCTGCACTGGAATGGAAGCGAGCTTCCGGCTCATCCAGTTTCCAGGGAGGGGGAGGCAGAACACAGGGGCACGGGGAGTGGGTGGCAGATTGGCCATGCGGCCTTGTAGGTGACCTCTGGAGCAACTGTCTGAGGTAACCGAACATCCCAAGCCACATCTGAATTAAGACCAACGCTGCTGAAGGTAAGGCATGGTGAACTGCACAAACCTTCCTTGTGGTCAGGAAGCAGAGAATTCATACCTGAATTGGCCTTGCCGTCTGCTGTGAGGACAGAAGTTAGGGGTGAGATAAGCTTGAGGAGCACAATGAACTTCTGAATTAACCATGAGGAAGCCCCAGAGATGGTGAACATTTAAAGGGACAGTTGCACAGGATGTGTGCGGGTTCGGTTGAATCAGCAATAGCAGTGACAATGAGAGACATGGAGGGACATGAGGTTGTGATCAGACTGGGGCAGGGGGATTTCTAGCTTCAGAGGTGGGGAGGTTCTGAAGCAAAGACTAGTCTAAGTTGCAACCATGGGAAAGAAGTGATTCCCTGGCTGGTGTGGCTCAGTGGATTGACACCAGCCTGTGAGCCTAAGGGTCGCTGGTTCGATTCCCAGCCATGGCACCTGCCTGGGTTGTGGCTGGGTCCTCAGTTGGGGACGTGCAAGAGGCAACCGCTTGATGTATCTCTCATACATCAATGATTCTCTCCTCCTCTTTCTCTCTCCCCCTCTCTAAAAATAAATGAATAAAGTCTTTTTCTTAAAAAGTTCACTTTATATTAAAAAAAAAGAAGTGTTGAGAAGAGTTAAAATCAAATAAAAAGTTTGAAGCTCCAGTGACATTGAGGATGGGTCATTACATTTACTAGTATGTAGCTGTTACCATTATAATTTCAGGGGAAAAGCCAGAATGCAGTATAAAAGCCAGGTGCCGAATTTCCCGGTGTATGAGGAAGGTCCAGAGGCAGAGACAGCAGCAAAGGGTCTGAGCAGACGCCACGAATCTCACACAGGGACATCAGCATTGAGAAAGGAGGAGTAAGGATCTTCTGGAAGGTGCCGAGACCACAACAAGGCCTCTGCTGCGGACAGTGTGGAAGACCCAGCAGGCTCCCCTTGTGAGGGCTGCAGAGGCTCAGAGGCCTGGAACGCCATCCGCAGGAGGGAAAGTGGGGGTTCTTACAGAGGCAAGTTGGGGTGACCCAGTTTACATAGAGTTTTAGAAGGCTCCGTGGAAAGGCAGGGTCAGTACATGTGCTTCTCCCAAAGTCATGCTCCTGTGCGACCTGTGGCTGTAACAACCGCTCTGAGCCTGTTTGCTTAGGTGTTAAGTAGGGACAGGACAGCACAGCAGGTCCGTGAGTGCAGTCATTTCATTGTAAGTTGAGATGCCACAGGACCTTAACTCTTGTGTGTAAGCAGTCTAGGAAAAAGTTGGTTTTGTCCTATGTCATTTCGCTAAAGTTGCAGAACCTACCCACAAAGGACTTCCCTGTTCCATATGGAATCTAGGCAAGTGCTGTGCCGAATGATGTATTTGGGTCACCAACAGATAACTACAGCTGTACATCCCTAAGACTTTACCATGCCAATGTATTTTAGTCCATGGAGTGTGAAACTAACTTACACTGAAGAAGGTAGGAAAAAATAAGTCACCGGTGTCAGAAGTCCTAGAGCGCATAAGAGTATGCGCTCCTGAGAATAAGAGTACCAGACACAGCAGATCACTGCCGGCCCTGGGAGCAGTCATTTTATGTGATTTTCAAGGAATTGGACCTGGGTATAAAATGAACAAGTTTCAGTGCTGACCTGGAAGAGCTTCCACGGGTGCCGTGCGGTGAGTGCTCAGCAGCGATCTTGTGAGGTGAGGCTTATTTCTGTTCTCCAGGTGGCAAAAACGAGACTGCAAAGCTCCACTGTAAACCGGGGGACGAAAACCTTATTCCATCAAGTGCCAGTCAACAGGTTAGGCTTTGGGGGCCAGAGTCTGCAGCAGCCACTCAGCTCTGACCATGTGGTGTGAAAGAAGGTAGCCCTAGAGAAGACCCGGATGAACGTGGCTGTGTTCCACCCAAGTTTAATTTACCGACACAGGGGTCTGACCAGGTTGGGCCCGGGGGCTGTGGGCCAACCCCCACTGTGAACACGATTTTTCTAATTCCAAACCCAGCACTCTCTGCATTGCACCACGAATATAATTCCGGGCCACGGTCTTTCTTCAAAGTACACTGTCCAACCTATAGACACATTATTCAATGGGACCAGGGTGAACCACAGCCGCATCTCAAACGAACAGAGAGGGAAAAAGCAGAAAGGAAGCTCATTTCTGTCTGGGAAGAGCAGGTTTAGAGCAAAACTAATGAGTCAGGGTATCTTGTGATTTCAGCTGTGTTGCTCAAAAGCTAGAATTTTTTTCAGTTTAGGTAATCTTTATTGGCAGGTGTTGAGTGCAAAAAGGTAACAAACCCAGAGGGATGGAAAAGGAGGGGCCTGTAAACCAGGTCAGTGGGGCAAGAGCACATTTTACCTGTGGCCACTCTGGGGGCAGCACCCTCCAAGAACACGCTCCCAGGCAGAAGGGCTTTTTACAGCATGCGGGAAGGGGTACAGGATATGTTCCACCCCAGGCCACCTAACTTCTGTTCACCCCTTACCTCACCCCTCTCAAGAGGAAGGCTGTGCAGTCAGGATCAGGATGTCAAGGGACTGGGCTAGCCCTACCCCTCTCCACACCCAGGATCTATCTACCTTGTGCCCGTTTGCCTCTTCCCAGTGATTAGGTAGATTGGACTGCCACACCCTATTGGTGGCCCAGCCCAACACAAAGCAAGCAGTTCCCATAGTTCCCTGAGTCTGGTTCAGGTTGGTTTCACCTCTCACCTGTGTAGAGGCACGGCCCCATTGTAAAAAGCTCTTAAGAGCTCATCCTGGCTGGCGTGGCTCAGTGGACTGAGTGCTGGCCTATGAACCAAAGGTTGCTGGTTGGATTCCCAGGACACACGCAGGGCTGCAACTCAGGTCCCTGGTTGAGGGCGTGCAAAAAGCTGCCAACTGATGTTTCTCTCCCTCCCTTCCCCACTCTCTGAAAATCAAATCTGTAAGAAAAGATCTCTTCCAGTTCCAGTATTCTGGCACCTGTCTTGATTAAAATATCCCACTTTACCAAAGCTCTAGTTAAGTCAGTCCATCTCTTACCATTTCTAAAACCTGCCAGTGATTTATCAATGACTATACATGTCTTCTTGCCATTGTGCATTTCTATGTATAGAAAGCTATACTTTGTTGGTGACATATAGGGAGACCAGTTAAGTTCCTTTAAAGAGTCTGGATATATCTATTCTTTGAGAAATAGAGCAAAGCTCTTTAGCCTTCTGAGTGAACCAAGACAGTCTGAGAGCATGACCAGTTTCCAAATACCATAAGCTCCAACTCAGGGTACCCAGAACCCAACTGTTACTAAGCAAGTGGAAACCTAGTGTTTTTATTATTATACTCTAAGCACGTGAACACCAGGACAACGGTCAGTCCGGTGCTCCAGTAACGTAGCCAAGGACGCAGTTCAGTGTGCGCCTCAGAGCTGCCCACCGTAGTCACCTGGGAAACATGCTTCGGGTCACTGCAGACCCGTCAGGTAGCCGCCTTGCTTGTATGAACTATTCCTTAATTAGCCACTCTTATTCCATGCTCAGCAGCGTCTTAATTGGCTTTCAAAGTACGGTGAAAGTCAATGGGAGCCAAAGACCCCATCATTGGACACCAACACTCCCCATCGCATGAAAACTGGCTTTGGGTTACCATTGTCTGAGCCTGATGCGAAACAGCGTGAGTCTGGTGCATGGGGAGGCCAGCCGCCGTGAGGCCTCTTCCTAGGCAGCCCGTGACCTCCAACACAGGCTTTTCAATTTACTATGATCTTCCATGGTTAAAGCAAAAAAAGACACGTACACTGTCTATAAAGAAACTCGACAAAAATGCAGGAAAAGGATGCTCCGAAGGTGCATTTCTACCAGAAAGCCGCCTACCTAAAATAAACTGCCAATTCCATTTAAAACTGGAACTGGTAAAACACAGAGGCGGGCACATCGGATTTAGAAACAGGAATTGGGGTCAGGGGTAAGGGCACGACCATGGACCTGCAAGAATCCTAAATTAGGGAAATAGAAAGCCCAGGGAAGCACTTTTGTTACAGATCACAGGCTCTATTCGTTGATGTACACTGTCAACACACTACCCACTTGTGCAGCGTAACCCTGTGGATTAAAACCGAACACAAAACCCAGGTGCAGGGGGCACCTGGGAGACACAGTCCTTACACATGGGCAATACAGTGCTTGACTGTTGTCCTTTCTTCCTTAAGTCCTTACCAAGGATTTTTAAAATTGGTTTTAGACTTAACTACTTAGCCAGGGCCTATCTCATTTATTTCTAAGAGCATATGGTCCTCACAGGCAGGAAACAGCCCTCCTGTTGAACTTACCAGGATCACTCACACTGTAAATAACCAGAGGCCCTTACTGAGTGTAACTGGCCTAGAACACAGCAGCTGCTCGGTGACGATCTCTGCCAACCTTGGCCTTGGTTGGTGTAGGAGGCACAGAAACAGATCAACTCCCCTTCCACCTGGGTTTAGATCATCTCTTACAAGCTAAACTTCTATACTGTCCCTGAACACCAACTTATGCTTGCTTACCAAGGCCTGTCACAAAGGCTTTACCGCTGAATGATTTCCAGGATGCATTTTTTAAATTTCCTACCACTCAGACTAGGACTTAGCTTCTCCCACTAAAATTTCCCTAAAATTTCCAGGAACTACTCTAAATGTATGGTACAGACTGTCGGTGAAATGATTTAGTACATAAATAATACGTGACCAGAAGTACATTCTTTCATCCACGTTTGGCATAAATGCTACAGTGGTCACACTGGCCAAAGACCTGGAAGGATGCATTATTTAAGTGTTGTTCTAGTCCAGGCTCTTCCAGAAGACCAAGTAAATACCATCTAGTAATATAACTAATAACACCACTGCATCGATATTTAGGACTATTGTTCTTTTCAACCATTAAAATTTGGGCATCAGGCATAAATCAATCATGTTAGAAAAACCATGATCTGTGATTCTGTTTTTAATTATCCTAAGCCTTATAACCACACAATGTGCAATCTGTGTCCATCTATTCTCTTCTACTCTAACCCTTCTAGTGAGCTGGCAAAAGCACCGTCATCAATCACACACATGTAGTAACCCTACGGTCATTTCTCAATGGCTGTTCAAGAAAATCCTGAATTATAACTTAGTCTGACTTAAAAAATTCAAAGTGTGCTACTTCATTTCATCAGAGCCACTGACCTTACAGATCATTTACAAAATGTGAGAAGTGTTAAATATTCTTTATTTGATATTATACACAAACCACACTAAAATGCCTTTCAGTGAGTTAAAGGCAACAGTTCAGATACAGGGTATTTTTTTTAAATTGGCATAGTTAGAACCAAAAAGATAAAATGGACACTGCCAGCTTTTCTTCAGCCCTTGCCTTTCAACAGGCTAATGAACACAATTTGAAACACAAGCAAGTCTTGCTTTTCTAATAAACAGTGAAGGGATTTTCTCAGTGTTTAAAATGTTCATATTAGCAGTTACATAAATCTAAATAAAAAACCAATCCCCTACAGGTTTTGAAACAGCCTTCACCATCTCTGTGAAAGGGTGAATATTACCAAGTCCAATCCTATTTTTAGAAGGGGAAAATAATGATAGCAGTTGCTGAACCGAAATTACCATCCAAGTTCAAAAAGCTGATTGTAATCATTTAACCACAGGCCAATATTATTTAAATCAGAACTGCCCCAAAGAAATGCTCTATCAGCCATTCATGATCTGAATTCTGGTATATGAGATCAATTTAAATATGGTAGACATAAAAAAGTCACAAGACATTTGTAATAAATAAGGCAGTGGCCAACTATTACTCATTAGTAGCTTTTTTGAGATAAGCTATCAAATCTGCCCTTTCTGAACTCTTCTTAATGCCAGCGAAGATCATTTTTGTCCCAGGGATGTACTTCTTGGGATTCTCCAAATACTCCATCAGTGTAGCCTCTCCCCAGGTGATCCCTAAACGAGAAGAGATGTGCTGTTAAGTATGATACACTCCAGATAAAGGGTTTACCACAGGTTACAACCTCGCAATGGGTGCTTCTGTTATTTCACTGCCTCCCTCTTACCTTTGTTCTTGTTGGCATCCGTGTAAGAAAATCCAGGGGCCTGACCCGTCTTTCGCCCAAACAGACCATGGAGGTTTGGCCCAGTCTTGTGCTTGCCTCCCTTTTCCACAGTATGGCACTGGGCACACTTCTGAACAAAAATCTTCTTGCCTTTCTCAACATCACCCATTTTAGAATCTAAAAACGAAAGACTCAGTTTATTAAGTTTTCCCTCCAAGTAAAAAACACGGTGGTAACCAATTCATGACTACTTAACGACTGAACCATTGTAAATCCGTGACATTAAGTACCAGGCTCAATCTGGTTTTACTTAGTACACTTGCAACAGACACTTTAATACCGCCAACACTATTTGGAAGAACTTCCTTAAAAACTTATCAGCGTGTGTTCAGATGAGGACCGTTAAAGCCCAAGTAAGCAAACTGGGAACCTAGTTCGAAACTGTTTCAAAAGATGAGGTCAAGGTCACAGAAAGTCACGAAATCCGATTAAGTTTCAAGGTTAGTGCATTAAGCCAAAACCACCGAAACTTCGACTAAGAATGCCTAGTTATTCACACAATAACTTAAACCATCTCCGTCTGACAATGGGCAAAGTACGTTAAGAGATCATGGTTGAGTCAGCTTGCTCAGGTCACTCTAAACGGCCTTGCTGCGGGGGAGAGGTCAGCGGCGGGCTGCGAGGTCTCCCAACGAGCCGAGGTCTCCCAATGAGCCGCGTTCTCCACCTCCGGGATCCCTGGGGGCCGACCACGAGGTCAACCCTGTGGGCTGGTCTCAGGGAGACCGTGATTTTGACTTCCTGAGATGCCTGAGCAGCTCAGGGGAGAAGCGGTAAGTGATCGGGGGAAAAAAATTACCCCTCATCAGAGAAGCAACAGTTTTTACCCTCTTTGAAGGAGAACGCGAAGCGCAGCGCACCGTCCTCCCGTTCTCCCTGACCCCGGGAAGTCCTGTCTACCACTTCCACCGCTACTCAGCCCCGACAACAGGAAGGCCGCGTTCAGACTCCTCTACTTCCAACTGTGTCAGGGATTTTAGGGCCTTGACCTAGTTTCGGGGAGTGGGGTTGTTCCACCCCACCTCAAGCCGTAGCCCGCCGGGTTCGGCCTGGCCCAAGTCCGGGGTCCTAACTCCCCGCCCGGCCTGCCCGCGCGGGCTCCGCCCGGAGATCCCAGGCGCAGGCCTCCAACAGCCCGCGCGTCCCCCAGGCCGCGGTGCGCCCCCCAAGGCTAAGCCTCCGCCTGCTGTGTACTCGGTACCCTACGCTCACCGCTCTTTCGGTGCGCGAAACACAGAAGTCTCTGCTCGCAAGCCGGACGTCCCGCTCTCTAATTCCAAGGACACGCTGGTCCGCGCCTAAGTACCGGTGTTGGTGCAACCGAACTCGCTCCGCCTTTTTGCGGCTCGCCGTGCGGCGGAGTCGACTCGTGCGCAGTGACGTTACCATATCCTATTGGCTTTAATCGCCAGGGCCTGCGTCAGCGACCTGCGCGCGCATGCCGGCTAGCAGGGTAGGGTGTGTCGCGGGCGGGTGCCCTTCCTCTTCAAGCCTCACTTGCCTGGCAGTTACGACAGTCTGCTGGTTGAGCCGTACGGAGGTTACGTCCCTGCGGCATCTGTGTGCGTGCGTGCGTGTGCCGACGGGGACTGCGGAGTGGTGTGCCCTGCCCTGGTGGATTGAGGGCGTTATCCCGCGGAGGTAGCTCTGCTTGTGCTTTGTGCCGTAAAGCGTTTCCGGACGGCGTTTTGCCAGCCCGGGAGAGAGACGTCTGCCTACCTTTTCTTCAGCTCGCGACCTTTGTCCGTACTAGGTCATACTTCCAGGGCTAGCGCCAGCTGCCCCCAGACTGATAGCTGGAATCGGGAGTTTTAGGAGTTGGACACGTGCACTTGACCTTGTTCTTCCTCCACCCTGTTCCTTGAAGTCATCTTCCAAAGCTCCCCTGGATGGCCGCCCCAGGACTGGGCATGGTGCTGCAGACCGGACTACAGTTCTGGCCCTTTACTTGCTGGCCTTTCTGCCAACACCAGTTTGTCCCTCGCGTTGGTGTGCAGAAAGAACCCGGAGGGTGTGTAAGGGACATTTAGAAAGCAACATTGTTACGTGGTTAGAAAGTTCTTGGAAATCTAGACTGGATTTGCATCCCATCTAACCTAGGTGAAGGTCACGTTCAAGTAAGCTAATGTGGTTGGGGTCATATTAGAGTACAGGTTGGATTACCACAGCTTCCAGTTGTATTCAGTTTTTTCTGTTTTTTTTTTTTTTTGTCTTCCAGTTTTTTCTTCTGAACTTGGTCCCCCTTCCTGCTCAGTTAGGTTATTGAAAAGTTTCTTCTTGACTCCCTTGTCCCTTCAAATTCAGCTCCCGAATTGTACTGAATTTTCCCCCATATTCTATCCAGCACTGCTGTATTCATTCCGTCAAGTGTTTACTGAATACATACTATGTGCAATTCCTAGAGTAAACCATCGAGGGCTTTTTCTCATCACACTTCCATTCTAGCAACCTTCCTCCTGCCCTCAAGTTCAGCAACAGATACTAGGAGGTCGAGCTAGATTACCTTAGATCCCTTCAAACCGCTGGGCCTTTGATTTCTGCTCCAGACCACCCGATTTCCTCTGAGACTGTGTACTGACTTCCAGTTCTCTCTCTAAGCTCGCACACTGTTGCCACGGAAGTGTGCTATAAAACGGCAGAAGTCATACTACTCAAGACCTCTTGTGGCTTTGGAAGGGACCAACATAACGAGCATTTAGGGGTACTACTGAAGTAGGCTCATTTGACTAACTATCCGAATTAGTAAAAAAGCAAGCTTAGCAACACCTTGCACATCCGGCCAGTGCTTTGAAGTCCTGATTCTGTTTACCAGGCAGATTTTCAAAGGGGCTAAAAGTAACTTCTAGAAATGAAAATTATAACCATTGAAATAAACTGCATTTAGTAAGAGGTTTTTACAAAGTTTGAGGACAAGCAAAACTAGGCCATATGTGTGTGTATGTTTGTGTATATACACACACACATATGTGTATGTTGTAGCTATATATATAATGAAAGGAATAACAATGGCATATAAGCCAGTAGGAAAATAGTGTTGAAGTATTCTAAGGTTGTTAAAGTATTCTAAGGTCCTTTCATTTTCCAGGAAGAGGGTATATTTTAGATTCTAGAGAAGCTAATAAAATAATAGAAAAGCTGTGTATATTTTCCAAAGAGAAAAAATGGAATGACGATAAATATTTTTTTTGAAAGGCAAAAGAGGGAAAAATAAGCAGGCAGTAAAAATACACCCCCCCCCACACACATTGCAAGATGGTAGTTTAAAACCCAAGTAGATCAGTTATTACAATAAATAAACTAAATTTTGTAGTTATCAAATATTTTAAAATTAGGGTATTTCAAAAACTGGAATATTTGCTTTTAACAGAAAAATGCATCTACAACATAAGATTACAAAAGGTTTGAAAGTAAAAGAATGAACTAATAACAACAGAAAAACACCTGGTAAGAAAAATCAAAGAAAAAGGCATGAAAAACAACAAATCTTATAGACCTTGAAATGACAATTATTATTTTACTGAAAAATTAAGATCAAATTAAAAATTTTTTGAAAAATACAATTTATCAAAACATAAGAATAAAGAGCAAACTTGAATAATAATATAACTTTTGAAGAAATTAGTCCATAATTTAAAGCTTTCCCACACAGAAAACGAGGCTCAGAGGGCTCCATTGATAAATTATACCAAGAATTTAAGGAAAAAATCATCTCAGTAACTTCAATAAATTTTCCATAGGACAGAGAGTATATACTCTTACTACATATGGAATAGAAGCTTCAATGAACATCATCACTGTATTAAATTTAATATATTCTCATTCTCTCAAATCTATATATCTTGTGAGTAGATAGAATAGGTGATTGAAATAAGATGTGACAAGAATAATCACCCCTGCGTTTTTCAAGTCTTTGATGGTCTAATTAATAACGTGTGTATTCTCTTCACCCCCTTTGTCAAGATGTGGTACTGAGTATTTTGAGGGCTGGGTAGGTGCAGGGAGGAGAGGTATTCAGAGACTTCTTCTGGGCCTTTTCTTGCTTTACGGGTTAGGGAGCCAATGCAGGATTCTGCCAATTGCCAAGTGTATCTATTCCAGTGACACAGTCAAGAACTGGGGGAGTAACCGCAGCATGTCCGTGTTCCTATTGGCTTCACCAAGGGGCACATCGGGGTAAAACCTGTTAAGCCGCTCTCATAGTGGTCTTCTGGCTCCCGAGAGATTAGTGTTAGCTAAGAACCAGTGCTTAATCGCCTTGAAATAAATGGGTATTCCCCTTTCTGCAGGGCATAGTTACCACTTGGATCCCTTTGTGAAAGGCTAAGTGAAGATTCAGAATGGATACTCATTGTGGTTGTAATTTGTACTTCCCTAATGACTAATGATGTTGCAGATCTTCCGTTGTGCTTATGGGCCATGTATGTGTCTCTGGTAACATGATATTTTAATGTCTTTTGCCCATTTTCCAATTGAATTGTTTGTTATTTTATTGCTGAATTTTTAGAGTTGTTAATGTATTCTGGATATTATTTCTCTGTTAGATATGTGCTTTGCAAGATATTTTCTCCCAGTCTGTAGCATAGCTTTTCATCATCTTACCAGGATCTTTTGCACAGCAAGAGTTTTAAATTATGACGAAGGCAAATTTATCCTTTTTCTTTTATGGGTCACAGTTTAGTGCCAAGCCTAAGAACTTACGTCTGAATGAGGCACATCTAACAAACACTTTCCCTGTAATGCACAGCACGCACTTCTTGCACGTGGCAACACTAGCTAGCACTTTAGCACTATGCGTGGGGGCCATTTGAAACAGCAAAATCCCCAACGAAAGACAAAACATTTGAAAGATGTTGCATGAAGCAGATAACAACAAGGACACTTTGTTTACAGTGTGAGAACTGAAAAAAGAAAGCAGAACGTGGCGATGTTCAGCTTCAGAGGGGAACTCACCCTCCTGGAAAGTCGATGTCTGTCAGTTTTCTGTAGCCAGGTGGGGAAGGGGGCCACACCTCTCAGACTGAGGAGGCAGTATCTGTAACATCACTGTGCTGGTCATTCTCTTCTTGCCTCTCTAGATCCATTTCCCACCCTTTGTTGGCCGTAGGACAAGGGTAGGACAGTATATCCCGAATCCCGTTGCTCTTGACTCCTGGTTGGGCTCACCAGTGGGAGGCACCGTAAAGCTAGGCCCTTCTCTTTCCTGGAGGGTTGGGAGTGGTGAGGCTTCTTGCTATCGCCAGTTCCTAGGTGCCCCACTATTGAAGTTTCCATAGTCCTACTCACATCTTCGTAACTAGTCCCTGCACTAAATGGCCCTCAGTGGAAGCCTTCGGGGGTCTGTTTCCTGCCAGGGCCCTTATTGGTAATAGTGCTCATTTCCCACTTTCGGAATACTACCCAGTCCTCAGCTTTGCCTGGTGTTCTCCATGCCAGAAACCCGGCTGCACCTTTCTTCTGAAAATAATCCTCGGGACTCTGTCAGGATGTGGAGTCGGGTAGGGAGAGGATTTAGGTAGCCAACTGTCTTCTTTTTCACTCAATCTCCCTTGATATAGCGACCCCGCACCCTCACTCCACCCCTGCCCCACACAGTCCTGGTACCGAGTTCCTGAGCCTTTTGAGGATTGTGATGTGCGAACTGGGCTGTTTCCCCGATGTCAGTGGGTTCTAGTGTCTTCAGTTAGGAGCCACCTTTTTTGTCCATCTCATTTCCAAAATGCTTCTAATATCTCAGCTCCTATTTCCCCTATTGACCTAGCTGGTTTATGCCTTTGTATACAGGATAAAACAAAAATAAAATTCAATAAAAAAACAAAACCAGAAGCTTTACTGAAGTTTTCATGACTCTTAGCTTATTTTTAAAAGGTATTTTTTTTATTTAAGAGAGCGGGAGGGAGGAAGAGAGGAAAGAAACATCAAAGTGTGAGAGAAACATCAATCACATGCCTCTTGCACTCCCCCATCTGGGGACCTGGCCCACAACCCAGGCATGTGTCCTGACTGGGAATCGAACCAGCGACCTTTTGGTTTGCAGACCAGTGTTCAATTCACTGAGCCACACCAGCCAGGACTCATGGACTTTTTAGAGTAAGTGAAATTAGATGAATGGATTGAATCTATCTTAATCTGGATACGTCCATAAACTTGTTTCAAAATTGATGAGCATAACTGGAGTGTAGGTATTATGAGTCACCTAACACCTACCAGATCCATTAGCCTTAACAACCAACAGAGTTAGGAGTAGGGCTTGCCAGCTTACCAGCACCGAGGATGAGGAGGAAAGTCCTCTGAAGAGAAGCTGCACCGCTGCTGACACAGAGGTGGGTGGAGTGAAGACCCATAGTCAGAATGCAGTTCTCTGCCCCTGCAACCTCGGGGGAATGTGCAACCGAAACGCCCAGTTCCTGTTCTGCAGAGTTGCATCTCCCCAAGTTTGCTCTTTGGAATTCTAATCCAGTGACATGCTTTATGATAAAAGGGTCACATTAATTTGAGAAATGTGTCCACTCCATCCCCTTCACCTTGGACATTCCCAAATATGTATGAAAGGCTTGGAGAATCCTGTGGTAAAGTCACATGACTGGCTTTGTTGCCCCCAGTTTTCTCCAATATTACTTTACCATGTAATATTTTGCTTTCCATAATGTATCTAATATAACTAGTACTATAGACAAGAATTTAGCAGAAAAAAATCTATTTTTTTGCCCAGAAGAGTTAAGTGGGTGTAACCAATGGACACGTTGGCCATGAGACAAAAACAAAAATTAAAAGAAACTCAACGAAACCCTCCGAGAAATTCCTTATGAACTTTCCATGTTAAACTATGTCTAAAATAAAGCTCTTGGTGTTACCCAACAGCAAGTGGGGTTCTACTGCCCGCTGCCCAACAGGCAAACTCTAAAGGCAGAGATTTGGTGAAAACGGAGAGGGGTTGTTTATTCAAAAGTTACACGATTTTGGAAGACTGGCGGGCTTCTGCCTCAGAGCGCATTCCCTCTAGAACACCCAAAGACAATCCCGCCACCCCTCGCCACATTAGTTCAAGGCTGCACCTGGAATTCCCTTTCCCATTTAAAATCCCATCCTTGGGAAACGCGGGCAGCTGCAGCACGATCCTCCAGGAGGCCTGGCTGGTTCCGGGTCACCGTCCGGGTTCAGGCACCTTTCTGGAGTCTGGCGCTCGCTGGAGTCCTCCTTGTGGCGCGCTGCCCTTTTCTCCGCTCCTGCCCGCCGGCCCAACGCCCGGGCCCCATCCCTCAGGCCCCCAGCCCGGCAGCGCGTCCGTGCACCGGGCAGAGCAGGGCTGCACAGCGCAGTGCTAGCTGTCTGTGCCGCGGCTGCTTCTTCCACCAGGAGGGGCCTGGGAAACCCTCCCAGACCAGGGGCTTCCAGGGCCCGCTGGCCGGGAAGGCTTGGGCCCCTGAGGAGAACCAGAAGGGAGAAAAAGGAGAGTCACCGCCAGCCCTCTTAAAAAATCTCCACCCCCAATCCTAGGCGCTCCAGAAGGAAGTAGGAGGGCCTTTTCCTCTGCCCAAACTTTGCTCTGCCCTGACGCATGCTCAGTGAGGATGTCTCCTCTTGCCACCAGGTGAACCTCCGCAGTACAGGTGTGCTGCAAAACTTTCCTTCCGTGTACACTCTCTGCAAGCTTCCTCCTGCTGTTACAAGCCAAGATAGTTCGTTTATCCTTACGGGGGCGGAGGGTATTGGCACTTCCCGACCCCTCCCTTGTCGAGGGAAGGCAGACTCCCACACCGCTGTTTTCCTCCCCCTCCCCAGCCATCTCGCCAGATCTCCCCTGTAGCATTGGCACATTAAATGAATTGACCTACATCTGGGGTTAGTTAGCCAAACTCTTGTGGACACCTTCCGAAAATGATGGCATTTGGCTTTAGGGTAATTGATATTAAGCCATTTGTTTGGTCTAAATGTTTGTGTACCCTAAAATTCGTATGTTGAAATCCTAACCCCCTAACGTTGTTTATGAGGATGGGGCCTTAGGAACTAATTCGCCCTGAAGGCAGAACCCTCAGGAATGGGATTAGTGCCCTCATAAAAGGGTTCCCAGGGAGGTCCTTCACCCCTTCCACCATGTGAAGTGACAGTGAGAACCTCACCAGACACTGGAAGTGCTAGGGCCATGACCTTGGACCTTTCCAGCCTCCAGAACCGTGAGAAATAAAAGTTGATTGTTTATAAGCCACCTGGTATATGGTATTTTGTTACATAATGGACTGACACCATTCTTTCTTACCACAATGGGAACTCACCAGTTACTAATTAAAGCTCTTCACACTGCAATCCCTTTTCTCCTGCATTAAAAAAATGGTTGTTTCTCTACCATAAGGTTAAAGGAAAAGAAACATCCAGCTTAGAGTGCGTGCATGCAGAGCATTTTGGGTTTCATCTTTCTCTACTGACTTATTTTGTCCACGTTTACATAAAAAAAGAGGACTCACACACTTATTTATGAAGGTAATAGTTTGTAGTAGGGTGTTCATCCCTCAGTTAACTGGGCATTTGAGTTCGGCCTTTCGTACCTAATGTTACTTTGTACCAACATTTACCTAAAGGGACAGCGTTCACATATTTACTTTATTAAGCTAATATAAATTGTACAGACATCTGTCAGTTATTGGGCATTTGAGTTTTTTAAATATTCATGTTTTAAAAACAATAATATAAACTTTGTCATACACATTGTTTTTTGTGGTTTTAGAAAAATTCCTTGGAGTATAATTTGAAAATGAGACGAAAGACTTACATTTTTCTGGTACTAATATTTTATTGTCAAATTGTTAAACTTTTCAAGAAGTCAAAACATCACCTTCTCTGGGTTCCTCTGACCAGATCCTAACTTAAACTCCTGAAAACATAAACCTCATTAACAAGGTCATTATGGCTCCTCTAAAAAAACAGAATCCAACAACAGGGAGGAAATTCTGTTATAGTTTCTTTACTAGCAAGAGGCTGGGTTTTGAAGGGAAGGATGATTATCTCAGTTATAGAAATAATACGAATTGTGACCATAGAATTGGTGTCTCATCCCGGAATGCACCTTATCCCTGAGGTCCTTATGGCCTTCCAGAACCGACTGATGGAAACGTTTCTGTGCACTGCTTTTTGAGAAAGAGTTCTTGAGCTCCAGCAGGTCGGTCTGCGTCTTGGCCTCTCCGACTTTAGGAATCCAACCCAGAAGTGATCTCGTTTCCTCATCGTGTTCCGTACTGATGGTCAGCTGTTCTTTTGGCTTACCTAAAAAGCGTTCTAGGTCCAAAGCTGCCGAGTCCAGTTTATTTTGTAGAATACTAGGCTTACCGAGGCTTCCAGGATTTTGACATATGGCATATGGGTCATGGAAGGCAGATTTAAATTGTTCGTATGGAATGTACGGGTCCGGGCTGCTGTAAGGTCTCGGCTGGGGCTTGGAGGACAGCTGTCTCCAGTACAGATCCTCTGTCTTCTGCGTGTCCGTGATCTTTGGAAATGGCTGTATGCCGTAAATGTCGGTCAGATCTTTCGTCGGGTAACAAGGTTGGTATGCGTAGGGAGACAGGAACCTTTGTTCTTCCTTAATCTTCTCTTCAATTTCCTGGTATTTATTGGTCACGCCCGCTGGTGTGTTATCACCGAGTGCCATCATTTCTGTAGAACTGGGTATGAAGGTATGGAAATTGCACAACACTCGAGGGGTGCAGTCGGGGCAGGAGGGTGGCCTTGGTTGGACAGCAGCCTCCAGAGGACGTCGGTTCTGAAGCAGCCGAGCAAGCCGGCCTTCCAAGGGTCTGGCAGTTTTTAAGACGGGGTGGGATTTCTCTGGCTGGAGTGGTGGGATAAAAAGGAGAAAAGCAATGCATTAGTAAGCACGGCATGGTGAGGGTGTTGCCACGGTGGCAAGTCAAGAGTCGCGCCCGTTCCCGCTGTCAGGGAGCACAGGGTGGGTGTGCCAGTACGCATTCCACTGCCCTTTGACATTTAAAGACGGTGAGATTTGTTTGGGTCCTAATAAGCACATTTTTCTCCTCTACCCATTTTTGCTAATATGGAAAGGGTGTATTTTTACTTGGCGATATAGAAATTCCTCTATGTAGGAGCCTTTGGCTTTCAGACTTTCAAAAACATAAAAGAATCCCTGGAACAAAACTTCTGCCCGTCAGCAGCAGGTGATGTTAACAGTTTGGGGCAGTTATTTAAGTCTCTGCCAAAGTCTTCTTTACTAGGCCAAGGCAAGAGTCCTTGAACCTCGGTGGAGTCAGAATGGGCTTTGGAGCTGGCGGAAAATGAGGTCCTAAGCTTGATCCCCCGAGGCTGTGAGTCAGAAGGTCCGCCGCAGCGGGGCTCGGGGACCTGCTTTTTTAACAAGCACCTCGGTGATGCTGCGGCTACGGACACTTGAGAAACGCAGGTCTGAGAGGAGCTAGTCATATCTGTTTTTGGTTTTTGAGATGTTTTATACAAATTGTGAACTCGGTCATGTCCACAACTGCGCGAGTGGTGAGTGCACTGGAAGGGCTGGTGACAGGTGCAGGTCTGCGGGCAGGAGGGCGAGGGGGGGAGTCGGCTTGGAAGGGGCACGAGGGAACTTTGTGGGATGATGGTCATTTTCAATATATTATTGATGGAGGTTTGGGTTACGGAGGCCTGTGCATTTGCAAAACTCATTGAGTGTACACTAAAGATTTGTATAAATCATTGAATGTTTATTTTATCTAAAAGAAGAAACTTCAAACAAATTGAACTCTGACTAATGATATGCATACCGATGTGTAGGGGTGAAGTATACTAATGTCTTCAATTTATTCTGAAATGTATAAAAATAATAAGTGTATTGCTCTGGCTGGTGTGGCTCAGTGGACTGAGCGCTGGCCTGCAAACCAAAAGGTTGCCGGTTTGATTCCCAGTCAGGGCACATGCCTGGGGTTGTGGGCCAGGTCCCCAGTTGGAAGCATGTGAGAGGCAACCACACATTGATGTTTCTCCTCCTTTCTTTCTCCCTCCCTTCCCCTCTCTCTAAAAATACATAAATAAAATCTTGAAAAAAAAATAATAAGTGTATTGATGGAGTGGTTGGAGGGATGGAAAGATGAATTATGTGCTAAGCATAGTAAAATGCCAATTGTAGAGTCTAGGTGACGGGCACATGCATGTTAATAGTAAAATTATTTAAACTTCCCTGTGTTTGAAAATTTTTATACGTTGAAGAAAAAAGTGAAAAACAATGGATATATGACGGTGATGAAATAGGTAGCAGAGATAAAAATGAGAATGTTGAGAAAGTGACAGTAGTTTGGACTTAGAAAAAATGGACTTGGGAACATCCTTTTGGAACCTACTTTGTTCATAGTTCGAGAAATTTCCATACCGTTATTAACAAATCTGTTTATAAGCTTTAACTTATCAGGTTTGAGTAGACACTGTCAAAAAAAAGGGGAAAAAAAACCCCAGCTCTTTGAAATGCTTTGTTTAATTTTCCATAAACTAAAAGTATAGAGTGTATCATATCGTACGTTGACAGTATCCTTTAATGCAAGAAGCAGTTTTTAATACCATTATTTTATTCCACTACAGAAAAATATTTCATACGCATATTTATTACCACTAAAACATGCCTTCCCAGATCTGTTATTTATGCTTTAGTCAGAAACCAGCAGGATTCACTGAAAATTCCAACTACTTTGGGCATATTTTACCATGTTATTAATAAAAACTTAGGTGCTGATTTACTTGCACAGCAATTTTGCATGTAATGTACTCGACAAGCATCCTTTGTATAACTTGTATGTGTATTTCATAAAAATGATAAAGCTGCTTCCTGAGGGGCCAGACCACACAGGGTCAAACCTGTGGAAATCTGGACAGTTGCTGAACACACCTGCTGATGTCAGAACGTGTGTCTCATCTCTCCTAGCCTCAGAGAACGCTTGTTGCAAGTGAGAAATAAAGACAATGAACAACCCTTCAGTGAATGATACATCTACGCACAGTCTATGGCACTACTTCTGGTGTTAATGATTCTAGATCGCTTTGGGAAATACTGAAGCTGATGGAAAAAAAAAGTATTCAGTTCAGCATAAAAAGAGTTAATATTGAAATAGCTTATAGTTGTTTTTTAATGTGTTTTTCCATAATTTCTATCTTTGAAAGTATTAATTTTGTTTTCAAAATTTTGTAGTTTTAGAGGATAAAATTTAGACCCAAATAAAACAATAAATGAGTACTATTAAGTCATTTTATTTCATTTGCATAATTAAGCCGACAGTTTATAGCTTCTGTCACTGAAGGGCATGATCATTACTTTAAGACCATTTTACACAATCAGTTAAGAAATCTGATATTTACAGAGAATTGGCTTTTGATTGTAATTCAGCCAACTCTCAATTACTGTGGATTTCGGGAAGAAGGCTTTATCTTTTCGAGAGGAGTGATAATGTACAAGATATACTAATAAGCAAAGATTCACAGAATTTAATAATCTCATTAAATTACTAGGTAAGCTTTTGTAAATCAATTCCTTTGTCAATTTTAGCAATAGTAACACAGTATAAAATCTGCTAAAAAAACAAAACAACACCACCAGTATCACAAAGAAAAAAAGGAAATCTTGCTTGTCCCTCAAAATAGTGGAGAAAGGCATTCAAACCAGTTCAAATCAATTCAGAATTAACTTCTAAAATGAGTTACATTTTCCTCTTCCTAGTTGAGTCACCAACACTCAAAAAGAAGCGGGCAAAGCAAGAGAGAGACCGACGCGTGGACAGTCCCCCCGGAACCACTGAGCGCTGACTGCAACGACTCACAGGCTTGGGGTCGAATCCCAGATGTCCGGTTAACTCTGCCACCTCCTTTTCATGGTAATCGTCCAGTTCCAGGGGGTTCATGGGCCCCAGACCTTAACAGAAACATCACACCTTGTCATTTGGTTACATGAAAACTGGCACGTAAATGACTCTTGGGAGAAAAACATACCCAATCCCCTTTGGAATATAATTAGGACCAATAAAAGGAAAACCAACTTAACCTCCCAGTTGCCTGCTAAGAGAAACATACCACCCACCTTAATTTCTATTAGTATTTAGATTAAGAAACAAGGAGAGATATAAGAAGATGAAAGCTTGGAACAGCATTCTTCAACTCTCTAATTTTGTTCTTTTTATCTGGGCGAAAGGGAGCTCCCACCTGTGAAATCCTGAGCATAGGAGGTGATCCACTGGGACTTCTCAAGATTCCTTCGTATGTTGGCTTCTTTCAGAGAGTTAACGTGATCCCAGGAATTTAAACAAGTGTTAGGAGCAAAGGTTTTAGGAGGTTTGGGGTAGAATACTTGCTTGTTTTTCTCAGCAGATTTAGGAAACTAGAATATGAACATACAAGATTATTGCTACTAATGTCATCTAGTAGGACAAGAGCTGACCCGCTCTCTCACCAGGGTGGGGGCAAAGGAATTCCAGGCAGCAGGCGAACTGAGAGTGGAGCCGAGCTTTGAAGAGTGAGCAAGTTTTAGGGAGGCGAGAGGCCACGAAAGGAGGGTATTCAGAAACAGGAGACGGCCATGAACCTGTCCGGCGACAAGCACGCCGAGCCAGGTGTAGGAAGGGAGAAGACCCTGAAGTGTCTTCGTAGCTGAGCTCTGGCATCCACGCTTGGGTGACGGGGAGCCAACCGAGGCTGTTGCAAAGGGGTGGGACACGGGGAAAGCGTCACTTTAAAGGGCAGGTGGAAATGGGGGAACTGAAAGAAGAAACTAAACTCCCGAGACGGAAACTTGGGCTCTAAGAATGTGTAATGACAGGATGATCTCCAGAGTAACTTCTCGTATTTCTGGGTCACTTGGATTTTGCTTGAGAGGATGAAAGAGATCCAGTAAAACAGATGATTCTGTAAGGACTTTTCTTGATGTACAACTTTAGAAACAAAGGCAGGCAATTGCTTACTTCATAACAACTAGGTAGCATTGCCGGGACCGCACTGTGGCCTGCTGCGCTGGTCTTTCCAAACAGAAATCAAAGGTCCCCAGCCTTCCACGGGGGTTTCCTGCCCACCTCACGGACTGCTAGGTGCCAGGAGATGCCACATGGAAAACACTGCCCCTCACAAACTCGCTGGCCAATGAGTGGTAACTCGTACTATTTTCAAGTTTCTAGATGTTTTCCTTTAGGATTTAAAATTTTCTTTTTTGGCGCACTCCTTCCCAGGAGCATGCCCACGTCTTTCTTCCCCCTTTCTCTCATAGGCATGCTCTTTCCCCCTCAGTTCTAAGGGTCCCCACGAGACCTGCAGCCAGGGGGCCACGGGCAGCGGCAGCTCTCCGGGGCTCACCCCCTGAACCTGTCTCCAGGGCCCCCTTTTCTCGGACTCTCCAGCGAGCCGACAGCAGCCCCGCCTCGGCTCGCTCTCGTCCCTTCTTGCGTCCCTTCTATCTCCTGGTCCTTCCTTGTTCCACTGTCCCCAGCTATGAAAACCATACTCTCGATTTTTATTTCTTTTTTTATCCATGTGGAGTCATGGCATGGAGGTTAAGGGCAGAGACTGAAGCCTCACAAGCCTGAGTGCTGAGATACCAGCACAGTCACAGAGTTTCTGGGCCCTGGCTTCCTCGTCCGTGAAACGGGGATGCCGATCCCGACCGGCGGGGCCTTGTTGTAGGTGCTGGACATGAGGTGGTCTCGGGTGGTTAGCATGGGTGGCAACTTCTTCATAAACAGTGGCTACTGATTTATGTTTGATTCTATACAAATATAACGGTTAGCACAATAAAGTGCGAATCTTTCTGAAAAAGTCTCCCATTTCCTCCATGCGTGTGTGGAGTTATCTGCTATGTTATGGACCCTGAGGAGAGAGTTGCGGGGCACACTGTCAGTGAAATGCAGCCCTTTCCTCCTTGTCCCTGGAGGAACCTCTTTTTTTCTTTTTGTAACTGGAAATGTTACATAACTGCCAAAAGTATCGGAAATCAGCTAAGAAAACAAAACAGGACAAAAAAAGTGAATCCTGGTCAAAACCTCAAAATTTTCCCCCAGAGAGAATATAAAAACAATCCGTCTTTTGGATTTTTATAAACATGTAAAAACATTTTTTTACTTTGTTTTAAACACACGTAAAAAGATACTTACATCATAATACACCCCCTGGCCCGGCCAAATCAAGCCTTTCTTCTTTGAGTCCATGGGATAGTCAAGCAGCTCGTATCTGTAAGGGTGACCTGAAATTTCCAGGGAGAGCACTGTTACCCTGAGTGCACGGGGAGGGCCTTCTAGCTGACGGAGCTGTGGGTGCGATACACGGAAACGAGAACACATACGAGGCAGAGGGGACCGCAGGCGCGCATCGCAGCTTCACAGTTACAACTGGCTGACTTCTCGCCCTCGCCCCCTGCAGGCGCGGCGTGAGGGCCGCCTGCACTGAGGTCCACTCGCCAGCCCCAGTGCTCCGGCGGCAGGAGGGCTGGTCCTCCACCTTTCTTGTTAATGGAAGGAACTTTTAGGTAAATTATAAGTCTTTCTGGATCAGAAAGTATAATTCTAAACTACCTGTTTTGACTTTTTCCTGCCCATATATCAAGAAATGGAGTTAGTACTTGCTCACTAAAAAGGCATTGAAAGAGACCATCTTAACGAATGCAGTGTCCTCGGCACTGGTGGTTAGTGTTCTTATGTGCAGGGGATGCCAGGAACCGAGGATAGTGCTGGACCCTACACACCCTCTGCTTTTTCAGTCCGATGACCCAGAGGCCTCCTCAGTGACTCAGGGGCAGGCAGTGCACACAGCGTGGACACGCAGGACAGAGGGATGACTTACGTCGGGGTGGGGCAGAGCGGGACACTGGGAGATTTCATCACACTACTCAGAGTGGTGTGCAGTTTAAAGCTTATGAATTGTTTAGTTTTAGAATTTTCCATTTAATATTTTCAGATCACAGTTGACCTATGGGTAAATAATAACAACAGTAACTGCTAACACTTATCTCTATTTTCCATGAGGTAGTACTACTATTTCCCTTTTTACAGATCGGGAAGTGGAGGCACAGAAGTGAAGAAACTTGCCCACAGTCCGTGGTGAGAGAGTGGCAGAGCCACAGTTCTAGCCCTGCAGCCCGACTCCGCAGCCCACGCGCTTAAACTGTCCACGTGACGTCTCTGAAAACCTTTCTGCCTCCGAACTCGGCACTGAGGCTGCCAGTGAGGACGGCGGTGTCTGTTCCTACAGCTGGGTCCAACTGTCCGTGTACAGAGGAGCGGCATTCATGGACAGTTCTTGGGTCTTGCCTTCCTCACAGACCACATACACCCAACAGACCTTTATCTCTGCCTACCGTGCTCCTTTTCTGCTCCTACCGTGCTCCTACCGTGCAGCTGCCTGCACTCTTTTGCCACAGTTTCTTCTCTGTCGTGAGGTGTCCAGTGCGGGAGAGACCTGGTGATCAGTGTAAGGGCGCACTCTCCTTTGTAATAAAACCTATCTGGGATGCCCCCCATGCTCGCCTCTGAGATAAACTGCTCCCAGGCGTTAGGAGGAGCTGAACGAACCGCTCCCACCACTTTCTGAGTCTCATTTCACTGAGGGCCTTTCCTTTCCCTCATGGCTGCTTCATCACGTCCAGGCCCTGAGGCTCTGAACCCACCATGGTCCCTTGGGCTGATCGCCTGAGCTGGGACAGAATTTTTAAAAGCTAAACCAAAGGAACAAAAAGGAAATAAAAACGAAATGTAGGTAGAATGCAAACAACCAACACTACAATGTTTGTTTCTGATTCCACCACGGGAGGCTGTGTACAGAGAGGAAGGGTTCAGAGCGCCTGCAAAGAATCTGAATGACACGGGCGGGTGGTGAGGACCCGGCTGAGTTGAAAGTGCTGCCACAGCTGAGAATGACTTTTCTATCTGCTGGGTCACACTTCTGTGACTCGAGTCCTTTGCCCCACTTTCTTTAATTTTATTGTCGAATAAACTCCAAATTCAAGAAGAATCAATACCGTTCTGCTTTTAAATCATGTTTTACCTCTTGTCTTCAGAACCACCGTATCATAACCCTTCGCTGGCATGGTGGGTGGGAACGGCTGCTGGCTCCGGGCTTTGATGCCGGCGTAGAGGTCCTCGGGGGACGTGAAGGTCGGGAACATGGCCCCGCGGCAGATGTGCGTGTGGTAGGGGTGTTCAATCGGGTACGGGGAGCAGATTTTGCTGAGATGTAGTTGAGCAAACAAAACAGAAGTGCACTTTAAAAAAACTAATTAAGTGTTCATTGGAACCCTTCTTTGTGGCAGGGACTGGTCTAATCCCTGGGGACATGATGGTGAGCCCAAGTCCCTATACTCATGTAGTTAGCATTCTGGTGGAATATATACCATAAGAGATATGAACATTTTAAAAAAGATTGTGTTTATTTATTTTTAGAGAGAGGGGAAGGGAGGGAGAAAAAGGGAGAGAAACATCAGCATGTGGTTGCCTCTTGTGCTCCCCCTACTGGGGAACTGGCCCCCAACCCAGGCATGTGCCCTAGACTGTGAATTGAACTAGCGACCCTTTGGTTTGCAGGCCAGAGCTCAATCCAATGAACCACACCAGCCAGGGCTGAAATTTTCTTAATTGTGCTACACAAATAAATAAATAAATTTACCATAATTTTTAAGTAAATGATAATGAATTCTTTATCAGTGAATAACTTTCACAGCTGACATACAAATATGAAGCAGAAGATACATGAATATTATAGTTTTTAGAATTTCTAGTTGCTTTTAATTCTTGTCTCTTGTTTTAAGAGGATTCTAGTACTTTATTTTATGGCATCATTTGGAGCATTTAGCTTCAGTACACAAAGTGATCTCTGACCATCTTGGATTGAACTGTCAACACAGGCCATCCGTTTCTTCTTTTTTTCCTTTTTCTAAGATTTTATTTATTTTTAGAGAGAGGAGGAGGGAGGGAGAAAGAGAGGGAAAGAAACATTGATGTAGGAGAGAAACACCAATTGGTTTCCACTCACGCCCCCCCGAGCAGAGACCTGGCTTGCAACCTGTGAATGTGCCCTGACTGGGAATCGAACCAGCGACCTTTTGGTTTTGGGGATGGTGCTCAACCCTTTGAGCCATACTGGTTAGGGCAGGCCATCTGTTTCTTTAAGCAATCAATCAACAATATATACTGCCTGTACGTGTACACAGTGCTGTTCAGAAATCACAAAGCCAAAGGTAGCTAGTACACTGAAAGAAAGAAAATTCAACAAGTCAAAAAGACCATAGGGATATAATTTTCCTATCATTTGACAAACTAGCAGAGGTTTAAAAAACCTGGGAGAGCTATCTAAGTTAGAAGAAAATGGAGATTAGGAAGTACATGGAATAGAAAAACATTTATATATTACTAGAAAACGAGAGTAAAAGGTGAGATTAGTGCCCTGGCCGGGTGGCTGAGTTGGTTGGGGCATTGTCCCGTATGGCAAAAGGGTGTGGGTTCATCTGCGGTCAGGGCATGCACCTAGGGTGCAGGTTTGGTCCCTGGTCAGGGCACATGTGGGAGGCAACCAGTGAAAATTTCTCACATCATTGTTTTTCTCCCCCCCACCTCCTCTCTCTCTTAAATGAATAAAAATAAACATATCCTCAATGAGGATTTAAAAAAAAAGAATAGCAAGGGATATAATTGGAGGAAAAGAGTAATGTTACTTTGGACTTCTGCCAGCCTCTCCTGCCACTTGTTAAAAAACCTTTCATGAAAAGTCTCATTTGTCCTCACACTAAGACCTGCAGATTGCCAACACTGTTTTCTTGAACAGAACTGGGAAGGAAAATACACATTGCATACTTACCGTACCATTGAATTAGGTGGTTTGGGCATCCTAGAATAAAAAGAAGAAACAAATCCTAATTTTTATTAAGGACTTTTTAAAGCTTACATTCCTATTAGAAACTTGCATAGGAATAGAAAAATATCCATTTTCCAACTACAGTGTCTCTAAGATAATATCAACTGTATCAAATCGTTTCTTTAAATTACATTTTACTGATTATGGTATTACAATTGTCTCAAATTTTCTCCCTTTGTCCCGTCCACCCAGTACACCCCACTCCCTCAGGCAATCCTTATACCATTGTTCATGTCCATGGGTCATGTGTATAAGTCCTTTGGCCACTCCATTTCCTACACTGTACTTTACATCTCCATGGCTATTCAGTAACTACCTATTTGTACTTCTTAACCCCCTCGCCTCTTCACCCACTCCCCCCCCATCCCCCTCCAATCTGGCAACCATCAAAACGCTATCTGTATCCATGATTTTGTCTTTGTTCTTCTTGTTTGCTTAGTTTGTTTCTTAGATTCAATTGTTGATAGATATGTATTTATTATCACTTTCATTATTCATAGTTTTATGCTTCTTTTTCTTAAATAAGTCCCTTTAACATGTCATGTAATAATGGGTTGGTCATGGTGAACTCCTTTAGTTTTTTCTTGTTTTGGAAGCTCTTTATCTGCATCAATTCTAAATGATAGCTTTGCTGAGTAGAGCAGTCTTGGCTGTATGTCCCTGCTTTTCATGACTTTGAATATTTTTTGCCAATCCCCTCTGGCCTGAAAAGTTTCTGTTGAGAAATCAGCTGACAGTCTTATGGGAGCACCTTTGTAGACAGCCAACTATTTTTCTATTGCTGCTTTTAAGATTCATTCTGTCTTCAACCTTTTTTATTGTGTTGGTCAGAAAGTCTGTTTAGCTTTTGTGAAAAAATGAAAGATATATTTTTCATTTTCACCAATAACTTTATTGATTTGTATGTTTTGGGTATGTCGGTTATCTCCTGCATGGTATAATGTTGGTTGTCCTCAATTAATGGCTTGATTGGATCACTATCAACTTCTACTGGACTACAGAGCACTGTCCAGCAAAAAATCTCTGGCATGAAACTTTGCAAACCACTTCTGACGTGTCTGATCAGTCACAGCACCTTCTCCATACACTGCACAAACCTTTTGTTGTGTTTCAGTTGTGTTTTTACCTTTCTTGAAATAATAAAGCATAATATGCTGAAAATGTTGTTCATTTTCTTCCATCTTCAATATTAAAATGGCTACACAAAAACTTATCAATTTTGATAAGATGTTTTAAATGCATGCTGATATGACAGCTGTCACAATACAATCTAACAAAATTGTTTTAAATGAAGTTAAAGACAACTAAGCACAACTAGAGCCATCTTATGGAAAAACTGAAATATTTGGCCAACCCAATATTTTATTTATGATGTATCTTGGTATGGGCCTTTTTTGGGTTCATCTTGTTTGGGACTCTCTGTGCTTCCTGGACTTGTATGTCTATTTCCTTCACCAGGTTAGGGAAGGTTTCTGTTATTATTTTTTCAATAGGTTTTCAATTTCTTGCTGTATCTCTTCTACTTCTGGCATCTCCATGATGTGAATGTTGGTATGCTTGAGGTTGTCCTAGATGGCTTCTTACACTATCCTCATATTTTTGGATTCTTTTTTGTTTTTGCTCTTCTGATTGGGTGTTTTTGCTTCTTATGTTCCAAATTGGTGGTTTGATTTTCAGCTTCATCTACTCTACTGTTGATTCCCTATAAATTATTCCTCATTTCAGTTAGTGTATCCTTTATTTCTGACTGGTCCTTTGTTATGCTGTTGAGGTCCTCACTAGGTTCCTTGAGTCTTATAACCAGTGTTTTGAACTCTGTATCGAGTAGATTACTTGTCTCCATTTTTTTCCTGGCTTTTTGTTCAGTTATTTCATTCAGGATATGGTTCTTGTCACCTCATTTTGGCCACCTCCCTGTGTTTCTATGTACTGGGTACAGCTGCTATGTCTCCCAGGCTTGGTGAGTGGCCTAATGTAGCAGGTGTTCTGTTCTGCATTTCTTATTTGCAATGCAGTTAGAACTGCCTGCTTCTAAGGATAAGAGAGCTCTGGTTTTCTGACATTCACCCTCATAGTCAGGTGGTAGTGAAAGTTCTCTGAGGCAGCCTGCCACCATGCATGTGGTGCAATTACGTGACCTAAAGTCACCTGAGTGTGGCCTGGTTGGAGAAGATATATCAGTACTGTATGTTCTTTGACCTTTTGTCTAGGATTGCTGATCTCTCCCAGTTGACAGAGAGGCTAGGACAAGACCCACAAGCTTCTAAAGGTATGCCTTTTCTGCATTCATCTGAAGGCTGTGTATTTATTTACTAATTACGCTGCCCAGGAACAAAGCCCACACTATGAAAGGATTGCCATCCATGTCCATCGGATTCTAACAGTTAGTTTCAAATTACTCAAATATTTCTGAAATATTTCAGGCATAAAAAATGAACAGAACTGTCAACTGTTAATCAGTTGACAGTAAAGATCAGTAAAATTGCATATACTCTTTAATTTTTTATGTTTCTCTGTTTAGAAAATGGTATATTAACCTTAAATTTTATTAGTCTATATTATTAACACATAAACCACAAATGTTTATATCCTTCGTTATTTGGATTCTAAGCTGATGGATTTTGAAGTAAAAAAAAGTTTCATCTTCTAGTTATATTTCTGGTTGAGTTGGGGAAAGTGGGACAATGAATATAAAAATCCAAGGGATCTAGAGTTACTAGATTGGCTGTTATTTATGAAACATTAGGTCAGTGTGCAAAAATTTTTTGTGTGACAAATTTAACTTCGATATTGACAAGTCTATGCCTAAAGTTGATTTGAGTCAAAGTGGAAACTTTTTTTTCAAGTAAAAGGAAAGCTTCTAAAAAAAGAAACCCTCAAAGTTTGAAATAAAATGAATGAAAAGAAAACAGGCTTAGAGACACCAATTCCATGACCTGAATCATTCTAGTATTTTACTGCTACACTCCATATCTACTTTCCAAGTTAACTAATCCCAAAGGGATAAACAAGTTTTGGTAACCACAAATATGTCTTTTTTGGCTCCCTCTTGTGGCGAAGATCTATACTAACTTCTTACCTATAAACATTCCTAATAATTCTAATAGTTAAAGGCAAAGAAGGGATATTTTCATTGTTACTTCAATATTGTCAGTATTTTATTTTTATCTGGATATTAAAAAGTATGATTTTTATATTATATACAACAAACTATTTCAATAAGTAAAAAATAATGACCAAGTATTCCTTATCCAAAAGAGACTTAGGGAATAATGTTACTAAGTTATTTGTAGATTACCATAATGAACATCTTATAAAATTCTAATTAAACATTGTGTTGAGGGCACTGGGGCATTTTCTGTGAACACTTAAAGTCATATTCCCATTAGACTGAGTAACTAGGTCAAAGGCCGGGAAATGACCAAGATGGTCTGTATGAATTCCTTCAAACATTACTCTTCCATATATCCATTTTTCTCTTTACTTGTTTAAATACCACAAACAATTAGTATGTTTTAGGTTTATTTGTTTTATTTTTGTCACATGTTTGGTCTTTGTTTTTATTATTAATGCTCTCTATTTTTTAAAAAAGGAACACTTTTGTATTTTCTAAAACTTTCCATTTTGGGGCTTTTTTATTTCTAATATAATTCATTTTCACTTAAAAATGTTATTTGATCTTATATAAGGACAATAAACCCAAAACTTACAATGAATCGTTTGTATAGATGTCACTTTTTTTGTTCTGTGTCAAATAATAGAATTGTTCAATAGGAAGCTTTCTGAAAAGAAAGAAAAGATTAAATTGAACATCTTTTCAAGTTAATACAGTATAACTGTGAGACAGGAAAAGACAAATAGATTAGTACAACTATATGTATAGGGAAATTCAGCTTATGAAAAGGAGATATTTTAAATCAGCAGAGAAGGATTTACTTTTCAATAAACAGGAGAGGGAAGAAGAGTTGAGGGAGGTAGGAGAGGGTAAAGGGGGGGATAAGTGGTGATGGAAGGATACTTGACTTGGGGTGGTGAATACAATACAATATATAGATTACGTGTTGTAGAATTGTATACCTGAAACCTATATAATCTTATCAACTAATATCACCCCAAGAAATTCAATAAAAAAGAAAAGAAAATATAAACAATGCAGGAAAAAATCACTAGCCATTTGAAAAAAATAGATTTTTGTTTTGTACTACTCACAAAGATAATTTTGGATGGATTAAAATCTAAAGAATTGGGCAATACAGACAAATATTAAAAGAAAATATACAAGAATATTTTTTTTGTCTTGGTAGGAAAAACATTTTAAATAAGATTTTTCTTTTAAAAAATGTGAAGTTTCAGGAGATTTTGGCCAAGATGCAGGCGTAGGTAGATAAGCTTCACTTCCTTGCACAAAATAAGGATAACCACCAATTTAAAAACAAAAACAACCAGAACTGCCAGAAAATCGAACTGTGTGGAAGCCTGACAATGAAGGCATTAAAGAAACATTCATCCAGACTGGTAGGAGGGCTGGAGATGGAAAGCCCGGTGGGAAGACACCCTAAAGGCAGCTGGAGGACCAGGGTGGGCAAGGGTGGCAGCTGGCAGACCGAGTGGTTCCACATTCGTGTGCAGATAAGCTGGGAGGAACAACTGGGGAGCAAGATGGACCATGCAACCCAGGGTTCCAGTGCAAGGGAATAAAGCCTCAAAACCTCTGGCTGTAAAAAACTGTGGGGGTTGAGGCAGCAGGAGAAACTCCCAGCCTCACAGGAGAGTTTACTGCAGAGACCCATGGGGTCCTAGAACATACGTGAACCCACCCATCCAGGAATCAGCACCTCAAAGGGCACAATCTGCTTGTGGGAAGCAAGGAAAGTGACTGAAACCAGGGTGAGAGCCAAGCAAGTGGCATTGTTCCCTTTCTGACCCCTCTCCTTATGTACAGTGTACCACAATGCAGCTTTGTGGGTTGCCCCATCCTGGTGAATACCTAAGACTCTGCCCCTTACAATGTAACAGGTGCACTGAGACAAAGAAATATGGCCCAAATAAAAGAATAGATCAAAACTTCAAAAGAAGAACTAAGCAACAAGGAGGTAGCCAACATACCAAATGCAGAGTTCAAAACACTAGTAATCAGGATGCTCACAGAAATGATTGAGTGCAGATGCAAAATAAAGGAAGAAGTAAAGTCTATACCAAGTGAAATAAAGAATATACAGGGAACCAACAGTAAAGGGAAGGAAATGGATACTCAAATCAAAGATTTGGAACAGAAGGAAGAAATAAATATTCAACTGGTACAGAATGAAGAAATAAGAATTCAAAACATGAGGAGAGGCTTAGGAACCTTGGGGACAACTTTAAAGGTTCCAACATCCAAATCATAGGGGTGTGAGAAGGAGAAGAGGAAGAGCAATAAATTCAGAACTTATTTGAAAAAATAATGAAGGAGAACTTCCCCAATCCGGCAAAGGAAATAGACATGCAAGTCCAGGAAGCTCAGAGAGTCCCAAGGAAGCATACACCAAGACACATCATAATTACATTACCCAAGATTAAAGATAAGGAGAGAATCTTAAAAGCATCAAGAGAAAAGGAGATAGTTACCTACAAAGGAAGTCCCATAAGACTAGCAGCTGACTTCTCAAAAGAAAACTTGCAGACAAGAAGGGGCTGGAAAGAAGTATTCAAAGTCATGAAAGGCAAGGACCTACATCCAAGATTATTCTATCCAGCAAAACTATCATTTAGAATGGAAGGGCAGATAAAGTGCTTTTCAGATAAGGTCAAGTTAAAGGAGTTCATCATCACCAAGCCCTTACTATATGAAATGTTAAAGGGATTTATCTAAAAAAAAAAAGAAGATAAAAAATATGAATAGTAAATGATAAACTCACAACTGTCAACAACCAAACCTAAAAACAAAAACAAAAACAAACTAGGCAAACAACTAGAGTAGGAACAGAATCACAGAAATGGAGATCACAAGGAGGGTTATCAGTGGGGAGTGGGGGTGGGAAGAGAATGGGGAGAAAAGGTACAGGGAATAAGAAGCCTAACTGGTAGGAACAAAATAGACAGAGGGAAGTTAAGTATAGTATAGGAAATGAAGAAGTCAAAGACCTTACATATACAACCCATGCACATGAACTAACAGGGGGAATGCTGGTGGGAGGGGGTGTGCAGGGCAGAGGGGGGTAAAGGGGAGAAAAAAATGGGACAACTGTAACAGTATAATCAATAAAATGTACTTAAAAAAGGAAAAATGTAAAGACAGGACAGCATAAAAATCTCAAATAAAACACAGATTGGAAGAAATACTTGCAATGAAGATATGTAAAGGATTAATACACAGAACATAAAGAACAACTAAGAATCTACAGCTAAAAGACAAACAATAAAAATGGAGAAAGAAAAAGAACAGAAAAGAAAATGTAAATGGCAATACCTAAGAAAAAAGTACTCAACCTAAGCAGAGAAACACATTCTAATAAACAAAATACTCATTAGATAGGCAAAAATTGTACTGTTTGATACCATAATACAGTTGGCCAAGAGAATGGGGAAACGGATACTTTTAGCCACTACCAAGACCATAACTTCCACTTAGGACTTTCTCTGGAGAAACATTTGAGTACGAGCTCAAGCAGGATTGTTTGAGCTCATTCATTACTTATAGTTACTGTGAAAACCAAACCAAAACAAAACAAAAAACCAAAAATAGGGGAAAAACTACGAGAATGGCTAAAAAATTTATGCCGTATCCATATTGTGGAATACTATGAGAAATTAAAAAGAATGAGGTAGATCTGTATTTATAATGGCTATATTATATAGTGGTAAAAAGAACTTGCCTCATCTATATATTATATTAAGTATATCCACACATAAAATAACACAATATATTTTCAATGGGTGCCTGTGTGATTATGTAAATGCACAATGCAAGGAGTGACTCAAGGAGACTCACCAAAATGGTGTCTGCAGTTCTCTCTGGGAAAGAGATTGGGATCGGTGGGGCTGTGGTCAAAGGAGGCTGGACCTCGTACATTTTTTTAAAAAGGTAATATTTTAGAGCAGTTTTAATTTCCCAGCAAAGTTGAGAGGCAGGGAGAGAGATTTTCCCATATCCACTGTACCCTGGCACATCCTTAGCCTCACTCACGGCCAACATTTGTCACCAGAGTGTCTATTGGTCACAATCGATGAACCTACATGAACACGTTATCGCCCGAAGCCTTCACTCTTGGTGCTTGTAATGTTTCAACAGATTGTAGCACTCAACTGTCCCTTGCAGCCGGCTGCCCATTATCTTTTGAACACCCACCTTACATCTCATCCCCCCAATGTAGGTTCCAAAAGCTTGCTTTCTTAGCCTCTAAGAAAGACCGTAGAGCGTGAGGGTTTTGTGTACCCCACAGAATGCTCACCCAGAAAACCCCCAGATCGAGAATGTTCTGATTAACGAGGTAGGTAAAACGAGCACCTCTGTGCGCATCAGTCCAGCTTTCTCTGGTCACCCCAGTGCTCGCTCAGTGGGTCCGTAAACTGAGTTAGCATGGCGGCAGAGACAGAAGTCGTTTTGGGTGGACTCGTCAACATGAACTTCACCCTCATCAAAACAGACCTGGCCACATCTGAGTTTGCCAGAAGTCACCAACCCTAAATACTGCAGATAGAAAAATCTCCCTGGGCGTCCTAGTCAGCCATCCAGTGGGAGGCTGATCACCCTGGACCCTTCCACTATGAAAGGGGATTTATCATCACAGGACTAGACACTTGCAAACATGGATTTCCCTTCCCTTCTCGCCATACTCCTGCCGGTCACATCACTGGTGGACTCCTGAATGCCTTAATCACTGCATGTCACTTAAATGATAGTACTTTCGACTTAAGTAATTTACCACACAGGAAATGAGGCAGTGGTTGAATTTAAGGATTCACTGGTCTTTTCAGATATACAGAACAGCAGAATAGGTATCGAAGATTCAGTTATGGCTGAGTGTGGCACATGCTCTGAAGCAATAACCAATAAACAGCTTCCCCCAAAGCCAGAACACACAGTTGAAAAAGCAAAGAGTAAAAGTGGGGATGATGCCTCTCGCCATTCACTTTCTGTTACACTTGAGAAGTAAACTTCCTACACAGCCTGGGTCTTTGCTGGTTTAGAGGTCAAGGGCGAAACACTTCTATCAGAGAACACAACAATGGTCCCACTGACCCGGAAGTTGAACTGAGAATGTGGTAATCTGGGGCTTGTTGTGACTCTGGAGAAAGCAGATAAGAAAGGACTGTACCAGGTAGGCTGGGGTGACTGACCCTTAAAGTCCAGGGCAAAGGATTGCTGATATACAATGATGGGAGTGTGAAAGGAGCATTTCTAGAGCCTAAAGAGTTTTTTGGACACCTCCTAGTATTGTTTCCAGGGGCATAAAGTGAATGGAATACTGTGGCAACCTCACACTAAAAGTTTAGATCTCTCAGAAGCAGAATTTGGGGTTGCCCCCCGCTCCCCGCCCCCCAGATAATGAACTCCTACCAGCTCAGGTTCGGGCTGAGGGCAAGGAAACTGTAACAGCAACAAGAGCCTCAGGCCAGCTGTAGAAACAAGCACTATAGTCACATCCCATATTTTCTTCCTTATTATGTCCTGGATACTTTAATATATTAACTAATTTTTCTTCTCCTTTTTCCTGATTATTTCATACAGGGTGTATTATTGGGGGTTCAGCAAGGGCACACATGTGGGTTATTGGGACGAGTTTGTAACTGAACATCAGGACTGAACGTCCCACGGAGACCCTCGACTTGGGGCTGGGTGCAGGACCTGCTGGGACTCTGGGTCTTCCCTGTGGGAAGTGAGCACCTTCCCCTTCGTCTGCTTCAGACGGCTGTACTGAGGCTTTGCAAAGGTCATCGGTTGCCATGTGACCCTCTGGTCACCGTCTCTCTCTCTCTAGCTGTGGCTTTTCTTTCCTAATTTCTCTTGACAGCTTTAGAACAACAAACCACACTAGACAGTCAGTAAGCTAGGTAACCGGGATTGTTAGAGAAAGCAGGAATAAGGACTCTGTGTGGAGGTTTGATGGATTTTATTTTGACTGAATTTCATAATTTTTAGTAAATAATTAATGTGACATTTTCTTTGCTGCTTAGGTTTTTTTTTCCTTTCTCTTCAGTTTTAATCTGTGTTTTAAATAAAGTTGCTGAAAGAGTGACTTTAAGATTTATAAATGATTACTGAAATATTTTAGTAATTGAAGACAATGCCCAACAGGTTCTCATCACTATAGATTGATGAACAAATTAGAAATCAAAAGTCCCCCCAAATCAAGAACTTCTGCATACATTAGACCAGCTATTTGTTCGAGCAAACACATTTTTAATTGAATCTCTTGCAGGAATATTCATATTTAGTTTTAGATAAAATGTGATTAGTGAGGCAATTAAATGAATCCAAATTTCTGATCATAATACTTGAACACCTCTAAGAACAGAAAGACTACCATAAACACAGATTTTTTTTTTACTGACTTCACAATTAGAAATTGTATAATTAGTTTTTCCATCTGTGTCTTCTTATAAACAATAAAAGAAGTAAGTTTGGAGGCAGAGGAAGTTAAAAAGGACTCACAATAGAAATAAAGTGAATACTAATTCACTGATGTGTAAGGCAGAAGGGTTACTTACCTTGACCAGGTTTCTGCACCAGATCCGTAGTGCTGATGCCCCTTGCCTGGGACACGATATTTTGGCCTGTGCTCCTCAGGGAAGGAAGTGGGGATCACCCCACCGTGCTCCCTGTCAGCGCCCCAGGGGAGCCTACACTGCTGGAACGACTCCCTGAAGTCCTGATACCTGTGAAAAAAGAGACTTTCAATAGCTTCAGCATGGAATACTGTGGTCTGAACGTTCGTGTCCCCCCAAATTCATGTGCTGAAATCCTGACGCCCAAAGTGATGGTACGAGAAGGCGGGGCCTTTAGGCGGTGGCTAGCTCACCCAGGTGGAGCCCTTATGAGTGGGACGAATACTCTCAGAAGAGAGACCCCGGGGGGTCGCTGGCCCCTTCCACCACATGAGGACACAGCACGGAGGTGCCGGCTACGGACCAGGAGGAAGGCCCTCAGCGGAACAGGCCCCCGCCGGTGCCATGTGCTGGACTTCCGGCCCCCACAACGCTGAGAAATAGGTGTGCGTTGTTTATGAGCTACCCAGTCTGCGGGTGTTTGTTATGGTTGCCCAAATAGACTAAGGCAAACAACTAAAATTCCCATAGCTTCAAAGTTATTTTTATAGCACAGTCTTTAGAACACAGACAGAATCTGCAGTGCTAAGTAGATTATGATAGATACTGGTTATTTAGGCATCATTGGATTGCTGGAGGAATGAGGTTAAATTCCGGAGGGCCTACGGATTATTGTTTTTATTTTTGCATTTGTAGTATGTATGCTTATTTCTTTTAAATGTCTCTATTGAGATATAATTCACATGGCCCACAATCCATGCATTTAAAGCGTACAATTAAATTGTTTTCAGTGTATTCACATATATGTACAACTATCACCACAATCATTTTAGGACATCTTCATCACCTCAAAAAGAAATTTTGTATTCTTTAGCTATCCTCCCCCCACTTCCCCCTCCCAAACCCAGCCCTAAGCAACCACTATTCTATTTTCTATCTCTATAGATTCGCCTAATCTGGGCATTTCGCATAAATGAAATCTATATGTGGTCTTTTGTGACTATATCACATATTGGTAGTTCATTCCTTTTAATGGCTGAATACTATTTCATTTATGGCTATAAGACATTTTCTTTAACCATGCACCTGTTGATGGACATTTGGGTTGTTTCTACCTTTTGGCTACTGTTAATAAGCTGCTCCACACACTTACGTGCAAGTTTTTGTTTGAATACACACACTTATGTGCAAGTTTTTGTTTGAATACACACACTTATGTGCAAGTTTTTGTTTGAATACTTGTTTTTTAACTCTTTCGGGTATATACCTAGCAGTGGAATGCTAGGTCACTCAGTAATTCTGTTTAGTTTTTTGAAAAACTGTCCAACTGTTTTCCCCAGTGGAAAGTTTCTTCCAAGAAGTGCCTCTTCCACAGAGGCACGCTCTGTGCCTCTTCCCACGATGCCTTGCCCTATGCATCTCTTCCATTTGGCTGTTCCTGAGTTATATCCTTTTATAATAAAATAGTTACCTATCACCAAGAGATGGAGAGTATAATGTCCAGGGAATAAAGAACATCGATTCATCGGTCCAGTTTCTCCACATGCCTGCCAACACTTGTTAATTAAAAAAAAAAAATTAAAGCCCTTCTAGTGCATGTGAAGTGGTATCTTTTTGTGGTTTTAATTTGCATTTTCCTAATGACTGATGATGTTGAACATCTTTTCATGTGCTTATCGGCCATTTGTATACGTTCCTTGAAAAAATGTCTGCACAGATCCTTGGCCATTTTTAAACTGGGCTGTCTTATTAATGAGATGTACGAGTTCTTTATATATTCTTGATACAAGTCTCTTATCAGAGATAGGATTTGCAAATATTTTCTCCTTTTCTGTATGTTATCTTTTCATTTTTTATAGCTTCCTTTGAAGTACAAGTTTTTAATTTAAATGAAGTCCAATGTATCTATTTTTTTGTTTTGTTGCTTGTGCTTTTAGTGTCACACCTAAGAATATATCACCAAATCCAAGATCATGGAGATTTATCCCTGTTTTTTCTCTGACGGTTTTTGAGTTTCAGCTCTTCAGCTCAGGTCTCTGACCCGTGCTGAGCTCCCTTTATGCACGGTGTGAGATGAGGGTGCAATCTCATCCTTTTGCGTGTGGATCTCCAGTTGCCCCAGCACCATTGATTGAAAAGACTATTCTTCCCCCATTGGTTGGTCTTGGCTACAGATGATATTTTTACATTAAAAAATGGCGAGTACTATAAAGTTGCAGAAACACTTGCTCCTAAGCTCTGTCTAGAGCTTCCTCAATAGTGATTCTCAAAGTGTGGACCATGAACCAGCAACATCAGCATTTTTCTAAGAGCTTGTTAGAAATACAAATCCTCAGGCTCCACCTCAGACCTAGGAATCAGAATTTCTGTGGGTGGAACCCAGTAACCTGTTATAACAAGCCCTCAGATAATTCCTATACATGCTAAAGTTCTAGAAACATCTCCTTATTCAGTAGTTGCCTTTCCCAGAAATCAGGTCTCCAGAAGTCCAACCCCTTACAACTGCACCATTCCATGGGCTGGAGACGTGGACATTTCCTAACGGGGCTGGTAGTTCAGAGGACCCTTTCTGCTTTCTTAACAAGGACGTGAAGGGCAGGGACCCTACCTTGTTCCCTGCTGCATCCACGTTATATAGGAGGTACTAAATGGATGTGTGTTGAATGCGTGCATACATAGTGAATGGGCAAGGACCAAAGAGATGGATTTGTCTCTGGGGATGCAGCCAATGACACAGTAATGAAAGATTCAGGCTAGGGAGATGGTCTCACAAAACACTTAAGACTATGGTGAAAGATCTGCTTCCTAATTAGGAAGGATTTAATGACTTCCGGTTCCCAGTAATGGCAGTCTAGATTATTTGGACCAACCTTCCCACTGAAAACAACTAAAAAGGCTGAAAAGGGAGCTTCTGTGTTGGTGAACACATGGAGATGTAGGGAGAGTAGCGTGCTCAAGCATGACGCTCTGTGCCTCTTCCCACAATGCCTTGCCCTATGCATCGCTTCCATCTGGCTGTTCCTGAGTTATATCCTTTTATAATGAAATAGTTACCTATCACCAAGAGATGAAGAGTATAATGTCTAGGGAATAAAGAACATTGATTCATCACAGTTGCCACTGCAGAGCAAAATGAGGACAAGTCACTACAGACAAGGTGTCTGCCACACTCACTGCAGAATCCCCGGGATACACAGTTCAGTGTTTTGCAAAGACGTGATGCTCAAGAAGTATTTATTGACTAGGTCGTTTTTCTTGAGGACAATGATATGAAAATCTTAAAAAGGGAACCAATTGCATTTTGGGTTAAATTTTCTTGGGGAAGTTGAATTCTATTTCTATTTGACCTTATTGATTGGCCTAGAGAAAACAAAACAAAACAATGCTGAAAGGAAAAAAAAAATAAAACATGTTCTTAAAAGCGACTGGTTGTTAACAAGTCAGAAAGGAAGAGCAGAGAGAGCGTCCTAAGAGTGAAAATGGGAATCCAGAGAGGGAAATGGGCACAGAAAACTCTTCTGCCCTTGGGGCAGTGTCACTTCTGGCAAACTTTTATTTTGCAGAAATAAAAGTTTGCAGGGTGGGGGGTACAGATATCAGCCAGGTGAGCAACCTAAAGGAGACCATCTCCAAAATAAGCTGGGACCCCAGAAGGCTACCCTTTCATGTTAAAAGTGAGTTAGAAGTAAACCAGCTGTGTAGCCTCTTCTGCACAGTCTGCATCTGCTCATCACTTGACCTTGGATTTAAGAACTTTAGGATAGGTAGCATACTCCCTGGAACCTTGCAGCACCAATTGGATTTCTTTCTGAAGGAAGGGTTCTTGGGGGAATCCTTGTCTAAGATGAGTCCAAACAATGAGTAGGACATCTAGGTGGAAGAGAGGGAAGATTCTAGGCGGGGGAATAACATGTGAAAAGGCCTAGATGTTAGAAAAGTTATAAAACTGAAAATTCCTGACAATGTGAGCTCCAGAATCCTTAGGGAAAACTTGCTTTGTTTGATAAAATATTTTGTTAGGCCACTTGGTGTAGAGGCAGAGACTCTGCAGTTATGGGTGTTGGTAAGAGACACAGCAACTTCAGACATTACGCTGCTCAGAAGGGAGAGAGATTTGGTGTCTGGCTCTTGTGAGAGGGAGACAAAAGGGGAGCAAAGGGAGGGGAAGAGAGAAGCTAGCAGGACAGAGCAGCAGGAGAACCCTGGTGACAGCCGCGCTAAAGGACTTGAAGAGCATGGAAGTTATGGCTAGTAAGGGGCTTTAAGGTACGTTGTGTGGTGTGATGTGATTCTTCCTCTAACACCTAACTGATCAGTGACATTTACCAGGCTCACAAGTGCTCTGTGTGGATGAGGTCTTTGGAAGAAACTAAAGAATGACTGGTTTTCATGTCCAGGTCAAAATGATGTTGAACAGAAAGAGCGTAAGTGAAACCAGGAGCTCAAAGTCAGTAATGACTGTCCCCTACGCCCATCCTGCGAATTAGAATACATTTTGAGAAAGGCTTTGGAAATCCAGACGGTATGGAATAAAGATCTGAGTGAACATTATCTAGATCTTAAGAGATGAGAAAACAGAGTTCAATTTTGCTCTAAATCAGTGAAGCTGACAGAGAATCCAGGAACTTGAGGCCCAGTAGAGAAGAGCTATAGTGAGAGGTAAAGCAAGGGGGGAAGCACGAATGATATCCTATGGGCCCTTATAAGCCTTTTGGATTGTATGTCTGGGCAGCGGGAGCCAGTTAGAAGCGTGGGAGAGGAGCTCAGAGAGAGAGGTATGCACCATGGAGCTCCTTCTTTCTTTGTATCAGACGGCACTTGGCTTAAGGTAAATATGCTGGTGGGAATGAAGAACTGACACTCATGACTGTCTTATAAATAGAATGCTTTATCTCAGAAGTCACTAATAGAGGTTGGCAAACTACAGGCCATAGGCCCAGTCCAACCTACTGCTTGTTTTTGTAAGTGAGATCTTATTGGAATACAGCCACGGCATTCATTATGTACTGCCTATTGTCTACGGCTGTCTTTGCCCTGTAAGAGCAGAGTTGAGCCGTTTGACAGAGATGGCCAAACCTAAAATATCTCCTCTCCGGTCCTTTACGGAAGAAGTTTGCCGACCTCTGCAGGAGCCGGTCAAGGAGAGCCGGGAGACCTTCATGTGGGGCGCTGCAGAAGGGACGGTGGCCTTCCGCTCTCAGACCTCGGAGGCCGCCACCAGCACCGTGACCACAACCAGCAGTCATGGTTTGGGGAAGTGGAAACAATTTAAATGCATTTGATTAATGACAACCTAAGCTTTAATATCTAAGTCCTTAAAAGCTATATTTAAATTAGGTGAGTCAATTTCTGAACATCTGACTCCTATAAATTACGCTGTCCTAGAGAGACTGGCCAGTAAATGTTAATGAACCGTTCGGGCAGGCAGCTATCTGCAGCCAGTAAGTTGCAGGAAGACATTTAAAATAAAAGGCGAAGCAAAAATAAATCACATTTCCCTTTTCTTTTAGCGTCTCCCATTTTCACCCTTTGCCTTAATAATAATTTTATAGAAGAAACTCATTAAAATGAATATTCAAGTTTTAGGAATAATTTTAAAGCTGAAAGCATACATGTCTCCATAATAAAGAAAATAACAGATTATTAGGGCTACAATCTGTAATCTCACGAAATTAAGTGTTTACTTGTTTTTCAGAAAGATATGCTCCCCGTGGGTGAACCAAGTTCTCTCTTTGCTGTCACTTTAAAGAATTTTGAACATTACATTTCAATCTCGGGGGGCTGGAGTTAGCCAGTAATTATTAGATACTCTCATTTTTAGTTGGCGGAGAGCTAATAGTCAAAAAATATTTGGTAATCAGAAAGCAATGGAATGAATCCAGAAACCAAATGGGAACATATAACGAACTCTTAAACAATTCTCAAGACAATTCCTTCACCGATATGTTTGTTTGCCTAATGAGCTGGAGAACTTGCTCGAGGTAAGGAGATGTCAACTAAATGGAAAAAGGAGACGGACATCTGTGATACTGCATAGCTGTGCCTGCCATTCGTAAATTTTCAGTGGAAGAAATACAAAAGAATGCCACCTACTTGTTGATATTTTAAGAGGCAGTCAACTGAATATATATATCAGTGACTACTGTAATTACCTCAAAATTTACCAGCAAAGAAAGTAACCGAAGCATGAAGATTAACTTGCCCTAGGACCATAGGAAAGCCAGAACCATCATCCTGGTTTTCTTACTGTTTTCAGTGCTTTCTACTAGCCCAGTGGTTCTCTAAATAAGCTGAAAAAAAAAAAAAAAAAAACTTCTAAAAATGCAGATTCCCTAGATCCACTTTAAACCTACTGAGCTAGGATATCTGCAGACAGAGCCTGGGAGCTTGTAGCGTTAGAAAGCTTCTCAGGTGATTTTGCTGCACCCTGTCTGCACCCCAGCGGTGGGGAACAATGGTGCTACACTGTGTTGCCTATTCTGGAAAGAAAAAAGAAAGTAGGCTGATGTGAGCAGATCCTTTTGCATTGCTATTAAGACGATTAACTGAGTTCAAAATACATTATGATATTTAAAAAAGGCATCCCTGTCAGCACATCCATGTCTAGAAGACTAAGCTGCTGAGAGCTGAGTATACCAGGGCTCATGTTCATCCTCACCACTATGAAGGGTGCTTCCTAAAAGCCAGAAGCTTTTTGGTTTTTTGTTTTTCACTTTTGAGATTTGAGTCTGGAGTCGTTGGGCCTGAACCCTGTCTGAAGAAATCGGCGTCAGCATTGATATGCAGAGATGCCAGTCAAGTGCTCCTGATGGCACCTTCCAGAGCTGCTCAGAAAACGAGCAAACTTCCTGTTTCTGTAAGCTGCCCAGCCTCGTCTTAAGAGGGAGCGAGTAGGAGGAGTTCTGAGGATACACGATCAATGTGGCTTTGCCATTTAGGGACGATGAAAGGAAAGAAGCCACATGGAGGAAAGGAGGTTTTAGTATTTAGGAGCAAGGACATAGCTGTATGTAGGTATTGCTTCCAATAATACCTTGCTGTCGTTTATAGGTAACTGAACATGTGTTTAATTTTATAGTCAGTTAATGAAAAACGATTACTTTCTCAAAGATGCTTCTCTTGATTTCATGTCAATAAAGGGTTTTGGAGCCAAATACTAACCAACCATAAAACAATTTAGACAGAAGGGATCAAAATTTCAGTGAAAAGCCTTAGATGAGGACTTTCTTTAAAGATTTTATTTATTTATTATTAGAGAGAGGGAATGGGAGGAGAAAGACAGAGAGAGAAACATCAGCGTGTGGTTGCCTCTCATGCACCCCTCACTGAAGACCTGGCCTGCAACCCAGGCATGTGCCCTGACTGGGAGTCTCGGGCTGGCACTCAACCCACTGAGCCACAGCCAGCCAGGCTGGATGAGGACTTGTGAGGGGATAAAGAACCAATCAGATACGGCCACCCTAAAGTCCTTCTCAGGTCCCTTTTGGCCAAGTAGAAAACCTCACAATGCTGCTTATGAGCCAGGGTCACCTGCTCATCCCCCGACCACACATGACCTGGTAAGGGGTCCCCTCCGACTCCAGGAAAGCTCTGGGTAATCTACTAGCCCTTGGAGCTGAGTAGGAATTTTGGGCCGACAGCCACTTTGTGGAATCATGTCATAGTAGAAAAGCAGGTGCAGTAAGGACTAACTCAGTAGAAGTGAGCTGAACCCTCTTCCCCACAGATATGAATACAGCAGTTTCCAAAAAATAAGTTGAATATGATCTTTAAGTGAAAAAGAATGGAGAGAATGCACATTGAGATGTTAACAGTGGTCAACAAAGGAAGTACAGGTTTTCTTCCTTGTGCTTTAATTTCATAATGTTTTTTGTCAAAAAAATGTGTTTTCGTTGTAGATTTCCAGGAGTTCTAAATTGTTCACAAGGAATGGGTTAGTTTTATAACTAGCTGCCTTTTCCCTTTTTCACGTAAAGAGCATGTGGACAAACCGGAACAGGCCCCGCACATGTCTGATCAGGACAGTGAAAGCTCAGATGCGAGAAGAAAGAAGATGCTGTCGGAATGTCTGCTGAGAGCAGTGTTCAGCCTGGCAAAGGGAACTCTGAGCAAGGGCTGCTGTCCTGGAAATCACTGGTTTTTCTTATTTTGCATGCCTTCAGAGGGAAGAACCAGGGTCAGCAGGTGGAACTTACAAGGAGGAAAAATGTTCTCCGTGGGAAGAAACTTAACCATCAGCAGCGTTTGGAACTGGAATGGATCTGCCTGGGTGGCAGTGAGGTTTCTGTTTGCAAGCCTTTAAACGGAGGCTAGGTGACTCCCAGTCTGGTTTCTTAAAGAAATCATTCTTAAATAAGAGGTCTGGTAAAGTGAAATTAAAAAAATAAAAACAAGGAAACAACCACACGGGCTAGTTTTTCACCATCCACATGTTCTGAGAATTTTCCCCCCCTCAAAATGATTTGAGGAAATAGAATACAGAAAAGCTGGCACTAAGATCTTGGAAAGTTTGTTTTACCTGTTACTGCATACGTACAATGGGGGTAATAATAATACTTTCCTTACCGGGTTGTTTGAGGATTGCGAGTTACTCTGTAGAAAGCGTTTGGTACAGTGCCCACACAGAGTGATGACTAGATATATATTAGAAGCAATTTTAATCCTAACCTGTAATTAATGTGCTACAGCAAATGTGGTAAAGCAAAAATTCAGGCAGCAACTATGAACAACAGACTATGGGAGTATTTTTAACCAGATGGTCTTATAAAACAAAAAAAAAATTAAACAGATTAATTATCAAATGAAGGAACCAATCATTCTAGAATTCTAGACTGTAGTGGATGAATTTGATGTCTCCTTTTTTTTAAATAATTTTTTTATATAATTTTTTTAAAGATTTTATTTATTTTATTTTTAGGGAGGGAAGGGAGGGGGAAAGAGAGAGGGAGATAGAGAGAGAGAGAAACATCAATGTGCGGTGGCTGGGGGTTATGGCCTGCAACCCAGGAATGTACCCTGACTGGGAATCGAACCTGGGACACTTTGGTTCCCAGTCCGCACTCAATCCACTGAGCTACGCCAGCCAGGGCTGATGTCTCCTTTTAAAAACATACACCAACTTACTTTTTATCAAGTTCCTAACAGGTGTGAGCACGTTAAGATTTTAGATGATTGTCACGTTATGCCTTCCCTATGGTGTGGTAAACAGAAGAGCCCCATAACCCTAAGAGTTTTTTCTCATATATAAAAATATATAAATCTATTAAACCTCTAAATATATAAATCCATTGTTTCACCTGTCCTCTGAGGCAGTGGGGCGAGTAGCCGTCTGCAGCGGAGTGTGCACCGCATTCGAGTAAAAGGTGTCTGACAGCATGTCAGCTCCTTCTAGCTCCCTGCAGCAGCAGGGCCCGTGGTGGATGACCTCCATGCTTCTTGGCTAAAAAGGCACGACCTGGAAAAGAGGAGGGCACGCTTGATTTGGGAGTGGACTGACTGGGTCCCTGTCACACTGCTCCTCCCTCGGAGCAGGCAGGAGCCAGCTTTGTACCGCTGAAGTGTTCAGCCCAACGCTGCAGAGAGAGAATCAGGGGCCTTCCTTCCTCACCGAGGGCTCCTCTGTGGATCCCCAGATGTCACATCAGTAATAAGTAGCAACTGAAGTTCTGTGGAAATTAATTTCAGCGGAAACAAATCCACGAAGTGGAATATGTTCCAAGGTACTCTAGGTCCACACAAGACCTGTCTACTTCGCAGACATGGGCTGACCTTTCATTCTTGCCTCAAATTTAACCATAACTATTCAAGAAAACTTAGCTGATCACGCCACCACCCCCTTCCCCCAGCCTCTCGCTGCCTTTCTAAAAAGTAGGGAGATTCATTATCCAACCAAATTAACAGCTTCTTAAGTTTGGAGTATCCTGAACAAGGTTAAGTCATTTGCAGAGAGGTGGGTGAAGCGTGAGCTGGACCCCAAAGGGTGAAAATCCCACCCCTCTCTGGGACTTGAAGGGGGACGCCAAGGAGGCGCGGTGGCTAGGACCGCGGGCCCCGGGAGCTGAGGCCCCGCCGATCGGTACCTCGGGGTTTCCCACGCACCTGAGACATCAGCCTGGGAGCGGCACACGCCTCCCCTTCCCCTCCCCAGAGCTGGCGGGCCTTCGCGGAGCGTGGAATTCCGCCGCCGTCCGCACCTGCGGCCCCGGGGAGCTTGCGGGCAGGTGCGGGTGAGGGAGAGAGAGGGACTGCGAGGAGGCCAGGGGTGGGGTCGTGGGTGCCTGTGACGGCGACCATGACCGTGGCACTAGGTAATGCATTCTTGCGGGGCGGCCGGCTGCGCCAGGAAGTTTCGCTGGAAACCAGCCCAGCAGCTCCCAGACGTGTGAGAATCGGAAGCGGAACCGGAAGTGTGGAAAGAAGACGGAAGGTTCAGTCGGGGGAGGGGCGGGGGTGAAATAGGCTTATCCACCTCCAATCAGGCCCTCGACTCCGGACCCGCCCCCCTAGGCCCCGCCCCGCCCCCCCGCTCACTGACCAGCCCACAGGCGCCCTCTGGCGGCAACATCCTTTCTCTGCAGGGATACCTGTTCCAGCGGTGTCTCTGGGATGGAGCTTTCTTTTGTGTCTACTGAACGGAGGAAGAGCGCAGGGCCAGGGAAAAGGGGTGGAAGGAAACCCTAGTGAGACGAGAGCATTCGACCGGTCCTTCCTCTCTCCTCGCTTTAATCGGGGATGATGAGGCCAGATCGAGGGAGGTGAATCACATAAACCAATAGGGATTGCAGTATTAGTGCTGTAGTACGGAGGCACGTCACTAAGGGTGGAACAGAAGAGGGAACATTGAACTCTCCATGGGGAAGATAGGAAAATCAGGATAGTACAGGGGATAAGAGCATAGCTTTGATCTCCAGGCAAACCTAAGTTATTTTCCTCATGTCAGATGAGGATAATATCTACCTCTTAGGGGTGTTGTAAGATTTAAAATTGCATACACCTCCCCCGACACACATACGGACTTACATCATCACATCTACATAGCCTAGGGTAAATACATTGTAGTAGTACCCCCTTATCCTGGGGGGACACGTTTCCAGAGCCCCAGCAGATACCCGAAACTGTGGACAGTACTGAACCCTGTATACACTATGTTTTTCCCATATATACATACCTGCGATCAAGTTTAAAGAGTAAGTAAGATGTTAACAGCTGACAGCACCATATCTGACTTTGAAGGGAGATGTCGGTGCCATGTGTGAAGAATGGCATTTCTTTCCCTGCCTCTACAGTTTGTTGATCTAAAATTCTAACATTTTGTTGAGAATTTGTATGTGTAGGAAATCTCAGCAAAGTGTGAAGGAGGGGGAATCATTTTTAGAGGAGTAAGTGTTCAAACAATGTGCCTTCCAGGCATCTCTTTCTATTTATTTAAGTCGATCCCCTACCCCCTGGAATTCAAAGGCAATTTTTTAACCAGTACAGGTAATATAATAATTTTTTGTTTGCTTCCTGTTTGTTTTAGAAATTTGAAGTCATATAGAAAAAAATTCTAAACAAATTCAGAGTAGTTGGTCCTGGGGAATAGAAATCGGGGGTGATGAGGTTGGGCTTGACAGAGTAGTTTTTCACTTCACCTGGGACACTTTTAAGGATGAAAGGGGGCACTCTTAAAACTACACTGCGATAATGAGGGTAAATCAGAAATGTTCCTGGAAAACGGGATGCCATCACCCTAATTATAAGCCCTGTAGAATTCTTATGGCTTTTTAAACTTGGTGCATGTATTTCTTTCCAACATAGAATTAATGTTAAAAGGAGACTGATAAGGCTTTGGAAGTCCATTAGTACAGCTTCACAGTCCATGCAGAAATGTCATGGGCGGTATTCCTCATGTACCTCCTCCCAGCCTGTGCTCACACAGCTTTCCTTGGCTCACGCTAGATCTGTTACAGGGCAGCTGTGATTGTGAGCAGTTTCTTTGAAACTTGCCAATCCCACCAGTGGGCAATAACACAGAACCCTTTCTCATCTATGACTAGCCCTGATTTTAAAAGTGCATTGCTTTCCTTAGCCCCAAAAGAAGCGACACTGCTGCTTTGTCTGGTCCCCCAGCTTTTCCGAGCCACACCCCTTGTGTTTATTAGTGTGAGAGTGAATAGGGCCCACAGACCTGAAAAGTGGGGAGAGCAGGTTTGTGTAGGTTAAGAAATGAGATTTCAGAAATGATTTAGTGTTTTGGGTAAGGTCATGCATAACCCTATAAGGTAGAAGCCTTATCAAGTTTGGTTGGCAGGTGAATGGCTCGTGGGTCTGAGAAATCGCTGACTTCGGTGATGTATCGCCCCTGGGTCCCTGCCTGCTCCGCTCCTCTGTCAGGCTGCCGCCATTGCCTTTGCGCTGTCCTGTGATGTGGGGCATGGCCAAGATTGACAGCGAGAGAAGGTTGAAGGGGCAGTTGTTAAAATGTCACCCATCTGGGCTGAAACCCAAACGGCTTAATTTACCATGATGCCTTTTAATTAATGAGAGTGAAAAAGTGAAGAGGTTGTGGTTTCTAATCAAACAAAGTAGTGCTTTAGCTACTGAAATGCAGATGGCCTAATTTGGAGGGAAACAAAAGTTAATTAGGTCAAAAGATGCATTAAGAGGAAACTAAAAACATCTTGGCCACTGTTAGATCTACAGTTGGTTTGTGGTAAAAAAAAAAAAGGTACACATGGAAATTCAAGAGTGAAATGTTAGTATTGTCACATTTGATCACCTTGTAATTTCAGTGACGATTTCAATTTTATGATAAATACAACCTTTGCATTTCATTGCAGACATTTTAACATAGAAAGAATACGGCTGGTTCTCAGTGGCAGTTTGTTTGTTCGAAGTCTGCCTTTCCTTCAGTACGGACTGATTGCCCAATGCCAATCACCCTTAACTCACAGCTAGACTCAGGCTGTGAAATTGTTAATTTTGCCTTTCGTAAACTGCTCAATGTAGGTAATTGTACATTAATTAAAATTTTTAAAGTTGTTGACTGGGCCTTAAGTATACAGTGTATTATACAGTATGCAACCAGAGGATCTCAGGGACTTTTTGTTGTGGAGGTGGTGGTGGTTTTCGTTATTTTGGTCAAGTAATTTAAAATTAGTTAAGTACAAATGTGGAGCATATTCTGCCCTCTAGTGGTTAAAAGCAGCTTTGCAGTGTCAGTTACATTTCAGTGCTTTATGTTAGAAGGGGAGAACAGCGGGGAAAAATGAAGACAACTTGTAACGGAAAAACAATAAAAAAATACAATAACATAAAAAAAGCTACACGTCATTTTTAACGCAGTTTGAAAATTATGTAGGTGCACTGCTGTAGCTAGTTAGTATTGTTGCATATTTTAAGAGACACAATAGTTTTATATTTTATTAACCACAATATGCCAATGCCTGGAAATCTGGCAAGAAGTAAATAAATTTTGAGATAATTTTCTTCAGGATTAAATAATATTTTTCTACCTCTATGAAGAGTATTAACTTGACATTAATCTCACATAATTTAATTTCACTCCTGATTCTAATTGTGGCTTTCCTGTTTCACTCCTTTCATATGTTAGTTCCTATACTTAGAAAGAGAATAATGGGCAATGATACTTCCCGTTTCCTAAGCTACACACAGGAATACATGCGTTACTGCATGCTATGCTAGGAGAGGAGAACTTCAGGACACATGGTAAAACGAACTGTTAGGGAGAATGGGGGAGAGCACTGAGGCTCAAAGGGAAGGGCTAGAAAACAGCTTATGGGTATTTGCTGACCACTCTTCATTTCTCAGGAAAATAAAACTAACCAAACTTTCCATTTTCATTACCGTTATGAAATTGCTGTTACTGCCTCATGCCTGACTGTCCCAGGTACTTCCGGAGAAGCCCTGGCTCTGGCCCCAGGTGACCCAGTATCGTCTGAGCTGGTGGGATGATCACACTGTTGGTGGTGGGGCAGGGGGAGATACAGGCAACGATTACCCGGCTCCAAACAAATAGGGGAAATTTAACATTCATGGAAACTGTGACACTCCTGAAAGAGATGTGAATCCGTCAGAGTCAGGGCACCTCTGAAAGCATTAACCTTATTGTTGTAGGAATTCTTTTTTGTAGTCAAAACAACACTGGAGTGCTGGGTGTGGTTATTTAGGTATTAATAGTGTGAGTGTAATTAGAGAACAGACTACATAGGAAGGGAAGCGAAATGCAATTAATGCCACCAAATTGTACGCTAAAGATGGTTAAACGGTAAATTTTATGTTATGCATATTTTACCACAGTAAAAAAATACATAAAAAAGGCAAGTGAAGTCTCCCTGATTTTTAATACTTCTAACAATAATGAATAAAATGTGCCATACCTAATAAATATGTTCGGTACTCAGGGCCACTTAGTAAACAGTAAGTTAACATAAACATTGGACGTAGTAAAGAGGGATGAACATTCATTCGCTGCATAGTATTTTCCCAATTCAAGCCTGACTCTAGGAAGCAAAGCGATTGTCTTTTCCACAGAGCAGCTGGGAACAAACCTCAGTCTGGGGAAAGGAAGGGGTGGCTACAAACTGGAACACTCTTACAATTCATGTCGGTGAATTGTATTCTGATTTATTTTCATTCCTCTGCTGCTCTGTCCTAATTCACGAATGAGACCCGTAAGAGACTGGAAATAACCCAGAGACGGAAAGGCCTATCCTTGCAGGAGTTTGTCTACTGACGCCTTTCCCCCTCTCCACCTGCCAATGACTGCACATTCAGTGGCTCGCTCTCCAGCAGTTCAGTTCTCCATTGAAGAAGAAATTGGCAGTTGAGTCGAATCTTCAACAATAGTACTTGGTGTGCTTCAGGGAGGGGGAATCATTGATTGCTCCTTTAGGGAGTAAGACCAAAGTGGTCCAGCATTTGTTCTGAGCCTTACTAAGGAGGTAGTCCCCTCCTTACCTGCTCTTAAAGATAAATACTTTATTAAAGCTGTCTAGGAATCAATGGCCTTTTTCCTTCCTTCCCTCCCTCCCTCCCTCCCTCCCTTCCTTCCTCTTTCCATCCCTCCCTTCCTCTTTCTCCCTTTCCTCTTTATGAAATCTGTGTATGGCGTTATAAAACACTTTGGATCTATTCCTGGGCTCCAGGGCACTCATGTTTTCTTTTTAAAGCTGAATTTAACAAATGTAGCCTGAATGTTTAAAATGTTGAGGGCCAGGCCGGAGGGGGCGGTTGTGGACGGGCAGTGGCTGGAGGAGAAGCGCACAGACTGTGGAGCAGATGGGTCTCAGTGGGGCCCCCTTGTTACCTCTGGTTCTTCAGAAAGTCCCTTCTGAGCTCAGTCCACATGCATACAAACAAGTATAACAGAAACGGGTGAAACAGCATTAAATGGTAAAACAGACATAGTTATCATAACGACAAATAGTCACTCTCATTGCAGTATTAAGCTGGGGAAGAGCAGGACAGCCTACTGCAGTGGGTCCTAGTTAAGAAGGATTTTGAGCCGCAGGGACCATTTGGCAATGTCTGGGGACTTTTTTTGTTGCCACAGTTGTGGGCTGGCGCTACTGCCATCTAGTGGGTAGAGGCTGGGGGTGCTGTTAGATACCCTCCGGCACAAGGCAGCCACCCACAGCAAAGAGTTATCGGAAGTGTCAATAGTGCTGACTTGGACCTGGTGAAAGAAAAAAATTGAAATATTGTACATTTTAGATAACCAAGAAGTGAGCTTATGGAGCTGGGCAGACCCTGGTTGTCCATCCAACGTCCCTGCTCTTTCAGCCACAGTCAGAGTGGCCCGGGCAGTGCGTCCAGTGGAGAAACTACATTTCCCAGCTACACTTGCTGGATGGGGTGGCCAATGACAGGAAAGATGTTGGACAGTGATATTTAAGGGTCCCTTTGGAAAAAAGAGCCCCTTTGCCTGTCCCTTTGTTTCTGCTGCCTGGAAGGGGACCTGATGGCCTGGTGGGAGCCACGTGCTTAGGACCATGGATGAGAAAGATGGCAGGCTCTGGATGACTGTGGACTTTCCGTGCCAGCCCCGCACTGCTTCCTTCCAGATATTTTTATGCAAGGAAAAAAAAAGTCTCTCTTGGTTAAAACAAGGTTATTTAGGTTTTCTGTTATATGCAGCTGCATCCAACTTTGAACTGCATCTTGCAGGAGTTTAACAGAAAAGGGGCTTTTGAGGTGAAGGAATTGGAATGGACAAAGATACAGGAATGTGAAAGTGCATGTTTCTAGAAATAACATGTAGTTTGAGGCTGCCTGAAGGAGAAGAGTCCCATAAAGTCTGCATTCTGGAAAAAAGCACACACACCCGCACACACACACACACACGATGTGGAGTGGAGCACGCACACACACAGACACCCCTACCTCACCTATTTCATTTGTTGGTCACACTTAGGTGAGCGCCGACCTTTCATTTTTCTCGCTGAGAAATTGGTCCCCGAGTCGGTGCCTGTCTTTTCCCTTTTCGTGTTTCTCAAGGTCACGGTCATGGTATGATGTATGAAAGGGGGGGGTCTGAGATCACGTGGTAGTTGCCTTCCGTGGCAGTGGTTGACATATAACCAGCGTCGTCCCCAGCTTCCCCTGAAAGCCCCTACCCTCTACTCACCCTTACAGGCTGCTTGGGTTTCAGGTCAGGACCGATCCAGGTGGGATTTCCCTGGGGAAGGGAAGTGTTGGAAGAGAGGGTATTTGGGGGTGAGCCTGGGAAAGCACATGGAGGAGAGGAGTATCATTACCTGCTCATTCTGTCTTATGCTGCTGTTAAAAAGCCAGCCTTTGGAGGAGGGTCGGATTAAACCACTTGAATGATGCTGATTATTTTGGCATTATGTTCGTATCATTTTAATGGCCAGTCAGATAACACTATTCATTTACAAATTGAATTAGATATTAATTTAAAATAATTCAAGAAATAAAAACCTTTTATTGCAGTAATTCTTTAGCTTTGTGAGATTATAAAACCCCATGAGAATTTAACTCCAGTGCCCTGGCCTGGTAGCTCAATGGTTAGAGTGTCGTCCCAGCACACAAATGTTGGGGGTTTGATCCCTGATCAGGGCACACACAAGAATCAACTAACTAATGCATCAGTAAGTGAAACAATGCATCGACGTTTCTCTCTCTCTCTCTTCCTTCCTCTCTCTCTCTCCAAAATTAATAAGAAATAAAAATAAAGGAGAAATTTAACCCCAGAACTCCAAACTCTCTCCCCAGAAAAATGCACATATATGTGAAATGATTCAGAGAAGTTGTCATTTTTACCAGCTATAAGCATTCACATGAGGACCGATTTATCTTTGTTGCAAAGGATGTCAAAAGTGAAGTCCCAGCTAAAACACCAACATCTAGTAGATGTCAGATTCCCAAAGCAACATCCCTGGTCGCAGACGTTTTGAAGGAAGTGGTTGGAAAGTTGTTCTCTAGTTCTCAATTCCCTCACCCACTGGGAGATGATTAAAGGACAAGATCTGGGTTTAGGAGAGGATTTCTCTGAAGAGCGCTGTGACCTTGCTGTGAATGCCCCTCCCACATACCCAGGTGTCTGGGGGTCCCCCCCATCCCTTCCGCTTCACCAGGGCGGGGCTTCCACAGGATGAGGAAACGTGTTCCACGCGGTTCAGAGAACTGAAGGCCTGGTGCCCGACTCCAGGCCAGAAAGCTAACGCGTGTCTCGGGGAGGCAGAATGGAACAGGGCCTCCGATGTGGAGGGTGAGCCAGGGCGGAGGGGTGGGGGGGCGAGCAGAGGAAGGCTTCAGGAAAGAGAGGCTGTTTTGAGTCTTACCGAAGAGGACCCCCAAAGAGAAATGGGCATGGGTGGCATCGGTGCCTGTGCCCCTGGGTGACAGCTGAGGCCAGCCTGGGGGTTGAAAGGTGTTAGGGGGAAACAGAAGAAGTGCAGGGAGAGGGTCCTGCAGTGGTGGGCAGTACCACCCTCTGGGTCCCAGGAGTGAATCTGTGCACCCTGGTAAGAACTGTACCATCTTTGCCTCTCGTCTTGAATTCTCTTCCATCCCAGTGAGGTCCTGCAGAGCGGAGAGTGAGGAAACCAGGTGAGGCTGGAAGAGAGAATAAACAGAATTGGGCCACGCTCCTGTCCCTGAACTCAGGCCTCCCTCAGGAACACTAGAGGACCAGGGAATGCGTGAATAAATGAATGAATGACTGAATGGCTGAACACATTGAAATGCTGATTACAGTACAGTTGAGACTGTGTGTTTTTGACTCAGAGAGGTCAAAGTTCTGACATCACTTAAAAGCAGGAAGGAAGTTCATGGCTTCTGGCCAAGCTTCCATGCAGGGCTGGGGATGATTTCTGCACGACCCTCTCTTTGTCCCTTACATTTTAAGGGAGACTGTGGGATGCAAAAATAAATTTGCATTTCAACCACATCTCACAAGTTGTACCATTATATTTATACTCCCTGTAGGATGTGAGTGGACCTGCCGGGCCTGCACGGCAGGCTGGCCCTTGGGTTTTACGTAGGGAACTCTGGTTGATAAGCACGGACAGGCATTGGATGTTGGGAACAGGAGCACAGGAGCCAGTGGGACCAAGTTTCGGGGGAGCAGGACAGGCTATGTCATTTGTTGGGCTCAGTACAGAATAAAAATACCGGCCCCTTTGTCCAAAGTTATGGAGAATTTCAAGACAGGATCAAGAGGGTATTGAACCAGACCCAGGACCCCGTGTGACCACATGGGTTGCAAGCCCATGGAGCCACCCAGGGGTGAGCGACTGAAGCCAAAGGGGAGGGTGGGTCATCGCTCTCCCGTGGTCCTCCTCAACCTCGAGGACAGGGTGGCCACAGGGTGTGGCATTTTGTTGGCGGCAGGTGTGCTCGTCCTCATGACATTTTTTGGATCCCAGTCTTTTAATTCTTTAAAACAGATTTATTTTCTTTTCCCCTGTAAGGTCTTCTCTAGGCTACCATTAGACATTATCACTAAAATTACTTATTATTATTATTATAAGCAATAGACTTGAACCCAAAATGAACTGAAATCCAAACTTTAATCTATAGAATTGTTAGAGCTATAAACAAAGTTTGTGTTTTCATGTACAGAATATTTGAATAAATAATTCGCATTAAGCTTCTTAAAGCAATCTAGTCGCTCTGTCCCTGGACTATTGGAAGACAACTATAAAATATTAATAAAATATAGTGAGTGAAGACGGCAATGTGTTTGAGCAGCAGGAATATAATGAGGTAGGAAATGAGGCAAAAGTGCATTTGACTGCAGTTACTCTCTTCTGGGTTTTGAGTCACGTTGTTGATGTCTCGTTTCTTCCTGTCCCTCATCTCCCCCCTCTGTGGCAGGTACATGCAAACAGAGACGCGAGCCAGGTTTTGGGGTGCAGTTGGAGGACGCCCCACGGAATTTCATTTTCACCAGTCCGTATTCAGAGTTCTAGCCTCAAAGCATTTCTCAAGACACAGAGTGTATTGTTGCTGGTATATAAATCACATTTTCAGCAAAGCACCAATTAGTTTGTGGGTTACTGCTCCAGTAATATGCCAACTCTAAAGAAACCATGTAAAAAACAGCAATTGTATAATTACATGTAGTTTAACCATGAAGGTTTGTCCATATAAGGATTTTTAAATGATTGCTTTCTGATTGTAAAAAGTAATATATACTGGTTTCAGCAAATGTGGAATATTTAAAAGCATAAAGGAAATAAACACGACTTGCAATTCCATCATCCAGGGATAAACACTTTAGTCAGATTTACCACAAACTTACCAGTTTGCATTTGCTAAGTAGAAAGTATAAATGTCATATTTTTCATTTGTAGTTGAAGACAGTTCAGATGTCCAGCTGCGATGTATCCAGATCTTAATTCTGCAATGATTTATTACAACTGGGTGCTTCGGAGCCAACTAAAAACCAGTAACGCACCTCGTGCTTGCTCAGTGTCACACCCTGCATGCACGCCGTCATCAGAGAGGCCAAGCTATTCGCTGTTGGGCTCGAAAAGACGCGTGACATCAACCCACCATCAGGGGAAGGCTGACGCGGGACGAGAAAACAAAGCACGAGGGACGCTCCCTTGCCCTTCGTGAAGGCGCCAGGCTCCGGGCAAACGCACAGTCAGTGCTAGCCACGCGAGAGTTAAAAAAAACTTACCTGAGAATATTCGTCATAATTTTCTTTGCCGGGAAGACTGGACATCGTGAACTCATCTGCAAAAGATGTTTGATGGTAACAAGCTCCAAGTGGCTCAAGTCAGTAGAGTGAATTGTTTTGATGAAATAACATCCATTTTGTCCGAAATCTAGAATTAAGTTTCTCTGTGCAGCCTGGTGTCTCCAGGAAAGGAAACCGTGGTCTTTTTAGACGGTCTAAAAACAAAGGAGAGTTTGCTTTAACAGGGGAATCAATCCCACATGTTTTAAGTACTAATACTAATTAGAGTGTTTCACTAAAATATGCCTGTGAAGAACGTGGGTAATTCATTCTGGGAGCCCGCAGTGTTTCTGCTTACAAATTCATTAACTTTGAAAATCATTTTTTCTCATTAAAAGGGAGCTTCTAATTTGGTCAGTTTGGGGCCATGGTAATTAAGATTCCAAACAGAATGCTTTATTTCTCCAAGCTCAAACAAAAAGTATATTGGTGTTTGCGTCAGTTCTTGGGAGAAGAAAAAAAATAGTATTCAGTACATGCTAACCATGTTAAAAAAAATTTTTTTTATCCACACAAAAGAATTAGGCATAGCGTTTTCAAAATGTCAAACAAAATTAAGAATGTGAAAATAATTCTGAGTCACATAATGGCCAAATAAAATGCCTTTAATTAACTTTTTGTGAAATGCTGTTTGGTTATTAAAAAGCTTCAGGAGTAAATGTCAGCGGCAACGTGAAGGGTGTGCAGAAGACCGTGTGACGGGCGTTATGACAAACCAGCCGTCTCCGGGGAAGCTGGAGGCGGTTCAAGGCCATTTGTATTTGCCCTGCGGGCCTTATGTGGCAAAGCTGTATAAATCACCGGGATTTTATTTCTATGCGTTGCCATGTCCTACCTTCCTCCTCAAAGCCCTTAAGAACCCGCGCAGAGGTCGGTGAGTCACTCACAGGCTGCTTTTGTGGCCCCCCTGGCCCTCATTGTTAAGTAATCTCACATTGCCCCGGGCAGACAGACCTCAGAGCATAAGAGAAGAATTTGCAGAAATAAATGCTTATTTACTGAATTGCCTGAGTCTCTTCTGGAGCAGATGCCTGGTGTTCCCAAAGACCCACCTGACCACTAGACTGCCTGGGTTCTAGAGAAACCATTACCTGTTCCCACCTGTCCATTCAGCCCTCTCAGGAGAAAAGAGCCTTACACTGATTCATTGCCAACACTCGAGCTACTTCTAGACACAGACACTTAGAGGGGAATTCACAGAAGAGCAAGTTATAAAGTTGCACGTTTTGTCTCAAGAGTAGTACCACCTTTGGCCTCTCTCACTAACCTGCCAGGGTCTGAGGCCGGAAACCGGCAGAAGTGAAGACCTTTCTCTGTACTGTCGATGTCCAGGATCAACCAGCAAGCCGGAAACACCAGTGGGTAACCTCTAGGGGCCCCCAGGTCACCCTTGCCCACCGCCTCTCTGAAGGCAGCGGACACCATCAGCGGCGTTTGTTTTGGTCCGTGGGTAGCCACAGGACCCCCACAGTAGGAGGCCACTGATTCAATTCATAGCCTATTGTTAACTTTGTAAAGCTGTTATTGGATTATTTGGGTTTAATTTCCCTAAGGATTTGATCCATTTCTCTTCTAAATTGTTCTTTGCAAACTGCTGATGGAACTTCCTTTTTTTGTGGCCAGGAGCTCCGAACTTTTGAGAAATGGGAGAAGCAAGGAGCAAGTTGTGTCCGTCGAGTTCACACTCTGGAAGCAGTAGAAGGGATTGGTCTGGGGTCTCCTTCAAAATGCGTTTGTGTCCAGTTGTCTCACACTTTAGCAGCTCACCGTTTCTAGTGCTGCTCGCAGTTTTCCCACTTGCAGAGCCGAAGTAGCTGAATGACGGATGATTCCCCTCCCTCCACCAGGGTGAAGCTTCCAAGTTGGGAGTGTAATTAGAGGGATGTTATTATGAGGCTTGGCTGTTTTCAACCCTATTTGCAGTTAGCTTTGGAAATGCTAATAGATATAAAACCACATTACCTAACACACGCAATGCAAAATCACCGTAAGTCTTTTGATGAAACGTGCTGCCACTTATATAGCCCATCTAGGGGCTCCTGATGAGACATGTGAGCACACGAAAGATTAAAAATATATATTCCCCCTGGCCCTTGGCATTTACATCCATGCTTCATTTACTGAGATTTTGGAGACTTTAAAGCTATTCTCTGCTAAGCCTATGTCTCTAGCTTGGACACATCTCCTCAGCTCTAGACCCCCAGGTCTTCGGCTTCCCACCAGGCAGTGTTGTCGGGGTGTCCAAGAAGCATCTCAAGCCCCGTATGTCCAAAATGGAATTTATCTTTTCAACACCTGTCTCTCTTCCTATGCTTTCCACTTCAGTGAAGAGTACTGTATTGGGCAGGGTCCAATCAGGAGACAGAAAACACACAGTAATTTGACCAGGAAATGATTAACGTAAAGAATTATGCTCTATAACAGGGACTAGCCGTAAAAGGGTAAAGGATACCCCAGGGCCAAGGGAGATCATCCAAGGAAAGGACAAAGTGCCCGGAATTCAGACCCTGTGGAAGAAGGTGTGGATGGCGGAGGAGTTTGCTGAGTGACTCCCAGCTGCGCCTGGCCACAGTTACCAGTGGGAGACACCCTTCCGGGGAGCAGATGGGCCGAGGCTGGGAAGGCGACCTCTGGGTTTTCTTGGACTCGGTGGGCCTGGGCCGCTGGAGTTTGGTGGGGGTGGGTGCTCCTGGATGTCCCCACATGCACCATAGGCAGCCGTGTGCAGGAGCAAAAACCAGCAAATGGAAGCACATCTGAACCAGAGAAAGTTTTTTTTCCTTGCCTTTTATTGAAAAAGTCAAATGCCAGCTGCGAAGGAGAAGTGCTTACTGGGCCCGTCTCCAGGATCTCAGAGCAGAAAACGAAGAGCGGACCTGGAGCGGAGAGGCAGCAGGTTGGCCGCTGGCACAGTTAGCATCCGTCCGCCCTTCTGTCCAAGCCCAGATCCTTCGTGGGTCCGTGACTGCTTCCTCCTCGTGTCTCCCACATCCCATCCCATCTACAGTGCAGGAACCACTGTTTCCAGTTCTGAGCCATTACACTCGATGGACAATTTTTTTTTTGAGCACTTACAATGTGCCATGAACTCTCCTAAGTACTTTGTGAATTAGCTAATCTTTCATTATAATTCCATGAGCAGGTACTAATATTATTTTTCCTACACTACAGAAAGGGAAACTGAAGTACAGAAAGGGAAACTGAGGTGCAGAAGGATTAAGTAAGTTTCCCTGTAAGTGGCAGAGTCAGGGTTTGAACTCAAGCTGTCTGAATACCTAACTCACTGTGCTAGCCTGCCCAGTTGGGTCTGGTCTCTTCTCACTACTAAATAGCTTTGACATCGGTTCATGTCTCTTGGTAGCAATTGCCATTATGCAGTTACCATTTTTCTCCTGCCCAGACCTTTTCCTTGGTCCTCTCCAATTCTTCCTCCACAATGCCATCAGAATTTTTAAAATAAAATACAAATATTTATGATTTCTTCTTTAAAACCTTTCTATGATTTCCCACTTCTCTAGCCATCTTTAGAGAGCCAGCTTTTCATCACTCATACTCTTATTTCTCCAGCATTATCTCTCTCTACACCCTACCAACTCTGTGCTTTATGACAATCATTTTTCTGTTCTGCCAAACGGATGTGCCATCTCTTGCCTCTAAGCCTCTTATTTGTGATTTTCCTGTGTGTGGAATATTCATCCGCCTCTCACTCCTTGTCATTGTTTGAGTCTCAGCTGAGGCATCATGTGTCTTGAGAAGTCTCTCCTGGCTTCCTGCTCCGACAAATGGCTCTTCATTCCTCCCTAATCACCGCTCCGTTCACTCTCACTGTCTTGGTTCCCTGTTTCCCTCGCTGGTGCTCTGGAAGCTGTATGAGGGCAGGACCTAGCGTGTGCAGATCGTGGTGGCTTTTCCGTCATCATAGGTGCTCAGGATACTATATTTCTAAGCGAATGACTAAAGTTTTCATTAGTATTGGAAATAGGAGTTAAAACTGAAGTTGCTGGTTAATTGTTTTTCCCAGTTTTGGCTCTTTACTGTGACTTACACATTATCGGAGCTTATGTTTTTTGGGTTATCTTGAAATCCTAACATCTTAATGTTCTCTTGTTGAGGATTCACATCGAAGGCTTTCCAGGACGAAGACCCATACCTGGACAGTCAGATGTAAGTAGGTTGGATGTGTGTTTAGATTTATTGTATTGTAGTGCAACCCACTGCTTATTAGGTTCAGTATGGATCTGGCCACTGCAATGGGCCCAAACGGCAGGAAGGGTGTGGGAAGGAACCACACAGCCCCACGGAGGGCCTCGTGATGACGCTTCCGGTTCTCCCATTGGGCGGACTTCACAGGCCCACTGGCTCTTCTGGCTGGGGGCAGGAAAGGGTTCTCTGACTGCTGATTATTTTCCCACGCCCACAGGATGCATCCTAACCTCTGGCAGGCAGGTAGAGAAGAGGGGGACATCATTTCCACCAATCAGGGACTGAGCTGACTTCAGTTGGGTTTAAGACTTTTTAGGGCTCTAGTTAAATATTTAAAACTAGAGATTATTTTTGCACCACAGGCTGCAAGTTTTTATTTAAGTCTTTATGTAGAAGGGCCAGCTCACTCCACACATTTGTTTGTGTCTCCTGAAGCCATGGTGAGACTTCCCAGAGAGGAGCTGAATTTTAATATCCAGAGGAAGCTCATTATGGAACCCTTCTTCTCACCCTTGACCCAACAGATTACTTCCAGGGCATCTGCCTTTTTACACTGATTTTTTTTCTTTCCTCCTTTCCATCTAAGCACAATCCAGTTGTGCTATGCAGAAGAATTTATGGGCATTATAGTTTTATTTTGCATTTCATGATTGCAAAGTATTTTGCAGCCATTTGTTAACTAATTTCGGGCCCTCTTTAGAGGTGGGTGGTGGAATTACTGTATAATTTATTTCAGCATTATGTGTGCAGAGAGAAAGAAATACCTGCCTTGGTTTCAAATAAAATCATCCTATGCAAATTGCATCAAATGACTATTTGTAAAATGTATGGTGGTGCCTTTGTTTCAAGATTTATGAGTGGCTTGTTATAATGAGCTTGTCATATTTTGATAGCAGCATTGTATTTACTTCTCTGCTTTTTATGATGACAGATTACAATACCAAGGCCTTGAAAGGTGCCCGCACGAAAGTGAGACAAAGATTATTCATTCCTTCATGTACTAAAAGCCGTTGGAATTCAATTCTAGTTGAAGTAACTTAAAGAATCAATTTGTACAATACAAGAATAAACATTAAATATTTATAAAAATTAATCCATGTGATTTATTCTAGAAAGTTGTTTAAATGGCAAGGTCCCTATGTCTAAAGGACGTGTTTTAGAACAACGTATTGAACACACTGTCTGTATCAGCATTAGATCTCTCAGACGGAGTGGAGCACTAATGTTGTAACAAATTGTTAAAGCGCTTGTGCAAGGCTGATTAGGAAGCAGCCTCTCTCCAGCACAGCTTTCCAACTCAAGCTTTTTACGCTTTTTAATGTTCATTTTTATTGACACTTTTTTCCTTGCAGAAAAAAAAATGTGTGATTTTTACTGGCCTGGCAGGGGGTTGTGGTACCTCTTGCCAAAGTGTCAGGAAAACTCAGAATTCTGTACATGAGGGACAAAGACCATATGTTTAGTTAAAACAACACATAGCTTTTATACAAATATAGGTAATGGAAACCAAGACCTTTACTTGGGTTTTTTTTCTTTTTCTTTGGCTAGTCTTGCTTTTGATATTTTTTAAAATAATCCAGCAGCCACCTTGTTATTCCAACCTAAGCCAAATAATGTAATTTCTCACAGAGTGTGTGCTTTTTCAAGATCTTGGTTTTTAATTTTTAATTCTTTGAGTTTCGTTTTATCTTTGTTTTGGAGGATCCTGCTCTGAAAAGTGGCATATGCTCTTCAAAGAATAATTTGCTTTCATAAAAGAAAACTTGCAAATTGTAATAGTTTAGGAAGAATTTAGCTGAATCCTTAGGCTTTTCCCTTAGGCTTAGCCTAGCCACAATGGGGAGGAAATCTGTTGCTTAAAGCTACACCAGTGTGGGTTTGCAGGACATTTAGAAAGGATGACTGTCTTCCCATCTCAAACAGGAATAAGGGCGGGTAGGTAGCGTAAAAAACTGAGCATCATCACTAATGCGGACCCTGCGAGTTGCTCTTCTGCCTCTCTTGAAAAAAGATAACAGGGCTAATTGAAATATGTGTATGATTTTTTTTCCTGGATCGGGGCTTCTGCAGTGTCTGGGCCTTGGACGGCTGTTAAGAGCTTCCCCAAAGGCTCACAGCAGCCATGCATGCAGCTGCAATGGCTGTGAGCAGGGAGCAGGGCCAGCTCTGCGCCCTTGCACTGACACACTGGCACTTGGCCTTCGCTCCGTTCTGCTACCAGTCTTTCGGCTTTGGTCGTCCCGCCTGCCCCTCTGCTCCAGGTCTGAGCTCATGCAGGTACCTTGAACTGGTGGCCTCCTGCATCATTGGGATCACAGTGTCTGGGCTTCATCACTGAGAAGGGGTTTACACTTCTCTTCAACACTGCTTTTATTTCCCCCTCCAGAGGGGTGTGTTCGTGACTCATTCATAGGAGTAGTCAGATGACTCATGGTCTAGAAGCATCCAACTGGAAAGACTCATGTAGATCTTCCAGTGAACACCACCTCTGTCCACCCCCTACCTGCCAACCTCTGGGTCAAGAGCGGTGGAATAGTCCTTCCTATGTTTCCATATTCTTAGGCCTGATTCGTTTGTTTAAGTTTACTATTTCAAAACTTCCCTTCCTGTATATCTTACCTTGACCTGATCTGGATGAAAATATGCAGGGGTAAGGAGCCCCAGAATCCTGGGCTGAGCGATGCATGGTGAGAGCTGGAACAGGGGAGAATTCACTGTGGGCTCACTTTGGACCTCCCTGCCTCTGGAGCAGTTTCCTGTTCTTGTAAACATTTTGTAGCTGTGGCTTTCATATTGGCACAGCTGCAAAACCAGGCTCTCCTTTACCTGATATATTACTCAGATCTCCTTGGTTGCACGTTACTGAATTTTCTAATGTGTTTAAGCAAAATGGGGAATTGATTATGAGGATACTAGGATGTCTTATGAATGTGATTCAGACTATAGAACATCTGAAGCCTAGGATTCAGATCACCATTGGGACTTTCTCCTGGATTCTCATTCTTTCTCTCAGCATATCAGTTTCATTATTTCCCCCTGCTCCTGATTTTTTCTACTTCTCTATCAATTTGTAAACCTTCAATTTCAGCCCCTCCCTCCCTCAAGAAACTGCCTTATCTCAGTTACAGATGCAAAATACCAGGGAAGGATTCTGATTGGCCCCATCTAGATAAGGTGCCCCATCCGGAACCAATCATCGGTGACCAGAGGTGAATCAAACTGCATTAACATATAAGATCCAATTGCAAACCTGTGAAAGAGTTGGGGGTCATTGATGCTACTGGGAAGACTAAGATCAAAAAGGTGTCCGGTACAGCTGGATAGATGTAAGGGAAATCTGGATTCTTCTCTCCCTGAATCCATTTCCCTGTTTAGAGAAAAACCACTTCCCAAGTTGATGAAAAACTAAGTTCTGAGTTGCAGTCAGAGGACCACTTAGCTATTGTCGGTGCGGGCGTTTCTCTGTTTCTCTCTGAAGATGCTGAAGAAGGTCTCCATCCTAGCCCGGCGATTGCAGCAGACACTGCTTTCATCTGTGCCATCTGGGCCTTTGTTTTTGCAAGCAGGTGTTCTTGAGCGATATTTTTGTGGCTCATGTGGGGCTTTGATGATAAAAACAAAACAAAACAAAACAAATTCTGGATCTTCCTCCCCCAGGGGCAGCTGAGGGCACAATTCCCAGCCATTTCTCTACGTATCCATCAAAAGCAGTGCCAACTCCGAGGGCCTGTACGACTCCCTTTCTCCCCCAGCAGGTGAGAGCCCTGGCTCAGGTGTCTTTGTCTGGCATTGGGAGGTGCTCCCGTTTCCAGTGTTATTCTCAGCACCAGTTACGAAGTGCTGTCCTGAGAATTTCAAGGCCAGGTGGTTTGGTCCCTAAATAGTCCTAACCTCTTTTTCAACTTGGGCCTCTTTCCTGAATGTCGCACGTCCTTTGTTTTGCTGCGGCGATACCCTCTTGCCTCATTTCTTCCCACTGAGTCTATTAGGGTCGAGCCAGTTCTGTGACCTGGAGTAGAGCGGCTTGTTGTTTTTTGAGAAAGGAAGTTTTGTTGTTTTTTTTTTATTAAGTTGGCAGACTTGCCGTTCCGTTCCTGACACTTGAACAGTCTTCCCCTGGAAACAATCCAGAATTCCCTCTCATTATGTAATGAACTGGGTAGAGATCAGTAAGGAGTGTTTATTTTGGAGATGGTAGAAATAGGACTCTTGAGTACAATTCCAAATATAAGCATATATTCTTTTAGTAATTAGCGTCATTGTTCTCTGTCATATTTTTTGACAGTATTTACATTAAATTAGAAATGGTAATACTGGGACATCCTAGTTCAGTCCTGCAAGCATATCTGTCTACAATAAAATATTTGCTTTCAGTGACAGAAAGTATTTTAGAAGTGTTCATTAAAACAATTTGATAACTGTGTATCCATTATTAATAACCCAAGGCAGGGAATTACATATTACGTGACTCATGTAACCAATAAGGAAGCTGCCATTTCCATAATTATAAAGAATTCATATCACATCCATTTCACTATTCTATATCATTTGACCCATTTATGGCTCATTTTGAAAGAGTAAGATTTAAAAATTTATAAAGTTTTTTAAATGAAAAATCTGCGGGGACCTTTCTCCCTTCCGGCGCTAGCCATGGGTGCTCACCATCTCAGAGGCCGGCCACTTGGCTCCACGGCCTCTCCTCTGACTAACCTCTCGCAGAGGGGCTTCAGGATGCCCTGGGGTGTGCCGACCCTCTTCCTCAGGGTAGCGCCTGAGCAGAGGACACGTGCTCCCCTCCCCCGGGGAAGCCTTCTGAGGGGTCAGTCGGGAGCACAGTTGGAGTGGGGGCGAGTGATGGGGGTTGGCCGCACGGTGGAACAAATCAGAGCCCCGGGCCGAAGGGCAGCCACAGTGCCCGCTGTCTGCTGTTCGGTGGGCCGGTCAGCTCCGAACGGCTCATCTGGGGGAAACACGGAGCAAACCCTCAGCAGGGCTGACCCAGTCATCCTCCCAGAAGATTGCCCCTGCATGTCGGTGACTGGCTGCTGCCCTCCGTTAGAGCTAGTTGTGCGGAGCTCATTGCGCGGCGGGAGGGAGAAGCCGTGGGAGAAGGGCATAATTAGAAGGCTGGTAGAAGATGAACTGCTATCTTACAGGTTTTCTTTCTGGCACTGAGGAGAGAACCAGGCTAGTGAATAATGTTTGGCCTGTTATTCTTTTTCCTCATCTACCCCCACACCCCCGCCACCCCATCCCAAAAGTTACTGAATTTGGAGCATCTTGTAATTAGGGCCAAGGAGATCCTCAGATTTTTGTCACACCGGAGAACCTGGGGCAGCATTGTTTGCAATACGCGCTGAAACGAGCACCCAGAGACCGTAACTGCTGCGGCGCGTGGTCTGATTGCATCACCCTCGTGCCCTCCCTCTCCTTGGATGGGCCTGCGAACAACAGTTGCCTAAGTGATGTTGAGGAGATGTGACATTTGCAGACTGTGGCCACTAACCGAAGAATCTGAGCTACGTTATCCAACACTTTACAGGCTACAGAATATAAGCCGGCCAGCATTTACTGCTTGTACTAACCACTTGGACCCAGTTTCCTAAGCCTACAGAGCAGACCTCTCACTGCTGTTTATTTTTGAATCAGCGGACAAAAGGGGGGGAAGCGTGAGCACTGTGGAACAGCTGGACGAGAGGGGTTTTGGAAGGTGTTGCCCACTCAGGTCATCGGTAGAGAGGGTGACGTTCTTCTTTCTAAAACGGAAAAGGACTCAATGTGTCCACAAAGAAAATGGGAAAAAAAATGAAATGGAGAAAAAGTTACAAGCAGAGATTCTGCACTGGCCTTGCAGGATGGCAGTGATTTACATATTAAGGGAGCCACGAGGGAAATGTTAAAAGCTCTGCAGGGAGATTTCCAGTGTGATGGATAGAACTTTAATATTAATACAGGATTCATCATGATAATGTAAGTCATAGATCTAAATCACCCTTCATCCACTGAAGCAGCCCTTCCCCAGCCTATTATACAGGTAGCGCCTGCTTTAAATAGTGTCATATAACAGGCCTGAAGTCCTTCTTTCTCGGTAGTTTCTGAACTTCTATTCACAGGAGTGGTGGCCCACTAAGTCATTCATCTTTTACTATGTTATCTAGACCATCTGCACTTCTCCCCTTTTTACTAATATTTAGTACACTTTGAAGTACGCTTAAGTTGCATTTTTTTCACACATAGAAAAAGATAGCATTTCACAAACATGCAGTGAGTTTGAAGGAACGATCTGGTTATTAATCTATTTCTTGATTATTATATAAAGAAGAAAAGGGTTTGGTTTAGTTGTCTAGTAAACGACCACCAACCCTATGCACGTGTGTTGTTCAGCCACCCCACTCTGGGTTTCCCAGCCTTCTTGTTACACTGACATCGGACAATGGTGGCATAGCCTCTGTGGAATTCATCCTACAGGACAATGGCAGCCCTTCGGAATGAGACTGATTATAGTGTTCACAGCAGTAATAATAAACGTTAAGACTTGTCCGCTGCTTTTCCCAACAGGGATTCGGACATTCTTTAGAGGTACGCACAATGACCTTTTCTTACCGTCATGTAAAATATACATGAAAATAAACCCATGAGGACAGACCATAAATACAGACAGAAAGGGTGTACAGGGACAAGTTAGACCCTCACGTTCTATAGAGAAAACGGACCTTTCTTTAGGCCCAGGACTCACTGCACACAATGTCCCTTTTCTCTAGATTTCCGATGCTTGTGGTCTCCGCTCCACTCCAGTTCCACAGCCTCGGAGTAACCAATGTTAACCCTTGCGGGTATCATCTCATGTGTTTTGTTGGCATACATTCTGAGGGTGCAGAGGTTCTAAGAGGTTCTGCTGTAAATAAAGCTGTTTAATGTTGTAGGATCCAGCATTTCCTTGTGGGGTTCTTTTCTTTTTCTTTCTAAATGAGACTGTGAACACATTGGGAAACGCTGGCCAAACAGGGGTCTACATGGAGTTGGCCTCTTCTGTTTTCAGGCTTTGATTTTTTTAAAAGATTTTATTTATTTATTTTTAGAGCGGGAAGGGAGGGAGAAAGAGAGAGAGAGAAACATCAATGTGCGGTTGCTGGGGGCCGTGGCCTGCAACCCAGGCATGTGCCCTGACTGGGAATCGAACCTGCGACACTTGGGTTCGCAGCCTGTGCTCAATCCACTGAGCTATGCCAGCCAGGGCTAGGTTTTGATTTTTATTGGAAACTTTATGATGAACCCCGATCTATCTCTTGAGTCCTGCCTCACGTGTCAACTTCTTTGTGAAGACGTTTCCACTTATGCAAAAACAGGTATATAATTGTTCCTTTTTTCTCCCTACCTCCTTGGCATTTGTGTATATGTGTGTGTGGGTGTGTGTGCAGGGGTGAACCTGTGTTAATGTTTAAATCATGTGCTAATTTATTTATATTTTATTTCCCCCTTCTAATCTACAATCTCCTTTATTTTAAGGAATGTGTTTTTCTTCTTAGTGCCCTACAGAGTGCTGGCCTGACTGTAAGAGTTCAGCAAACATCTGCCGAAGGGATGGATGAATAAGTAGAGCCTGGGAACTTAAGCAGAAAGATTATCTTTCTGGTGTGTTGATATGTGATTAATGAATGAACTCTTTCGAGTTAAGTACTTTTTCCATTATAGAGACTAATTTCCACACAGTTGATGGGATTGAGATTGACTCTGATGTTAAATGGTTAATCATTTAGCCTGTGAAAAATACAAGGTTGACCATGTCTGCATATAGACAGGAGCGGTAATAGATGAGGAATTCTACCACCCAGTTATAACAGAGACTTTTTAACATTTATACTCACAATCGGCCCACAACTCGGAATTTTCCTTTTTTTTTTAACTGCTATGGGGAAAAATAGAATCTGTAGATCTTTGAAAAACCTAGCATTATTGATTTGCAGAATTATAGATTTGACTATACTATCCTTATAGCCTTTTTGTTTATACTACTTAAAACATTTATTTCTGATATCCTCTAGGTTTCAGACTTATAAATTTTATTGTGGTTTAGATATGCTTTTCTTATTTCCCTTCCTCACTCCTTCCTTTCTCCTTCCTTCCTTCCTCCCCTTTTAAAAATCTTTTAAAAGGTGTACTAGAATAAAGATAACAATAGCCTCCTTTGGCTCTACCCCACTGCGGTTGTATGCCCACGGGATGGCCAGCGTTAACACTCTGGTGTATCACTTCATGTATTTGGTTGATATTAATTTGGGGGATGTGAAGACCCAGGCCAGGCTAAAGCCTAGAAGGCTACATTTACAATATTCTTTTCTGTATTTCCTTATTTTCTATCTTTTTAAAAATTAAAGTATCGTTGGTACACAATATTCTATGTTTCAGGTGTACAACACAGTGATTGGACATTTATAGTCTTTATGAAGTGATGCCCACAGTAAGTCTAGTAATGTGATTTGTTACCACACAAAGTTATTATGATAATATCGACTCTTTTCTCCTATTGTGTTTTGAAGAGGATTCACAAAGCTCCAAGTTGGACCTGGTAAGGACATCAAAAGAGGGGACTTAATATGCACAAGAAACTTAATTATGTTCCTGTCATAGAGACTAGGCTGGCAGCAAGCTAGGGTTCAGTCAGCTCATGTGGCAGTGCTGTCGGAATGTGAGAAAGAGGCAGCTCACCTGCCTGGAAGAGGAGGAGGAAAAAAGGAATTAAGCCAGAAAGGTGGTCAGACTGGGGCCAGGCATGCCCACTATCTGCCCCCCTGACCCCATTCCTTAATTATTATTTTTTTTTAGCAATGATGGCTACCACTATAGCTAAGTGACACTCCTGGGCACCCCTGGTACCAAGGGGAGACCTAAAACAAAAGCAAAAGGGATGAGAGTAGTTGGGGAGGAGAGAAAGAAAGAAACAGAAGAAGGGGAGAGGGAAACTCTATGACATAGGAGGCAAAGCACTCAATTCAGAAAGCATGTTTCAAATAGTTATTTGGAAAGCACGCAGTTTAGAAAAGTCTAGATTTTCAGCTTCTGTGTAACCTGGGGCAATCACTTCACCTCTCGTTTCTTCATGTGAAAATGTATGGATTGCTGGAAGATCTCTAAGGATTCTAAATGTCAATGTTCGTGCTGCGAGATAAAGAGTTTGGGAGCGCTGGAGGAAAGAGAGACATGTATGGGGCCGGTAAAGGTCACCCACGTCAGGTGCCCCTGAACTTGTCTGCTCGGGAGCTGTTCCTGCTTCCTCAAATCTGGGGGGACAGTTGATCAGATCTAGAAGTTTCTGTTCATTAGCTGGGGTGGAGCCGAGAAGCTGGTTAAGAGAGAAAGAAGCTGTTTTACATATAACCCCTGCCAGGAAGCCAAAAGATGGTGGCCCGCAGTCCTGGTTAACCAGGTAAATCATGTACCTGCAGGTTCATCCCAGGAAACCAAATGTGGAACCGGTGACTAGATGCTCTAACTTTCACCTTAACGCGGGGTTATTTTGACACTTTTTGGCTAAGTACCAAAAGTCCCCGGAACCGATGTCTGTAGCAGGGCTGAGACGCAGACCGTGTGAAGGCTGAAACAGAGAGAATGTGGCCGCTCTGCTGTCTGCATTCCGAAGGTGTTTCAGAAACGGAGCTCACACTTGGACCCTTGACCATCAGTGTTCTCCCTGCAGCGCATTTCAGGCTAAGCCTGGGGGCGATCCACCCTGGAGTGTTAGCGCAGAAGAAGCCGTTTCCAGGGCTACAGGCTCTTAGCCGATTCCCCAGAAAGCAGTCCTGTGAAGCCATTCTTCTTTTTACATATGGCAGATCTGAAAAAGGGATTATTCGGCCATTGGAACGTTTTTTATGTGCCTCTGAAGGCAAGATATGTTTTGTCCTCCATCAAGTCTTAAACAATATTTATCCTGGCCTCTTCCCATTTTTCTTTCCACATGAAAACCTTATGGTTTTAAGACTAGTTGTGAAATCATTACTAGGTATGCACATCATATGGAGATGTTAGAAAAACTTTTAAGGAAAATGAACATAAGATGCTATTTCTTTTATGTACTGGACATTGCAAGCCATTCTTTCACTGAGCTTTTCTTGATTAGCAAGGCGTAATAAAATGACATCTATTCTCACCCTGTGGCCAGTCTGCTTTATCTGGTGGGGCAGTATATTGAAAACAGCATGGAAGATAAGAAAAAAAAATGAGAATTTGAAAAAAAAATGTCCTCATGATAGCCTTGTGAATGCAATGTTATCTTCTGGTTAAATAAAGCACCAGCAGTAATTTGGGGTTAGGTATGTTCTTCAATTATGCATTCGATTTTGGTAATAAGACGCATGCTTTTCAATAATGTTTGGAATTTAAATATGCTGTTCCTTTTTCCCAGTCTTCAGGAGAGCACTTACCAATGTAAAAGGTACCTCGAACCCATTCTTGTCCATTAAAAATTAAATGCATTTACAGTAAATTATTAAAAGTGCTAGGTTGGCTGCAAATCATCAAAGGTACCGTAAACCATTATGCAGGCAAGCCAGTGAGAAGTCTGATTAAATCTAGGGGATCGGAAGAGATATGCATCCCTCGATATCCATCGCAAATTCCAAACTACAAAAGCAACCGTAAAACGCTACATTAAATTACTTTAAAGAACTCTACCAGGATTTTCAAAATTCAGCAGCAACCAGCCTTTTCAATTAAGTATAAACTAAGAACCTTCTACTGCAAAGCACGGACACACCGCTATTTACAGGTTATTTCCACTTTCTTTAAACCTGCAGCAAAATTAGCCTTATTTTTCAAACTGGCATCACTCACTCAACAGGATCGAGGCATTCTAACGGTTTGCCGAAAAGCTAGTTAGTAAGTCCCGCTTTCCCACAAAGTGTGTTTGTTTTGATTACATTGAAAAGAAAGGATAGGCCCTGAACATTCCAGCAAAATCATACTGTTAGAAGTATTTAATAAAATGTTTAAAGCAGAACGATCATAGTTTTCATTTAGATAACATACATCTATGTAAATGCGTAGCTATTCATATATGTACAAAATGGTCTATTGAAGCGACTCCTTGACAAAGAAATAGAGGAAAGAGAAAGATGCAAACATGGCGGAAAGGACCAGTGAACTTGTGATAACTGTGAAGAAGAGGAACAGCCGCCAAAACAAGCATTTACACTTGGGTTACGGAGCAGGTCTGCTCCTCAGTCTCCCGCCCCAGTTCCCATCTGCCAAGTCAGGGGAGGAGAAATAATTCTGCAGCTTAGCTGGGATTCCTTCAAGTGGCTAATAAATCTGAATGAGTAAGTGAAAAGCAGACGCTTGGGGGCCGAACAAGTGTCAAGTGATTTCATCTGCCAGTGGCTCCGAACCTTCAGTATGCCTCAGAACCACCTGGAAGGCTTGTTAAACCACAGATGGGAGCAGGGCGGTAACTCCTTTCCGCATTAGGGGTGGGGCCCAAGGATTCGCATTTCTAATCAGCTGGCAGGTGATGCCAGTGCAGCTGGACCAGGGACCCCACCTTGGGAAGCATGGGTATAGGTTGTCTAACTCCCACCACCACCCTGTGAGGTAGGTGTTGTTAGCCCTGTTTTATAGTTGAGAAAACAGATGAGTGAGTGGTGAGTTTGGGAAACTTGTCGGAGTAACGGTTTGAATTCTGGTTAAAGAGAAGCTGAGAAGTTGCCTTCCAAGACTCTTCAGAATTTCTGAATCACTTCAGTTAAGTGTCAGAAAAGCAAGACAACCTCTATGCACCTCTGCCCTCCCATCACCCTCCAGAGGCAAGGATGTCATCAGAAAGGAACGACAAAAAAAAACCTGTCATTGATACATACCCAGCGCTATGTGGACTCAGAGACCACAGTGAAAACTAAAGCCATTCTTTCAAAGGTCATCGAGCCCTTTCGATGGAGCAACTGAGGCACGGGAATGTTTAATGATTACTTTGATTTTTACATATTATATGAGTGGCCGCACTGAGATGTCCGGTGTCCTGGAAACCCAATCACGGTTTACCTGTAAGAGGAAAACTCGGGAGCGTGTTTGCCGCCTTGATCGCTATCTGCCATGCCCACCACCCAGGAAGTGACTGGACGCAGACGTGGCACAGTGAGGAGGAACAGGCACTAAACCCAGAGGTCATCTACCTGCCCTACAGTTATTGAACGTCTTTCACCCACTCGTCACCATCGCAGGTGCTGGGGATGAGGCAGTAAACAAGATAGATAAGATTCTCTTTTTTGCATTCTACGGGCAGCGAGACAATCAACAAAGTTAAAAAAAAAAAGGGGAAATTTACGAGAGCAGTAAATACTATGAAGAAAAAAAAACCAGATGATGTGGGAGAAAATGACTATAGACTCAGAAATGTAGAAACAGGAGTTTAATGGTTTACTACAGAGGCAGAAAGAGAAGTGGAGGGCTGACTACCAAAGACAGAATATCACGGGCCACTTCTTATTTTAATTTTATGACACATTCCCTTTTATTCACGAGTGTAACCCTTCCAAATGTCTCCAGAAATCGTTTTAGGATCCTCAGCCGTGGTGGAAATACTTAAATCTGGAAACTAGCAAATGATGGCAGAACCTTTGGAGCAATCACCGTCTTTTCAGAGGGCTGGTTGTTGCTGGGAGAAGCTCCTCCGTGGGCCGCTGTGCCTCTGCACGTCTGGCTGGGGGTGCTGGGGAAGCAGGGCCCTGTCTCCCTTTTACGCAGGCTGTCGCTCTGGGTTGTATCTGCAGCGAGCAACTGTGAAGGGTGAGGTAATGTCTTCCCCTGGGACAGAAAAGCAGGCTTGCTTCCTGTTGGTTATAAAACTGGTGGGTTCTTGAAAGTGTTTCTTTTCCGTGATGCAATGCACTACGTGTGGAGGCGCCCCGCCGGGTCCTTCCCGTGGCCTCCCTGGGACTTGCGGGCCCTCGGAAGCACGCTGATGTCACGGTGCTGGCTGTGCTGTGAGTGATTCCTGTCTGCGGTCTCTGGTCCAAGAGGTGTGCGTTCTGCAAGCATCCATGAAACGGTGCCAGCTTACAAAAAGGAAAACCAAATTGCAGCTTTGACGTTTTTAGTGACGAGAACGGGATGCTGACAAAGACATGCCTGTCTGGAAGAGGAAGGACAAAGGTTTCACGCACCGGGTTCGGTGAGATGAGGCATGTTCCTGGGCGCTGGCGGTGAACTCCTGCTCCGGTGGTGGGGAAGAGGGCTACGCGTGTGGAAGGTGGGGGTGGAGGATGGGTTTCCCACTATTTTGCCTGTTAGGAAACAGTGGGTTGAATTAATCCTTAAAGGGTGAGTTACAAAAAGTAGGAATAAACAAACTCCCCCGATGGCACTGGGTTGTTGCTTATTCTTTCCTCTTGGTGGGCAGAGGAAGGGGTGTTTTCATGACCGTGGCAAGTAAGCTGAGTGGCCCCAGATGAAAGGCAGCATGTCTATGGCTATTGAGCCAGGAGTCCCCAAAAGCAAAAAGTCAGTGTCAGCAATGAGGACCTTGCTATTTAAATAGAGCTTTGGGTGAACCGAAAGCATCAGTTTGGATGAACTGAAAGCCTTGGTGAAGCCGTAAGCAGGAGGCCACTCAGAGGGAAAAGTGAACCCAGCAGCTGCCTTGCCTAACAGCGCAGGGGCACTGCACTCATCCACCTGGCTCTTAGCACAGCTTGACTTGGTCAGGAGAAGTGGGGTGCCAGGTGTAGAGGTCCCCCAAGGCCCTCCAAACAGCAGGGTGGAACTGTACAGCCGTGTGTTCAGGGGGCAGAATAAAGGGGACCCTGGGTCCTGGTGCTTGCTGGACACCAGGAAGCATATGCGGGAGGAAACAGGACTGATGCTGGGCTCTGACCCTAGGGTGAGGGTTGGAAGAGGATAAAAAGGCTAACAATAAAACTTACTTCCTGCCATGCCTGCCCTCCCACCAAACCCTTGATTTGCCTGCTCGTCTTTAATTCCTGCCCTCCCAGCTGGGAATCGCGCAACCTGGAAACCTGCTGTAGGCTCTGACGTGCACTCAGGCTGGACTCCTGGGTGCCTGAACTCATCTTACGGGACGTGGACACACTTGGAAGCGGGAAAGGAAAGCCCCACTGGCCTATTGCATGGGGCTTCTGGGCCATCGATGGCCTAGCACTGTGGCTTCCACTAATGAATGAATAATCGCTAATGTTTTATATGCTTATACTGTGAATGACTGTAAAGGTCAGAGGGAATTCTGCCCAGGGATGAGCACAGGTACTGCCCCCTCCTGACTGGCCCAACAGAGCGACACATGAACCCAGATGGGGAAAAGGAGATCTCAGCCTGTGCTCAGGGCATAATGACCACGAGAGTCCATTTTCCAGTGCTAGGAGAGGCCAGTTTTCAGCCCAGTGCACCACCTTTCTGACACAGCCAGCAAATACTGCTCCCTCTTCCCCCCAAGGCAGCTCTTGCCTTGCTCCTAACCTCTTGTTGAAATCCAACATCTTATTAGGCGGGATACACCCATTTTGGGATGGGTCAACATGGACTCCACAAAACAAAGGGAGCAGCGCAATCAGTCTGTTTTGTCAAATGGGAATGGCGTATTTAAGGTTGCAGCTCCAGTGTCATCTGAGTTTTACATGAAACTCACTTGGTTTCATGGAAGGTTTACATGAAAACCTGAGTATTACATGAAAAAGTGGCAGTCATCTCTTTGGGAGAAACTCTATCCCCTCCTTCTCCACTGCCCGAAGCGAAGCTGCTGGCTCACTGAGGTTCTCGATTCTCGGAGATTCACCTGTAATCCCAGGGCAGGGCTAGTGCACTGGGCTCAGCTACACCGGAAGCTGCTGGTGTCCGCTGGAGGGCAGCAGCCATCCAATGCCAATGACAGTTTTGGAAGGCCAATTGCAGCATGGCAGGCTGCATCACCTCTGTTTTAGGGATGTCCAAACTTTTGGCATCTCTGGGCCACATGGGAAGAAGAAGAGTTGTCTTGGGCCACACATTAAATACACTGTGACACATAGTCACAAACAAATCTCATAATGTTTTAAGTACATTTATGAGTTTGTGTTGGGTGGCATTCACAGCCAGCCTAGGCTAGGCTGTAGGTTGGATGCCCCTGTGAGTTAGATTGCTCTCAAGGACTCCTTCTGACTTTTGGGCAGTTACTCCTAGCCACTCGGAGTTGGCCTGCCACTCGGAAGACTAACACCAGCAGATTAAAGGCACCTCTCTTTGGGGCTCTGAACTGGGCAAACAAATTGTATCTGCCCATCAGTCATGGTCCCTTGTGGTACTCATGGTGAGGGCCTGTTCTCTGGTCAGATGAACTAGAGTTAGCCGTCCATCAAGTCTGCAATGCCCAGATTGCCACCACTGACACCTGGTGTCACCATCACAGCGGACATGGCAACACAGTCCTTCTCACAGGCAGGGTGACTGTGAAGCACCGTGTGTTCCAGAGGCTTCCACTGCATGCCAGACTTGTGACTCCTGCAAAACTTTGGCTTGTTTCTTCACTGGTGAAGGAAGACTCCCTGCATGGAACGTTACCTCTCTCTCTTCCTGGCAAATGGACTGCATTGAAGCTTTGACCTCCTTTGGGGACTACTGATATTACCTCACTGCTTTGATGTTTTTTCAGGGTGTGGCATTGCTGGTCCAGTCCAACCAGCCAACTCTAGCTACACCATCGTGGCCCTTACAACTAAACTGTTTCACGTGTTAGGCTTTCTGGATCATTTGCAAAGACCATTCAATGAAGGGCTCATCGTCAAAGAATTTGCTAGATGCCCCATGTTCCCTACTGTACGCAGTATTGCTGAGTGCTGGAATGGCAGTTTCAAAAATCACCTCAAAAGACTTCTGATTCTTTGTCCCTTGCCTTTTCCTGGCCCACACACTTAATAGGGCAGTTTGGTTACTTACTGTGGCTCTGTCATTAAAGATTCATCCCTTTTGGTCACTGCTGGTTAATGACGAGGACAAAAGGAGTAGAGAGTTATATGGGCCTATTTTGAAAATTTGCGATTTCATCCTGACCATTCCTAGACATAGCTTTCTTTATAGGAAACATAGGTCAGCTTGTTTGGTACAGTTTCCAGGTGGCAGCCTGGGCAAAGGGACCTGGGATATGATTGGTCATGAAGTATTCTGCAATGTCTGATGTCATGAACAGTTACAAACAGGCAGTCCGGCACAACTTTATTTCAATTCAACCGACACAAACTCACATGCTTCTCCTGATGCCTGAGCAGCCTTGGGTCATGCCGGCTATGCATGCTGAAGCCACAGCTACTTGGTGGTACTGTCTATGTTTATTAACTATATCAATATACTGTGTTTTTCAGACTATAAGATACACTCCCCCCCACCCCAAATTTGGGAGGAACAATGGTTATTAATGCTGCTGTTGAGTTCTGTTTACATTTACATTGGTGAGATATTATGTTATTTATGTTATTAAATATTTTACCACATTTTTTGCTGCAAAATTTTCCCCCTATTTTCCTCTTCTAAAACCTATTTGTGTCTTACGATCCGAAAAACACAGGTAATGATGATTCAAGTAAAGTTTAACAACAAAAATCCCATTCCAGAATAACTGGGATGCTTTTAGTTTATATATTTGTATATGGAAGTAAATGGGCATGGAATGTCTCACCACTGGGGATGGGAGCTACTTTTCGACCCATCTGTTCTCCCCGACCCTGTAATTATTGGCAATGACACTAAAGACCACCAATTAGTCTGACCTCCTTTGTGCAGGTCAAGGGTCGTGATAGATAACAGACTTTCTTTAGGCTATGTCCTGGCTGTGTAGACAGAACCATGGCCACTCTAAAATGCCCCATCCTAATTTCTGAACCTGTGACTGTGTTACTTTACATGGTGAAAAGGACTTTGCTGTATGATTAGATTAAAGGTGTTGACATGGAGATTATCCCAGATTCGCTGGGTGGGCCCGGTGTGCTCACAGGGGTCCAGACAAGGAATGGGGGAGGGTCAGACATGAGAAAAAGATGTAAAGATGGAAGCGGAGGACGGAGAGGAGAGAAGACCCTACCCTGTGTCTTTGGGGATGGACGGAGGGGTCATGGGAACGTGAATGGTGGCCTCCAGATGCTGGAAAAGGCAAGGAAACAGATTCTGCCTGAGAGCTTCCGACACGAATGCGGCCTGAGGGACGCATCATCTCCAGACACTGGACGAATGGAAGTTGTGTGCCACGGAGAAGATGCAACGACAGGAACACGTTGGTGAGATTCTCGTCAAAAACACAGAACATGAGTCTAATCTTGAAGAAACATAAGGCAAACCTACAGGAGAGACAAACTCTAAGAAAACTGGCCTGTATTTCACATGTCAGAGCCATGGAAGAGAAAATCATCACAGGAGTAGTTTCCAATTACAGGAGCTGAGAGCAGATGCATGGTCCTGGACTGGACCCTGGAGTAGTACACATTTTTATGCCTCTTTTGCTACAAAAGACATTATTAGGGCACTTGATGAAAAGTAAATAAAGCCTGTAAATTATAAAATATAACTTTTCTAGATTTTAATAACTGTACCATAGTTATCTATGTAAGAGAATGCCCTTGTTTTCTGATAGCAAAGCACTAGTCTTTAATGTCTGTAACTTTCTCTCAAACAATTCAGGAGGACGCATGCGCTCTCTCTCTCTCTTGCTCTCTCTCTCTCACACACACACACACACACACACACACACACTCTTACATATGCTCACAGAATGACAAATAAATGTCTCAAAACATTAACGTTTGGGGAATCCAAATAAAGAGTATGTGTGGATTATTTGTGCCATTATTGAAACTTGACCAAAAGTTTGACATTATTTCAGAATAAAAAAGTTAACAAAGAGATAAGGAATCATACAGATGAGGTAGAATATCCACTGAAAAGAAGATTGAGATATAATTCAAGAAGAAAGAGGGTCACCCTATTCCTAGTTTTCCTGCAGGGGAGAAGGACTTTCAGGGAATAAAACCTTAAGGACATTTTTACTTACTGAATGTTTAAGTTTTAGAATATTTGACATAGAGTTATTGTGATTATGGAGGGGCTGACTTTGTCATCAGAGGTGGGACGGGGGATGTTCAGAGGCTGTAACCGGGGCGATTAAACAAGGCCTCTTTGCTCTGAGCCCCTAAAGATGAGCAGACGGCTCGCCCAGACGTGGGGGTGGCGGGGAACTGAGTGAGAGTCACTGGCCCCTTTGCGTGAGACCTGGCTGCACCCCAGACTCTGCAGAAAGACCGCTGAGGTCGGGAGACCTGCGTGCCGTTCCTAATTGTAATAGCTCCACTTCGAGCGAGTCAGTTTACTGGTCGTGATGCTGCTCTCCACATCTCCAGTGTAGCCCAGTCTGTTGGCACATTGTAGCCCCTGGTAAATATATATTGGCTGAATGAGCAGATGAAGAAATTCATCTGAAAGACAAGGGCAAGTGAGGATTACCTCTAAAGACTCTTATAGCTCTAAAATTTTATGATTTATTTAATATTTATTGAATGCTTACAGAATGCCTGCCGTGGTGTTCCATGTCTGAAGTCAGAGGAAGACGGCATGAAAAACAGCTGTTCTTCCTTTTGCCATGTTTATAATCCAGAGAAGCAGACATCCAGGAAAAGCGACGTAGAACTTAGCAATAAAATAAACTTATGCAGGAGTCAATTCTCTTCCCTGCTTTTAATGGATACCTTTGTCCTCCTGGTGGAAGTTAGTTTAGACCCATCATTCTAAATCTGAACATGTGTACAGGGCCACTGAAAGCAAGAGGTCCTTTTACCTGCTTCTGTAGGCGAGGAGGTCAAGTGGTACATTTCTTCAGCACAGGCCAACTTCTCAGCTGAGCCAGTGGCAGAGTCGGTCCCCGCAGGAAAGAATCATCTCTGCAGGGAGGGAGCATTCAGTTCTTTTCTCACCAGGTCTGCAAAATGCTATAATAATACTCACCTATAGAGGGCACTCTGTTGCAGGCACTGCGCTTGGCATGTGTATCTGTTACGATCCCCTCAACCATGCTGCAAGAGAGGTGTTATTATTGTTGTGGTTATTCCATAGAAAATGAAAACAATTCAAGACATTAAGATTCTTGTCAGAGGACATGAGAAGCAGATCCAGGATTCAAAGCTAGATTTTTCTGATGCTGTGACGCATACCCTCTCCCTTGTCCAGTGTTTCCTGGGTGATCTCAAAGGTCCCTTCTGGTTCTGACTCCTCATTACTCAACCATTCTGTTGTTTTCATGATAGTTCTATCATAGTCCGCCTGCATCAGCAGGTATGACATGTGCTAGGTGCTAGGGAAGTGGGTTGACCGGCGTGCGCTGTAATCCCAGATGAATTGTTTACTCCCGCTCAGAGAGCGCATCCGTCTTACAGTGTAGAGCGCAGCGTTGTATCGGTTGGTGGGAAAGCTAAGCTGCTACAGCACAGGGGCCCAGCAATACGAGGTCTGTCCAGAGAGCATCCAGCTACAGACTATGAGAAACAGAGACATTTACTGAAGAAGGTACAAGACAGGAGAAACATTGTACATAGGACCGTGACACCTCAGTCCCTTTCACAGAAGGTACCTTAGGACCTCACATAGTTCTCCTAGCGTCGTTAGCAACTGCAGCACAATGTTCCTTCTGCTCTGGTAGCAGAAGCCATGGAACACATTCTGCCATGACACGTTTCATGCCAAGTTCCTGGGTCAAAATCTTGGACACAGTAGTTTTGGGAATCCCCAGATGACTTCCAGTTCTCGCACTGTCAGCCGCCGATCTTTGTTGGTAGCAGCCCATACACACTCAACATTCTCAGGTGTTCTGCTTGTTGCAGGCCTTCCAGAGCATGGATCTCTTTCCACAGGTTCTCGATCACCTTTGAAGTGTTTGTGCCACGCTTTGATGTGCACTGCACTCACTGCACCGTCCCTGAAAGCCTCCTGAATCACCTGGATAGTTTCCGCAGAGGAATGTTCAAGCTTAATGCAAAATTTGATGCACATTCATTGCTCTCCTTGCTCTGTCAGTTTGAATGTGAATGGACACACAGTACACGTGCTCACTCAATGGTGTCTACCACCCCCACTGACTAGTACAATGAAGTCGTCATTGTTCGCACATGAGCATTCCAGCCCACAATCCTTGGCTGCCAGGTTACATTGATGTCTCACAAACCATTTTCTACATTAACAATGGCTGGACTTGTTTCTGGACAGACCTGGTACAGTGGTTTAAGGAACAAAGAACAAACCTAAAAACTTAGGATGGATAAGCAGTTCGAGATGGGTAGGTGGGCCTGTTTGCTCCGTGCAGTCACTCAGGGTTCCTTCTGGCTTGTTTCTCCCACCCCTTTGGGCACCGTCCTCTTCATCATGACAGAAGCTGGTTTGCAGGCATGTCTATGTTCCAGCACATGAGACACGGTCAGAAAGGGGTGGAGCACATGTCTAGTGATGTAAGGCCTAGCATGGAATTGGCGCATATCACTTCCCGCTTACATTCCTGGTGGGAGAACTTAGCCACATGGCTGTGCTTCGTTCCCAAGGAGGGCATTCAGGGGTGGGGAGTTGGCTATTCACTCAACCAAACCTCTGTCACTGAGCAAGAGGGGGGGAATCTATTTTGGGGGACAGCTATAAATCTTTGCCATGAGAACCCTCTCCAAGTCTCTATCATAATAGAGACTCTGTTTGTAGCACAGTTTTGTTTAGTCAGCTTCCCTCACTGGCCTGAGAGCTCCTCGAGGGACAGGGTCTGTGCTTTCACATCTGGATCTCCAGTGTCTCTCTCACCGGCTCTCGCGGATGAAGCACTCACTGCATTTCTGATGGGGAATGAATGAGGCAAGTTGAAGTGAGTGTGTCTGGGGGAGCAGGACAAGGGCAAACACGAGTGATTCTTTCATAGTTCAGAGAGCAAAGCTGAGCTTACCTAGGGCACTGCACACCAAGTGTGCATAAGGCATTTGGCGAAAAGCTTTGCTGTGAAAAGAATGAACTAATTCAGCTGTAAAAAAAAAAGCAAAGCAAAATTCAAATGTGACACTCCACAGCTCAACTCAAAAGAAACAATTGCCTGATTGTCACCAGGTGACCTCACTTTCCTCCGCAGTCATCAGCATGAGTAGATATAAAACAGGTGAACCTGTACATTTGCACAACTTTTAAACAGAGGTAGAGGTTGTAAAAGTGGGTTTGAAGCATATGGGAGGGGCTGCTTCTAGGAAACCCGCTTTGCCAGCCGCGCACAGTGAGATCAGAGCAGGGGCCCGGGACCTTTGTTCTTTTGCAGACCCCCGCTCTCCACGCCCTATGCAAGGAGCGTTTCCATCTGGCCTAAGTCAGCAGAACCAAGCAGGGCTGCCCGTCCGGGGCTCCTGGAGACAACAACAGATGGCAAATAGGCAAAGCAAATTAATCAAGCCACCAAATGCTCTCAGATTTGGTTTTCAAATTCACTAGGCGGTTGTACACGGCCACCGTTGTTACGTGCATCATATTTATTTGACAGCATTGTCCAGCCCTTGCATTCCCTTCGCTGGCTCTGGCTAGAGGATATGTGGATTGTATTTCAATGAGCACTTCTCAAAAATTCAAGGCAGTTCTGAGGCTGAAAACAAAACAAAACAAAAACAGTCTGCCAGCAATTTATGCACAAAGGCCACCCCTGGGGCCCACTCCAGTGTTCCAGTGTGGCCTAAAGGATAAAGGCTTCAGCTCAGTCTTTTTGAAATACAGGTTCCAAAAAGTTCCTTGAATGTGTTACAAGACGCCCTTTAGGGATTCTTGACCATCTATCTGGAGGAGTGTAGCCCTGGCTTTTGAGATCTCTTCTCTTCTTTCCTTCTTATCTCTTCCAATAGTACTCGTGAGAACCTCGCTTAGGATGGGGCAGACTATACCAGTCTAACCACCCATCTGTCTCCCCTTCGCTGTAGTCCTTACTCCTCCACACAAAAGGCTTTTGGCTGTGAGTAGGCAGCCAAATGTCAACATGGCATCGAATGCCAAAGAAAGTGCTAGTCTCCATGGATACGGGCCAGCAACGTGTAGGGCATGGGCTCTTCTCACACCTCACCTGGATAAGTTATGTCACCTCTACAGGGTATTTTTAACATGAAAAAAAAAAAACAACAAAAAACCCAGCTGCCTTGGAAGAACTGTCAAGACAATTTGGTTACAGGCAGGGAGATAAGAAGGATGGGTGAAATCAAGGTACCAGGCCAGGCATGGTTAGCATGGAAATGTCCCCAAGGGCCACAAAAACATCCCAAAGACATATTAAAGTATATATAGATCTTAGTAGATCAAGTACATCTTAAAGTTCAGTGACCTCAACACAGTGTGACATACTGGGCTGAGAGTCAGACGGTCTAGGTTCTGGTCCTGTCTCTGCTGGCTCCTCCTGTCGCCTCTCCGGAGCAGTTTCCTTTCAGCAAAACAACAGGGTAGAACTCCCAACACGATCCCACATAGGCCACACCCCCGTGGTGTGGCAGGCCTACGCCAAAGCGTCATGAGGACAGAGAGGGACAAAGAGGCTGAGCCGCAGGCAGGGGCAGCTGCGGGAACCCCGGCCTCCCCTACCCACAGGGCATCCTGGACCCAGGCTGAGCTGGGCTGCACGGACCTCCGTCAGAAGTTTTGGCTTGCTGCCGAGAGAGTGAAAACCAGGAAATCAGCTGCTGTGATACCTTTGGATCAGGGCTAGTCTTGAGATGAATCATAATAAATTATTTTCTTTATATACCACTTTTCAGTTTCTAAAGTGCTTTTAAGCTTTACTCTTTGGGGGGAGCAAATGGAGAGTATGAATTCATTTTGGAGATAATGTTGTGTTGAACCTGCTAGAATGGTAGAGACTGGTTAGAACTAATGATGGGATTGACAAGGCCAGAGCTCTCCTCACCTGCCCCAAATTATGCCCTTTAACACTGCCAACACGTGAGAAGTACCTCCCCATTAGGGCACCTACCAGGTTAGTGATCAGATGGAATTGGTTAGTTATCACCAAATGAATAGTAAAATCCTGGGAAGATCAGGCACATACGAGATACATTTTGTTAAATGGGAGAGTAGAGGGAAAGGCCTGGAATAGATACTCACATAGTTCTCACATGGGTGCAGTAAGTCCAGGTTGGTGCTTTAAGGGAGGCCCAGGGCAGCATGAGTTCCTAATAAGAAGACCAGGCTGAGGCTCGGAGAGGGCTAGATTTGGGATACGGGGGTGGGGGTGGGAGTAAGTCCACAAAGCAGATGTTTTTACACATTAAGCTATTCCGTGTTTTCATCTAAGGTAGGCCCTGTCTGGAACACCACGTTTAGCTCAAAGAAGGAAAACGATCAATACTTGGAAGAGAGGTTCTCAAACATTGTGTAGCTAAGATGACCGCCGTTGCTTATTCATACTCCAAGGCTCTGCCCCCAGGGTTCCGACTCTCTAGGTCTGGGATGTTGCCTAGGAACCTACATTTACAAATGATCATGCCAGGTGATTCCAGATTTTTTATCCTAAAGATGAACAAGGGACACTTAGCATAATACTTGAATGGTATTAAGGTCTTCTTTTAACTGGGGTTGTTTTGTGCATCATGGTTTGTTGCCACTGGGAGCGAGCAATGTTGGCTAGATCTGGAGGCAACAGGCAGGTGCTTCATGGTAAATATACCTGCCACTATGTAAGAGAGGTCTCTGCACCTTGCGTTGAATTATGGGGACCTCCTTCTGCATTTTCTCAACGAAGATACAGCTCAGATAACCTGTCCCTCTTCCTGCCTCCGAGGCAGATTATGCAAAGTACTTAAGGAGCTTCACAATGTGACTAGAAGGGAGTGAAAGGTGGAGAGTAAACAGAGGAACTGAGCAGAAACCCAAGTCTCCAACACATCCATCAGAGGATGGAAAGAGCCAGCAGACTTTGAGTAATGGGGCCCTAATTCCATCCCAGGGTTCTGGCAAAAGCATAAGCCACTTGAATTCTTCCTGGTTAGTTTATGAACACTTTACCCTCCCAACCCCACGATGCCTCCTGCCTACGAAGATTAATAGCTCTGTAATTTACAGTTGCATTAAAATATATGTATTATATCTTAATATGAGGCTTTCCTATGGGTATGAAATTGCCTTCAACTTACATCTTCCTGGTGACACGTTTGGCTCTGTGCACTAATGCAGCTTCAGTTTTGCAAAATGGAAAGGGACTTCCGGACTGATGTAAGCTCCACAAAGACTGTGGGTCTTAGGTCAGACCATCCCAGGCAGCTGAACAGCAAACAAATGCATGAAGGAAAAAAGATGGATATTGGAGGATACCCAGCAGAGAAAAGTGGTTAAAGTAGAAAATTTGAGACTATATATGTGTGTGTTTGAGATCGAAAGAGAGGGAGATCCTGAATACACAAGATATTTTCAAGCCAATATACCTTTGAAGATTTGTACCCTTGAAGGTATATTTGAAGAAATATACCGTTGAAGATTTCTTGTGCAGGGATGTGACATGACAAAAATTACATTCAGGGTAGGATCGTTGCTCAGGTTGGCTGGCTGGTTGGAGCAGGGCCATGAGGAGAACAAGCAGTTTTATGTTGAGGCCACATTTGCACAAGGAGCATTGCTTTCGGTTGCTTAGTTTGTGTGTGTTCGGAGAGTCCTGCGTGGAGCTGGTGGACGGGAGGGGCAGGGCGAGAGCAGAGGAGCCGGCTTTGCCTTCCTGCCTCCTGATTCTCTGTGAACTTGTGCTCGTGTTCAGATTTCTTTCTTGCTTTTCACACAAACATATCACATCCGTGTAATAGTCCAGGGATGGGGCCATGGGCAGTGAAAGCCTCATCTCCTGATTTCCAGTTCAGTACCTGCCAGACTCTCTTGATGTCATGGTGTTACCCCTTAAGGTGCTAAGTCTTTAATTATTCATTGAAATTGTACTGTCTGAATTCCTTAAATCAGAATCTAGATCCTCTCCCCAGACAGAAGTTCTGCATCAGTTTTAGCCCTCACTCTGGGCTGTTAAATAGTACTGTGGAAGGCTCTGGAAGGCATGGGGTAGAGGAGAAGTAAAGGGGAAGAAAAAGAAAGAAGATGAATGGAAGGAGAAAAAAAGAATAACAGGGGCAAGGAGGACAGAGGGTAGAGAAGCAGTAAAAAGCCTCTTGAAGATAGGATGGTGGCCAAAGGGAGCAGGTGGCTGCAAATACCTGCATGCAGACGTAGGAGCAGAGGAAGGCATACGGGGAAGTAAGAGCAGCTCCTCACTTTCACCACGTGGGGGCAGACTTTACTCGGGAGACAGCAGCAATCTGTGAAGGATGCAAGGTGAAAGGATCCTCCCGTGCAGAGGACCCAGTATTGACCTAATCATTCACGCCCTGCAGCCTTCTGGTCCTTCACTAGCTAGAGCTCCTACATACCGGCTCAATGCCCGAGTGAATTAAAGAAAAAAGAAAAACAGACTTCACTCAAACTCAGATTTTCACATAATGTGCAGTACAGAATTATAGTTAAACAGATACTATAAAACAGCAAAGCGCTTTGACGTCTCACCTTACTATTTAAAATGTACCATCACCCAAGTTTTTATGCAGGATTCTTTTTTCTGTGTGTCGTTCCCTTTACTGCAGGGCTATTGCATGGACGCTATGTGTGCATTATCGTTCTAGGCACTTCACACGGTGGGAATGCGCTCTTAATTTCTTCCAGCTCTTTCTCAATCTTCGCTTCTGTTTCAATGCAAGGTGATGGCGTGTGTGAGAATGTATATGACACTTTCCCCCCAAAATAATAATTCATAAACGCTGAGCCTTTGTGTTAAAGGAGTATTTTTTTTTGGTTGAAAACAACCAAATTACTGCTGCTCGTTCTGTGGTGCTTAGGAAGCAATTGTCGCTTGCATCTGATTGCTTCCGAACATAATGTGACTACCACCGCGATAGCAGAGGGAGGCCTGAGCCGAGATATTGAAGGGAGCTGCTTCCTCCACCCCCGAAGGTAAGTGTTATCCCAGACAAACCATTACAATGTCCAGACAGTTTTCCCTCTCCTAGAACTTGCCCTTTTCTGAACCGTATAGATCAAGTTAATTCCAGCAAGTCCATTTCCAAAATAGACTTTCCAAGTAGCCTATTAAAACCGGAATCTCTTAAAAATAAAATAAAATAATTTCCTTCGAAATGGTGATTGGGCCTCTGAGATAAAGAATCCCATTTGCAAGTTTAAAAGGAATAATAAGAACTTTCTACCGGTTGAGAAAGGACTGAGGAAAATGCAACTTTGCTCTTCTTAATTTTTTTTAAATAAAGGAACAGCAAATTGATCAAACAATTGTGGGGAGTTTGGCTCCATTAGTTTCATGCTTTTCAATATTCTTAGTTAGTAATAAAACTCTGTGAGTATTCAAGGTGATGGTTTTACTCCAATTGTTAAATTTGGTGGCACAAGAAGAAATGAGGCAAAACTATGGTTCTGTAGCAAGGTCCTGGGTTCCCCCATCTCTGCATCCCCAGGTATAATGGCAGGAGCATTACCTCCATTTAAGATTTACAAAACTTTTATAAAACTCCATCCCATTCATCTGGTCAACAGCCCCATTTATAATTCTTTGCAGTGACTGGAGAGGACTACTTCTGGAGGTGGTTTCTGTTCTCTTCTCTCTATTTTGCAAGCTGTGTGCCTATGTCATGAAGCCCTTGTGAGGAAAAAATATGCGATGCCTAAACAATGATTTCTTGTTCTTACAAAACAGGAGAACTCACTCCAAAGAATGATTTACTCTTGGTCTCTGTCTTCGCAACAGTGGAGAACTGGGCGAGGATCAAATATCCCCTCCAATTTGGCCAACACCTTCTTGGTGTTTTTAAATGAAATCTATGACACAATCTTCATCAGGGCTATTAATTCATACCTTGCAGAAACATGATTCAAAATTTTCTGGAATGCAGACCCAGGAAAAAAGTTTTATAATGAAGAAATAAAGGGACATCTCGAATTTTCTCTGAAACCTAGTGTTATCTTTTATGTGAAAATTAAAGGTTTTGATTCAAATTTTGAGATTCCCTTTTGGGTTTAGTTGGTGTTGGTAGACAAGGGCTGATGTATACAAAAGGGCTGACAAAACTTGTGAGGTCTGGTTTTTCTCTTTTTTTGTTTTTTTTTTTTTGCAAACAAGTGTAGCACAGACACTTTGGCTTCCTCTTATTTGGCTCCATTCCCTGAGAGCCTCGTTTATTTTTAGTACCTAATTTTATTGTTCATTCTACTAACCTTCAAATCTCAGTGCAATCTGAGATAAAAGTAAACCAAAGGTAATTACTTAGGGAATACACAGGCCATATCTACATATGAGATCAAACATTTCCAACCTTCCCTTGCTATTTACCTCTAAATAACCACTCTTCCTTCTAGAGCTTTCCGCTTGTCTTCATGACAGACAAACAGCAGGGAACGTCTTCAGGCTCATTATACGGGACCACGTGGGGTCCCGCAGGGAGGAGACGAAGCAGAACTCCATCTGACCCCACTCTCAGGGGAAGCTGAACAGCCCGGAGCTCAGGCCTCTGCTGCCTGCTGAGGTGACAGGAACTTCTGGTCCAGGTGTCCTTCCCCTCCATAAACAGGAGGACCCTGGTGTTCCAGAAGATGACTTCCAGCATCCCATGGACAGGCGGCTTTGAGGGGTCCAGTGTTGTACAGCCACCCCCTCCCCTCATCCAGAAGCTTGCATGTGGGTGTGAAAACGATGAGATAAAAGAGGAGAAAAGGTAACAGCAGTGACTAAAGCCATAGACTTATTTCCTCTCTTGAAAAAAAAATATCCCAATGTAAAATCCGGTAGTTACATTGAGAATTGTGAGAATTTCTCAGAAAAGCCCCTCCCACACTGCACACTCAGCCCCAGGCCCCTGCCAGGCCCTGCCTGCTCTTGGGAGCTGCACACGTTTGGGAGAAAGGACTCCTGAAACTGTAGGGGACAGACACTCCATTCCGGCTTCCTTTACAAGGAACTCCAGGGGTGCTTCTTGCTTCTTGGATTAAATGATGTTACTGAGATTTTGATCTCCTTTGCATCTTGTTTTTGCCTGTTAAGCAACATGGCTACTAGATGCCTGAACCTATGATCAATCCCCTTGGGCACCTCAGCATCCTGGGGAGGGAATGTGAAGTCACGTCTGGATTAAGGAACCACCCAGAGCAAGGTGTGGATGAGGTTAGCTTCACCCACAAAAAATGGGCTTTCCATAGGAAAGATAGGTTCCATTACCAGAAGAACCCAGGAAGTGATTCTGGGCACCCCAAACTACAAAATGTCCAGTACACAGCCCTTACCAATACCCACCAAGAAAGCCACCGTTCCAGACTCAGTACTATACTGCCATTGTCTTCTTGTGTGGGTTTTGTCTCTTAAGGAAGCTGATGCTTGTTTCTCTGTGTGCTCCCTTGGGTCCAGTTTGAGTCTGTACCTTGACCTCTGCCCGTGGCCTTTGGTCCCTGCCCCTGCCCTCACACAGGGCTTCCATCACAGGACGTGGTGCTCATCTTATCAATATTTCTTAACACTGTGGATTCCTTAAGTGGTGGCCCAACACCCCCTTTGGCTTCCTCATGGGCACTCCCAGAATCCATTACCTACCTTCTGCAGCGGACATGGCTCTCCGTCCTTGCTCCAGTGCGGGCCCCTGGCTGAGATGGAGAAACATTCCCGGTGTCGGGCCAGATCAGCCCGTGCCCGTTGGCCCCTCCTGGCCTGCTCTGTCTCACAGCCGGGCCTAACCTGGTATCGACAGGAGATGACTCGTTACACTGAAGAGAACCCATCAGCTTTGTGTGGGGACTGATCCCTGGCCAACATACGCCTTTACTAGCCTGCAAACAAGGGCCTGGAGAAATGGAAGGGCATGAGCTTCTAGATGACAACATCGAACACATGCGGTGGGTGCACTGTTCCCTTTCATGTGCGTGGAAAGTATTAGAAGGGGAAACAGTCCCCTCAGGGCATGTTTCACATTGGCAGTCGTGTTTTCCTGGAAATTGATTTAACTTTTAACACTTCAGAAAGGGTCTTATGTAAAACACTTCATAGCCAGGGAGAAGAACTGTATTTCCTATCTTTCAGCACCACTGTGGCTGTAAAATGCCTTCCCCACTGACTAGGTCATATTGTTCCACGCTTTATGGCCTCACTGTACTTCATTCATTCCCTCCTTTATTCATTCATAAACTCTTGAATGTCAGGCTCTTGGGAAGGCACTAGGGGTGTAAAAGTGATCATGAGTGTGCCCTTGCCCTCAAGGGGCTGTGCTCTGAGCCTACTCAGTCCCGACGAATAAACACGGAATCCAAACACGGTGCGACAGGTGTTCTTGGTTGCATCTAGGACACCAAACAGGGGCTCAGAGGACGTGCATTGTAGGGTGGGCTGGGGGGCAGGCATGGCGCCAGTGAGAAGGCAGCCCTACAACTGAGTCTTATAGAAGAGTTCTAGCAGGAATTCATTCAGTAGAAACATGGAGTAGGAATATTCCAGAAAGAGGAATGTTCCAGGAAGTGTGTTCCAGGAGGGACCGCACTGGATGACGTAGGGCTTGGACCAGCATGGTGGGTGGCAGAATGAGTGGCAGGCACAGTGGAGCACGGGATGGGTTTGGGCAGGGGAGAAAGGGAAGCAGCAGATGTAAATGTGGGTGGTAGGCACAGGCCAGGTCACATAAGGTTTTGTGAATTATTGTAAGGAGTTTAGATTTTATCCAGGGGTAAGGAGAACTATTAGAGGATTTGAAATGGTAGCCTATCATGATTTGATTTGCATTTTAGGAAGATCACTCACTCTGGCATTAGTGATGGCATAGCTAGACAGGGGAGCAAGAGGCAGGAAGTCCAGCTAAGGGGCTAGTAGTGCAGTAGTTCAGGTCTGGGGTGGTAGTAGCTTGAATAAGTAGGGCAGTAAAGGTGGGCTTGGAGGTAAGGGAGCAAATTTAAAATACATGAAAAGGCATTGAAAGTGGCAAATACTTAGGATCAACACCTGGCTTTCGTGTTGGGTGATGTAGCAGTATGTGATAAAGCCACTAAACTAGTCTGGAGAATGTAGATTTATTAATAGTTTTGCAGACTAAGGGAACAATCAGTTTTAGATCTACCCAGTTGGAGTTCAATGCAGACATCCAGATATGGATGTTTTGTAGGTGTGTGATATGTCAACCTGGAGTTCAAGAGAGGGCTCTGGACTAAAGAATTATATGTGAGAGTTGTTTGTGATAATGGAGAGAATGGCTGAACTGTGGGGTGGGGTGCCCGGAATCATTCAGTGAGTACACACCGAATGACAAGGGAGCAGGACCAAGGGCAAACCCTGGAGAACAGCACCTTCCCCTGAGAAGCAGCGGGAACAGTGGGTGGACAGAGAGGGCCAGGGCAAAGAAGGGGGAGGGGAGGCTGTGGAGATGCTGGGTAGGGCACCTTTTAACAAGAAAGGAACGGGAAACTGCTGTGGAGAGAGAAGAAAGGTGGGATGAAGACTGAGAGTATGTTACTGGGTTTGTCAGTGAAAGTTTCTCTGGGTTCTTTGAGCAAAGTATCAGCAGAGCTGAGGAGCAGGAGCTTGATTACAGAGAGCTGCAAAGTGGATGGCAGGTGGGGAAGCAGGGATAGTGAATGCAGAGTACCGTATTCTGCCATGTATAATGGGCAGCCACATTTTTGGCCCAAACTTTCAGGAAAAAAAATCTTTCATTTTCATTTTTTAACTCAAATTTTAATTTATATTTAGATACTTGTCTTTTGTATTATAAAGGAATTTTAGCATTTATTTTTGAACATATGGTACAAGAAACTTTATGTAATAAGCAATTAAAATAAAAAACATTTATATAGATACATAATTAATACTACCCATCTATAATGTGCATCCCTATTTTTCCCTAGAAAATTTGGGCAAAAGTGTGCCTTATACACAGCAAACTGTGGCATTTGTGTTACTGATTTAACTCTCACTTCTCTCTCCGAGGCTGTAAACTCGGAGGAAGCAGGGGCGATGCTGATTTTGGTCAAAATTATAACCCTAGTACTGAGTGTGGTGCCCCATCCCCAGCAGTCATTTAATAAATATTTGCTGAATGAGAAGAGACACAGTGGTAGATGAGTGTAGAAAATACAAGAGAGGCTTTTTATTTTCTTTCACTAAATTTGAGGGAAAAAATAGATGAGCTTGAAAATCCCCAGGAAGCAAGGTTTCAGAGGAAGTATAAAGAGACAGATTTCTGCTGTGAATATTACAACATAAATTTGGCATTTCCTCTAGCTCTTTCTAGAAATCATCCAAGAACAAAAATGAGCACAAGAAATACAAACTCCCCAGTCCAGTTTTGATGCAACTAAGGAACTGTAAACCCCCAAAGCAATGGTAATAGGGAAGCGGAACATTAATTTGTGAGAATGTGGGGAGAGGATGCAGAGATTGCAGATCTCAAGCTCCCGGCGAAGGGAAAGCGGGGACACCCTGAGGTGCAAAGCCACAAACGCTCATTGCAACAGGATGCAGGGGCCACTGGTGGCTCTGGACTCTATTTACTTTGAAAACTCAGAGGAAGCAGAACCAAATGAGAAATCATGCAGAACGGCTGCAGAGAGGAAATGGACTGTCTCCATGGCATCAGGGGAGAAGAGAAAGTGGCTATTGTGAGAAGGAACCTTGGCTGCCAGTCACCACCGCTCTCCAAACCCTGGGTAATAAGAGCATTCCAGCCACACTGGGACACGGCCCTGGCCCCTTCCCAGCAGATACCTGCAAATAGTTGGTCAAAAAACCCTCATCTCGTTCAATAATGAGGAATCAGAAAGGGAGAATTCATAGAAACCTGGACTATAGGGAAAAGGAAGAAGAAACAGGAAAAAAGTTAGACAAAGAATGCTCATGAGAAAAATCTAGCCTTGGAGTAGATAAATATTTGATCCAATCTATTGCCTGGATTAAAAACAATCAATAAAGCAATTTTTAATGATAAAGAACTTGATACAGAGATGTGAGAATCCAGGGGAGAGATGGAGAAATGTAGGAGAAGGTAACATGTAAACTGGAAAAGCTCAAGAAAGGAAAGTAGGAAAGGAAGTAAAATTATCATAAAAATAAAGGCACATTGGAAGGCAGGCAGTGAGGCTAGGTACTGCCAAAACATAGTGAAGGGGGCTAGACGAAGGTAACGTGGGTCAAATACACAGAGATGGACGGAGACTTGGTTTGGGGTGGTGAGCACACAATGCAATGTACAGACGATGTGTTACAGAATCCTTCACTTGAAATCTACATGATTTTATTAAACGATGTCACCTTGATAAATTTAATAAAAACATAAAACACAGCAGAAGACATAGAGATTCAACTAAGAAATGAAAGATAAAAAGAAGTAAAGAAAACGTTTAAAAGAGTGAGAGAAAATGGAAGAAAAAACAGGCAAAGAAGATCCAACGTACACAATGACATTGAAGAGAGGCTCGACCTCCCTCAAAGTAAGAGAAATTGCAAGTCAAACGCGCACTGAGATAAGGACTTTTATGTCCAGCAATGTCACAAAGATGCAAGTAGCTCCCACCAGGGACAACATGGATGCTGCTTAATGGTTTGAAGAGAAGGGCCATCTTTTTCTACGAGACTGCAGGGAAAGAAATAGGATTGGTTCAGATACAAAAACTCCATCAACCTCGTTTACAACATGTTTTCTCTGTATAGCAGAGTGAAGCAAATCTGCTGGGGGAACGGGGAGTTGGGGGGGGGGTGGGCTGCGGTGGGCGGAAAGGAAGGGGGAAGCATCGGAAGAGTACTGGAGATTTGGGAAAACAGCTGTGGGGGATGGAAGAGAGGGTTATCTGGAAGACACAAAAGAGTTACATGCAGGGAGTCTCCGAGTTGCCACTCTGTACAACATGGAGTCCCACAGCCCGGCTCAGCTGCCTGTTTGGAGAGGGGGAAGGGAAACGGTGGGCGTTCCATAGTAATGCGCTGCGGAGACAAAGGGGCAGGAACAGCGGCAGTGAAAATGGAGGGGTCGGAGGAGGTCGGGGACTGATTGGGTTTTAAGATTTTAGAAGCTGAGTATTCCAAGTCCTGGACCTCCAGGAGAGGGCATGCTCCCTAATGCCCTATGATTCTTTCTTCACCCGGAGTAGAAGACGCGCGAATCTCCTTGGTCAGATTCCAGGATATTGATTAGGCCCCGTTTACTCACAGCGAAGTCAGTTTGAGAAAAGATCTGAGTTCTGGGATGTGACTTGCTCTCCTCCCTGTCTTTCACCCTAGCGGTCAACGTGGTAAGCTGACCAGGGTTTATTATGAGGACCACTGTCCATCTTTTCTTCCTCTGCCTTCCTTGTCCACATGCCTTAAGAAGATAAGTCCTGTGGGCTAACTTCCTTTCTTTTTATTTAAGATGCAGGTTTACGCCTCATCTACTGCTTTAGTCTGAGGTTTACTAGACTATGGGCAAGGATGCTCTGTACGCTGCAGGGCAAACCACTTTGTTTCCCAGGGTTAGGTTGTGCTTTGGTGAAGGGTGGCTCAGATCAGAGACTTGTAGCAACTATCTTTTTGACAGCACAGGCAACTCCCTCCAACATCTGACAAGAAGAGGAAAGAATGTTAGGGGGCCTTCGTGGGCGTGAGAATTTGCAGTGAAGAAGGGCTGAAGGCCATTGAAGTAAGAGAAAAATTAAACCTTCATGTTTTGTCTTAGGCTTAGAAATGTCAGGAGCACTTTTGATTCAAGCTTGGCGTGAAATGCTTCAGCAAGGAGTTGCTAGTTTTAAAACAGCCATCTGAAAAACCAAAGATGTGCTGTGATTTTTATAGTATTGAAGAGAAAAGGGGCTTAGGACTAGGTTGGAAACAAACAAATATTTAATGAACCAGTCAGTTCAGTAACATGTTAAATGAGTGCTAAGTAGCAAATCCTAAGCTATCAGTGTTACAGCAGTGCACACAAATCTTGATATGGATAGCCATATAAATACAGAGGTTTGCATTTCAGATGGGGAAAGGTAAGTTCTGTAGTGAAATCATTTGTCATAAGGCGAATCCATATCTCTTTACAAGGAGTTAAAATAGAGAAAAATCTGCCAAGCATGAGAGAACAGAGTTTGTTCATCTCCCTTGGGACCTTAAACCTTGGTCTTTGTTGAGATTCTTAAATCATAAATGCAGCTCCCTGATTAACACAGATGATGGATTTACAGTGCCATGTCTGAATAAGAAAAATACTTAATTTTAGATCCAAACGACATTTTTATATCTCAAAAAGGGGCCTGTGTTCCTGTGGGGACAAGGATGGGGTTATCTCAAATCCTGCAGACTGGAAAGGGATTTGAGGGGCCGGCAGCTCCTCAGTGAATGGACCCTAAAGATTCCATAGTTGGGGAGTGGGGTGAAACTTGAATATACAGTAGGAATAAAGGTAGTAAAAGAAGTGGTTAATTTCTGCACAGAATCTGTCTCTTACCAAGTAGGCAATAGATGCTTGTTATAATGATTACTTTTAAATCTTTTTTTTATTATTTATTTTCAGAGAGGGAAGGGAGGGAGAAAGAGAGAGAGAGAGAACCATCAATGTGCGGTTGCTGGGCGTCTTGGCCTGCAACCCAGGCATGTACCCTGACTGGGAATCGAACCTGCGACACTTTGATTCACAGCCCGCACTCAATCCACTGAGCTATGCCAGCCAGGGCTTTAAATCTTTTTAAAAATGTAATGAAAGAGTCAACTTTAGTGCAGGCACTAGGAATTGAACTGTAGAAGAATTTTTGAATAAGTTATTTTTCATTGACTGGGTGATTTGTGAAGGTAGAAGAAGAGAAAGACCATTCCCTAGAGTGGCTTAGCCATTCTCACTAGTCCAATTCTAGGACACAACTAGCTCTAGAAGGTTAAGGTTGCCTTCAGCAGCTGTTACCTGGGTCTGTCTGTCCATCTATCATCTATCTATCTATCTATCTATCTATCTATCCAGCCATCCATCATCTATAATTTCAAACTACCTATACTGAGATATAAGTCACATGCCATACAATTCACCCATCTGAAATGGACAAGTAAATGATTTTTTAGTATGTACAGAATGCTCAAAAAAAGCAACAGAAATGGGACTGATATTTGTGTTTTAAAACACAAATCCTGTGTTGTTTTTACTCCTATGCTGATAACAGGCTGGTGACACTAGAGACGCTGAATCATCCAGGGAGGAAATGACAGCAAATCTTAATTAAGGGCATTCCAAGTCTGAGTAAACAAAAAAAAAATTGAACTGCATTATGAACTACCATTGAAAGGAATTGCACAGCTCCTTGTGCCTCATTAACAGCTAATTAATTGCTGCCATGTAAATACCTTAATTATGCAAACATCTTATGAATAAAGAAAATAATTTATAAACAAAGGAAAGAACAGATGTGACTCTACACATTAGAAAATAAAATGATTATCCAAAAAGTACTCAACAAGTTGGGGAGGCGAGCTGGATCTATCAAGATGATACGTAACTTTAGATGAAGACAAAGTTCTCCACTCAGAATCTTGAGATCTGCTGCACATGTGCTGAAAGCATCAATCATGAAGGGCATTGACTTCTCTCTGTGTTAAGTTCAGTTATGGGAGCGGAGCACCTGGGTGGATATGTGGTAGGCTCGTAGCTGTTGTGTCTGTACAAGGACTGGCAGCAAGGATTCATTCTGCAGTGTTCCAGCGTGTTCCTCTCTGCTGCACGTACCACAAGGGAGGTTGGCTAGACTCTGGTCTTACATCTATATCCTTCTTTGCACCCAGAAAGGTGCTCAAATGAATGCTATATTGTTTAAGACAGCTCAATGGCAACTATGACCAAAGATACAGCAGTGTGGTGGAGCCATTGGAAAGGCCAATAAAAGTCATTCTTCAGTAGACTAACATTTAAAACAGAGGTCAGCAAATTATGAACTGTTGGTTAAATTATGTCCTGCTGTTTTGTAAAAAAAAGTACTTTATTGGCACATAGCCATGCCCACTCTTTGAGGTACGGGTCTATAGCTGCTTTTGTGTTACAATGGCCGAGTTGGATAATTGCACAGAGACTGTACGGCTGGTAGAGCTGAAGACATTTACTCTCTGGCCCTTTACAGAAAACGTTGGCTCATCCATAGTCTACAACAAGGACGTGGATAGGGAGGAGAGCACAGCTCCACCCTCAGCTCCAGCCATGGTGATTTAAGGAGGGGTAAGGTCCCTGAAGCATGCTTGGAGGAAAACTTGCCACCATGTGCATGGAAAAAAATTGAGTCCCATCTAGGAGGATAGAGACGGAGATATTTTAGCTGGAAAGAGAGGCTTTGAAAATGGAGGGAGGTGGAAGGGAGTGGAAGATTCTCAGCTGAATTAAAAAGCGGAAAGGATGCTGAGTGGAAGGACTTTGTAGCCCCAACTAGAACCATGGGTGACAGTTACAGAGTGACCTTTCAGGGGACTTTCTAACAATGAGGAATTCAGAAGTGTAACAGGCTGGCCTGGGAGGTGGGGCTTCCTTGTCAGGGCTCCAAGTGCTCAGGACTGGACTGGGCTATTGCACTTCCAGGATGTTAGAGGTGGGATTCAGGACTAAGAATTGTCACCATTTGGGGGATACCCACTATTTACCATCATCTCTTTCTGTAATCACCTCTAATCCTTGTAAACAACCTTGTATTATTATGAACCTCACTGTGTGGATAAGGACAAGGCTCAGAGGGAGTCACGTGCTTGCCCAAACGCACAACGCTAGTGAGTGTGAAATCTGTCGGCAGATGGGGTGTTGGGTAAGAGTCCTTTCTTTAAAAAACTTTCTGGGATATTTTGAAAAACAGACCAGGGCAAAGCACAACATCACTACAGTAGATATTTCTACTGCCCAGAATTTATAATTATTATGAGTGGTCAGTCTTCAGTTGTGAAAATATCTGTGAAACTTATTTCTAAATTTGTTATATTAATTATACAATTATACATTTTGATATCCTTTAAAAACAAAGTACTACATACTCTGAAATGTTATACCTTCAATATTTGTAGACACTGCCTTTTTTAAACCATGGGATATCCATCCTCCTTGTGCCTTTTGTGGCAGATATTCTATGGTTCTCCATGAGACTCTGTGATCACAAACTCATCTTGTGGGGCCTAAATTATATACATATTGTTTATATTCAGTGACAGGTTAGTCATCCAAACCATCACTTCCCTTTGCATGGTGCTGGCGCTGCTTTGTATGGCCCTGCCCTAGTGGACTCAGTAAGAAGAACAAGATCTTGCACTGTTATACAAGGTTTTATCTTGTAACTGAACACATTTTATTTAGGGTGCATAGGAAATTGGAAATGACTGATTTAACTTCTTGCATTGTAATTTTGTTTTGTTGTTCTTTCATCCTTTCCTCATTTCATTCCCCATTTTCCATCTTAAAATAGCTGTATAAACTGTACTTGACTGGTGGTCATCACAGCTGACTGAGGTTGTTAATGTTTTCGGAACCCATTTCCTTCCATCCTCTCTGCAATCCTGCCAAACTCCTGTGTTCTTCTCCAGACACAGAATGATTCCGGTTAACAACAGTTCCTCAGTGATACGGGAAGTGGGGGCTTGCTGTTATTCCCAAGAAAAACAGATGAGCAGAGCAACTCAGTAGAGAACTCAAAGTTATGGGTCATTTTTCTTAATGAAAATGCTCGTCAGATTTAATGGTTGTTCTGGTGACTTCTGCTCTACCTGGTTGGGGAATTGTGCCCGCTGCTAAATAATGGCCCCAGTGTGTCCATGGGTGACCCGTGGGGGCGGGGGTTCTCACATGCCTTCTCAAGCCAGTGGCAGCCTCAGCTTTCCCTCCTTCCTTCTCCTCTGATGCCCTTCTTCTGGGGTTCTGCTGTGGCCCCCAGCATTCATTGTGCCTGCCAGTTCTGCAGTTTCCTTTGGTTACCACCCCGAACAGCACCTCTGAGGGAAGAAAGCCTGTGAAATGCCAGAGCTCCATGTGGTTTGCAGCACAATTGAGGGGGTACTGACTCTTGTGTCCTCTCTCCTGGACGGGTCCCAAGGCCCTTTGTGCCCAATGCCCTCAGAGATTTTGATGAAGCCGTTTGTACTAGTTCTCTAGGGCTGATGTGACAAGTACTACAACTTGGGCAGCTTAAACGGAAACTCGTCTTACAGTTCTAGGGGCGAAATCTGAAGTCAGGGTGTGGGCAGGATTGGTTGGTTCTGAGACATGTGAGGGGCCATCCATTCTCTGCATCTCTCCTGTCTTCTGGTAGTTTGCTGGTAATCTTCGGTGTTCCCAGGCTTAGGGGGGCCTCACCCCAATCCTTGCCTTCACGCTCACATGATGTTCTCCCTGCGGGTGTCTGTGTCCAAAGTCCCCTTTTTCATAAGGACACCAGTCACAGTGGATGAGAGCCCATTCTATTCCCATATGATCTCATTTTAACTAATTACATCTGCTATGATGTTATTTCCCAAAAAGATCGTGTTCTGAGACACTGGCAGTGAGGGCCTGAACAAATGACTTTTACGAGGACACTGTTCAACCCACAACACTGCTCCTTCAGGGGTTTTTGAGTTTTCTCTCAGTAAGAATTGAAAGAGAAACCCTGATTACAAGATCGTGACCAAAGGTGGATAAACAAGACAACACAAATGAGTCACTTTGTAAATGGAAAAGCACAGATGGCAGCTGTTACTAAGGAAGAATGGCCTCATGTTGGCATGGAGCATCCCATCAAGCGGTCTGTGTGGAGAGCACTAAAGCCAACTCTTCCTGTCCCTTTTCCTCCAGGGGTGTCACACGCATTTTCACCGGGGGCCACACCAGCCTCGTGGTTGCCTTCAAAGGGCTGAATGTAATTTTAGGACTGTGTAGATGTTACTACTCCTTAACAGTTAAGTGAGAGCTCAGAGCTGCCGCCGGGTAAAAACAAGGTACTGGGCCGGATAAAACAAGGTGGAGGCCGGTTCGGCCCTCAGGCCTTCTGTTTGCCACCTGTGCTCTACTCATACTTGCAAGGATGGGGATGGTTGCTCCATATCTGCCCCTAGGGAGTTGTCGGTGTCATAAAGGAGCTGGTGTTGCACAGAGTGAGAGATATTCCTAGCGCTCAACCTGTCTTCCACTCAGAGGCTTGCTTACTACCTTTCCCCAAAGAAAGTGAACCACAGCAGCCCCTTAATTCAACCTTTTTTTTTTTTTTGCTGACATATAAGTGCACAATAAATGTTTGTGAAATGCATGAAGAAGGTGAGAAATTTTTCTTTTATGTGATGCTAAGAGACTGTGGGGAGAATAAGGGGATCGCTCATCTGCCTCTTCTGATTTCCTAGGGTGATGAGGGTAAGACCAGATTATTCACAAAAAGCACTTTGAAAGTTACTACACCTTTGGCCAGTCCTGTGAATGCCTATTCCTTGGCCCCGAGGTTTGTCAGGAGAGCAAGTTCAGGGATTGATTGGGGCAGGAGCAGAGAAGACAGACCTAGGGTTTCCCCACCTGCTATTTTGAGGCAAAGATACTCGTAACTCTGCACCTCCTATCTCAAACAGAGCTGCGCAATCCGGCTTTGTTTCGTCTGTCACTAGCACAGGCCTTCAAGTTCAGTCTAGCGTTTTAAAGACGAGAACTGACTTCTCATATACTTTTCTAGTGTAACAAAATAACCAAAAATTAATACATGCATAAGCCAAGGAAAATAAATTGGTAGTTGGCTGAAAAATGTTTAACCCAGTTGCTTAAACACAAGCATGGAAACACAGTTGCTTACATGCCAATTAAACACAAAAAATATATTCATGCATTCATGTCTTCCATGAGGTTTCCATGAAAGCTTCTGATAATTTCATGGAAAAACAGAAATATGGTCCATTTCCAACAAGTTACTAAATATATAGTTATCTATTGCTGTGACTTGTCATGCTGTTGGGTTAAGAATTCATTTTCAACACATGCACCTTTAAAAATGTTCCGTGGAGTCTGTGTTGCGCCATCAGGTCGCTCATACCTATTTTCCAAACCAGCTGAAAATGAGGGGGCTGAGGACAGTCCGCTATAAAGGAAGGAGTGTGGAGTCAGAGGGCGATGTGCTACTGAAGTGGAGAAAGAGCCATAAGAAGCCCATGGGTAGTGATTCTTGAGAATGAATTGGAAATAGGACTTTTAGTAGAAAATAGGAAGAAGTTAATGGGGGAAAAGGGGATTACATATTTGGGAGGAAAAACCAGCATTTTGATGGAAGCCAGGAAGGGTGAACTCCGGCCTCAAATGGAAGGGAGAGTCTTAGAATAAAGAAGGAGCTCCTCCTCTTTGAGTCAGGAGAAGGTGATGGTGAAAGTTTAGACATCTCACCTTAACATTCTTTTTTTAAAAAAATATTTTATTTATTTATTTTTTATACAGAAGAGAAGGGAGGGAGAAAGGGAGGGAGAGAAATATCAACATGTGCTTGCCTCTAGAGCACCCTCTATTGGGGACCTGGCTCGCAACCCAGGCACGTGTCCTGACTGGGAATCGAACTGGAAACCCTTTGGTTTACAGGCTGGAGCTCAATCCACTGAGCCACACCAGCCAGGGCTTAACATTCTTCTATGCAGGAGGAAACTGAAGTCCAGAGAGGTGAAGTAACCTGTCTGCAATCTGCACCCACAAGGTAAGTCCCAGGTCTAATACCTGGTTATGGTTTCCCCTTCTCACCGTTTATCCCTATTCACTCTCAATTTCACTTCCTTACAGCCATAATTTTGTTTCCTTAGAGCATTACACAATTGTTTACCAGATATGGTCGATGACTGTGGGAAAGAAAAATATAATAAAAAGCAAATTTAATTTAGATGAGAAACAATTTAAATGCTTAATTGGTTGGGAAAAAAACCAAGAGCAGGTGGCGCTTTAGTCTGCTTAGAATCGTCAAATGAGAGTCTGGATATTATTTTGTGTTCAAAATGACAAATGCAGAAGTCTTTGAACATAATGACACATCACAGCATGCAAGGTGTGGCGACTATATGAAAAACTCCAATTTGGACTGCAGAGAACATCGACTTTTCAAGGAGTGGAGGCAGATTCCAACTGCACACCTGATATTTACAGAGACTCGTACAGATTGTATCAGCGGTTGCCGTCAACTTTCATGTAGTCACTAAATGGCCTGGGAGGATAGGGCCACACGGCCACTTTTCCAGCTATGCCGCACTGTCATTAGCACCACATCATGCCAAAGGTAAGACACTCACGGTCCTTCTTCTCTATCTTCCACTCCAGACCTACCAAACTCTGTCAATGGCCTCTAGTCAAAGACCCCAGGGGACACACCTGTATTTGAACGAGTATGTTTTACTGCTATTCCCAGGGAGGGAGGATACATACCGTGGGAACCACAGCATGTCTCCAGGAGAGCGTGTCAGAAAGGACTTATAACAGGACTTGAGTTTGGTCAGGTAATTTGGTGGAGAATCCGAGGAGGCAAGGGTTTATTCTGGATTGGGTGCTGTCTGAAATCAAGGACAATTCTGTGATTGGCTATCTTAGTGAATCTTGTCTTCAGAGAGGGCAGCAAAGCTAAAATTGTGATTGGGAAGGAATTAGCAGTCACTCATGTTATCTGGGCCTTTTGGTATTTTGTGGCATGGATGATATTCATGCTTTGTCTGTGTTTTGATATTATTACCAAGTGGCCTTAGTTTTGTCTTGTTCCATCATGGTCAGAGAGTGGCCTTGCCTGATGTTGATTTTCTGGGAAATTGTTTGTATTCAACAGGAGAACGTCAAGGACCAGCTAGCAGTACTAGGTCAGATCTTTGGATGTCAGGGGCTGCTTTTCTTCCTCAGTATGGATTCATTTAGAGAAAAAAGACAAAGTTTTGAGATATAATATCCAAAATCAAGTGTGGGCATGTGTGTGCCCACTGGGCAGCGTGTATTTTGGGCAGATTCGGTAACTGGTGACAGCCTCATACTAGCCACTCTCACTTCCTCACGTAGACTCCCCTCCTTTTTGTGACAATGATAGAGCCTTTCCTGTGAAGTCTGGGTTAAAGCAGAGAATAAACAAGTCAGCACCTGAAGACCGGACTCACCTCACTAGCATGCTGCCCAAATCAGCTATGCCAACAAGCCCGAGTGCACGGTAGTATCAGGATTCTCAGATCTCCGCAGTTTTTCAGGGAGTTCAGAAGGCTTGAATGTTAAGAAGGTGAATAAATAATTCTGAAGTACAATTTAATCATTCCATATTGGCTGTGATTGTGCCCAAAGCTTCTATTTATTAATTTGCAGCACTGTTCAAGGCACTTGCTAATAGTGCCTTTTAAGATTGCGAAAAGCAGTAGTTATCAAAAATAGTCATTTTTCTTGTTCTCAGACTCAGATGGTCTTCTACAGTTCTAAAGTCACTTCTAAAAATTTGGGGGGAAATGATGATTTGTGGCCTCTCTATAAAAGCAGTTTCATGTGGAGTTGCCAATTATTATTGCAAACAAAAAGCCTTTTAAGCAATCATCAAGTAGCTTGTGTTAAGTAACACAATTTGGATTTATTCATTTTGGGTCCCAGAAAATTATGCACTTCTTTAACTGTGTAAAATGTTGTATTTGGTCTCATCCAACAGAAAAATAACTCAGTGGAGAGACTATACTGGATATCAGAAAGCCTGGGTCTCAGTCCTGGTTCTGCCCCTAACTAGGGGGCTAGGCGTAAGTTACCATATACGATCTCTCTGGGTTTTAGAGTTGTTGTCTAAAGTGGTCATATTAATGCTTGCTTTTCCTCCCTTAGAGTTGCTAGGTCAAGTGAGATCATGCTTACTAATGAAAAAAAAAAAGCTATTTAAAATTCCACATGCCTCCAAAAAGGCGGAGCCCCTTAAAGGCAAGATGGCAATCGGCTAACGGTTCTTTCACATAGGAGGGCACACTGAAGGGCTTCGGAAACACAAAAGGGAGTTTGGGACAGTCTTGGAATAGAGAAGGTGGCGAGGCAGATTGTTCTGCACGAGCTGGGTATGAACCTAAAATGGGACTGTTTAGGGGTGACCCGGGAGCAGAGTGGTGGTGTGGAGAGAGAGAAATGGGAAGGAAAAGATAAAAGGAATAATCAGCAAGTAGGCAGGAGGTCTAGAGCTACACCAGAGGAGCGTGCCTGATAGAATTTTCTAGAATAGGTACGTGTGATGTACTTTAAATTCATCTGTCTGCGGTGCAGCGATATAACCCTCCCCTTACGACCTTCAGTAAAAGCTTTTCGAAACATACGAGCTTTCCATGCACTTTGCTGAAATCAAGGTGAGAAGGGGCTGGGTTGGGGGCAATCGAGGAGGATAAAACCAGCTAAAATATGCAAAACAGGACCAACAGAAAACTTGAAATGGAAATGACCACAGAACGTAAGTTCTTCCAGGAACACAAAGAGCCTTGGGCAGGCATTCTGGAGAATGCAGGAGAGAAGTCGAGCCAGTTTTATAGGCAGGGGCAAGGTGACCTAAGATGAGATGTGGGTGAGGAATATACACAACTTGGATAGAAAAATAAAACAAAGCAAAAGCAATAGAAGTTATTACTATGATTTGAGGAGTTAAGGAAAAATTTCTAGATAATTTAAACCAAAATAAATAGAAAAATGACTTCTGTGCTTCTAATATGTAGCTAATTTAGAAAAAAGTTGAGTTCTTAGCATTCTGTCATAATACTCCCAGTCAGGAAACATGTTTGCGGGACCTATAAGGAAAGGGAACATGCACCCCCTCCCCACCATTTTTTGGTATAAAAAAAGACAACTAACTCGAAGTGGTTCTCTGATATTCCTGACTCTGAGGACAGGGTCAAAGCCTTCAAAACTCAATTTTCAGTGTTTTTTCTTTGTCAGTGTCCACACACTGTGTCGATGTTTTGAACCTGAGATCACAGCGGAGGCTTAGTTTGAATATCTACCTGGGAGGATTCTGAGATTCCTGAGGCTTTTCTTGAGACTTGATTGGCATATATTCCCAAGTGCTTGAACACGGGTCCGAGAGAGGAAAACACAGGGGACTTGGGACCTTTGTTTCATCTTTCTTTCTTTCTTTCGACACTGCCTGGAGCAGGAAAAGTTTTCTCCGTAGTGATCTCTGAACCTTGCCAGCAGCAAGGTATTGACCTGGGAGCTTGCCTGAGACCCAGTGAGTTGGGATCTGCATTTTCCTGTTTGAGCATCACTTACCTAGGAAGCGTTATGTCCATCTGTTTGTTGGCCGTTAGGAGAGAAAAAGGGAACGGATGCCACTGCTGTCACATCAGGGATATGACTGTGAATTCAATGTAAATTATGCAGTTTAGGGACAGAGGAGGGACAGTAAAGACTCAGCCGTACCCGGGGCTCTGTAAGACGTGCCAAGGGCCTGGTTGGTTTCTCAGGGTGCTCAGCTCTGAGGAGAGGCTGGCAGCTGCCTACCAGGAGACCAGGTATAACTGATATTTCTGTTATTCTGAACAGGACTTTAAAGCCGACGGAAATTTTGAGAAGTAATCTAGCTGTTATGCTCCTAGTGAAGGACTGAGGGAAAAAAAAAAAAAAAACCCAGTAACATTAGCTTCTAAGGTCAAAAAAAGTATCTTCTATTTCTCCTGTATCACCTTAAAACTCCTGGTAAAGTGGGACTCTCGTAAAATGAGCACTCGATAAATGTCATTAACAGTGATTTGCACCCCAGTGGTAATATTTTTAATGCAACTCATTCCAACAAATGATCTGCTTCCCATGTTAACTTTTATACACCCAGCGACCAAACGCGTAAACTGCTGAGCGTAGAGAATATTGGGCTCCAGCTAAGTGTGATTAGATATTGATTTCTGAGTCCCACAAACATTCAGAGATGCGGAAGCTCTTGGGCACTGGATCATTGTGGACTGTGGGGCTGACGCTGGCAGAATCCCAACAGTCACAGTTTGTGAAAAGTTCTGCAGTGGCTGTAAGGCCCAGGCTATGGATGTGACCCTTGTGTGTGGCCCCGGTCTGTTCCCTGGCCCATCGGTTGTCCTTCTCACCCTGTCTTTGCCGACATGTACTCTTGGTCACCAGCAGGAGCAGGCGGAGAGGAGAGATGTTTAATGCAAACTTATCCTGCCTGCTGGGAAAAAACAACTCAAGACTGAGAGGTGATGAGCTTGCCGTGAAGACTAGAAAGGTGTTACTCTTTTAGGTTTGTATTGCATCTGTATTCTATATAGTATTGCTTTTTAAATTTGCATTGGGAATTGCCATCAAAGAACGGTGAAAAAGTATCTGTTTAGGTCTCAAATATATGGTATTGAGAATAAGCTCACAAGGTGTGGAAAATTAAAGACAGCTATAAATTTTTAACTTTATTGTCTCGAGACATGTGGTCTGCAACCCCTCCCCTTGAATCTGGCCAGGCTCCGTGACTGCTTTGATCAACAGAATATGGTAGAAGTGATATTTGCCCTGACTCTGAGGAACTGGCAGCTTCCTTTTACTCTCTCTTAGAACCCACCCACCACACTGTGAGGAAACCAGGTCACATACAGAGGCTGCAGGAATGCATTCCAGTTAGCTGTCCTAGCTGAGCTCCCAGGTTAACTAGTGTTAACCAGCCCTGTGATGTCCAGGACAGTGGAACCTCAGATGACTCCAGCCACTATCTGACCAACTGGGAGAGTGAGCACAGGCAGAAGCAACAGGCTGATCTAGGCACCGGCAGAGCTATGAGAGAGAACAATCAATTGTTTTAAGACACTACATTTTTGAGGCATTTGTTATATAGTCGTATACCACATAATGCCATTTTGGTCAATGACTGCATGTGTGACAGTGGTCCCATATAATTATAATGGAGCTGAAAAATTTCTATTGCCTAGTGACACCATAGCCAAGGAAATGTCCTAGCTAGTAATGCAAGGCATAACTCACGTGTTTGTGGTGATGCTGGTCCAGTTATGTACAGTACAGAGTACTTGATAATGATAATAAACTACTATTTTACTGGTTTCTGCATTTAATATACTATACTTCAAAAAATTTGTTAATCTTCACTTGAGGATATATTTGTTGATTCTAGAGAGAGGGAAAGCGAGAGAGACAGAGAGAGAAAGAGAGAGAAAGAAGGAGAAATATTGATTGGTTGCCTGTCATATGTATCTGACATTGATGGTTGCCTGGTGTACATATCTGCCCAAGAATGGAACCGACAACCTAGGTATGTGCCCTGACAGGTGAGGGGGATTCAATCCGTGACCTTCCCATGTACAGGACAATGCTTCAATCCACTGAGTCACACTGGCCAGATCCACTATATTATACTTTATATCACTATTTTATAACATACTCTTTCTAGTTATTACAAAAGTTTGCTGTAAACAGTATGCTGTATTACATCAGCAGCAGCCTCAGACATCTCATGTTTACTTGTTTCTTGATTGCATCGTTTTCTTTGGTGTTTGATTTAACCTCATGTTTTGTTCTGTAACATGCTGTGCAGGTGTGCAGCCCAAGAGCAATAGGCTCTACCATATGTGTATATGTGTAGTGGGCACGTGTATAAATGCACTCTATGATGTTTGCACAATGATGAAATCACCTAGCAACATTCTCTCAAAACATATCTCTGTCATGAATTGGCACATGATTGTACAGCAATAGATTCGTGGAACACAAGGTACTCTATTTATAGTAGGAGGCTACTCCAAAGTTATGCAAATCCATTTTCACTCTTTAGGCATCAACGCAAGCCTCACATTTAGAAGACCCCCTGCTGTCCAATGCAAACACGTGGTCCACCTATGCATGCAAAGTCATACCCTCTAAAGTTCAAACTTGGAAAGGTGTCTCCTCATTGAGAAAAGCCCCTGCTAGCTTTATTAAATTGTCAGAGGCCATCACAAAGGTGAGCCCATCTGGTGTACTTGATTCTGTTCTCAACCCCAGATCCAAAAGCAGAATCATGCGCATTCTGTGGGCTGGCCCACTCAGGATTCCTTATGTCCCATTACTCGAATGTGGAGCTGTCCTGGCAGGGAGTCCGCCAGAGCAGTGAACACCATCCATAAAGTTCCTATGCTGTTGCCTCTTCATCTGATAAATGGAAGTTCTCCAAGGACTATGACCATGTTGAAGGTGATGTTTTATTTTGGTATCTCTACCTGCATCTTGTCTGTGGGGAACTGTGTCAATTCTTGCATCATGGCCCATGGAAAGCTGGGGTTCTTATAAAGTCCTGGTACAAAACTTCCAAAAGTAACTACTAGTCTCCATGTCTGCTCTGTTTCAGGTCAGGGTCTGTAATGCTGGCTGCATATTCGAATCGCTTTGGGAGTGTTCATAAAAGCAAAACTACTCATTCCTGGGTCTTACCTTAGATTAATTGAGTCAAAATACCTAGGGGCAGATGCCAGCACTGATGTAAAGAAAAAAAGTTCTCTCCAGGCAACTCACAGATGCAGGGAAGGTCGAGAAGCATGGCTAGCCTGATGGTTCTTCATTTGGCCTCTTGCTTGTGGTAGAGAGAATACTACCCACTAGTGTATCTGAATGTCCAAATCTTAACAGTTCTTTAAGGCCCAGCTCAAATATTATTTTCTTTATGATGCTACATAGCCCTATGGTAAAAGCATATTTTCTTTCCTTCTTCTTTTGAAATAGGCCATTTTATTTTCACCTGTGTTTTTTACCTATTGCAGACTGTTATTTCTTTTCCTCCTCCTTATGCTTATGTCTCTGACATTTATGTATACACAGTGGGAGCTCAATAAATATTTATGAATGAAGATGTGAATGGATGTCGGGAAAGCCATCATGCTTTGTTATGGCCTTCCCTTGGGCACCAAATATGCTTCTGTGTGGATGGAGGTGGAGGTGCCTGTGCATAGCCTCAGTCTATGCTGCCCTGTGCGATTGCCTCATATCTTCCCCCACACCCTCGAATGATGGTGGAGCCGAGCTGCCACTGCTCTTGAAACTCTCTCTGGTTGCTCCTGGTCCCCATCTCCCCTCTTACTATTCAGTTAGGTTGTTTTCTTTCTTATTTAAATGACTCTTCTTTACAAAGGTCTAAATACTGACTTGCCACTCCAGGGGGTACGGGTGGTCATCAGAGGGGAGATGGATGCTCTGCAGTGTGCTGTGGAACGAAACCTTTGAAAAGCACCAAGATGGATAAGGCTGCCTGCTTTTCTCCCCACTGGCAAAGCACTAGCTATTTACTGAGTTAAAATGATAAATATTCCAAGAGCAAGCTCCGAAGTCACCAAGCCCCACAGTACTCTGCAGAGAGTCTCTGAGGTATCTGCGCTGATGAAGCCACTAGATGTAAATCTTAGCAAAAGTGCCAAAGGATAATTGTTTGGGGTTTTAGGGGCTCTGCTGAAATGTTACCGATTTTCCATTTCCAGTCATCTGAGACTTCTCAGAGGTGTATTATCGGTGTGCTCCTTCTCCACTTGTTGTTGGTAGGATTTTTTTCCCACACCTCGTTATTTACTCATTCATTATTAACTTTGCTCTGAAACACAAAAGTCACCTCGGTTTTCTCTTTAGACTAGACTTTTACCAGGTTACTAGAAAAGTCTTCGGATTAGTTCCCTTTGGAAGTTCAGATCTTTCTTAGCTCTAATTTGAGTGGGAGTTATGATTCTGTGATGGACTCATGACATTTCTTATTGGGATATAAAAGGTCAGATTTTAATGCCTTCTTGTGATATATGTGTCTGGCTCAAGAGCAGGCAGTTTTGAATGATGGAATTTAATTGTAATTTAGTGAAGGGCTAGGAGATGAGGAATTACGGCTTTGCTGCAGTGCCTGAGCCGTACACCGATTCCTTAGCAATCCGCATGAAGGTCTGTGGGCCAGAGCTGCTATTTAAAGTAGCCTCTCAGGGATACCATGACCATAGTGTCATGGTATGGGAGTAAAAGCTCATGTCCCCGTGATTAACTGACATCCTGCCTTGGAAAAATAAGGACAAATGTCAAGATATAACTCTTTGTCTTCTGAACATTCTGGAAATTCAGATGGATATTTACCTATCACTTCCGTTTTGTCCATCGGCTTCAATATTCTTACACGATCACTTTCTGCATTTCCCAGGAAGAATTCTTGAGTAAAAAAATAGACCGCTTAAGGTCAAATTTACTGAACAACAGTTCTCTCTTCCCAATCTAAGCAAGTCCCTTCTTTCTCTTCTGTTTTACATGAATCCAGGAATGGGTCCAAAGAGCAGAAATGAGTTAGTCATATATTTATTAAGAACAGAGATAATGTGATGTGGAAAAAGCACGAGGGCTGGATTTAAGCCCTCAATTCTTATTAGCACTTAGATTATCTGAACTTTCCCTCCCTCATATGTAAAGTAGTCTTTAGCCCCAGTTTTCTTATCTAGTAAGTTGCTTTGAGGCTTAAATACAACTGTAGACTCTTTGGAATTGTTCCGCTACCTGGAGTTCTGGGCCATGCTAATCCACTGTTTGTGGTACCCTTGGAATGAATTCTTTTCTCATGTGGTTTTAATTTTTGCTTGTGGGCTCAATTTCAGCGGGGATTAATTTTGGTCGGTGTGAGTCATATGTACCCTGGTTTGTGGGAGTATATATACAGCGGTTTTATATTTGCTATGGCTGGGTGTCCCAAGGATTTCACTTGTCCGGGATGAGTTGTCACAGTATTTTGTCAGTTTGAGATGCCAACGCCATGTGGGCAGTATTCATTTGGACTCCGTATCCACATGTGGCACAGACTGATGCTTCTCTGATTCTCTTCTGGTCCCGTGGGAAGTGAGTGCTCTCATTCCTCTTCACAAAGAGGGTGGGCTTTATGGAGGAGTCTAGGTTCTGGCATCACACTTCATAAGGGCTCAAGGCATCACCTCTGATTTTCACGGGGATTTTATGACGCTAGTCCCTTGCTGTCGGGGCCTGCAAACAGGTCTGTTACCCTCAGGATTCTGCTGCCGTCGTTCATATGCTACAAGTTCATCTGTGGTGTTTTAGTTATTGGACATTTTCCCCTTTGTCTTTTTTTTTAAAATATTGTAGTTTATCCAGTACCTTTGTTTTGTAAAAGGAAAGACCTCAGCTCAATTTGCAGCATTGCTGGAACTAAAAATCAAATGTATATTCTTGATGAGCATTTTCCCTTGGTTAACTAGTTGACTTCATAAAGGCGCTGCGGTTCACAGGGGAAGCGCTGCGCCTCAGGCACTGATGTGCTGCACTTGGGAGCCCCCTGGGGACCTTGCTGAAATGCAGACTCAGGTTCCTGTAGGTCTGGGGCCAGGGGAGAAGCTCCCAGGTATGTATGCTAGTGCTCCTGGCCACACTCTGCGGGCTGAGGATTTGAGAGAGACCCGTCATGACCACTTCCCAACGGCTAATTTATCAGTTTCAATAATTCATCTGGTGTGGTTGCCTGATAAAACCACACTCCATTCCTCTGACTGCCCTCACAAATAAAACAGTGAGCTGAAAGCTGTTTAAAAAGTAGAAGAGCTATACAATATTTCTCCATTTGGAAAAAATCCATAAATTCATAATGGAATTAAATATAATTGACCTTTAATGCCCTTTAAAATATGCAGCTTTTCAAAAAGCTTCTTTCTACCTCCTTATATTCTTTTTCTTAAACCTGTTTTTCCTCAAACTGAAATTCTGGGCAAATTAAGGAGAGAATTAACTTTATAATTCAACTTAAGTTTTCTTTGTTTAATTACTTACATTGTTAATATTAATAATTGATTTCTTTTTTGTTGTATTATATTCTTTGGTAGGCTTTAGCCTGGAAACTTACTCATTATGGTTACTATTGACTATAGAGAACAGAGTATTTGAATTTCAAACAATGGGTGTATCAGGTGAATCTTCAGAATATAAGAAATTATTTGTATGATCAAAGATTCAAGTGAAGTTACAAGATGCTCTTGCTCTTATATAGGATGGGAAGCATTCCCTAAACTTTCCCCTTGAGCCCATAATGTAGAAAAGCAAATCAAAATTTAATTGTCATCCTGGAAGGTCAAACTTTGTCTTTTTTTTTTTTTTTTTTTAAAGATTTTATTTATTTATTTTTAGGGAGGGAAGGAAGGGGCGGGGGAAAGAGAGAGAGAGAGAGAGAGAGAGAGAGAGAGAGAGAGAGAGAGAGAGACATCAATGTGCGGTTGCTGGGGGTTATGGCCTGCAACCCAGGAATGTACCCTCGCTGGGAATTGAACCTGGGACGCTTTGGTTCCCAGCCCGCGCTCAATCCACTGAGCTACGCCAGCCAGGGCTTCAAACTTTGTCTTTTTATATCTGCATTTTTCCAGATTAAAACTGGTGTGATCTTTAGAATTAACGAGTGTCATAGAGTAAGGTGTGAAAGATGACAGCCTCCCTTATGTGGACTTGTAGACTGCTGGGATGACCTCACAACTGTGGGGTCCAGTGGGAGGGTGACATGGGGGAGGTCGGCGGGAAAGAGAGGTGGGGCCCTGGCCAGGTACCTGGCTCTGTGATGGCTCTGCCATCGTGTTACCTTCACTACCTGGACGAGGGATGTCACTTCTCAGATCACTATCATCTCATAAAGGGCATGAGGGGTTGAGCTAGCCCGTCTCTGTTTCTTCCGTCAGAAGTCTATTGCACACTCTCGGTCATTTACCCCCACATTCTGCCTGCAAACCAGTAGGCCACATGGCAGGAAGAAAACAGGTGTTACTACAGCTCTAAGCGGTCTGATCAGAGGGGTCTCTGAACAGAAATAGTGAAGACATTTGTGGAACAAACCTGACCTGTGTTTTGTTTCCCACAGGCAGAAAACGTCTGAGACTTGTCTGACCTAAACTGACTTTCTTAGTTGGAGAGAGAGTGCAATAGACTGAATGGTGGCCTGCCCAAAGGATACATCTACCTGGAACCCGTGGATGTGACCTAATTTGGAAAAAGGGTCTTTGCAGATATAAAGTTAAGGATCTTAAGATGAGATTATTTTGGATGAGTGTGAGCCTAGATCCGCTGACAACTGTTCTTACAAGGAGGGAATGGAGCAAACACACCAGGGAGAAGGTCACATGGAGACCTAGGCAAGGTCAGAGAGACGCAGCTGCAGTGCACGGAATGCCAAGGCTTGCCCGCAGCCCTCAGAAGCTAGAGGAAAGACGCGGAACAGGCTCGCCCTCAGAGTCCCCAGCAGGAACCAACCTGCTGTCATCTTGATTTTGGACTTCTGCCCTCCAGAACTGTGAGAGAATAAATTTCCATTGCTTTCAGTCACCTAGTGTGTGGTAATTTGTTACTGCATTTTCAGAAAACTAATACTGAGGGTATAGCAGCACCAACATTTACTGAATGTTCTAAATAAGTTCTACATTCATTGTTTTATTCCTCACAGTCACTTTATAAAGCAGGTACTCTCATTATTGCCATTTTATAGGTCAGGTAATTCAGACCCAGAGAGGTTCAGGAGCCAGCCCCAGGTAACACAACTAATAAGTCATGAAACTGGAATTCAAGCCCAGAGCCTATTTTTTTTCTTTCTTACTTCTAAGGTCTTCCTCCTCCCTGTCAGTAGCACAGTGGTCACAGAGCCTGCTATGTGGTGTTTTCTCCACCGTCTGGTGGGACCCGCTGACTGTGTCCACGTTTTACAGCTGTGGCCACAGGGCAGAATATAGAGCTTGCTGCTTTAAAGTGGCGATATTTACATAACAGGAAATTTAGATCGGAAAGCTATACTCCCCAAGCTGCGGAGATAAAGGAGATGTGAAAAGCATCCCTCCCTTTGAGAACACAGTGCAGCACTCAGGGTATCTTTGGGCCCAGCTGGGTCATTCAGTTTGGCGCTGGTCTGGGAAGTGAGTGCTAGGAGAAGCAGGTGGAGCATGTGAAAGTGTCATTCAGTTCTTGAAGGGGCAGGGGGTTATTTTTTTAAAATAAATATTGGGAAAACACTTAAAACCCTAACTCGCAGAAAGGACACCCTGAAAATATTTGAACAAATAAACCACGTGTTCCTACTGGAACACTCAGTTCTGGAGCAAGCAGCCCAGAGAGAGGTGTGGGGATGGAAGCCCCTTTCAGATGCCTTTCCTCCCCTGCAGGGCCTGTAGGAGGGAGCAGGTTTCCAGGGACATCTCCAGTCTGGGACTTCCCTAAAGAGCAAGGCTTACTTGAATGCTGGCAGCTCCTTCTGCTCTCAGGGAAACATCTAGGTGGGTGAGGGTGTGTCAAAATGCAGACAGATTATTTTAACTATGTCACTGCTTTATCGGAAGGGGGTAGGTGAGACCCACTCCACCCTTTGTATTGGTGTTCACTTAGTTTAGGACCTTCTGTCAAATTTTGTGAAAGATGAAGCTGGTTGATCAAAGATGGTGCTTGGGTGCCTTGGGTCCATGGCCAGGGGACATCGACACTTGGTCAGGACTCAGCTTTGGCTTGAGGACTTCATATTTGAATATTCTTGGAAGGAACATTCCATTACAATAAGGATAATAAAGAATACTTATAAATCCTTTTAGAGTTTAATAATTGCATTTGCCTCCATTATCTCATTCAATTTTCACAAGTACCCTGTGATGCAGCTGTTACCTCAGTGTAGCAGATCTGAAAGGCTTAGGAGGAGAAAGTAGACCAACCAATTTGCTTACACTGAAAATATTATTAAATGAGATTATACATGCAAAGCCTGGTATATAATACCCATTAACTTCCGGCCAAGATGGAGGCGTAGATAGACACACTGTGCCTCCTCACACAACCAAAAGAATGACAACAACAAAGTCAAAAACAAAAAAAACCCAGAACTGACAGAAAATTGAACTGTATGGAAGTCCGACAACCAAGGAGTTCAAGGAGAAATATTCATCCAGACCAGTAAGAGGGGCAGAGACGGGCAGCTGGGAAGAGAGGACTCACGGCAAGGCAATGGCTGGTGGACAGGCGAGGTGGTGGTCAGCTGGGTAGTTCCATATTCGCAGGCACATAAACTGGGAGGAACAACTGGGGAGCAAGACAGACCACACAACTCAGGGCTCCAGTGCGGGGAAATAAAGCCTCAAAGCCTCTGACTGAAAACACCTGTGGGGGTTGAGGCAGCAGCAGGAGAAACTCCCAGCCTCACAGGAGAGTTCATTGGAAAGACCCACAGAGTCCTAGAACATACACAAGCCCATCCACATGGGAATCAGCACCAGAAGGGCCCAATTAGATTGTGAGTAGCAGGGGAAGTGACTGAAAATCAGCAGACAGTGGAGCCAGCAGCACTGTTCCCATTTATACCCCTCCCCCACATACAGGGTCACATCGCAGTGACGTGTTGCCCCACCCTGGTGAACACCTAAGGCTCTGCCCCTTACTACATAACAGGCATTCTGACACACACACAAAAATGGCCCAAACGGAAGAACAGATCAAAGCTCCAGAAAAAATACAACTAAGTGACAAAGAGATCGCCAATCTATCAGATGCACAGTTCAAAACACTGGTAATCAGGATGCTCACAGAATTGGTTGAATATGGTTGCAAATTAGAGGAAGAAATGAAGGCTATGAAAAGTGAAATAAAGGAAAATGTACAGGGAGCAAACAGTGATGGGAAGGAAACCAGGGCTCAAATCAATGGTTTGGAGCAGAAGGAAGAAATAAACAGTCAACCAGAACAGAATGAAGAAACAAGAATTCAGAAAAAATGAGGAGAGGCTTAGGAACCTCCAGGACATCTGTAAATGTTCCAACATCTGAATCATAGGGGTGCCAGAAGGAGAAGAGGAAGAACAAGAAATTGAAAACTTATTTGAAAACATAATGAAGGAAAACTTCCCCAATCTGGCAAAGGAAATAGACTTCCAGGAAGCCCAGGAAGCTCAGAGAGTCCCAAAGAAGTTGGACCCAAGGAGGAATACCAAGGCACATCATAATTACATTAGCCAAAATGAAAGATAGAGAATCTTAGAAGCAGCAAGAGAAAAGGAGACAGTTACCTACAAAGGAGTACCGGTAAGACTATCAGCTGATTTCCCAAAAGAGACCTTGCAGGCAAAAGGGGCTGGAAAGAAGTATTCAAAGTATGAAAGACAAGGACCTCCATCCAAGATGACTCTATCCAGCAAAGCTATCATTTAGAATGGAAGGGCAGATAAAGTGCTTCCCAGATAAGGTCAAGTTAAAGGAGCTCATGATCACCAAGCCCTCATTATATGAAATGTTAAAGGGACTTATCTAAGAAGAAGAAAATAAAGAAATATGAACAGGAAAATGACAACAAACTCACAGTTATTAACAACCAAACCTAAAACAAAAACAAAATCAAACTAAGCAAACAACTAGAACAGGAACAGAATCACATAAATGGAGATCACATGGAGCATTATGAGTGAGAGAGTGGGACAGGGAGAGAGAGGGAAAAGGTACAGAGAATAAGTAGCATAAATGGTAGGTAGAAAATAGACAGGGGGAGGTTAAGAATAGTATAGGAAATGTGGAAGCCAAAGAACTTATATGTATGACCCATGGACATGAACTAAAGGTAGGGAATGTGGGTGGGAGGGGTTGTGCAGGGCAGAGGTGAATAAAGGGGGAAAATGGGGCAACTATAATAGCATAATCAATAAAATATATATATATTTAAAAGAAGTACAAATAGGTAGCTACAGAATAGCCACGGGGATGTAAAGTACAGTGTAGGAAATGGAGTAGCCAAAGAAATTATACACATGACCCATGGACATGAACAATGGTGTGGGGATTGCCTGAGCAGGTGGGGGGTGGAGGGAGGTAAAGGGGGAAAACTTTGGACAACTGTAATAGCATAATCAATAAAATATAATTAAAAATAAAATAAAATAAATACATACCCATTAAATGAAGCCACCTGTCATCATCATCATCCTGTTTAGTATTACTGTTGTGTATTAATTACTACCTAACTGAGTTAGCGCTGCAGTCCAGACTGCTGACCCCACCACACTGTTGACATTTTCTCAAACAGGAGGATGCCATTCCTTAATGCTTGACCATATTTCTTTAGGATTTTTTTCTATTTCTTTCTTTAAGTCAAGAGAGCCAGCTACCAAGAGGTCAATCTGGATGCAACCTATCATTCTATGAGTTGCCAGGTCAATTGGAGCAATCTGACTGGGCAGCAGTGATATATGGTCAAAAGGATGATCTTTTCAGATGGAGGACTAAAATCAAGCAGAGTCAATGGTGGAAGCCATCCAGGAAGGCAGGAAGACTGCCCAAGGACGTTTGAGGGGCATCTGATGCACTTGCAGAGGAAGGACTTTCCTGGATGTGCAGTGGACACACAGGTAAATCCCTCCCTTCAGAGGAGGTACAGTTTACACAAACCTGCTATGATTGGGAGGCTGCTTTGGGCAGGATGGGGAGGTCTGCTGGCTCCTGGGTTTGGCTTTGACCCTTGCTTACAATAAAGAGAGAAGCTGGCATGGAGGATGTCTTCCCTTATATGCCTTCTAGATGCCCCCACAACAAACAGTTCTTGTGTCTCAGCTGTTAACCAAGAGGACAAGACAAGGATCGCCATTCCCCTGGGCTGTTGAGCACAAGGCTCAATTTATCCACAGATATTTGTGAGCAGCAGGGTGGGGTGTAGAAGTTATAGAGAGAAGAGCTGGTCTGACCAACACACTTAGGATGACAAGCCTAGTGATCGTGGACTGGTGTTCTTAGAGCCCACAGAGTAGGTGCCACTTGGAGAGGCTTCAGAAAGTATAAGAACAGAGAAAATGAGGAAGTCAAAATTCAGCCTACCTGGAGAAATAAACCAAAGCTAGTTGAATCAGGTTGCCTGTCCAAGTCAGATGGAAGGAAGCTGCAGTCACATTTAGTTGAACCACATAACATACAAACAGAGTGAAATCTTGTGGTTAATACCTACTAATGGTGTAGGGCCAACTAAAGTGATTGAATTTCCAACCTTAACTAGCCAGGAGATGTATGAAGGGCTACATGCAGAGCACTAAACACTAGACACTGGTTCTATGCTATAGAGATGAAGTTTCATGGGCAAAGGTTCTCCAGCATGTGGGGAGAAGCCTGGCGTGGTAGAGACAATAGGACCTGAGGTCAGGGGAAACTTCATCAAATTCTATCAGTTCTGAGTTTCTGATTCCCAAATATATAAAATAAGAGCATGGGCTTAAATGTTCTCTAATGTCTTTGATTCCAAATTCCACTTCCACTCAACAGGCATGTTATTAAATTCTCCCATAACATATGAACCTTTAGCTATACAGTGAAAGAGTATGAGGGTCACCATAGTCCTATTGGTGATTGCTCACAGCCTCCCAATTTGGAGAGAGGTGTATTTATTTCTACCATATGCTACACTGCAATACATTTACACAAAATAAACTATGTGGCTCCAACATCTGGGATGATTAGCTTATTTCATTCACTGAAAAAAAATATTGAATTGAGTTCATACTATGTACGACATGCTATAGTCATTTGGTTCAAACAGTGTGAAGTGAGCTATGGATCAGCCCTGCAGGGACTGTAGCTTCAGGAAGACTGAAGTGAGTTTCAGTAGCCAGGCTCCCCTCCTGTTTCCTCCAGTCACTCGGCAAGTGTGTAGCACCAAAGGATCACCAAATAGACCTTATGGGCAAATAGATGACTCAGTTGAAAAGGAGCCAAAAAGAGGGAAAGAATGGGGCTGGGCATCAGGAGATGGAGGAGGCTTTTCCACAAAGTCTTCAAAGAGGTTTCTTACTCTCTTGACTACTCAGACATTTTTTAGCTGTAAGAATTAGGTTGAGATGGTCTATGAATTTTTTTTTCAACTCGAAACAGTTTGTAATTGTAAATTCATCATTACATGTGGAAAAGAGCTCAGATCACATGTTCCAGGGATGACAGGTCACCATTGTGCCCCCATACAAGAGACACATTAGAAGTGTTTGTACCTGGAGCTTCCTGGAGAGAGAAGACCCAAGGCCCAAGTGTCACCAGAGATTCTTCTAAAGTGATGTGGTTGAGTAGGAGGCAACTTTCATGGCTCCTCGATCTGTAGCCTGTGTCTTTAATTCTGAATATATGAACCCAGATCAGCAGAAACATAAATGGTCTTAAGAAATGAGGGATTTGCATCTCTATCAGGTTTCTGGTTAACAAGATACATATGTGTGTCTCCATAGTAACTATTTACCTAGAAACAGTCAAGGTTTCACTCAGGTTTACTGTGGATAATGGTGCCAATTCCTAGCATTTTTCTTTATTTTTATTGTTGATGCTATTACAAGTCTCCCCACTTCTCCCTGCTTTGTCCATCTTCACCCAGCCCCAACCCCTCCTTCCCTCTGCCATCCTAATAAAAAATACAATTTCTAGTATTTCACACAACCAAGTGGAAAGAAAAAAAAAGCCATTATTTATACCAATACACATAGGAAAGTGATATTTCCTGAAGAGAGATAGGATATTTTAAAGTATAATGGTGGAAATGGTGGTGGGGATAGTGGAGGGGGTGGTGTTTTTTTCAGAGAAAAACAGAAGAATCCAGCTTTTTATGTTTCTGATGTTTTTCACAGATGTGACCTATTGGTTTTGACATCCACTGTTCGTGTGTCCGTTTGATTTATAGAGTGGCTAATTCTGAGGATAGGGAAATCAGGACGGAAATTTGGGGATATCAATCACAACCTTCATCTGCTTCCTTGTCTGGGCTGGCTATAATTTGTGGGCTGTACATGTAAATTAGACATTTTCTCCCTCAACAAAGAAACTAGAAAAGGTTGTGTGTATGTGTGAATGTGTGTTGGTAAACAGCACCCACATCTGCTTTAAAGAGAGATGATAAAGAGTTTTAATTCTGTCTCTTATAAGTGGAGACCACCTTTGTCCTCAGTTATTCATGATCAGTTCCTAACAACTTTGTTTAGACTAGAGGTTTGACTCAATATTTGAAAGAATAGTTAAATCTAGTTGAAAAAAGGAGACCTCACTTTGATGTTTTGCCTTGTGTTGAGGGGTGCTGCTGGGGTAGGTGGGCAAAGAGCATCCACTGTGCAATGATGGGAAAGGATGCAGGAGACATGGAGCCTAGACTCCTTCTCCTGTGACTGCAAATCAACAATTGTCTTGGATGTGGCATGACCATAGGCAGACAAGTCTCCACAAGTAGATACTTCTGGATGGAAAGGGTTGAGGAAAGATCTTATAAGTTCAGGGCCTCTGGAGCTAAATGTTACCTGAGATTCCCCTTTACTTTATTTATTATTATAAATAGCCTGTCTGAAATTCCTCATAATGAAGGATATCACTGAAAATTTGGGGGACTCTTATTCTCTTCTCAAGTGTCCTCAGTTGAACAACAACAACAAAATTCCTATTTGCATAATGCCTTTAATATGGTTTGCTTTCTTCAAACTTGGTTCCCATCTAGGTTGCATGTTGTTTTGTGTTCATCCTCAGTGGGACTGTGGAGGGATGCAAGATGAAGTTGAGAAATGCAGGGTGCTAGCCTTCTTACAGATGGGCCCATGGGGTGGGTTCTTTCTTGGTTTTGCCAGTGATTTAAACTCATCCACCATGTTTCTCCTGGCTGCCCTAGTCCAGGGCCTTCCCCAGTGATAGCTGAGAGCATCTAATGGCCTGGATGCCAGCTGACTGGAGAATTCAGTGTGCTGGTCTCCATCTCCAGCATGGATGGTGGGTTTGCAGTAGCACACTCAGAATTAGATAGACCAGAACGGGACCGACTCAGTATGGCTAGCCACTGGGAGTGTTCCCTAAGTTTTAAGAGTACAGACCACTCTACAATCCCTTTTCTGGAAAATACCCATGTTCTGTTATGGCTTCATGTTTCCCCAGCATCCACAAGTCCCATGCATCCAACAGCAGGCAGTGGTGAAGATCTGAAGCTTTGACCCAGCTGCCTACTTTCAAATTCTGTCTCCTTTACTTTACACAGAGTGACTTTCTGTAATTCATCTCCCCCTCTTTCTGAACTTGAGTTTTCTCATCTGTACAATATAGATAATAACAGTGTTGCTATATAGGATAAAAATGAAATAAATTGTATAAAGTGCCATGGTGTTTGGGATCTGGTAAGATCTCACTAATGTTAGAATTATTATTCAATCTAGATGAAATTAGAGTTTGTTGAGGTTTGAGCTTCAATCTTGGATAGATTGTGTGAGTTGATCCCCTAGATTGGGGGTTGGTAAACTAAGGACTGAGGGCCAAATCCAGCTCAGTTCCTGTTTTTGTAAATAAAGTTTTATTGGTACACAGCCACAACCGTGTGTTTATGCATGATCTCTGTTGGCTTTTGCACTGTAGTATCAGAGTTGAGTAGTTGTGACAGATACCATGTGGCCTGCTAGCCTAAAATAATGACTATTTGGCCTTTTATAGGAAAAGTTTGCCAATCTCTGCACTAAATTGTTGACTCAGTTGAGCTCTAATTCCCCCTTTGTGGCTCATTTGTAAGATCTTTGGTGCTTTATTTAATTGCTTTGTTTTTCTCACATTTAAGAGGAACAGTCAAAGAAATCTGGTTGGACATTTGGCACATGCTAGGCCTTGGAAGTGAAGTGATACATTGTTACCATCATTGCTAACTGAGCAGGCAGGCCAAATATTGCATATATAATCATGCCTATGGGAATGTGAGCTTGAGTGATTGAACATGTTATAAGATGCCTTCCATGCAGGCCAAGGCAGGCTTCAGTACACATTTCCTGCCTATTATGGCCTTAACCTATGATTTCATCCTTACTTAATATATGTACTTTGTAATTATTCTTAAAAGGAGAAAAGTTATAGAGAAAAGTACATTGAGCACAGCAGCCATATGGATTAAGGTTTATTTTATACTGATATTCTCATGATCTGTGGTAAGACTCCATGAACTGTAGAGAGATATCTCTGATACTTGACATTTTAAGACCATAGCTGAACATAAAAATGCGAGAATGCAGATTACCCTAAAAATGACATTTTTATGATAAAAATAATCTATTTAAAAGCCACCTGAATGGCTACAGCCATTTGACATTGTTAACAATATAATGATGTGTTAAAATGCTAGAGGAAGGATTATGTCAGTGTTTGATGTTTTTATAAGTTGCTGCTGTATAAAAATGTCAAATAAGAATAATCTTATACTTGATATTTTTCACTTGGTGTTCACTCTCAAAATAGCCCTGTGAGTTCTGGTTACCTTTTTGCTCCTACTTTTGATTTTCCCTTCTCTAAATAATATTCCATGCCTCCCCATACCACTACTTTATTTTCTCCTTATTACATTTTTTTCTTCCTTTAAATTTTTTTTCTTCTTTTTGGTATTGTCTTATATTACCTTACAACCACCTCCAATTTCCTGTTAGTATAAAGAGAGTCTTCCTCATTTTTTTTGTCAGAATCCTGAAACTGTATTCCCCTATATCCCTCTGGCCATGCAGACATGTACCTCCTTTCTTCACTTAATCAGACAAGCAGGAGCTCCCGTTCATTACTTCAGGAAATAAACTTGTCCCCTCCTTCTCTACCATCATCTTTTCAAGGTCTTTTAAAGCTGCTGGCATTCCATAATTTACATTAGCTAGACGTGCCATTCCCAGACCCGTGCCAATGTGCCCCGGTTCCAGTGGCAGGCACTCCCACCTAGGCTTGCACATGCATTCTGGGCAGTATGGGGGGTGGTGCTCAGCTCCACTCCACTGGAGATGAGCAGGGCTTATAGGAGGAGCTTCTGAAAGGGAAAGGAGATGTTGAGAAAAAGTCATAGGTCGGTACTGTGAGCAATGTAATAAGAAATGATGCCTACTTTTGGAATGGCTTACATTTCTGCCATGTGTTTATCTATGGGCACGTGTGTGCTAGACTTCATGCACATGTGTTTAGGTAGTTTGGGGCCTTTTATAGTCTTTGGCTCCCTCACAACATCCACGCAGACCCTCTGCATGCTCACAAAGAAATGATAATATGTTTTTAAAATGAGCTCATACATTTGAGAAAGTCAGGAGCTGAGTTGGCTTCTTGGTTTTCTAAAGCAATTGAAAGCCTTTGGACCTCAGTTACACCAACTTCTTCCCTTACACTCTGCAGATTTTTTTATCTTTACCGATCCTGCTCTTTCTTTCTGCCTAGACACTCCACTTCTTGTTTAAACAAAACTCTCCACCCGTGTCTTTGAACTTGCTTCCTTGATATCTTGCCTGAACTTCATCATCTGAGGAATAACATTTTTCTCCTGTATCTTTGGTTTTGCCCATTTCACTGGCCATAAACCTCCCTAGACACTTTCTGTCCCAACAGACCCTTCCTCACCCCATTTGTACCCAAGATAACAGGTCCCCCCTCCTTTTTTAAGTTGCTTATGTCTGTAATTTCCACACCATCACCACCTACTCCCTCCTCTTGCTTCCCACCAGGTTCTGAAGCTAGTCCTCAGACATTTCCAGTGAGCTTTGGACTCCCAAATCCAGCTGCCCCCTGTACTTGACCCGCTCGCCCTCCCTGAGTTTTCTTCTATATTTAAGACCCTTATCCTTACAACTCTCCTTCTTGGCCTGTGTGCTGGTCTCAGGTTCTTTGTACCCCAGTGGTCTCCTGCTTTGCCCATATCTCTTCTTTCGGCGCACCCTACTCTGCTTGCTTCTGACAGTTCTCTCCTTAGTCCCATCTCTCGCCTCACCTTTGTAACCTCCTCTCCTCCGCCCTCCAGAGATGCTCACTTACCTCCTCCAGGACTTGAATTTGCCAGGCTCCCACTGCTCTCCTCAGTGGGGTATACTGGTCATCTCTTGTAGGACCCTACTGTGTGCAGAAAAAAGTCCATCAATTAAATGCTGAATTTGAGAAATACTATTTCCATGACTTTACATAAATCAAATGTTGATTGTTTTTTTTTTTAAATTTGCTGAGATTTTTTTTCCTTGCTGTTTTATAAACAGACTATTTTGAGAATTCTCCTCTCAGCAGGTCCCAAACACAAACTTGCATTACTATTCTTACAAAATAATAAACAGCTTTGGGCTATAAAACCTTTCAAATTGTTTCTTCACAGAAGGGATTTGCACGCTGACTCATTCCTACTATATTTATAGCTTATCGCCAAAGCACTGCAAAAGCAAGATTTCTAATAAAGCTATGGAAATTACATGCATCGCAATGGGGCTGAATACATTTACATTTGTAGTATTTTAACATCTCCAAATTTATTGCAGATTACCTTGTTTGTGCATGTCTGTGCTTTAATGGGTTTTTATAGCAGAAAATAGTGGTTTATGATTGTATTCCCAGTGGAAATTTATTATGAATCCACCATATGGAATATTACATAAAACTCAACTTGTAACATGGGCAGTTTTATTATTCGAAGCGAGATCTCCTGTACATCACTGAAAATTAGTGATAATAGAAGTGTTGGAGAAGGGAAGTTGGTTTATGAGGGGAGTCTTCATTTGATGTTGAAATCTTTACAGAGCTTTCAGATTTTGTTTTAGATGGAAATCTCTTCTTTGACAGTTAGGATATCAGATAATATAACCAGGTAGTGCCTCTTCCCTCTCCTGTTCCCTAGTTCCCTCACACAGATATTTATTAAAGCAGGAGAGGGACCAAAGGACAGTATCGAACACTAACTTCATGCATAAGTTCTTCTTCTCATAAGCATCGATTTCTAGGCATCCCTGACAACCATGGGCCACGAGAACGTTCCATGAGCAGCGGTCACGGCAGCTGTTGCTAGAGCACATGGAATAGTTTTCTTTTTTGTGTGTTTTTTTCTTATCTATCATTTACTGGGCATTCTACTTGATGATTTTAAGAGAACTATTGGGTTGGTCAAAAAGTCTGTATGTTTTTTTCCCCAAAAAATAAAAGACATTTTTTTTATTTTCACCAATAACTTTATTGATTTGGATATTTTGAGTATGTTAGCTGTCTCCTGTGTGGGATAACATTGTTTCCAATTAATGCCTCGATTTGATCACTGCCAACTTTAACTGGTCTACCCAACCTTAGAGCATATTCCAGTGAGAAATCTGCAGCACAAAACTTCAAAAATCACTTTTGACACATTTGATCAGTCACAACATCTTCTCCATACATGGCACATCTGTTTTTTTTAAATTTCAGTTGTGTTTTTGCCTTTCTTGAAATAATAAAGCATAACAGGCCAAAAATGTTGCTTATTTTCTTCCATCTTTAATATTTAAATGGCAACACAGAAATTTCACCAATTTTGATGTTTTTAAAAAATGCACACCGATATGACAGCTGTCACAATACAATCTAACAAAGTTGTTTTGAATGAAGTTAAAAACAACTAAGTGCTACTAGATCCATTGTATGGAAAAAAAAAAAATGAAGCTTTTGGCCAACCCAATATTTCTGCTAGAATTTGCAGTGCTGAGAAATTGTAAGGTGAGGACACAAGAAGCTTCATATTTATGTCAGTCAACGGTTTGCATGGGAGTCCCCCGGGGACTTCACTTTTGGCCAGTTCTTAAACATGTATATGATATATGAAGAGTTTTAAAATGCACCTAAAGCTGTTATTTTGTTAAAGTGCATAAGGTTAAAAAAATACTTGCTTTATATTTTCCACATAGAGCCTATAACTACTTTACAACCAGGAGAGACTCCAATAAACATAACTCATAACTTTAAAAAGTAAAAACATTGTGCATGACACCTTCCTTAATTATCCTTTCTGAGAGTGCATTTATTTGGAACTTTTTCACCATTTTCACTTGCCATTGTGCCACCAGGAAGGACTGGTATCATAGGCACACCCATCTTGGAGAATTAGGGAGGGTCATTGAAGGAGAGGTTTTCCACCACCCAGGATTCTGCAGAGTGTACCCCTGTGTTGTGTGGTTGAGAAGGGCGGATCTGAGTTTATCACTTTCTATATTTGAATCAGCCTTGAGTATCTGCCCACACTAAAATGTTTATTGTACCAATAAGTTAATGTTCTAAATATGAAAACTTGGCAGCAGGTTTTGCAAGTGTAAAGCATTGTAGAAATGCCTTAAAATTCAATGCATTATTTGTCCTCTAACTAGTGGTTAGGTGCAGTCCTATTCCAGGGGAGAAAGTTTGGTGATGGGTCTAGTTAAGCTCTGAGAATATTTGTATTTATAACTCCAGTCTGATCAATTTTTTTTGCCTAAATTTCTAGCAAAACTTGAGCACCTTTGCTACAAGCAGCAAATGGTTCATTAAAAAGTTCAAGTACATGTGCGAAGCACATTTAATACTCCATTTAAATTGCTATTGTTTTGAGAAATTCTCATTGTTTTGAAAATTCATGGATGTGAAGAGATTGTTTGAGTGCCTGAAGTGTCTCGGAGGTATGATACGTTCTGTACTTACTGGTTGTTTTTGTTCATCCATCTGACTCATCTTCCAAATAAGAAATTACAATTTTTACCTTCTGCAAGGTTGAAAATTTCATTGGCAGTTTTTAGCCAGGAAGCAACTGAGACTTACCAATAACTAAAAATTATTTCTACAAACCTCGTTAAAATAATTCTTACAGCAATAGGTGGACAGCACACTGAAAACTCATGCAAATTAAGCTGAGCTTATCCCAGACAAGCAAAAGCTAAAGGAGTTCATCATCACCAAGCCAGTATTACAAAAATATTAAAAGGAGGACTTTTAAGAAGGAGGAAGAAAAGAAGATAAAAACAGGAATAATAAAATGGCAAGATTTTATCAATAATTACTTCTTATACTTATCAATAATTCTTTTTCTCTATTTTTGTTTCATTTTTTAAAAATTTATTGTATATTTTCCCATTACCATTTAACCCCTTATGCCCAAATAATTACATTAAATGTAAATGGATTAAATGCCCCAATCACAAGACTTAGGGTGGCTGAAGGGAGAAGAAAAGAAGACCAGTGTATGTGCTGCCTACAAAAGACCCACTTTAGATCAAAAGGTCCACACAGACTGGAAGTGAAGGGGTGGGAAAAGATACTTCATGCAGACTGAAATGGGGAAAAAAAGCTGTGGTAGCCATACTTATATCAGACAAAACAGACTTTAGAACAAAGGTATAATAAGAGACAGAGAATGATATTTCATATACAATATCAAAGATATGGAAGCAACTTTAGTGTCCATTAATAGACAGTTGGCTAAGGAAGATGCAGAATGTATACAGGGGCCAGCGGAAGTAAGGCCTGCTTGAGCATGGGTGGCAGGGCAATAACATGGGGGTATGGTTTTACTGTGAGCATTTCACCATATCATATGGTGTGTTTGACCATGATATTGTTATGTTACAGCATTACATGTTTATGATTTTGTAATAAAAGATTTTGTAATAAAAAGGGGTATTATTTGTGCTGGACCCTGTATACAGTGGAATATTACTCAGCCATAAAACAGAACAAAACTTTGCGGTTTGCAACAACATAGATGGTCTTAGAGGGTATTATGCCAAGTGAAATAAGTCATACAGAGAAAGAAAAATACCTTATAATTTCACTTATATGTGGACTATAAAAACCAAAATAAATGAATAATCAAAACAAACAAACTCATAGATACAGAGAACAAACTGACGGTTGCCAGATGGGAGGGGGTTTAAGGAATTGGGTGGGAAAGGTGAAAAGATTATATACAAATTGGCAGTTACAAACCAATCACAGGGATGTAAAGTACAGCATAAGGAACATAGTCAATAATATTGTAATAACTATGTATGGTGTTAGGCGAGGTACTAGACTTATTGGAGGGATCGCTTCGTAAGTTATATAACTGTCTAATCGCCATGCTGGTGACACCTGGAACTAATATAACATTGTGTACCAATTGTAACTGAACAATAAAAAATTAAACAGTAAAAAGAATAAGAGCGTAAAGGAGTGGCTGGCTAAGAGTTAACTATGGCTAGAAATCGGATCTCTTCAACCAGCTATTTTGATGTTCTATAGACACTGCCACTTTAATTCTTCTTAAACCAGTGGTCGAACCTGCTATTAAAGTGTTGAGCAATAGGTTTTCATTAAGGCGCCAGGTTAATCATAAAAGCAGAATTGTGCTCAGTGCAATAATCTTCCAAGGTGGGTCCATTTTTCTCCTTCAGACTCTTCACTCTTACTGATACAGTCGAGCGAGAACAGGAGCTCAGCAGGGAGTACACAAGAAGGTGGCCCAGAGGGAGAGCGTGTGAGACACTGAATGGACTGGCTTTGCCTCATTGTTAGCCATGGATCCACGTGGAGTGGACTGTAGCTATTCACTAGGTAAATGACTTCTTTAAAAATAGCAATAACACTGTTTTCAGTACTTGGACACTATCAACATGTCTTTCCAGTCTTTCTAATTCACAGCATCATTTGGCAGGCTGTTTCTCATTTGCTACATTTCACTTACATTCATTATTACAGAAAGCCAACAAGTACAAATGAGTGGCATCATTTCCTAACGCAGGCATATAGGCACCCAAGAATAAATTAAGGCAGAAATGAGCAGACAGCTGTGAGACAATAAAGTGACAGCAAGAAGGGCGACATTATAAAGCAAATCAAGAGTGTGCTGACAGATTGCACATCAAAGCTGAAAGAAAAGGTTTAAGCATGAAAATTGCTTGTAGACCCTAATACTTTAAAATACATATTGAGATAGTTGATATAAAAGAAATGCAAACCTTTTCTTCTGCATTTGGGTTTAACGGCCTCTTAAAACTGCCTCTGGTATCGTAGGGGCTATAAACTTAAGATAGGGGCGGGAAACCACAGCGCAGGTCCATCTGTAGGGAGAAGCGTGCTATAAATTATACTTCTAACTTGCTCACGTATTTCTTCAAATGACCAACTTTTGGCCAAACACATGCTTTGCAGATGCCTTTGGCTAAAAACATGAAATACTTGTTTGGGGCTTTTTCTGCAGAGAGAAGGACAGGGCGTTCGCCTGACTCAGCCAGTTATCATCATTTCCACCGCATCTCCCTGCAGCCCTTTCTGCAAGGAGTCTGTTCCGATTACAGCCCACATGTTGACTCTCTGGAAAAATACAAAAAATAATTGTGACATGTGCCGTCCGTTTTTAGCAGTGGGTCTCCGCGGTGGGAAGAGGGAGTGTATCAGAATCACCTGTGTGTGTATGGGCGTGAGTGTGTGTGTTTTCTTCCAAGGCACACACGCTTCTTCCCAGGGAAAACCTCATCACGTCTAAAGAGGTGGGCGGACTCTCCGATGGGTGGGGCTGGGTGTGCGTGCGTGTCTGTGTGCGGTTTGAAAAGCCCTGCATGTGATGCTGATACTTTATCCTCTGTGTTGGAGACAATCAGTGTTTGTGCTTGAGCTTAGCAGCTCAATAACCAAGAGGTGATTCCCTGCTGGTGTGCTCCATAATTTGATCTGGCTGCCGAATTATCCCAACAGGCAGGCTTAGTGACTAAGAGTTAACTCAGTTAACTGAGAAACTAGTATTCTCAAAGATGTCCTAAAATCATAAAATAAAATTTTCATCTATATTAAAACATTCTGTGGCATTTATGTATACCTAGATACACAAAAATAAACATTGCAAGACCTATCCTTTAAATTAGCACTGATTTATAGGTGCAGTTGGATACTTCATTCTCAACCTTTATCCTTGTCCTTTTTAGATTCCTGATTATTTCTGCTTTCCGGCTGAAAGCTTGGATTCTGCATTTTGCATTTTTTTTAGGTTGGGGTGGACATCTTTTAAAGCCTCACTGCAGAAATAAAAAAGGAATAAATAAATGTAATGATGTGAATATACAGTTTTATAGACTCTCATGACTTTAACTTTTATTTCAGTAGCTTCTGTGTTCTAATATCTGACTACTTGCAGGCATTTTATTTAACTTGCATTGTAAATATAGCACTCATGAATGTGTTTTTAATATCTATGGTGTTTCCAATTACAAATTTAATCTATACTAGGACTTAATTTTTATTTTATGTTTTGAACAGATTATAATAGGGTTTTAAATGGAGAAATAAGTAGTTTGTAGGTGAAACTGGATTTCATACTTTATTCTGGCTTCTCTCCCATTTGCAGATTACATAACTTCACATTGCTATATAAAGTGTCACTAAAAGGAAGCTGTATCTATTGAATACCACGTGTTCCTGAGACTATACTAGATGTTTTTCATATGTTCACACTTATCTCCCCAATAACCCTACGAAGTACTATATGCCCAATGCTAATTGAGTGAACTGAGAACCAAAGAGGTTTAGGCACTTGCTCAAGATTCCCTAGCATTGACAGGACTGATCTTGATTCATTATTATAATCATTAATGATGATAATAATTTTTATAGCCACCATTTATTGAGTAATTTCTAGATGTCAAAGATATTAAATTTTTTTTGCATACAAACATATTTCACTCAGACATCAATGGAATTAATATCTACACTTTACCAATGAAGACATGGAAGATCAGGAAGGTTAAGTAAATTTTTCAAGGTCACACCACTAGTTAGTGACAGAATAGGATTTGGACTTTCCAGCATTGCATTAACCACTTTCTTGGGTGCTTCCCAAACTATCCGTGTGTTTTGATGAATGGAACACTGTTAGAATAAACGAGCAGTCCCACGGTGATCTTGAAGGACATTTTTCATTCACATGATAAACTACAGCATGCCAATTATTGTGTTTCTTTTTTAAGTTTCATTGCTTCGTAGTTCCTTCTACATGCTTCTGTTGCAACCTATATTGAGTGGTGATCTAGCAGTAGCAGGCATTTTCATGGAGGCCGAATGTGAATATATGTTAGTAAAAATTACGGGTTTGCTGTATTCATCTGCTTTAAACATTGCAGTTGAACATCCAGTTTAAACATTGAGCTGAAATTGAGACATTGGACATGATAGTTTATTGAAGCCTGACGTTTTTGTCCAAGATATTTTTGGCCAACTTTTGAAAGCCTTAATGAGTTTAAACTATTCCACAAGCGTCAGTCAAAACACATGAGAATCATGACAGAGGACGGTGCTTTTCCTGCACAGCTGCTCTGCAGAGAGGGGGATACAGGGAAAGGCATCTAGTCTTGGCAGAGCGTTGTTGGAAGCAAAGGCTTCTCCATCCTCAGGAGAGAAGGAGAAGCCCTCTCCTCACAGGCCCAAATGATGCGGAATGTCACATTGCTTACATTCTTTTGATTCTTTTCCTGACTTCAAATTCACTCTGGCACTTGTCTAAAAACAGAACTGTCAGCACCTTCATTTTTTGGTCCTCCTGTTTCCCAGCCAAGGGTAAGGGGCAATAGGTTTAAATTCCCAAGTGTCTCGATGTGTGAAATAGCAGTGGGCAAGTCGTTCAGTTCGAGAGGTGCTCCCCACCCATCCTTGGAGGGTTCCAGTGGAAACCTTACCAGGGTTCTTCCCTCAGAGTTTCCTGGCTCTTAGTTGTTTCTGGGTGATGGCCAGGGATGAAGGTCCCACCTAGGCTGTTCTCTGAAATGGGGAATTGACCGACTCACTAACCATCAGCGGTCAGCTATGTGGCATTTCCAAGTGCTTCCCCTCTTGATCTTGCAAGGAGTAATTTCTCGTTTTTGTGACTGAGATACTTCTGAGCCTCAGAGTAAGATCAGATTGCCTGGGAGAGGAAAACATTCAGAGCTTTCGAGTATGTTAGAGAAAAGAGCCCAGTGGCCTGCACAGAGCTCGTACTTTTTTTTTAAAAAAGATTTTTATTTATTTATTCTTAGACAGGGGGGAAGGGGGAGAGAGAGGGAGAGAAACACCAATGTGTGGTTGCCTCTCACATGCCTCCCACTGGGGACCTGGCCCGCAACCCAGGCATGTGACCTGACTGGGAATCAAACGAGCAACCTTTTGCTTCGCAGGCCGGTGCTCCACTGAGCCACACCAGCCAGGGCCAGAGCTGGTACTTAATAAGCTCATGAAACAGTCTCTTCATAGATCTCTGATGAGAAATACTCATGGAATCTTTATGTTTCTTTGAACATGGGCTCCACTGGTGACTTGGTAAAAGAAAATCTCTTAGTTGCTGAAGAAACAAATAATGTATTAATAGTATTTCAATGACCAGACTTAAATTTTTTTATAGTTTATCTGACATCCACTCATCTCGTTCATTCAGCAAAGGCTTCTTAAGCACCTGTGAAGAAAACAGGTGGAGTATTGTGGTTTAAAAACACAAACTCTAGAATTAGACAGCCCGGTTTCAAACCTGGGTTCTTCCATTTAGAGCTCTGTGACCTTGGGCAAGTTCCTTAACCTCTCCTGCCTAGTTCACCTATTTTAAAAATGGACATAATAGTAATATGTGCCTCAGGGGATTGTTTCGAGCATTATATGTGATACACAGGAAGTTCTTGGCATGTAGAAATCTCTTAACAACTCTGGTCATTATTAATTAGGGCACTGCGTGTGTTCCTACTGTGTGTATTATAGTCCTCACAACTCTCTAAGGAAGGGTCCTACCCTGAAGTTGTTGATAATGCTCTTAAACAGTCAAAATATAAACACAGGGAAACCTAAACAAAATACTTAAATAAGTAATAGTGTGGAATCTGTCACATAATTAAGAATCCATGACTTCTTTCCTTCCTTTCAACTTTATGATTCAGATAACACCGGCTGGAGGTTTCACGGGAAGATATTTTTTTCTGTGCCTGCGCAGTCAGCGAAAGCTTCAGGGAGAAGGAGGGTTCCCACAATCCAGTCCCAACTGACTTTACCTCTTTTCCCCTCGCATTCTGCTTGCCTTTCCCCCATCCACCTCCAGCTGTCGACCTCAGCTGATTGAGCTCGATGAGCCACAGACCCTTTGGCAATTCCGTGCCTTTGCAAACAAGTGATTTTCTTCCTTCCTTGCATTTTATCTTTTCCCAGGTATCATACAATGACAATGTTTTTTGAACAGAGGATCATTTGTCACGAAAATAAGCCAGAACTCATGACCCTTGTTTCCCCAGCATAGCCCTCTCCACCAGCCTCCCCGGGCTCACGTCTCTCCCCACCTTTACCCCATTCAGTCTCTCACCCTAAAACTGCCCCATCTCTGTTTTTCTTTACTCCAAATATGAAGGGAGGAGTTAGTGGTACCCAGAATCTAAGAGTTTGTATTATGAAGTTCTCAGTGTAAGTGGCTTTGAAATCCATCATTTTCATGATTTTTATATATGCATGTGTCTAACCCAATGAAGCTGGAAATAAATAATCAGAATGAATCCTGATCAATGCTGAGCATAAATGGAAGTACTAATGAGTGTAATTTCTGGGGACTAGGGTAAATGCCATCCACTTTTCGGGTGAAATGCATATTATCTATCAAACTGAAAACTCTTCAAAAGGTGGAATTAACAATTAAGTTTTTGAGGGTCTGGGAGAAAAGTGTAGTTAAAGCATAGAACTTTTGAATGTCAGACCTGACAGTGCCTCTTAATTAATATGATCAATGGCATGGGTGTTATTTCTGATTACATACGCCTGAGTTCAGGAGGCACTTTTCTTAACTGCCCAACAGGTGGAGGCACGGGGAGTCCCACCGTGTCTCTAGAGTTCCCATGATGCAAGCAGCTGCCGCAGAGGCTGCAGGGTCACTAGGAGATGCGATGACAAGGAGGATCTCGCATTGTATTTGATGGCCCCTCCACCTTCCGGAAAACCATAGGATCTTGAGTCACGTCCTCAGTCTTGGCTTCTGCCTTCCCCGACCCCAAGGCTTTGCCTAAGCTGATCATGAATTTCTGAGAAGGCCAGACACTGAGCTTTTCTGGACAAATGCTCACAATCTGTTATGCCTGGATAGTCCCACTCAGCATCCCACAGCTTCTCATGCAGCGTGGGATCCAGGGAGTCTGCTAATTAACTACGTGACCTTGGGAAAGTCACAGCCGCTGGGCTGAATAATAACCGCGACTCCCCCTAATTCTATGCTGCCCAGATCTCCAGCCTCACACTTATATCTCTGCTCCCCAAGACTCTTTCCTCATTGGCTCCTAGTGGGGAATTCTGCATATTGTGCTTAACAGGCTGTTAAATTATCTTAATTAAAGTGTCAAGGGATAAAAATTGAAGATTACTCAGAGCTGCCACCCCAACCCTTCCTTAGCTGGCTCAAGAATGCTTTTGCCGAGAAGATTCAGATGTATAATGTTATACACAGTCAGCGCTGTATGGATTAACGCTGCGCTGCTGCATGTCATGGTCTTTGGACCCAGGATGAAATTGACATGTGTCGTCTCTTTTTGACAGACTTGTCGGATGCCAGAAAGTGATGACTCCATTAAATTCAAGACTCCATCTCATATAGGAGAAGGCTCTGACAAAGACTTATGGGGAAAAAAATGTAGAAGAAAAAAAAATTCAAACCTTAAACTGACCTTTATTCTGCTTGGGCCAAAGCAGTTGTGCTTAGAAGTTGGAGCTTGGTCCTGATGTTGGCCCTCTCAGGGAAACTGAGGCAAACTGCTCCTTCTGGAGTGTTTCTCAGTTTGAAGAGGTGGGTCTTGGAAGCACTAGACTTGGATCATGATTTTCCTAAGGAAAGCATATCCTTCCAAAATAATTGGTTCGGGATTTTTGTCTAGATGAGTCAAATACTCAGGGCAGTAGCAGGAACAAGACACATTTTTGAGGACAAAGTTGCCATTACACATTTCCCAAGAGGGAATCATACGCCAAAGTGAAAAAGCCTGACCCAAACTGACCTGATATGTTGATGGGATTGGCAAGATGTGGTGTGTTAATAGCTTCCAGGGAGCTTCTTCCGTCCCCAGCTCTCCTCAGCCCAGGAGCTTTGTGTCTGTGCTTGTTCTGAGAGGATGTTTAGTGTAATAGTCAGTAGCATGCTTTTTTGGGTCAGACTGCCTCGGTGCAAAGCCACAACCTTGGGAGCACTACTGAACACTTCTGTGCTTCTGTCTCCTCACCTGTGAAATAACAGGAACCAAGACCTGTTTCACAGTTTTGTTATGAGTGTTCAATGAGCTGCTGTATGGAAAAGGCTTAAAACAGGAGCCAGCGTGTGAGGAGTGCTGTGCAACTCTCTAAGTTCAGCATAGATAGCTTAGGAACTTTGTTGAAACTCCAAATACTGCAAGGAGATGTAAAAACACAAAAGTATTGTCAGTCATTTTGCATAAATGAGTTCCTTTGTCCGAGGGGCCCTGGGAATCATGGGGACCTTGGAAAGCTACAAATATCCGTAAGAGGAGTCAGAAGAACTGATGCAGGGAAGACAGAAGGGCTGAAGCAAATGTTTGCCTGACCCAGGGTTTTGCTTTTGATTCAGTTCTGTCTATTATTCTATTTTAGTTTCTTTTGACATTCTTTATTCATTATTCAGCCATCCCTGGCTTTTGTGATGATGGTTTTTAGAGACCCTCTCCCTTGTCTACGTAGGAATTAAGAGGTACTTTTATCACCCCTTGTCTTATATCTTTGTCTTCACATTGAGGCAGATGATCAGTGGACATTGTTGGTTTATTAATCTTGCTGCAGTTCCATTAAGTGTTAATGATGGCTTCTCAACATAGGAATGATAAATGTCTTTGCTCTATGTTTTTCTTCAAAGAAGATCCCCTATAGAAGTGGTTCTCCAACGTGAACCTGCACCAGACTCAACTTGGAGGCTTGTTAGAACACAGATCGTCCTCCTGCCCAGCACTAATCAGCAATTAGTTTCTGATGAACTAATTATGGGCTGGGGCCCAGGTGATGTCAATACTCTGGTTCAGGGGCCACACTTGGGGAACCACTGCCCTATACTGGAGTCCCCACCATTAATTGCACGTTGGAATGACTTGGGGAACATTAAACACCTCTAATGCCGGGGTCCCACCCCAGAGACTCTCTCTTCATGAGTTTTGGGTGCAGCCAGGGCATTGGAACTTATCACAATAACACAATACTTTTAGGCATAGAGGGTTATGAGTGAAACTGTTGTATTTAGAGGGACAAGACAAGGAATTTGCTTCTGTGTCCCCAAGGTTTTGTTTCAAGGGCAGCTCATAGAAGGGTGGATAGAAGGAAGCTCTTTTTATGAGTCTCCCCCCGGAAAAAAACAAAACAAAACAAAAAAGCTGTTTTCTGGTGAGGATGACTGCATTGGCCTAATAAACCAAAGGGTTCTTTCCTGGCTACATTTTGGGATCCACTGAAAAAGAAATAACTCCTATAGTAATGGGAATGCTTGGGCACGGTTAGTCACGGGGGGCAGGGTAATGAATGGAAACTGTTGTTGACCTCATAACCCCCATGGTCTTTGTGCAGTCATTCAACGTGAGGTGGTGCACCCCTGCTCTGTAGCTACGGAAACAGAGGGGCTCATGGCCACTTACTGGCCATGGTAACCATCAAGAAAGAATTGGATTTTTTGTCCACCCAGAGCAAGTGACTCTGAATCAGCTAGATAGAAGTTGGGCTACAAAAGCCATTAATATCCTATGGAGAAGGCTAATAATTGTGCCTCTTGTCAGGCTCTGGGATAGAGGCCACGTGAAGGAAGAAATTTAACTAGCTGTGGCCTTTACTTGATTTGATAAAGTGTAGTTTACTTTCTACTTGAGCTTTTTATTAACCATAATAATTCTAATTGAAATAAACATTTTGATTACAGCTCCGTTCTGCAACTGCTTAATAGGGAACTAAAATAACTTTCAATAATCATTTTGTTCAAATGGGATTCATTTAGCCTGACAGTTATTCCAGGCATTTATTGGCATGCGGCAGGCTGGGAGTGTTTCCGAGCATAATTACGGGAACATTTTACACTGGGGTTAACCTCACCAAAATGACAGACTGAAAAGTGGTGTAAAGGAGCCAGTAAAACCCATAATCTGCCACAGGAACTCATAAATGAATCCCCTTTCTCTACTGTTTCTGATGCCCAGGGCTCTAGTTAAGATTAAAAGGAGTTTTCTTTCAAAACTGGCAGTCTGACTGCGGGAGCATGCTTTAATGAGGGCACAATGCAAACCCGGTGCTTCTGGGCAAAGGGACAATTTTACAGCCACTTGTAATTCTCTGTGTTCAGCTGGGGGGGACCCGGGCCATAAGGTGGCCTTGGGGGAGATGCACCTTCTGTGTAGCAAAGGCTCTATCCCTCCACAAAAAAAGGGAGAATATTCTGTCTTCTTTCCGGGAGGCCAAGGAAATTGAGAGGCCAGTCTTCTTGTAGGGGGAGGGGGACTTTTTCCTCAATGCCCTCCTAAAGCAGAGCTCCCCGCTGCAGGTTCTACCTTCTTTCCCCGAAGCCTTCTCCACTCAGCCTCCAGCCCCAACCACACGAGACCGTTAACGTGTGAGATTGGAAACCAGCATCCCCTTGGATGGGACCACAGAAGAGGCCACTGTGGCTTCTTATGTGGCTATGGAATCGTCCCTGCCGCAGCCGACATGAGTCTGATTATCCACTGTTGTCCGCAAGGCTGCGTTCGTTCCATCAGCGGGTAGTCCCCGTGGGCCCCGCGGTGGTCCGGGGCCTCGTGAAGGGCTCAGGCTCTCCTGGACGAATGGGTACTGGGTGAAATCCTTCAAGGGCTCTCGGGGAACCCTTAAGGGCAACACTTTTTAATCAAGTTCATCATTATCATGATGATGGCTACCTCTTAACAGAATTTACATCAAATTCTGCCTTAGAAACTTTGTTCTTGAGAACTGGAAGCTGACATTGCCGAAAAAGAAAGTTCATGAATGGTGGAGGGATTTGCCGGGGTTTGGGGAAGGCCACAGGAGCTTGCGGCCGAGGCTCTGTGTGGACCGCTGGAGCCAGCTGCTGCCTGAAGGGAATCCTCTGCCGTCCCAGCTAGAGAGGGAAAGGAGGACCCTTGGCAAGCGTCTAGGCAGTCGAACTGTCCCCATGATCACACCCTCCAGGGCCATGCTTCTGTCTAAAGGGGGCCTCTGGCTCACTTGGGAAACCTGAGCTGAGTAGGAACGCACACCTGCAGGGAAACTCACAGAAGCCCCTCTACCTCTCTGTGCCTGCCAGTTATGGGGGCCCCTGCCATGTCTTTGCTCTTTGAACAACGGGCTTGGTTGGGTTTTCAGTCACTTTCAGCTATGAGCAGCCCAGCTAATTGATGGACATTCGGTGTTATTACACTAAAGTCAGGTAAAGGTCATAAGGCATTAAACTGATACACCCGGATTGGGAGGCGAGCAAGAACACTGTGGATCTCAAAGGCAAAACCCAGTCTATTAGAACTCCAGGTTCAATAAATTGTCTTATTTGCTTCGACCTCCATGGAAATAAAAATGGGATTTATTAAGTGTTGACAAAAGTGGTTAAGCCCCGGCTGGGGAGGTCAGTTGACTGGAGCATCATCCCGATACTGCAAGGTTTCCATTGCAGGTTGGACCCCTGGTCAGGGCACAGACAAGAAGCAACCAATGGATGCATAAACAAGTGGAACAACAAATAGATGTTTCTCTCTCCCTTCTCTTATCTCAAAAACCAATTTTTAAAAAGTTGTTTAGCTATAAGCTCACCTAAAGGAAACATTGCTACAGAGCAGACACTGAGTTCTTCAGAGTCACCTGGAAATTTGCTTGTGCCGTGACACGAAAGGTCACCATCACCACCCACACTTAGAACTGGCTGTACGCGTTCTTGCTTTTGTGAGATTGAGTGCAAAATCACCTTCTGTTTATATAGCCTTTCCTTGTATTAGAAACTGTCAGGGAGGATATACTTAAAAAAAAAACTTTAATCTTTTTATAAACCTTTGGAGGCTGCTCCTTCCCATACCCCCTGTGCAAAACTTCCACCCCAAGGCAAAACACCAGGCCTTCATGTTATAGAAGAGCAGATAAAAACAGCACATTCTCTCCAGGGGAATGGCTAAGTAGAACACGAATTGAAGACATTGCTTTCCACCTGCAAAACCAAGGCTGTGTTTTGTTTATGCTGTTCTAATTAGAAACTGTGTCTTTCTGGGATAATTTCCTTGTCTACCTCCCTTTGTGAACATGAATTTGACAGAACTGGGGCAGACAGGAAGCAGAGGAGTTTATTACACCCAACATTTATAGGAACACCTCTCTTTCACAGGAAGGACTGTGTCCATTTGTTTATAGAAGACTGAAGGGGTCGAGAAATCTCTGGGCGGTGGGGGGGCGGAGAGGAGGAAAGGGTCCTATTTTAAGCCACGTAGAAAATCAAATGGATGAAAATTACAAAATGAAAATTTCAGTTCTAGAGTTTTTGGACTGAGGTGACTTTTGTGATATTAAAATAATTTATGGTGTAAGAATGCTCTGCCTTTGAGGAAACCTGGAACATCTCGTCCATGATTGTAACTTTGAACTTCCATAATTGCCACAGCGGTGGGTAAGGATTGCTTTAGTTTGCATTCCTCTTTGCACTTGCTCTGGTCTCAGACCCCCCCATGGACTCGATCCCCACTGTGGGCGGGTAGGGGGAAGAGGCGCTGTGATCAGCGGGGGCCAGCGCCCAAGTCTGCGTGGTTCTTGGTTCCACGTGCGCCTTTTGGCTGTGCCTGGAGAGGAATACGAATTGACCACTGATCTCTTTTCTGAGTGTTTCAGCATTTTCTTCCTCGTGATCCTTTGATTTCAAGAAAAGAAAAATGAACCCCATTCCATTTCCAGTAGAAAGATAATTACAAAATAAATGGCTACCTTGTTTGAGAAGAATGTGTGTATACTGCTGTCTTAGGACCAGCTAAGAAGGGCGAGGGTGAATTCACGTCCAAACAAGAAGACTGTTTCGTGAATGAGTTCTTGTCCGTGACTCCCCTGCTTGCTGCGCACCTATGACTCCCCTCTTGCTCAGGGCTCCCCTCCGTACATTTCCTTACCGGGATCCTTCGTGATTTCCACCCCTGCTTATCTCTGTTATGAATTGACTTTTATCCCCCTCGCAAGTTTTTTACGTTGAAGTCATAACCCCCACTGCTTCCAAATGTGACTTTTTTTGGAGGTGGAACTGTTACAGATGTCATTAGTTAAGATAAGGTCATACTGGACTAAGTCCCGTAATGACTAGTGTCTTCGGCAAAAGGGGAAATTTAGACACAGAGACAGAGGGATAACACCATGTAAACACTGGAGTTATGCTGGCAAAAGCCAAGGAACTCCCAGAAATGAGGAGAGAGGCCTGGAACAGATTATTTCCTCGAGCCCTGAGAACGCACGTAGCCCTACCGACAACTCCAGGACTGTGAGGTAACACGTGTCTGTTGTGTAAGCCACTGTGTGTGGTGCTTTGTTATGGCAGCCCTGGCAACTCTGTCTCCATCTCTGTCTCCGTCTCTCTCTCCAGACTTTAGCTTTCCTTTGTTTATTCTATCAGGACCTTAATAGCAACTGCTTAGTTAACCTACACATCTCTAAGGTGTGGTGACTGCACTACCCTAACTGAAGACTCCCGTGCTGTTTTCTGCTGAAATCCGTGTTTGAAGAATGTAAACCAGGTGTAACCCCACTTGCTAGAGGCATCTACCCCCACTGCAGACAATCCTCCTCAAGGGGCCCAGCAACTTGTACACGGCGGATCTGATAAAACCTTGTGCTTCTCTCCCCAGAGCGCGCTTGCATTTCAGCGGGGCCTTCAATGTGTCACACTAAAGAAGTCAACAGTGTAGACATTTCTGCTTTGTGGCAGGCCAGTGGGGGCAAGTGTTTCCGGTGGGCCTGAGAACAAAGCAGCCGAGGTTGGACACGTGTCCAGCGAGTCACACCGTGCAGTCGGCAGCTCGAGGTGGCCCCTCTGCCGCCACCCTGCAGCCGCGAACTCCAACCTGCTCACGGGGAGTCGGCCGCACGTGCGGCTTCTACAGGTTCCTTTCCTTTCCTGCCAGAAGACTTTTTCCAAAATTTCTGTCCTCACTGAGTGGAAAAGAATCGCAACCCATTTATTATCTCCCGCAAACACTTTGTTCAAACCCCCAAGAGCTCGCAGGCACCTCTGGAAACCGTGCCTGTAACCGGGGGAGGGGAACCGAGACGGAGCACATTTTACTCACAACAGCACTTCGAGGGGCTCGTGCTCAGAGGGTGACATTTGTCCCTGAGAGTAAACTCTAAATTACATCACAAATGAACGTTCTGAAATTAAAGGTGGCATTTCTGACCTGCCAGCTGGCAGCCACCATCACGCTGAAAAGTGACATCATTTATGACACTGGCAGTTAGGAAGCCCAAGGTTTGAGGTTGTAAAACAGTTTCCAGGCCTGATTTAATATTGATTTTGCTGTCAGGCTAACTTTGCTTTAATATTTAAACAAATGTTTAATGTTTAAACAGTTGGTTTTCCCTTTTTCATTTTTCTGTAGCTTTAACCCAGCGTTATCTATGTTGTAGCAATTTCCCCCAGGCCAGCTTCCATATTATGCTGCCCTATCTGTAGCAATATTCTGATTTATCATCCCAACATAGATTATGGATCTAAACTTTTCCTTTTCCTTTGAGATGGAATGACCATCCCGTTATTGTATGTATATGATTCCTGTTGTATGGATGTTATGATGTATTGTTACAACATTGGTATGTGGTTAGGCCCATGGGGAGGATAACTTCTCACCTGAAGAATTCGACTGGGAGACTAGACTTTGGGTGGTGAACACACAATGGAACATACAGATGACGTATCATAGAGCTGTACACCTGAAACCTATGTAATCTTATTAACCAATGTTACCTGAGTAAATTAATAAAAAAGAATTTGGAGCTTATCGTATGTTATGCATTTAAATTTTAGATTTGAAGACATGCCTAGATAAATTTAGATCTTCAAAATATTTGATAATATTGAGAAAAGTCACAGAACTCATATTTTGCATCATTATTGTTAACAAGAAAAGAATTCCTTAAAGTTTTAAACATTAAATATTTTATATGCATCAGTTTTCTATGGCTTTGTCTTCCACCTCATTTTAAACTATTTTAATGATTACAGATAGTAGTTTGTATTCCTAAAAAAACACAAAACCAAAACCAGATTTAGATTGTTGTACCTGGCCGCTGACTTTGGAACAGGCACATTAGACCTAGAAAAAGAAACTGAGGAGACAGAGTTTTGAACTATAGACCCCTCATTATTTCATACATTTGTGATAAGGAAGGGACAGATTTTACTTGGTTTCAATTGTGATAAAATCAATGATAAGGACTTTTTGTGCATACTAGGTGCTTGTAATTATAATGGAAGCTGTTCCTATCCGGGACAAGATGGCAATAACAGTGGGAATCTCAGCGTGTGAATTTAAGAGGAAAGCGAAATTCATGAAATACACAGTGGGGAGCCACTTTCTGGTTGTCCTTCCTCCCAGTGCTAAATTCAGGCTAACTAATAAATCACCGAGCGAGCCCCAGCTAGGATGGAATAAAACAGGTAAGTTATGATAGGCGCAGGGCAAAGGGGGCAGTATTTTGTTTTAATAGGGAGTCCTTTCCCCTTGCGTTCTTTACTTAGACATCTTGCCTAGTTCTTCTGGGGATTTCAGAATTTCCCATTTCTCCCATCGCAGAGATAAAAGGGCAGCCAATTTATGAACTGTGTACCAGGGGGATTATAAATCTCTCGTTTGTCTGCTCTCATTTCTATCTGATGTATTTTTCAAAAAACAATAGCCTGAATTCTAATTTTTAAAATATTATCTGACCAGAGACTGAGCTTGAAATTTCAAGGACCAAATGGGCTTTCTGTTGCCCAAGATATTCCTAATGAGTCCGGCTCACCTGGTTTTCAGCTCACGTGCATTGTAAATACATGAGGAAATCCCATGGCTTTTGAATAAGCCCCCAATTACAATCATTCATCTTTCTGAGGGTTCCACACAGAGCAACCAAATCCCAAACCACCAAATCCAAGGATGCTTCGTCTGTTAGAAAAATAAGGGAATTGGCTTTCGTGGTTTCAGTCTTGGTTGCTTATATGTCACTGTCTAGGGATCCCCTGTGCCTTGTCTTTGATGGTGGGGAGGAAGTTCTGCCTCTTTGTGGAAGTGAAAGTAATGTTTTTAGCCTATTAGTATGTCAGTCTGCCAAAACGATTCCTTATTTCATAAGGCAGAAACAAAGAGACAGCCTTGACCTTTCTGTCACATGGAAGAGAGAGAGAGAAAAAAAGAGAGAGAGAAGGAAAAGGATGGTGGAGGGAACCATTCAGACTAGACTATACAACACTGTCTTCCTCTTTCTGTGTCTTTCAAAAGGCCATTTCAAAAGGAGTAGTCTGGATCTACCCACAGAGCCACTTGGGAGGGAAGGGTTCTTATTAAAAACACAGATCTTTAGACCCCCCCTCCCTACACCTAATGAGCCAGAATTTCTAGGTGTGCAGCCTACGCAGTGCTTATGGAACAGGGGCGTAAGATCCACTGTGATGAGTCAAATGACATCCACCCAGGGTACACGACAAAGAAAGCAGTGACTCCTGATGAGGCAGTAAGTTCAAGGAAGCATGGGTAAGAGGGTGACAAAGCAACCGACAACCAACATGACTGTCAAGCACAGCCACAGAGATCAGTGAGAAATGCACCTAGGAGTGTCTTCGAGGCTGAGACTCATGCCAACCTCACCCCCCAAACTGCACCACCTCTCATTTTCGAGGTGAACAGGGACCCCTGTGTTATTTGTCCCTTTTGCTAATTTCCTCTTGAACAGAATCCAGCCCTTCACAGTTTTTCTTACTTGGGCTTCCATCTTAAGAAACGTGGGATGTTGCCCTTTCTGCCCGGGCAGCTGCTCTGGGTGAGCCTCTTTGCCAGCAGGGCAAAAAACAGGCAATGCCGATGCCATGGCCCACTGAGCAGTGTGGAGATGCTCACTGTGTCCATCCCCTGGAATCCCAAAGAAGAACAGACCGGTGTAAACCACACATGCAGGGGAAATGAAAAGGAACAGTTGGAGGAAGGACTAGTTGGAAAGGAGGAAGGACTAGTGGGCAGAAGATACAAAGTTGAAAGTCAGTTCCTGCTGTGCAGTGTATTAGCTCCTCATTTGGGTGCCTACCCTGCCTTTGAGAATTTACCTGCTGGGGAGAGACGGTCTTGGGATGGTGGGTGATGGGGTGGGGTGGGGGAGTCCCCCGAGAGGGGATGGGCTGTCTGTCTAGCTGAACGGGCAAACGTAACCTTACCTTCACCTCAGACTCCTTCTCAAAAATGAAAACATTAATACTTGCGGCCAGTGCTGTCTGTCAGAGACAGCCCGGGAGCGGAGCTCTGACTGATGACAGGCTGGCATTTACTGGTGGTAATAAGGCTCCCAGAGATCACCAAGCAAGTGAAAATAAAGGTGTGATGATTGAATTATATATTCTCTTTCTATGATTGAAAATAATATCAGACAACTGACTCTGGTGCCAGACAGATTACATAAGCACAAGTTAAGTGGTAGAATAAAAATGAGTGATTTCCCTCCTTGACTTAAATACAGCACTAAGTAGTGTGCCCTTGAATTCGGCAGAAAGCAATTTCCTCCTCCCAGTAACAGCTAGGGGGCATTGCAAATGCAAATTGAGTTAGCTTTGCATTTTTAATATTCCACATATCCATCCATAATTCACTGCCGAGAGTTTAGAGATGTTATTGCTACTACTTGGGCACATTTAAATTATTTTGCACCTCTGAACTTTTGCATTAACTTTAACACTGGTGCTTAAGATATATGTTCTAATCTATAGGAGGTCTGTGCCTAGAGAAACTCTAGTCCCCGTGACTGGGGGCTCGCAACACAACAGGACACGCTATCATTTAGCTTGTCATGTTCTCTTTCAAAGGAGAGCTTGTGGAAGTAACTTCTGCCTACTAAGAAAAGATAAAAACCTTAACCACTTTATTATGGTGTGTGGCCGTCTCTTGAAAGAATGTAAGTGCCCAGGAAGTCACCCAGAGCAGGGGCATGAGAAGGCTACTTATAGGCCCGTTGTGTGCAATGAGAATTTCATCGGCGGGCGATCAATAGTAATCCAATTCCTTTTTGAAAACCTGCTTCCAAAGTGTGTAACAGGATTAAGTTTACCTCATTGGGAGTGGATGAAACTGGGAAACAGCAAGAAATGAGGAGCCAACATGTCTCTTGCAGTGTTTTATGACAAAATATCCAAGCAGAAGCATCTGCTCTAGGGGTGGTAGAGGCCGGCTCACTGCAGTGGAAGCTTCGTCCTGGGGGGGAAATTGACCAAGGGAGGGTGATATTTCAGGGGAAGAAAAATAAGTGATGTTTTCCCCCTTCCCTGCCTTCCCTCCTCAACCTAAGAAATGTATTAGGATATTTCAGGAAATGTTTAGACTGGGGAGAGTTCTAGTGAAAAAATAAGAAGTTAACATAGTTCTAGCAACCAAGAAGGAATCCTGTGCAATCCAGAGTGAGGGAACGCGATCTGTTCATTTTTCTCCAAGGTCATGCTTACGTTGTAGATCAAAGTGTCCAGTGAAAGATCAAACGTCACTGAGTTGGACTCGCTGGGCGTGGGCATTCTGAATTATAGATTGTTAAAAGGCATGACTTCAGGCTCCTCATGAAGGCCACGGGCATCCGGATGAAGACTTTGATGAATATCTATTTGTGTCTAGAATGAATTATAAAAGGGAGTGTCAGATTAAACCAATGCCCACTTTGTCCACCTTTCCTCCTTCTACCAGACACACACACAGCCCCTCTTTGCAAGCCCTGTAGGATCTAGTTCAGGTTAAAAAGCTTCACTGACTGAAAAACTTTGACCATGAATGCCGTGGCTCACCTAAAGAGCTGGCCGCTTCCTCCTCCCTCCCGTCCTTCTCTGTTTTAGGCTGGGGGTGACTTCCTATGGAGTGGGGACAGCGAGGGCGTTTCCTCCTCCTCCCTGGCTCTCTCAAGGCTGGGGCTCTTGTTGGTTTGTGCTCAAATTGCTCTGACCTCTGGGAGGCCACGGGCCTCCTGGAAGCCTTTAGACCTTTGCAGCTTTACTCTCTCACTTTCTGGCCGGCCAGCCCAAAGAGAGCAAAACCAAACCCCATCTGCACATTGTGTGGAGGAAGTTTTCTTTCCCTGAGGGAAGGGGGCCTTGTAGTTCATCTCTCGTCCCTCGTTCCACTTCCATTTCCTCTCCCTTGTTCCTGGGTTTTTATTTTCTCTGCCCCACTGTTTTTCTGTTTCATTTCTCACAGGAAGACCTCTGCCGTCTCCTTGGCAACTTTTCTTTCCAGATAGAAGTCAAGTCACATGTACCGAACACCAAGGAGCTCTAGCATTCTTTCATTCAAACACAATGTACTGAGTGTGCACGTACGGGGCACTGCTGTGGGTGCCGGCGCACAGCGGTAAACGGTAGAGACTGCGCTCCCTGCCTGGTGGAGCTTATCTTCCACCAGGGAGAGGGAAGCAATCCACCCAGTAAGGAAGGACATTGTCTAATGTGTGAAAAGCTGCCAAGTGCCATGGGAAAAAAAAACAGCACAGAGTAAAAGTGTATTAAATGGAGGGCTGCAATTTCAACATGTGGTCAGAGTAGCCTGTTTGAGATGGGACTGTCTGGGCAAAGACTTGAAGGAAGGGACCCTGCGAGTGTCCCAGAAGAGACCTCCCCAAGCAGTGGGAACAGCCAATGCAAGGCCCCCAGGTGGGCCTAGTCAAGGAACAACAAGGACACCCGTGTGGCTGGAGCTGGTGAATAAGGAAGAATCCCGTGGGGCATGTGGGGGCGGGCTGGGTAGGCTCTTGAGGCCTCTGCAGCAACTTGGGCTCTTATAATATTTTACTCTTTTTTTTTCAAGGACAAATTGTACCAAACACTAGATCCTTAGGGAGACTGCTTTATCTAATATATTCAAATGATTTCTAATTAGCATAGAACTTGTATACAAAAAGGTACCTCTTGAAGGCTCCAGAGTTTGTCTGTTCTCTCGATCAGTGCATCTATCAGTAAGCCTCTTTTACTTTCGGTTACTTTGCAGCCCTGAGCCTGCTTTAACCCTGACACAGTTGCTCTCATCCCGATGCTTAACTTCACAAGTTCCGCCTTGGGTGCGTTTTCTTCTGCATACGGTAGTGGAGGTAAGACAGAATTTGGTTCTTAGCACAAGGTTCATGCAACACAGAAACCTAAAAAGAATGGCCTACATTTACCTATTTGGCATACTCAACTGAGCATTTACGTTTTTATTTATAGTAAGACACAAAAAAAGAGATAGCATGGCTTAAAAAGTAGTTTAGAGAAAGATATCATTGTTTCATTTAAAAATTTAATTAATTGGTGGTGATGATGATGATGATTGGTAAGAAATCACAACTTCATTGAAAGACACAAGACCTGGACTCTTGAAACAGAGTTTAAACCACATTTTGTTCACGTGTAATTTACTACATGTTTTCAAATGCATGATCGCATTGGATGCTTATAACTGCAAGTGAACGGAGTGAATGTTGTTATCTCCATTTTCCAAAGAGAGGTGATAGGGTTTATCTAAGGCCACATGTTAATGGGTACAGGCAGGACTTGAATCCAGGTCTTCTGACTTCCACAGCAGTGCCCCATGATGAGCCTCTGTTACCCATAGGAATATGGGTCAAAATTAAAGGTTGAGAACTACACCTCTAAATTAGATTCAAATACTAGATAGTGTGACACAGACTATAAATGTGCTACAGAAATACAGAAAAGGGAAAATTCACAGGGCCTAGATTAAGCTCCAGGTTTACTTCATGGAGGAAAGGGATGGGAGCTGGTGGAGCACGTGGGACAAGCCACCCCGAGCTCCCCACGAGGAAGGCTCAGGTCACCATGCACACCCCACAGAATAATGGAGCAGGAGGCTGTGCCACTGGGCATTCAGGTCTTCCCAGCTCAGAGCCTGCCTGAGTGCCAGGGGCGGCTTAAGTGCCAGGAGTGAACTGAGGAGAGACGTCCAGCCCACTCTCCTGCCTGTACAGCAGCAAGAACTGAGTCCTAGGTCATGACAGAGAGGAGCCACCTCTTTTTTTCCCCCAACTTCCTACACCCCGTCAGGCATAGCACTCCTTCCCCTGACTCCTGGATGCCCACTGCTGACTTACACTGATTCACGCCAGGTCGGTACAGGGAGCCACAGACAAGCGATCATAGAAAAGGAGACCTAGGGTTTGTCTGTGATGTGGAATGAGAGAGTTGCATTCTCCCAGAGAAGCCGAAAACCTGTGTTCTAAGACTGCAGTTTGACCTGAACCGAGAGTAGAACCTGGCGGAGTAAGAAGGCCAGATTCTTCAGGAATCAGGAAAGCCTTAGAGAAGCTTTTACCCGAGCTGGTTTGTTTCAACTTCACAGAAACTTACCCAGAGGAATTCCTTTCTCAGTGGCCCAAGGGGGGTTGGCCACCCCAAAGGCCAGCCATGATCCAGGGGAGCAGAGAGAGAAATTGTTTTTATTTGTAGTATTTCCTTTTCAAATTGCAGGGGGTTTACAAATGATGAGGCATCAATATCCCCGGCTCAAGCTCTTTCTCCTCTGGCCGTTGAGCTGGTTGACTACCGAGGGCCTAGCACCCCTGCTCCCTGCTCCCTCCACCTGAGCTCATACTTTTACCTCGAGATGTACAGTAAATTCTGGTTTCTGGTTTCCAAGATGGCCAGACAGTATGCAGGACAATATAATGTTTTGAAATTTTTTAAAAAATGTTTTTGTGTGTGCTCATGGAAGCTATCACTCATGTGAATAACTTCCCATGTCCAGGCAGGAACCTCTCTCTCCTCAAAAGTCTTCCGTACGCTCTTCTGTTCGCATTCCCTTGAGGCCGACTTCTATTTCTTCCCCCTGTGGCTTGCCATGCCGGACCCATTGGAATCTTTTCCTCCTTTTCCACAACTTTTCAAGGTTCTTCCTCACTCTCATCTTTAAATTCACCTGCATCTTGCTTGCAGATGAAGGCCACCAAAGGGTAGTGTCACAAGGAAAGCCACCGGGACAGCCTCTCCCTCTCTCATCCCATCACACTGCTGCTGTTGTCCAGCTCCGGCTCTGAATCCCCGTGTTTCAGCCCAGGGCTCCTGTGAGCACTGCATCCATATTTTACCAGGGTGCCAGGTACTCTGCAGCCCGGTGGGCCAGAATGCAAAGGTAGAGATCCAGAAAGCAGGTTAGTGGTGACCAGGGGCCCGGGATGGGGACAGTGGAGAGTGAGTGCTTCAAGAACACAGCAGGTTTCCTTTTGGGATGATGAAAGTGCTCCTGATCTGGGCGTGATAACGGGGGCATAATATTGAAAAGGTACTAAATGCCACTGAACCGTATACTTTAAAATGGTTAAAATGATGACTTTCTGTGCTATGTGGGCTTTTACCACCATTAAAAAATAGAAGAATAAAGCCTCTGGATTCAGCAAGTACTGGGGACTCATTCTAGCTCTACCACTTGTGGGCTGTGCCGCTGTGGGCAGATTACCTGACTGTGCCCAGGCCTCAGTTTCTATAGCTGCAGAATGGGATGGATAATTCCAACCCCAGGTCTAATTGCTCTGGAGATTAAATGAGATACTGTAGGTATGGCACTTGGTGCTTATTATTTTTTGTTGTTGTTACAAATGTCTTTATGCCCCAATAAAAGAGAGTATAATGTGAATGTGAGCATGGGGCAGCGCCCCCTGTGCTGAGAGAGATTGTCTTCAGGCCCCAGGTTCATGGCTGGAAAAAATCAAAGGTGTGCCCCTGGGGTTATTCTGGCCCTTGCACCCTTACCTGAAGTATCTATATTGACCGAGAAATGGAATTGAACCACTTGGCTATTTTTATTTTTGCAAGAAATGCAATCACACCAAGTATGTTGTGATTTTTCTAGTTTTCCCTGGTGAATTGAAGGCACTTACCAGCCACACTGCCCCTTCCTCTCTTCCCTAAACTTTCCCCTTTTGTTTCTGGAGCCTCCTCCTCTCCCTCTCACAGCGCCCGGCCATGTTTCCCCTTCTAATATTGTCCCCCTTTGTGTGGAGCTTCCTGTTCCTAGAATCCACTTTTACCCCAAGAACTTCTCAAAGTATTTCTTAACCAGAATGAATGGACCTCCCAGGAGAGTGCTGAGAGATGACATTCTACCACCTTACGGGATTCCGAGGGGCAGGCCTTTTGCATAGCTCTCATGCCTGTTCAGTTCATGGCATCGAGTCCTAGGTGAGGAGTTGGTGCTGCCTGGGACCCCCCAGCATGTGGGCAGCCATGAAGGCCATTAAACAGCTTTTCCTAAGGTTACCCTATATCTAGCACCTCATAAGTGCAAGGGCCACCGCTGCTCTGTATGACACCATGTGCCTCCTTCTCCTGGCCAGTGCCACCAACACCGGAGCATGAGGAATGCTGATGGCACTGAAGGCTGTGTTTCAGCCTGTACTGGCCCTCAGCTCAGTCCTGTTAAGCAGTAAGCAGCCTCTTCAAGTATTCATAACAGCCTTGTAGGTGAGTAAGTACAAGTTGTCTTTAAGGTAAAACTTGACCCGCAACCCCTTGCCCATATTCTGTCTTTTTAATGATTAACTGAGTTGATGAAAAACTTCCAATAAATCAAAACAGAGATTGGGATAAAAATAGCACCTTCAGAAACAAATCTATTTAACCTACAAACTACTCAGAGAGATCATCTTAATGTGATAACATATTTTGTTTTGTTTTTTAAATTGAAGTTCCCACTATCATTCATTCCAATAAAGGTTATTTTTCTAACGAATTGCTTAAGACAGGAAAAAACAAGTTTTACCTTTTATTCTAATTGGTGAGTGATATGTGAACTAATCAGAAACCTATGCTGTGGCCTCCATTAAGGCACCAGATGTATTTGGCTGAGAAGAGATTTGTTGAATAGCTTCAACCTTTAAGTGCAGAGGATAAATGGATGGTGACATCATTATACCTTGACAAATAGAAATTATATTATGCCCCCTTTTTCCCTTTTCATTACTAAGGATGATTTATTTTAGTGGCTTTCAATTCATAAACCTATGGATTGTCTATAAAGTTAAAAACCTCTTAAATTTGTAACATGCAATAGAGGTGGTTAATAGCATTCTTGAACCGTGCTGCTATAATGTTATTGGAGCTGTTTTCTCAGTGAAGGCACATTATAAACAGGTGCTAGGAATTTACAGCAAGCTAATCTGTGAGCCTCATATGCCTGGTCTTATTTCCCAACCAACCATAATGCCGAGTTATCATAAACAACATGACATGTGACCCTGTTACATTTCATCTTCATCAAATACCAGATGACACAGGAAGGTCTTCGAATGAAAACTTAGAGTCAATAGAATTGTTTGCATCATGAAAAATAAGTGCAGGCTGTCCCATAACCTTTGTTCCTTCAGTAAATCCTGCTTGTTTCTCTACTTGATTATTTTTAGGATAGGATCCCTGGCATGCCTGGGGATTTCCATGAAATGTTCTGTTTTCATCGCAGTTAGCATCTCCCCTGCATTCACTGAGGCCTGTGGATTTGAAAACCCGGAAAAAGGTGTGTGCATGTGCTTTCGTAATCTGTCCTCTGGTTTAGATTACACTGACAAAATAAATCCTGGTGCTCCATGGATGAGATTTGAATGGACTGCAGCAGGAGATAAAAACAAGGTAGTTTGTTTATCTGGGACCCAAATCGAGAACCAGATGGCTGCATGAAGAGGGGAGGGTATGTGTGCACACATGTGTGTGCGTGCACATGTGTGCATGTGAAACAGGTAGGCAGTGTGAGAGGTGTATGTAAAGTGGGTGGAGAGGTTGGGAGGTATGTATAAAATGGGTGAGGAAGGGTGGGAAGGGGAGAAGTGAGAAGAATAAATTAGAGATAACATAAATAAAGGGTGGATTGGAAAATAACATTCTTATTTATCGAGGATGGGAGTAAATTACAATAAGACCAGCTGCTTTAGAGACCAGGGCTATAGATGAGGAAGAAATGCCAGGATCAGTGAGACACTGAGTAGTGAGGAGTGTCCCTGCTTTGTCCCCTTGGCTGTGAAGGGAGAAAGGTCTCCATGGGGCCTAAAGTGCACAAGGCAAGGTGAGCCTGGGAAGCTGTCAGCTTATCAGTAAGTAGCACATAGACAGCTGTGCAGCACTGTTGTCAAGTTGAACATAATTCAAAGCTGGGATGGTGTCTCAGGGCCAGAGGAGTTTGCAGCAGGACAGCCTCAGCGCTGGCATGTCCCCACTGCCACTCATTTCCAAGTGCCTTATTAGAGAGCTCTGAATAAGCTGAAAAACTCCCCATGAATCCAATGGCTGAAATGCTGTCACAGAATGAACACGATTACATTGTAAGTAGAGGCACGTTAGCTAACCCATCATGCCTACAACCTCCTCTAGGTAAGCGGCCCAAACCCTGCTGACCCAGGTGGTTCCCAGCAGAGAAACCGACAGCCTCAACACTTCCTGCACCACCTTACACCTTACGCTAACACTCCTGGGGGACACCTGTCCAATTAGTGCCCGTGCTAGTTAGCATGCATTTTATTTTTCAAGCATTTTACGATACTATGCTGTGTTCACTCCACATCCACTTCTTTCTCCCTGACCCTGCCCACACATGTCTTAGGCTATAACAATGTTTTCACTCTGTGCTTATTTGGTTACAGCATCCAGTGTTTGGCCCTAAAACTTAAAAGAACTCAGACACAGTCCAGGAGACCAACACAAATAATCGAAGGTTATAAAATAGGACCAGGAAGAAAAGGTTAAAGAAATTGTGATTATTTAGCTTTGAAAAGAGAACCATGGTGGGTGACTTAATAGTGTTCAACAGAGTCTGCAGGTAACTGTTTCCTGGGAAGTTATTTTAAAAAAAAGATCAAAACCAGATACTGCCCCTGTGACTGAGTAATGGGACATGCTTTTCATTGAGGAACAGTGGAACTGAAAATAAATTTTTAAATTTATTACACTGCCTCTGCTTTTACCTGGGATAGAGAACTTCACTAGTTTTGTGCTGACATACTGGTATCTGTAAATTAAATAGTGGTGATTGTTAATGCAATTTTAGTGTAGAAAAGGTTAAGTTGTTAAAAAATTATATTTACAAGACTTCCGGCCAAGATGGGGGCGTAGGTAGACACACTGTGCCTCCTTGCACAACCAAAAGAAGAACAATAACAAATTTAAAAAAAACAGAACTGACAGAAAATCAAACTGTATGGAAGTCTGACCACCAAGGAGTTCAAGAAGAAACATTCATCCAGATAGGAAGGAGGGGCGAGGACAGGCAGCTGGGAGGAGAGGACTCACAGCAAGGCGACGGCTGGTGGACAGGCGAGGTGGCAGCCAGCTGGGTGGTCCCATATTCGCGTGCACATAAACTGGGAGGAACAAGTGGGGAGGGAGACAGACCACACAACTCAGGGCTCCAGCGCGGGGAAATAAAGCCTCAAAGCCTTTGACTGAAAACACCTGTGGGGGTTGGGGCAGCAGCAGGAGAAACTCCCAGCCTCACAGGAGACTTCATTGGAGAGACCCACAGAGTCCTAGAACATACACAAGCCCACCCACATGGGAATCAGCACCAGAAGGGCCCAATTAGATCGTGGGTAGCAGGGGAAGTGACTGAAAACCAGCAGACAGAGGAGCAAGCAGCACTGTTCCCTCTCAGACCCCTTCCCTACATATAGCATCACAACTCAGTGGCGTGGATTGCCCTACCCTGGTGAATACCTACAGCTCCACCCCTTACTACTTAACAGACCAAAAAAAAATATGGCCCAAATGGAAGAACAGATCAGAGCCCCAGAAAAAATACAACTAAGCAACAAAGAGATAGGCAACCTATCAAATGCATAGTTCAAAACACTGGTAATCAGGATACTCACAGGATTGGTTGAATATGGTCACAAATTAGAGAAAAAAATGAAGGCTATGAAAAGTGAAATAAAGGAAAAGGGACAGGGAGCCAACAATGACAGAAAGGAAACCAGGGCTCAAATCAATGGTTTGGAGCAGAAGGAAGAAGTAAACATTCAATCAGAACAGAATGAAGAAACAAGATTTCAAAAAAAATGAGGAGGGGCTTAGGAACCTCCAGGACAACTTGGAGAAAAAAGAAGAAAAGAAAGATAAAAATATGAATAATAAAATGGCAATACATATCTATCACCAATTTTTAAAAAATTATCTGCATTCCCCTAACCAGAGCCCTTGCCTCTTGTTCACTGTTATCTCAAGACGCCCCCTTTGTGCCTGGGCTTGTTACTCTCCATTTTATGCCACTAAAACTTGAATTTGTTGCTGTAGGAATTTCGGGCTTTGCCAGCTGGGGGTTTGGAAGCTCTCTGCAGCTTTATCCCTACTGTTGCATCCATTAGGCAAATGTCCCCATGTCGTGTGCAGCCCCAGCCCATTTAAAATACCCATCTCCTTCAGAAGCCAGTAAGGAGTTACACTTCGGGGGCAACATCAAGCCATGTGGCCACCCTGGACAAGCTGGTCGTTGCCCACGTGGCTGTTAGCTAGGCCTGCTTGGTTATTTGTCTGCCGGGCAGACCACGGGCTGCCTGTCCCCGCAGCGTGACCACTGCCTTTACCCTCTGCAGTGTGTCATCTTGGAACTCTAACTGGCAAAGGCCTAAGGGTCCAAGAGCCAGGGCTGTTTCTGGACGAGCCTAGACACTAATACCTTCTTTCTCCATCACTTTTCCCCCTGCTTCATTATTGGCCCATTCCTGAAAGGAACTACCAGGTGGCAGCAATCACTGACTCACTCGATGCCCAGGGCCTCACATCTGTGCAACGACAGATGTCTGCTGCCCGGTTTTTCCATTCTGTTTTGGTAAACGTGGTCTAATTTAAAGCACAACTCACATGTGATGTTGAGACTAGTAAGACAGCTACTTACTTAGCTAATCGTGTATTCTTTCCTCTACCTTACCCACATCCCCCATTTCAGTTCAGGGCAGCAAGAGCCCTACTTATCAAAATTCCCTTGCATCGAGGAGTAATCAAGTGGTGGAATTCTGACCAATGAGATGAAAGGACAACTCTATGGGGTAGAGACTCCATGAAAGCTATTGTTTTCTTGCTCAAAGGGCACCATCTCAGGAGGCTCTCAGTTTCCCCCCTTCCCCATCTTCCTGTCAAGGTTGCAGATGTGATGTTGAAAGTGGCGCTGTGTAATGAACGTCTTGTGATGATGAAAATGTGCTACATCTGCATCAGCCAAATAGTAGCCACTTGCCCTATGTGATTGTTGAGCACTTGAAATGTGGGTAGTGTGACTGAGGAACTGAATTTTTTATTTAACTTAAATGGATACATGTGGCTAGTAGCTACAGAGAGGATAGCACAGGAGGCTGCAGTCTCCATCTTTCAAGCAAGAGGATGAAAGCTACACTCTCAAGGGCAGTGGCCCAGGCAGGCAAGAGGAGGCCATTCGGTGGGTCTCCAGGTCAATGTGGCAGCTGTGCAGCTCTGGACTGCCTGTTACGTAAGAAAAATAGACCTCCATTCAGTTAAGCCAGAGTTGTTGGGTTTCTGTTAAATACACTTTTATGTGATCCTAGCAGGTGCTCTGACCAAAATGTGCAGATACTCAAATAGAACTTCTGGCAGAGCCAGTGATAGAAGAAAGGTGAATAACATAATAATGATGCTACGCAGGACTTTCCCCTGGTGGAGCATCTGGTGTTCTGTTGAAGTCTTTATCCCTTAGTCCGACTTTTGGATTTGTACGTCTAAGTGCTTGTCTAGCCACATATTCCTGCACGTTACACTCTAGGCGTGCCAGCTCAGCACCTGGGCACTGGAATCAGGCTCTTTGGTTTTGCCTCTCGTTTCTACCACTTACCAGAAAACCATGCAGCCTTGGGGAGGCCATATCAGTTTTATGTGCTTTGGATTTTTTTATCCATAAAATAGGGATAATCAGATGGTTACCTTTAGGGTTATCATAAAGATAAAAGTGAGGTAATGTCTGGTCAAGTGCTGCAAACAGTGCCCGGTCCAACATAAGCACCCAAGAATGTTGAATGCTATTATTATTTCTGTTGTTATTTTCCAGCCTGTGGGCAGAGCTACTAGCTACTTAAAGCGTGGCATCTGAAAATGCACTTCCTCGGGCACTGAAAGCGCCAGTCCCAGAATCCTCATACCTTGCTTCTGAGATCAGTGCTTTCCCCCTGCCTGTGCACAGCCCTCCCATTGGACAGACTTCGGGATTATGGTACCCTAAAATCTGCGCTCTTTCAACCCTGTGACTGCTCATCGCCTGAGGCATTCCCCTTGCCACACTACTTTTTCAATTACTTAGGGGCTAAGGTTCCATTTTGACTGTATCCCTGACTTTTAGCTGTCTGTTGCCAAAATAGGTCAATGGAAAGAGAACAGCAGCTTTGAAAGCAAATACTGTCGTTTGAATCCTAGCTCTGCCAATAATAGCTTTTGAGACCTTGTACAAACTAGTCAGTTTCTCTGCACCTGCTTTTCCTCCTCTCTGATATAAGTATAATAGGATGATCGTGGGGGTTAGATTGAGTGAGATGTATAATAAGGCAATGGCAGGGCGGGCAATTATAATTGTTAGCTCTCTGCCCTATAGTAAGCCCTCTTCTAGATAGATTTTCCCAAGAAGGAAAACATCTTAATGGCAGGGTTTGGGGTTTGTTTTTTTTTTTCTTTTTTGGCTAGGGAAGAGGAGGTGGGTTCTAGTTCTCAAAACTCAAAGAGGATTTGGGGGTTATCGCTATAAACAGAGAATCTCAGGCTCACAGGGGGCCTGGGAAACCTAGCTGATACCTTCTGTACCGACGAGAAAGCCTGGACCCAAAGAGGCCGGGGACTCTGAATCCCACAGCTCTAAGAGACCACGGTAGTCCCTGTAGCTCAGCTCATCTCAGCATTCTGAAGAGCATCCTCAGGGAAGTACTACTCTCTAAAATTCCCACTGCAGGGGATTTCATCTCTTAAAACACTTGTCACTACCTCAGGGATATGGAGACTTGACTAGTATGCGAGTTGGGAGTTTTAGCAATGGAGCTAATCTTCAGAGAACAATTTTCAGAACCAGAGAGAGACAGAGGACGTGGCAGGGAGAGGCTCGTCTGGGGTGGAGAGCACCGCCCAGCACGGGGAGACTGTGGATCAAGTTGCAATGCTGCCCCTCACATCACTTCAAATTCTCCCATCCTCTGTTCTTCACCTCAGAATGGGGACTCTAACACCCACTTTCAAGCATGACTCCTGAACCCATCCCCCCAGAACAGCTTGGGGGAGGCTACAGAGCTGCCCTCTCCTGTCCCACCACACAGTGGTCCCCACGACCTACCTCAGCACCACCGTCGCCTCCTTGCCTGAGAGCAACTGTGTCTCGTTTACACAGTATTCTCAGGGTCATCCCTCAGCAGGCGCTCAGTAAGTGTTTGGTAAAAGAACAAAGTAAAGCTCCCCTGATTGCCTAGAAGAAAGGGAGATTCCTTGACTCCCCCTTCACACCCTGTCTCTGTTAACTTTCAGGAGGAGGAAGGTGCTAAAGTCTAGGGCTGAGCTCATAGTAGGAGCTAGGAAATAAGCCTCTGGGACTTAATTAGCATAAATTGCTCCCAAACTTTTCAGAATACCTCGTTCTCTGCAGGCTTGGGAACAGTCCTTGGAGCTCTTCAAATACGACAGCTAAGTTTGGGAAGAGCTCATGTGAAGCAGCCTGCAGGCATGAGCACAGAGCCTTCGAGGTCACAGCCTTTCCCCTTCCTCACACCAGGCGGTAAATACAGGTGTCGTCCTTACCTGGCCCCAAAGCACGCACACCTGCCCTGCTGACTGAGCTGTTCTCTTTAGAAAGTCTGCTTTTAAAGTTTTCATTTATGCCATTGTTAACAGATGCCAAGCATTGGGCCGAGAATTTAATGAACTAATTGTTTAGTTAGCTAACTCATTTATCTGTTTTTAGTGTTCCGAGGACTTTTGCTGGGTCCCATTTGAAAGTACAGCACAATGCTGTTATGAGTCTCTGCGTTATGTCACTGATCTGTCCTCCTGTCAAACCTAGTGCTTCCATGTGAGAATTCCTTCCTGACATTTCAGGGGGCATTGTATGTTTTTCTGAATCCCTAGAAATATGGTGGGTGCCTATTATGCATCAGGCACTTTGCTGAGCACTGAGGCAAAGATTGTAAATAAGACATAATGTCTCTTTTCACAGAGTTTTTATAAGACATCATCCAACTTTCATGGCGGCCCTACAAGTAGTTACTCCCGTTTTACAGAAGAGGAAATTGGGGCAGCCGTGGTCACTGGTCCGTTGTAACCCTCTTTATCCTCAAAGTTGCAGCTTATTCACCAAGACAGCTCTTGTTTTGAGTTATTTAGTGCATATGTTTCCATAGTCTAATCTGTTCTCTGTAAGTCACTCTTCCACCCACTTTCTGTCATGAAGACCCAGTGTTCTGAGTCACTGAGGCAGGATGGGAAGCTAAGCGACAAGGCGTGCAGTCCTGCACGACCTCCTTAGTGTTCCCCCTGGGGTTCTTGTTGCTGACACACCCTATGAGCTTGCTGCCTTAGGGAGCTGTGGGGCTATTGCTGAGATTTACTCTGACAATGCTGAGCATGAAAGGTGAAAACTGTATAAAATTGAGCCTATATAAAATTATGAAAGAAAAGTCTGAAAGCATTTCCTGCTTGAATAAAATCTAGGACGTTTTTGTTCCTTTTCATTTTGCATGAGAAAATGCATGCTATGAAATTAAGACCAAAGGTGACATAAATATTCTGGGATGTTCGCCTCATTTTCTATTTGGTTAAGCTGGTCAATAAGCTATTTTCCAAGTTGGCTGTGTAAAGAGCATTATGTGTGTTTGGGGAGTGAGGCCTTTAGTTTAATTTCTGGCTTGTATTAATTGAGAACACAGTGCATGTAAGGCGGAGTGTTATGTGTTCTGATGGACCTTTCACTTTCAGGGGCATGGACAGTGACTTTGGGAAACACTGGCAGCTTGAGTGTATCTGAGCAGAGACAGCTGAGAGCGAATTGGATCTTAGCGGGTAAAGACCTTGTGTGGACGGACACCTGTCCCGAGACCTCAGCGTCAGCAGAGGGCTGGAGGAGCGCAAGTGCCATGGGTGGGCAGTGAAGGGTGCAGCGGGCCTGCAGCTTCGAAGGTAGGCATGGGACTGAGGAGGCAGGGAGAGGATCTGAGCTGATTGGCTGGCAAAGCAGACTGTGTCCCGGATGACGGTTTAAGAAGTTTATTCTGTAACAAAATGGGGAGAAACCCAAAGTTGTGAACAGAAAGGGAAATGATTCTGTTCCTTAGGAAAAGAAGCTGAAGCAGAAGCAGAATAAGATGTAGCAGCAGTGGAAAGAAGAGAGAAGAGCAGAAAGAGGAAGGAGGAGAAGGAGGAAATGGGGGAAATGGAGGAGGAGGAGAGGGAGGAGTCCCACCAAGTTTGCAGTTTCCGTGGAAGTGTTTGCAATATCACATGGAACTCACTTTGGGGGTGAAAGACTCAGAAATACAGAGCAATGGAGAGTTTGCAGGCCTTTTCACTTCTTGCTTTGTCTTTGATCTGTCCAGTGGTTTAGATGGGTTATGCATGGCCATAAAGACCAAAAGGTCTGGTTCAGTGCCTGGTTGGGTTTCTGAAGGCTGAATCATTCTACGCTTATCGCCCAGGTTTGGACAGAGAGGCCATCGTCCTGGCCTGTCTCTGGTGCCCTAGACACTCCTCTTCTGTGGTCCCACCCTGCACTGGCTGCTCAGGCCCTAGCCAGAAACCGACTTCAGTCTCCCGGAGGTCGGCACCCCTAAGGGTCACCGAGGTGTGGTGGGGCTCTCTGAGACCGCGATTGCCAACCTTGGCTGTTTCACTTTTAGTAGCGGAATGATTCTTTGAAACAAAAAATTCTTCTTGGAAAAAGCTAGCTGTGGCAAATGGATGGATGTGGAGCTGCCGTGGCTGAAAGCAGAGACAAGGGGCTGCAGGAGCCCCGCCCCTCAGGCACTCCGTGGTCTGGGAGCCCAGAGGGTTCCCGTCGAAGCCCAGTCTTGCTAGACTCAGTTTTGTGACCAAGTGTGAGTTGGTTCCCAACTAAGTTCACAGGGGATTTGAAATTAGGGAAGGCAGATGGTGTCTCTTTGGGGGTGAGGGGGTTGAGGAATGGAGAGCTGGTGGGGAGGTTTTAAGAGAAAAGATAGTGGAAGAACCATCTTCCATACTTGTAGTATTATTTTGTTTTGCTGCATACCATTTGAAAATACAGCAAAAATACTAATGTGAAACTGTTATTTCACTGATCTGTTTCTCCTGTCAAACCCAGTGTGTCCATGTGGGAATTCTACCCCAATATTTTTCAGGAAATCTGTGTTTTTTCTAAATCCTCAGAAACACCTGTCAAGAAATTGGGGCAGAGTAATTCTCCTATGCGAATTAAAGCTTAATGACCAACACAGAGCAGCTACTGATCAGAACGAACCCACTGACATAAAACTGCGAGCAAGACCAGGAAACATTAACACGTAGATTCTGAGGTGGAGGCTGACATTTCCAGGAACCTGATTAGGAGCTTAGAGGAGAATCGTGTCATCAGCTAATCAGCCAGCCTTGCTTATAGCTGAGCCCATTGTAAGTATGTGTTCATGGGCCAGTCTGCTGTTAGTGGTGACTCATTCTCGAAAATAAAATATGTATTACTAAGTTTATATGCATAGTGTACTTTATGCCAATCACATGAGTGGTGATCCAAGAGATAATGAGTTTTAGAAGCAAAACAAGATCTTACATCAGCCCTGGCTGGTGTGGCTCAGTGGATTGAGTGCCAACCTGTGAACCAAAGCATCACTGATTTGATTCCCAGTCAGGACACATGCCTGGGTTGTGGGCCAGGTCCCCAGTGAGAGCCACGCAAGAGGCAACCACACACTGATGTTTCTCTCCCTCTCTTTCTCCCTCCCTTCCCCCCTCTCTAAAAATAAATAAATAAAATCTTAAAAAAAAGATCTTAAATTGGCAGTTTAGACTTTGATTCTGCACAGTGCTATTAACTTTGTTAGGAGGTCAGGATGTTTGAATACTACTCAATTACATTTGCTGGTCTTTTCCAGTGTTTGAATATTTTCTATAGGCTATAGGTCTCTGTAAATCTGCTGAAGTTAATACTTATTATCAGTTAAACAATTTTTAGGTACCCATGATGAGTAAAGAGGATGAGGAATATTGAAAATATTTTAAGAATAGTTTAAGATTTGGGGAATTCCATAAATTTTCCAGGAGTTCCAATTTTGTATCCTGAATTTTGATTATTATCAGTCAGGAATTTGGAAACACAATCTAGTCCAGCCTCTGGCCTTGAGGTTTAATTGATCACATGAACGATCATCTAAGTGGTCTCAAATCACTGAGGTGCATCTCAATTTCATTTATGCTACCACAGGGACTTTGCAAATGTTTCCCTTTAAGACTAACTTGAAGTTGCACAAGTCCTCACAGTTGACTTTAGAAATAACGATCTCTTAGCCATTAAAATGGAGGGCTCAGAGTTTTCTCTTGAAGAGTAGATGAATTCTTTCATACATCATTCTAAAGATTTCATTTAAAATGAGCTCCCAGAGTCACTCGGAAGTGTATATATTTAGCTATGATGTGTGTATGTATAATGTGAATAATAAGGGTAGCTACCCTCCTCTCCATTTGAAGCAAGGAATGTAAAAAATCTCTGTCCCTCTTTTTTTTTTTAATGTGCCGATTTTTCCACAGGAAAAAATGCAATCATTGGGTTGAATTATCCTTATGATTTGATTATAATGTCCATGTTTGATGTAGAATATTTGTCATGTCATTGCTTTTGACTGGCTTTAAACCACAGCTCTATTAAAGGCTTTTTATTACATAAATGTTAGTTTGATCACAAAGCAGTTCTGCTTCCTGAAGTCCCATTTGTCCAGGAGGAGCATCACATGTTTCTAGTTAACATTTCGGGGTCAAACATTGGGAGGAAAGTGGATGATTGAATTATTGCGCTAGTTGTAACCAGTGGTTGCAATAGAGCAATATCTCCAAACTTGACTATCACTGAAAACAGCCTTTAAAAATATATTACTTTTTATGTCTATTTTATAGCTGGGAGAGAAGCTGTGTTGACTTCTGCTTCTGCCAGAAGAGGAAGGAAGAGATTTCTATGATCTAAATTGGAGTCAGAGTAGATGGAGAGCATGAGCTTAAAAATAAATAACTAGAACTCTGTGTTTACATGACTTTTGACTCACCTCTCCAAGTGTCAGCCTGTCATGTGGTATGAGGTTTAGATTCCTTTAGACCCTTGTACTACACAAAAGCCAAAAATTGACTTTTTGGAGGACAGTTGTCCTGATTGAAGTCAGTCAAAGAGGTTGTCTCAACAGAAGGAATGCTTTTAAGACAACTGAATGATAAAGAAGTTTTTCCTAACGCTGCTTACTATTACAAAGCAGTAAAATAATGGCATTCTTAATTGCTGTTTCTTCAAAAATATGCTAGGGGAATTCAACCTTTAAAAGAATATTGAACAGATTGTTAACAAGAAATATATTTCAAGTTATTAAGTGCTGTTATTAAGTATTTATTACAGCCTTAAATTTGTTTTAATATCGTCTCATCATCAGAACACTGGAATACGGATTATTGGTGGGCACTGGGCCAGGGGTAGCAGCAGGAGGAAGTTATATTCTGTGAAGAAGTTTAAATTCCCTTAGGCAAAGTCTATGTACATTCTTGGGTCAAAGTAGAAAAACTGAGAAAGAGCTAAGAAACACTTCCCCTGTGGTTTAGGAGGGGACTCTACTGTGTATTTCTGGACTTGGATGGATGCAGGGGACCAAATGGAGATGGCGAGGGGTGGAGTTGGTGCTTTCCAGGACAGGGGTGGCTGGGTCTTGCTTTGTAGGATGGGGAAAGAGGAAGGAGGGGGGAGCATCCCTTCTCTGTGTGTGCTCTATAGAACTTCCCATGCTCACATCAGTTGGGTGGTTGGCAGGACTGCTGATAGCACTGTTTTCAGGCTCTTACGTCCCTAGAAAGTGGGTATCCCCAGGGAACACTTTATTTCTCAGGAGGACCCAGACACCCAAACTTCCAGGCCCTTCTCTCTCAATTCTGCTGCAACGGGCTGAATTCAGCTACAATGCCAGATTGGGAGCTTAAGGAGGTGGCCAAAGGGGAGAGGGACTTAGAATCCTTTCTCCCCTTCTATGCTAGAAGGCACATTACAGGGCTCCCTTAGTGTGAGGAGGAGAATGGCAAGATGGTTCAAAAGATCAACGTGAAAATATTTTAATGATGTCAAATATGATTTAAGTTAACTATGAAGATTTTAGAAGTATATTTTTCAATGAAATGCACCTCATAATTCTCATGTTTTTTTCCTCTGCCTGCTTGCATAATTCTTTCACTAGGAATTACAAAAATGGGAAGGAATTTTTTTGGTTAATATTTGTTAGGCGGTACTTATACCCAAAACATGGGTCAGACAGCTATGGCTTACTTTTATAACATGAACCAGACCCACCCTTTTGACCCCCAAACACAGAGCTGGCATTTTTCCCCCTCAGCCAGACACTATACAGACTAATTTAGAATTAAATATGTATAGCCTATGTATCAAGCTGAAGATCCTAGTTTTATCTCTCAATGCCTCCAAAGGGCAAAAAAAAAAATGCTTGCTCACTGTATAAGTGATGGGAAAGGCAGGGTGACCATGACCAAGTGTCCCCAAAGTACAGTGAGTGAGCTGGACCAAAGCTTTTACGATTTGCACTGATGGGCAGTTATGCTCCATACAGCCACTCAGAAACCTCAGAATCTGCCCTATTTTTGGTCCACCATTGTGTGGTGGCATTATCTTTGTCTACTAAATCAAAGCTGGGTCATAGACATGTTCATATTCCAGCTAATGGGAAGGAGAAAAGACAGAAAAAAAAATCCAAGGCAAGAAATTTTCTCCTATGCAAGTGAGGCACACCTTGCACTCTTCACTTCTATTGGTGAGTACATAGTTACACAAGTCCCATAGACAGACCTGGATGAAAAGGAGTCTGGGAAATGTGGCCTCCAGCACAGGAGCCTGTGTTCACGAAGAGAGAACAGTAAGTCACACTCATTGAGACTTTGTTGTCATTATCCCAAGGTGGCTTAGGGGGGAAAAAAAGAATTGTTTTTCATATCAGTAATAACATTTCAATTAAATTACATGTGGTTGTCTTACTATAATTATTCTCTGAAGATCCAAGTGATCTTCTATTTTTCCACCTTCTCGGAGGTATGTGAACTCAGCTACCTCTGATTAATGACTCACACATACACACACAACCAAAACATCAAAAGTAGCAAATTTGGAGGCCATGTTTGAGTCTGTCCTTCACTAGGAAGGAATCTAGCAGAAAGAACCCTTGGTGCGTAATCAGGAGTACAAATATTTAGATCAGCCTTGTTATTAATTCAATAAGAGACCCTGAGTAGGTCACTTAACCTATCTGTTTCTCATCTATAAAGTGAAGGGATTGGACTGGTTCATTTTTGGCTTTAAAGATTTCATTCAATCTTAAAAAGATGTCATGTGCTCTCACATGGTAATTCTTGGGCTTTTAGTCTATTGACTGAAAAGACACAGAATAAGAAAACACTATAATTAATTTAGTAACATTTAAAAATAAATGGTAGAATATCTATTATTTATTCAATCTGCATTTAGTTTTGAGGATGCTGTGGTTCCAGAAGCACATGTTTGTCTAGATGCCTGGATTCTCTTTCTTTCCTGTTCTTTCCTGTTCTCTTTTCTTTTCTTTTCTTTTTTTTTCTTTTCTTTTCTCCTTCCTTCCTTCCTTCCTTCCTTCCTTCCTTTTTATTTATCTCTTTCTTTCTTCTCTCCCTCTCTCTTCCTTCCTTCCTTCCTTCCTTCCTTCCTTTCTTTCTTTCTTTCTTTCTTTCTTTCTTTCTTTCTTTTTTTGCCTGGATACTTCAAAAGTCTTCGATTTTGAGATTGTCTTTACAAGTTAGCTCAGGTGAGATGCAAGAGAAAGAGTGTGAGAAAACCCTGAAAAGGGCATGAATGATGTTCAGGTCAACTTGCCCCTGGTCCTCTGAACTCCAGATGGAATCTCATACATGGGAACAGCCTTGCTACCCAGCCTTGCAGTGAGCCTGAGGATGTGGAATGAGGCTCAGCTGCCTAGTTCTGTGGAAAGTGTGGAGAGGATGAAGAAGAGATGCCATCACACTCAGTGTATGACTACTTTTCATTTATCCTTTGTCCCATGAAGAGTTCACTGGTAAGATTTAAGTCCTTAATGACTTTTTTATAGCACAGTTAAACTGATCTCATTTTTTCCATTTCCATTTTTATTTTTCTGAAATTATTTTTATTGATCTTAACAAAGGTTTGATTCATTGTCCAGTTGGGGACCCCCCCTCCCTTCAACCTATATCAAATCTTATGGATAATAATTTCCACCATTGTGAGCTTTCTTTTGTGGCAATTATTTTTTCCTGTTCTAATTTTACTGGTTGAATTTTGCAAATTCTAATCTGAGGAGGAGATTTAATTCTTCCATCAGTTTAAATCTACATTATTCTTGTTGTATGCCCTTTAACCATTTGTTGATTTTGTTTTCAGTGTTTCTATAGACTGTTTTTGTTTTCCATGTATTAGCTTTTGGTGTCTTTAACAAGATGAGATCCTTTATTGAATAGTTTGGTCCATTTTGCTGTGCAGCTTTATCCTTTGTCAACTTTATGGTACTTATTATGAATTGGATAATTTTAGCACTGAAAGTGAAGATCCTTGTTAAGACAAAGGCACAGGGTTATGTTGCATGGTAAGAGTAACACTTCAGACACACAATGGGGTCCAGACGCCAGAAGGGAAAGGTCTTTCTTTGTACAGGCTCACATGATCAAAATTTCTGCCTCAGACCAACAGGCAAATATCCTGCTAAATGTGCTGCACACGAGCCATGCCCATTAAAATCAGGAACCATAAAGTGATGCACTCCATCCTATTATTTACCCTTTTTGCAAAATAGGGAGCAGGAGGTGTGGGATTGGCGTGGTGATGTTACAGAACAGACCTGGGGGTGGTGAATAATATACTATTACCAAATGGACCCACCCTTACACTCTGGGGGTCCCCCACCCTGTAGTAGGTTTGCCTTGCCTGCTGCCAGGGAAAAACGTCTCCCAGTGCCAGAGACTGGTGAAAAGGAAAGGGATTATTTATTTAAAGAGGTATACAAACTTAAGAGTAATGACTTAATGTCTTCATTGAGATCCCAAAGTCCTTTAATACCCACAAACTCACAGTCCTTCCTTCGCCCTCTGCCCAGTTTGGGGTACCGTATCTCAGAAAAAGAAATAGAAGTCTGTGGTTCTTCTCTGCCCAAGCCGAGTGGTCCCAAAAAGAAGCAGCGTGGCTGCCGCACCTGGGTTTAAATCCCAGCACCAGTCTTCCTCTGCCGCATCATTTCCGACTCCTCCCACAACTGGCCACAGCTGCCAGCATTCTTGTATTTTTCCAGCTTTACCGGGCAGCCATAGTAAGCCAGGCAGGTGTGGCCCTGTGGTGTGGAGCCAATCATCTCCAAACTCTTATGTAGGCTCTGTAACCAGGGGGAATTGCCTCCCAGTTACATCCTGGGTGGAAGTCACTCCCATCCCCCTGGCAGAAAGCATGGCCACAGCTGTTTAACATATCCATGAAACCAGTCAAAGGTTATAGATATGTTAAAAGACTGTTCTAGAGGTTACCTGCAAAACTGTTGCTGTTCAAAACAGCTCTCAATGGCCCTGCTCCCTGTGTCCCATCCCCCAGCTCAGACTTGTGGGAGTGAGGATATCCTATATATATTTTTTTCTAATATTTCCTGGCCATCGAGTTCTGGACCCCATTACAAACCCCTACTTGGGGCTCCCCCTTGGCTGCACCCTGTTACGGTGAGATCATGGCATTGACATGCCTGTGAGCACTGAAGTGAGAGAAATCGAGGAGTCCAAGACATATATCCAGGAGCTTAAATGGGGGCTGGAACAGATTCTGTTTTATTTATCTTTCTATTTAATTTTTAATTGTATTTTCCCTTATCACTTATCCTCCCTATACCCTCTTCCACCTCCACCCATATCCCTCCCCCAGATTTTAAAATTGGGAATTTTAGAGGCAGAAACAGCGAGGGAAACCCTGAGAGGGCATAAGCTTGCCTTACGCCCCAGGAAACACTTAGAGGAAGGTTGTAGAAACAGAGGAGAGGACACAGAATGAAGAACCTAGGGAACTTCAACTTGACAGACAGAGGAGGGGCCCAGGAAGAGACTGTGGGGACAGAGCCAGAGAGGTGGGAGGGAATTGGGAAAACCCGGTGTCACAGAGCAAAGGAGAAAGGACTTCGGGAAAGGGGTAGCAGTCAATGTGTTGAATGTTGCCAAGAGGCCAAGAGAGATGAGGATTTAAAAGTGTCTGGTGGATTTAACCTAAGAGCTTCAAAATTATTCATACCCCCAGGCCCAGAAATTCTACTCCAGGAATATGTCCTCCTAAAAGAAACCAAGGAAGGGTGAAAGGTTTATGTAAAAGTGTTTGTTATTGCTTTGTGTGTAATTGAAAAGCAACTGAAAAATTAAATGTTCAACCTCGGAAGTTCTCTTCAATCATTTTAGGTAGCAGTTGAAACCCTGTTTTTGAAAACTATTTAATGGTATGTAAAATAGATATAAATACACTAAAATATTAATGGTAGTATCTCTGAGTATTGAGGTTTAAATGATTTTGCCTTTTCTCTTTCATGCTTTTCTGTGATTTCTAAAATGTTCCATAGTGAGCATATCTAACTTTATAGTTGAGGGAAAACATTATTTAGATGTTTGTTTGTTTGTTTGTTTGTTTGTTTGTTTAAGGGACCAGGGGACATACCTTTGCTGACCAGGCACAATAAGCTTTCATTAGGTTCTTTCTGGCAGGATAGAAACAGAAATCCAAGCCACAGAGAACAAAACTGAGTCAAAGAAAGGACTGCCGATTTATACAGCTCATCACTTCTGACGTTTGACTCCAGGGGAAGGACAGCTGGAATCTCGGGTGGCGTCTCTGCTCTGCCAGCCCTTCTCCGTCCCCTCCTTTGTCTTCTGTCTGTTTGACGAGTATTTGCCAGTTGTGCAGCGGGGTGACACAGGGCCAGCTTCACGCCCCACCAGCTCTCCCTTGCAACTGAAATCTCCGCTTATTTACCACTGTTTCCAAACACAAACAAGGGCATTCTTTGGGTAGCCAAAATGCAGCAGCCTGTGTGAGCAAAATTATTACCGGTCAAAGTTGGTGTTCAAAAAGTACAGCCAAAAGGTTTCCAGAACAGGGGGCAGGCGAGTGGGAAATGAGAAATGTTCTCCTATATTGTTACAGCATAATGATGAATTGCTTTTGCTCTTCCAAAACCAGGCTCGAGCTCCTCTGTTCACCTCTATTATCTGCTACTGGTCTCCAAAGGCGTATTACCATATTAATTCATTGTGTTACACAATTTGGTCAACTGAATGAGCTTACCTTATGCCCTCTTAATGGCATTGGCTTTTAATGTTGGTTTCGTGGGACACATTTAACAAAACAGATGCGTCAAGGAAATGTATTTAAACTTAATTTGGTTTTAAAATGACTAGTGGTCTCTTTAATGAGCCAGGTACCAAAAAAGAAAAAAGAAAAGGGGAAAGCGTTGCAGGCAACACACTGTGATCAATGCAGAGTCCAAATGCCGAAGCGTCCCAGTACTCAGGGTGATCAGATGTGTTCTGGAAAGGAAGGCATGCACTACGAATGTGTCATTACTAGATCTGAAGCTTAATTCTTTTTTTGTGTGCGTGGGAAGGGTATGACACCAGTTACTTGGAGGAGTTGGCCTGCACGTGAGTGAGGCCGAGCTTTAACTGCTTGTCACAAACACGGCCATCTCACTGACTGGGTGAGACAGCCTGCAGGAAGAAGTGGGGCATGAACGCCGGACGCCTCCTGGCATCAGTCCATGCTCGAGCTTTGCATCTGACAGTACAGGAGAAATACGGGTTAGAGCCCCACCTACTTAGGCTGGATTCCCACGTCCTCACTTTACCAGCTGAAAGATCTCAGCTGATAGGTGAGATCTTCACCTATCACCAGCTTTCTTGTCTGTAAAGGCTTCAGCTTTCTTGTCTGTAAAATGGGACAATAACGCTTCAATCTAGAGGTGTAAAGTCTAGCAATAATATCAGGACAGTGCCTGGGTAGAATTTAGTGATGTGCATCTATCTACACCTCTCTCCAAGTAATCCACATACCACTGAGGCACAAGTCGGGGTGCTCATGCTGATCCCCCACAGGGTCCAGAAGAAACTGTTCCCTGGGGTTGCCTCTGGGAAGGGGGGCATGGCAATTATGGGACAAGAGAGGGGAGAAGAGTAACCTTTCACTCTGCACCTTTAGTTCCTTTTGAGTTTTATCCTTGTGCATATATTACCTATTCAAAATAATAAGTTTAATTTAATTGTAAAAAATTCTGACTCAAAAAAATCCCCCAAACACATGGCCTCTTCTACTAGGGATCTCTTCCTTCTTCTCAGAGCAGGCGTAGGGGTCTCTTGTTTTGGACCTGTAGTTTCTGCCTGTGAGATCTCTCTTGTACTATTGGAACATTTAAAATTTTAGGTGTTAATTTGAAGGGGGGTTTCATATAGTATAATCTGGGTGTAGTTCAGCATGGATAGTGTCATTCATGCTGGACACCACGGACAGACAAATGGGCGGTGTGGGTGGGGGAAGGTCTTCACCAGGAAGCGGCAGGGAGGGCAGCTACGTGCTTCCCCAGCACAGTTGGCGCCGGGGGCTCCCTCCGAAGGCCCTTGGAGCTACAGCGCAGCCGAGGCTTTCACGTGGACACCACACAGCTCCTTCTTGGGAAAAAAAATTACTTTCATTCCTTTCCTGAACAATGTTTGTGGCCAGGAAAACACCCTGGTAACCTGCATCAAGGACGGAAGGTGGTGCTCTGAGGACACGGACTGGAAGGGGGTCACAATGAAATAGCTAACAGCTCTGCATGGAAAGTGAGTAGGAATTTGGCAATAGGAGAGGGTAGAGGAGGAGCTAGGAGGGAGCAGAGCAGCCCTGGACCTAGGGGCTGTTGTAGACTAAACCTTCAAGGGGAAGGTGGCCGGTGAGCAGTACTTGGTGCCGGGGTGACTGGGGGGACTCTTGAGAACAGGAATGTCTGTCGCTATATTTTGAAGCGTTTTTCCGTGAATTAAATGTTATTAGTTCCCCAAGTGTTCAGTAAAATGGGCTGCCACACGCTGAATGCCTTAGGCCAGCAGGCTTCGGGGAAGTCCAGGAAAAGGAAGGCCTGGGCTTCAGTGCTTGACGGGTGAGGATGGGAGGTCCACGTAGCAGCAGGAGTCTGCGAGGGAGGGTCCAGGTGCAGCAGGAGCTCATGGCCAGAGAGAGAGCGTGAAGACAGCCCTGGGGAGCCCCAGGGAGCTGTGGAGAGTGTCAGACTCTGCAAGAGAGGTGGTAGGAGACTTGTGACGATGTTATGCAGATTTCGAAGGATAGGATGATCCCCGCTGCACAGCCTACAATGTGCAAACTTCCAGGTGTAAAAGGAAAGAAAAGTTCAGTCATCTGGAAGCCTGTTTGAGATTTGCAGGCATTTATAAATAACCAAACCAGTGATGGCATTTTCCATTACCCATGACAACGTCAAGCATTGTAGGGAAACAGCCCAGAATCATGTCGCTGCCTCTGGCTAGACCTCACCCAACAGAGAACTCCTTGACATTCTCCATCTTTGACATCTAGTAAACAAACCATCGTGGGGGATAAGAATACATTTGTTCAGAACTGGTTCTTGCTATTGGCCTAGTGTTTCTTTCATAGACTATGACACCATGTTGAGATCCTTACTTACTAATGAGTTTACTTACATTATTCTTTCCAGAGCTTTGCAAAGTAGACACTAGCATCTGCCTACACATTTTGCTAAATTTAATATTCAGACGCTAAATGTAGTATAAAATAAAAAATCAATATAAAATTATGTTTTAAGCTCTTCCATTGCTTTCTCTATATTTCCCCAGAGCCTATTACAAGGCCTTGATATAAGTACAATCTGTAAATGCCAGCCCTACCCCCACTTTCAACAATGCCATCCATCCAAGAATCCCAGAGCGTTTTTTAATAACGGATTCATTAATCCTCATAACACTCCTTCATCTGACACATGTAACTCTCACCACATGATATGTTGGTACTTACTCTAGATTTAATTTAACAGATTTTCCTCCTGTTGTGGGTAGTCATTTACATTGACCTCATTTTAGTTGAGTTATCACTCAGATCTGAGCAAGTCTGAATGGCCTTATCTCAAAATGACATCTCCTGGCAGATAGAAGAAAACCATCTGAAGAAGTAATTATTATTTTTTTTAAGGAGAGGTTTTCAGCAACAAATAGCCCTATAAATAAGCAACTGGATTTTAATCATAGCCTAAGAAAGTGAGATATTCTGTCATTTTATAAAAATATGAAATTGAATAAATTTTAGAATTCTTAGGAGGGAGATAACCAAGGCTTAGCTGTGACGGAAGCTTCTGGGTAGCAAGAGCTTAACTTCTTGCCTCATCAAAGAAGTTCATATTTCACATTCCCTCTTCTTCACCATGGCCTATTTGATCTCTGCATTTTCTGTGGTCAGAAATCAACCTAGTTTTCTGGAGTTAAAGTCCAGCAGTAGGAGAACTCTAGACTGGGGGCGATTGAGGTCAGGTATCCAAGAAAGTGTGGCTGGTAGAATGGGTGTTGGAGGTGGGCTGTGCTATCTATTGACTCAAACGAGCAGATAAGACAAGTCCATGGAAGAAAGGCATACGAACTAGAGTTGCTGGGAAAATGGGAGAGTAGAGTCTGAGATTGACGAGGAGGTAGCGCTTGGCTGGGGAAGCTTTGGGCAAAGGTTCATGCGCAGTGTCTCCTTTTGGGATGTCATCCACCCCAGGGTTATTCCTCCATCACTTTCAAAGGCATGGCCAGACATCTGAACCAGGCCCCCCAAGCTGACTTCTCCCTGTGGCTTCAGCGGTCACCCCTCTGTGGGTTACTCTCACTCTTCTCACATCAGTCTCTGCCCCCTGGAGCGGCGATTCTCAACCGTGTCCGACCCGATGCCCTTTCATAACAGATGTTTTGTAATTTCCTTTTTATTGTCATGAAATTCATATATAATATAAATAACCTATACACACAATTAAAAATAAAATGCCTCAGCTGTCCTATTAAAAATAAGGAAATTATTAATACAATGTGTATTTCAGTATGCAAATCCTTGGGCACAGTTATTACCAGGAGACAAAATGAAATGTTAGATGCTTCACTTCTATTTTAAGAAGTAATAATAATACAAATAATACAGGGGTGATACAGCTGGAAAGCCAGGATATAACAGGTGTACTGTAGCAGCAACTCTAATATCATAGCTAGCATTGCCATTGGTGGTATGGCTTTGTGAAACGGTCAATAGTTCTTGGTCAAGTTTTAAACCAAGCAACGTACAATCTACCATTGACTTACATGGTAGTTGCATTCCACAAAGTTGGTATGTAGTCAGGGACACAAAAGCATTTTGCATCTATATATAAAATAAAGTTAGGTTCTGGGCTTAGAGAATTGAATTTTTTTCTACATCTGTGGATTTGTCTCAGAATCCCTTTATACTCTTAAAAATTACTGAGGACCTCAAGAACATTTGTTCATGTGGGTTATTTGATATTGATACTTACTGCATTAGAAGTTAAAATGGATAAATTTTAATAACATTTATTATTTATTTAAAAATAATCTTATTACATTGACATAAATAGTATTTTTATTAAAAATAACTATGTCTTCTAAAACAAAGGATAATTTGCTGAAAAGAATGGGATTGTTTGACAGCTTTTCAAGTCTTTGTAATGTCTGGCTTAATCACAGCTAGATTCTCATATTTGCTTTTGTAGTCCATCTCTAGTGATGTGGTATTTTGCTTGAAGTGTTTGGGAAAATCTAGCCTTACCTAGATATATAGTTGGAAAAGGCAGGAGTGTTATAATGGATTTCATTATAGCTATTGTCTTCTGATAAGACACAAAGCTCAACAAAGTGATAGTTTCTTAAGGGCTAGTTATAGTATAGGATCTGAAAGTATGTCAGTGAATATTTTGTACTCTTGTTACATGAAAACCCATTGATCAATCTTGACCTGTGAGTGAGCTTCAGTGTGTAATTTTGCAGCACCATGCATGGACCATTGTAAAGTATTGGCTTACTGAGTTATACAGATCTTTCAAATGTTGACATATTTCATCATATGAAATCAATAAATTACATGTATTAATATTGTCACTAATCTCTTCAGAAAGATCTTTAAGCGACAGAGAGCTGTGAAGCTCATGGTGGTGGGTGAACATTTTCCACAATCTAATTCTAGTTTGATTGCTTCAGTTTTGTCCTTGGCATCATGTACTACTTTTTAAGTTGTTTCTTGGAAATGAAAAAAAAGTGTTCATTTTTGAGAAACTGGTCTGCAAGCTACCCATAGTTTGTTTGGCTGCTATTTTTTTTCAAGTAAAAATGGTAGTTAATGGAAAAACGTGAGTGGTTCAGCTTGAAAGTCGAACAAAATTGTATTTTGGTATGTAGCATTTTGTCAGACAAACAGTAAAAAGGTGTATACTCAACGGTTGATATTTAATGAAGTTAATAGATTTGAATGCTTCGTCAAGAGCATTCTTCAGTGAAAATGGAGGGCTTTGTTGCTTTTGTCTGTTTAACTGGGAGAGCCAGCGGTGAAGCGTGCAGAGACTGCTAGCCCTGTGCAGTTTGGTGCCACTGCCTTGACTGGTGCGAGGCACCAACATTTTTTACCCTCTGCTTCTTTTCATCTCATCATTGCAAATGTCAACTCAATAAAAGAGGCAAATAATATGATGGTATCACTATGAAAGTGGTTTTGACCTTGATTATCCCTCAAAGGGTCTCAGGAACACCCAGGGGCTCCCAGACCATGCTTTGAGAACTGATGCCCTAGCTGGATATCTGTGAGGACACGTGAAAACCACACAGGACAACCCATTGCGGTGTGTGTACTGTACACATGGCACATAGCACCGTGTCTTTGGCTCCTGCCCTCTAATGTCAGTGGTGTCTTCCCAACATTTTGAGAACCAGAAAGGCCTGCAGATTTCCATACCCGCCGGCGGCTGCAGTGACCCTCTGAGAACAACTACTAGACTACTAATAGTCTCTGTCTGTGCTAGCAGCTTGGCCAGGATTACCAGCCTGCACTCAGCATGTGCACACCAAACTCGTCACCTCCCAATAGAGGCAAAACGTGTTCGAGGTGGAAGGGCCTGGAGGGTTCACTTAGGTCCACCCTTTACAAACAAAGAAACAGGCTAGAAAAGAGCAGTGACTTCAACGTCCTGATAAGTATTAAAGTAAACATTATTGAATAACGGTCCATTCCGTTATATGTCAGGCATTTTATACATTTTGTCATTTAATTCCCAGCTTTGTTTACAAAGGACAAAAATGAGACTCAGAGGTGAAAGGGCTTTCTAGAGTTTATAACAAGAGCCGGTGTCGGGACGGAGACCTTGAATCAGGTCTCCTGTTCCAAACGTGGTACTGGTCCCTGGCAGGACCGACCTTCCCTTCTGCCCTCATCCTGCCTTCATCAGACTTTCCACACTCACCCTGCACTTTAAATAGCACCCTCTTGTCTGGGACCCCAGTTCCTCTCATCTTGACTTATTTCCTCTTAGCCAGGTACCCTGGTGATGCTCTGTTCATTCTTCTCTCCATACCGAATGCGTTCTCCATGCTCAAGCCCTGGGTCAGGGCAGGACTCCCGAGGGGAGAGGATGGAGCCAACACGTGCTGAGGAACCGGGAGGATGGGTGGACCCGGGGACTTGTGCCCCATGACTAAGAGGGAAAGGCTGTCCTAGGTGTTTGCATTTCTTCTCCTTCTGTCAGCAGTCCGTGAAGTCAGCACTAGGACCTCATTTTAACAAGAGGAAATTGAGACTCGGAGGCAGGAAGTAGCTTGCGCAAGATTGCACAGGCCCTCTGGGACAACTGGGAACTTGGACCCTGACTTCTTGTCTCTGAGCCCTCTTCCAACCACCTGTGCCTCCAGGGAGACCTGGGGAATGATGTGCAGGAAACAGTTAGGATTTCTACCAGGCCTAGGGGTGGGGCAAACGCAACCTGACTCCCAGCTCAGAGGTGGAGCAAGTCTGTTTAGCGCCCAGTTTGGCCAGGAGAGAGGGAGAAGATGCCTGGGGCTTGTTGGCCAGCATCTGTGCCAAGGGAACCAGCAGTGGTTGGAAGCAAGTTGAAGTCAGCTGAGCGGACTCAGGGATCTCTCGTGCTGCTATGTGTTTATAGAAAATTGGTCTTGTTTTTCCTTCGTTTGTTAGGAAATCTCCTTTTGAAAAAATCAGACACTGCCTTCTCAGCACTAAGAGGAAACAGGAGTGTCCCCAGACCTTAGCAGGCCAGAGAGGAGTCTCTGGAGAATCCTGGAGGCCTGCATGGTAGAAGCAACGGATGGCAATGGGAGGCAGGAAGAGTTGAGAGAGCGGCGAGATGGCTCCCCCCACCTCGACACTGTCGACACGCCCCCATCTGCAGCGCCGCGTGTCCCCCCACCCCCACGTTTTATTCCTCCTTCGCTCCTGGGCTGCCAACTTCCTCCCAGGTCTCTGTTTCTTCTCCGACTTCTCTTCTTTATGGAACGTAGAATTACAGAGTGGAAACAGAACAAGGTGTTAGCCTTTTGACTCCCTCCATTCTACGGTGTCTACAAAGTGGACCAAAAGACAAGAAACTGCACAAATATGCATCGGCTACAACGTTCAAGAGGAGGTAGATAGAATAAAAGTCAGTTCTTCTAAGGGTCAGCCACACCCACTTCCCTCTGGACGGCCTCCTCCTCTTACCTCTCTCACTTCGCTGCAGGCTCTTCTGGACTCAATTGCACTGTCTGCTGCGAGCCCCCGGGGGAGCGGTGGTCAAGACTGGCCTGTTGTACAGAACAGAAAGCTTTGAGCTTGGGGGAGAAAAGGCATTTCTAAAGAAAATGGAGTTCTGTCTCCCCAGCTGCTGGAAAAGAATGCCACCTGGTGTTTTCTCTCTCCGTCTCCTCTCTCCTACATCTTCATGTCTTTACTAGCCGGTCTTAGGGGATCCAGAAAATTTACCGTGTGGCAGTATCCTCGGAGCTTGAGAAACTCAAATTAGGATATAACTGGTGCTGAGAGGTAGAAGGATGAAGTCCAGGTCACAGAGGTCGTCTGGGTCCCAGGCCTGGGCTCCAGCGGGGACCTGCCTGTCCCAGGAATGAGGGGAGGCCCCTTTTCAAAGGTCTGAAGAGATAAAGCTTCTTCAAACTGGCTCCCCAGAAGGGAGAGAGAATATGGCGACGTGAGGGGGGAACATCTGCTTGAAACACAGTAAAAATAAACAGGAAAATGAGTGGGTAGACAATGGCATTTTCTCTGGGGAAACAAATACAACAGAAGAAAGATACATTCGGTTTAACGTAGCAAGCATTTACGGGTCTGAGCTGAGGCCTGGCTTTGTGGTTGAAAATGCAGATCGCCACGTCCCACTTTGTGAGAAGAAGGGTTAGTGCACAGTTTTCCAAACAAAGAGGATCAGCTGGTGACATTTGCTAACCCGATTAAGTCTGGCTCCCTGGGAGTTCTGAGCCAGGATGTGTCTGTCCTGAGGGAGAATCTGAATCCCAGCATCACCAGTGGTTCTGAATTTCTAAGCCCTGTGGCCGCTTTGAGACACTGGACCGACTTCATTCATTCAGAGACCCTTTGGTTTCCTCTTTGCAATTGTTTCCTTTCCTCTGACTAAATCATTTCATGTATGTACATATGATTAATAACATCTTCTAGAAACATCCAGAGATGGCTACACCCAAAGATGTGAAAGGCTTGGTAGAGTATGGGGATCAATGTAATCCCCTCCTGGCCTCACTTCTGAAAGCTTTAAAAAAAATCTTTAAAACAGCCCTTCAGAAAGAATTGTTTTAAGGCCTGCAGGGAAGCAGGCGGCCCCTTGTTCCAATCTGCCCGGAGCAGCCGCCCTCGGAACCCACTCTGGCCCTCAGCTCTGCTTACGGGACAATGTGGTTTTGAGAATGTGTGGGATTTATAGCTTGAGACGTGCCAGAAAATCAGGAATTTAAATCCCCCCTGATTTATGCCCAGCTTGTCAAAGGCTCTAGCGCCCGAGGCATGCTAAGTGTTTGAGCTCACCTCGAGGGGTGAGCTGCATTCAGCTTTTCAGATGATTGCCATTAGCAATGCTCTCCCCCCAAAGCTTTAGTGTCTCTCAACAGTAACCTTGGAGCTCGGTCCCTTCCTGCTTTGTGAGGTGTTACAAATTCCATGATTTCAAAAAAACATATATATAATGGGAACGTTCTCTGACTCTTTCAGCCAACACTTCTGAGACGGGTCACCTGGGAGACGGAGGGTTAAGCATCCTTTATCTCTGCTCACATATCTGAGGTGCTTTCTTGTTGAATGCTGAGAGCAGGCAGGGTCTTTGCTGAAGGATAATTCTTTACCCCGGAAGAGACAAACGCACGCACACTCATTTGTTGTCTGCATTTGTGGCTGCTCATTATGGATCCGAGAGCATTTGGTGCAAAAATCTGGGCCCTCCCCCAACACAGTTACTGTAAATGGTTTAAATCAATCCCTTTTATGCAGCCTTGGGTACAGGAAACACACCGAGTAGTGACTAAATATGCCATTTAAATTCTTCTCAGGGAAAGGTTCAAAGAGAGGTGGGGGGAGGAGCAGGGAAAGCCAAGATCGGCGAGGTAGCCTGTATTCAAATATTATTGATAGGTCTCTAAGATACTTGTCTCTTTTTCCAAAGCAAATGCATTCATGGCAGAGAAAGGAAACACACAGGGAAAATGTTAGCCCTGTGCTGGTGAGCTCATGAGAAATGCCAAGAGAGTTGTTTGTGCCCAGCCGCAAATATCAGGGTTTCTTTATTGTGGAGCTTTGATGCTCAGAATCGGGCAGAACGTTTCCATGACAACTAATAGACGTTATGTTTATTTACTGAGTTGCAGGGAATGACAGTGTCAGCAACTGACATTTTCGTTTCTTTTGCCTCTTTTTCTCCCCAGGAAAGATTTGTTTTAGTCGATGAAAATGGCAACGGCATCTTCCATTTTATTTGTCAGAGTTTCTACGGCAAAAGCAAACATCAGTTTAATTTGATTCAGTTATTTCATGAAGCATCCTTTAAAGGCCCGTTGCTTTATGGGCTTTGGAGAGCGCTTATGGCGGGCAGTTGCCGGTGAGATGATTTGCAAAGTGAAAAGCAAATTTCAGGTTTTATCCACTTGAAAATAATCTCAACAACTGCATTCTGGGCTGTCCAAATGGACATGGGTCTCATTAACGTCCTCTAAATTTCACGTGACCTTGTTTATACTGCTACGGATATATTCTAAAGGGTCTGTTAAGACTTGTGACAAGGCCACAACCTCAGCAGACACGGGAGATGGCACTGCAGGGTGGGCAGGGACAATTCCTCACTGGTTATAAATAATGCCACGGTACTCGGTGTATCTGCCTGTGGCTTGTCTGCCCTCTAAATTACCTGCGGTCAATTTTTAATGCTGAACTGGCTTCCTCTTACTTTCCAGCTGGTGTGTGCTCAAGGGATCTGAACCAATGTTAGCCCTGGCTTTAAGAAAACACAATTAGCAAAGCAAGCTGCTTTTGGGGTGGGGGTGGGGGAGTTGGGGGTGTGGGCTGGATATTCATGATGCGTGCCAAAGCAGACAACTGGTTTTTTTCTTAATCTCTGTTTTGTATTATCTGTGCTGCTGCTCTGATTAATTCAAACAGCTGAAACTTGAGACATGTTTAGCTTTTGAGACAAGATCTCCAAGTGCTTAGGAAACAAAGTCAATATGTGACTATTGCCTGAAACACCCTTCCCTGACTTCCTATGTCTCGGGTGGAAATGAACTTCATTACTTAGTTATGTCATTTGTTGTGGCATGTTGGTCACAGTAGAGTGGAAGCAGCTTGAAAGCAGGGGTGTGCCTTGCTCATCTCCGAATCTACAGCACCCGGCACCGTTTCTGGCACAGCTGCCGCTCAGGAAACCTCTGGGGAATACACAGTGAATGAGTGAGTCTTCATAACCCAGCTCCTAGGTAGAACCACGTGTCCTGTCCTGTGACCGGATTGCCATTACAGCGCCCCATCTCATGTTATTGTCTGTTCCTAGCTCTGTGGAATGAGTGCATCCTCGTCCACTTAAGGATGCCAGAGCCAACGTGTCTCAAGAGGATGGTCTTTTTTGCACACACGTCCAGAGACGAATACAATGGAAAAGTAACAAAGGAAAGGAGCAGATTCGGAGGAGAGTCATGTCTAACTACAAGGAGACTGTGGAAGACGAGAAATAGCATTGAAGACCTGGAGCACAGACTTTCTGTCTCTGGCTAGACAACATCTCTGGGTCTTGATAACCTTGCATCTAAAGTGAGGCGTTTGGGCCAGATCACCTTTTCCCTAATTGTGTTCTCATGGATGCCATTGCCTGCTCTACAATATGTCAATAGCTCTTCTGGATCAACTAAAAATCAACCAGTCAACTCTGTATAAAGCTAAACTAAACAGAAGCACTCAGAGTCCCATGAGGAAGCGTAGACCGGGTCTGAATTTTGTGTCCCCCCCAGAAATTCTTGTGTTGAAATCTAATCCCTGATGTGTTGGTATCTGGAGGTGGGGCCTTTGGGAGGTACTTACCTCGTGAGGGCGGAGCCCTCATGAATAGGGTTAGTGATGTTATGAAAGGGACCCCAAAGCGCTCTGTTGTCGTTTCTGTCATGTGGGGACTCAGAGAAAAGATGGGTATCCGTGAACCAGAAAGTGGGCTCTCACCAGACACCAAATCTTCCAGCGCCTTGATCTTGGACTTTCCAGCCTCCAGAACTGTGAGATATAAATTTCTGTTATCAGCTATCTTATCTATGGTATTTTTGATATGGCAGCCTGAACAGACTAAGACAGTAATTGCCGGGCTCCCTTATGTTGCTTTGGTGGGCTACTTGTACTTGAGTTCTTTGCAGCAGATTTCATGATCTGGCCTTTGTAGTGGCTTAAATTACAAGGTCTTCAGATCATGAGGAAGACACAGAAGCTCCATTGGAAAATGGGCAAAATGACAGAGTTTTCAAGAAAGCTCTAGTAATCATACATTTCTGTTCCTCCTACTTTCTTGCTTTTACTACATTTTAAATTACTCCAAATGGATCCTAAACATAGCCGGTCTCCCACTTAACAGTGCTGCGAAGGTCTGGTGAGCACTGTGGAATTCTTTCTATCCCCACCGTGGAAATAACACTGGTTTTATGCTTCCATGTGACAACATCAGCAGGTTCTGGTTAAGTCTAATTGCTGTCCCCCAAGCAGCACCTGTTCATTGTTCTTTTACAGTGCTCTCGGGCATTCTTCCGTGGCATTGCTCCAGCGAGCAGAGTATCACTTGAATAATGGCACATCAAGTCTCTTACAAAGTCACACAGCATTTGGAATCTGAATTTGGGGTCAAGGATACAATGCTTACAAAATGCTGAACCCGCCTACTTAAACAGGCTTCCTTTGCCACTTTGATATGGACTATGCCTACAAATGAGCCTTCAAGCTTGTTGATTTTGTTTGTTTGTTGGTTTGTTTGTTTGTTTACAAGAGAATCTGTCATTACCTCCAACAGTCAAGGCTTTGAAAATGATTGTGTCACATGGCTCTCGAAGTAGATGGGGTATTTTACAGAGAGCCTCATCTAGGAGCCCAAGGGGTTGTCTGGAGCTGCCGCAGGGAATGCTGGGTTCCAGGTCTCTGTTGCACTATGGACCAGCAGCTCCTTCGTGATCTTGTTTAGCCATAGAACTCCACGTGAGACTCTCCTTGGAGAATGGCTCCATAGCTGTGTGAAGGGCTGGAAACCACACGTCCAGTTTAATTCCTTTGTTTCATGAGAAAGAAAGATGTCTAGGGAAGGCATATACTTTATTTCCTTTTTAAAAATATAATCTTTATTATATTTTTCCATTACCATTTAGTCCCCTTATACCTTCCTCCCCCGAGTAATCACCTCACTGCTGTCCACGTCCATGAGTCCTTCTTCCTTTTTGCCTGCACCCCCTAACTTCCCCTCCCCCCACCAGCGGTCTTCTGTTCTCCATCTATGAGTCTGTCTCTGTTTTGCTTGTTAGTTCAGTTTGCTCATTAGGTTCCATATATGAGTGAAATCATATGGTATTTGTCTTTCTCTTACTCGCTTATTTCACTTAGTGTAATGTTCTCCAGGTCCATCCATGCTGTTGTAAAGGGTTAAATTTTCTTCTTTTTTATGGCCAAGTAGAATTTCATCGTGTAAATGTCCCATAGTTGTTTTATCCACTCATGTGTTGATGGATACTTGGGCTGCTTTCATATCTTGGTGATTGGAAATAACACTGCAATGAACAAAGGGGTGCTTATGTTCTTGCAAATTAGTGTTTTGAGTTCTTTTGGGTATATTCTTAGAAGTAGGATTGCTGGATCAGAAGGCAGATCCATTTTTAATTTTTGGAGGTAACTCCATACTGCTCTCCACGGTGGCTGCACCAGTCTGCATTCCCACCAACAATGCAAAAGGGTTCCCCTTTCTCCACGTCCTGCCAGCACTTGTTTGTTGATTGATTGATGATAGCCATTCTGACAGGTGGGAGATGGTACCTCATTGTGGTTTCAATTTGCATTTCCCTGGTGATTAGTGACATTGAGCATCTCTTCCTATGTCTATTGGCCCTCTGTATGTCCTCTTTGGAGAAATGTCTGTCCAGGTCCTCTGCCCATTTTTTAATTGGGTTGTTTTCTGGTGTTGAGTTTTGAAAGTTTTTTATAAATTTTGGATGTTAACCCGAGAAGGCATATACTTTCCTTCAGGTGGAATGTGAGTAGCAAACTCCCAAATGGCCCTATGGTGTTCACTCCCCATCACATCTTTTTCCCACTCTGCAATAATGTTTACCAAAGGTCCGATTTATTTGAAGTCTGTGGTCAAAGTCACAAAGTTTTAGACCCTAAAGGAACCTTCATTTTTTTTTATGATATGATCCTGAAATGACTCGTTTTGTGCTCATATTCGCTCTTGACAAATTAAAGAAAATACACAGAGCAGGCCGAGCTGGGTCAGGAAAAGGAAAACGGTCAAAGTGGCTGTGACTTTTCACGAGGTCTACGATCGTCAGTGTGCAGAATGTTGCTTTTGAATATCGGCGCCGCCATTTCTCAGGAGTCTTCTCTGAACTGCAGAGTGGTAAGATGTGGAAATCACATTTCCCAGGTTCCCGTGCCGGGAGAGTCTTGGTTCAACTTGCCCACGGGGGATTCGGAAGGCAGACAAAAAGGGAGAGGGTATCATTCTCTTATAAGCAAGAGCAGACAGGTTTTGCCGGTGGCTCCGTTTAGGATATCTTCCTAAGGACAAGCCACTTCTGTGCCATGGGTGGCTGACATGAGTGCCAGCGACTTCCAGCTGCGCTGCCGGTCTTCCTGAGATGCACCTGTGTGTGCTGCAGAAGCCAAACCCGCTGCTGGTGGCTTCCCAGTCACCCAGTGCCTCTGGGTTTCCTGCAAGTGCCCTTCCTGAGCTCTGCGCTCTTGACTTTTCAACAGCCGTGTGTCCACTCATTCCCTGTATTAACCTTCTTCCTGCTCCGAATGTCCAGAGCAGCTTCTGTTTCCTAGACTGAAGCCTGGCAGTTTCAGAAGTTTGTTTCTTCAAGGAGCATGGCATGGGGGGCGGGGGTTTGTGAATGGATGGCAAGGAAATCGATAACTGAATCTGGAAGGAGGCAGCTTCAAGTGTCTAATTCCCACGAGGCCATCCTCCCGTGATGTGGCCAAAGAGAAATAAACCAAGAGGAGCCTCCATTGGCAGAGCCACTGGTGGAGCTTCCACGGGAGGAAAACCATGTGCAGAGGACAGGGCACTGTTCCAGAGGACAGAAGCAGCCCAGCAGAGGGACTTTCTCCACCCCAGCCTTGGGGGTCCTGTACAGCATATGATCTGTGGGACTCCAGCATTCTTACATTTCGGAGACTGACATAGGGCTTTCCTTTTCCCTCTTCCAGGTGGAAGTATTTATTAAGGCTGTCCTTGATGAGTGTCCCGTTGTTGGGGTATCAGTGGTGGTGGGGGGGGCAGGCAGCTTTACTCTGTGGTCCATGGGTTGTCAGAGCCGCAGGAGTCTCCTGTGGACCTGATGGGGAAGTCCGCACATTCCCCAGAGAGCCGAGACTCAGGCTGGGGACTCCACGAGGGTTAGAACTTTGAACCGTCCTTCTGGGGAGAGGCAAGCGAGTTCTATGTATTGGAGGAACAAATGAAATAGATGTTTGGTGACTAGAAGGTAAAACCGAGGCACTCGCCATATGCTTACCAACCTTATTTATTTACTTTCCTGAGCGCAAGAAGATTCCATTTCCCGTTTCCCTTTTCGGTTTCATTGGTGCATCTAATTGGTATCTGGACGATGGAATGTGGGCAGAAATGAGGTGTATCACCTCCAGGTGTCATGTACAAGGTCCTGTGTGACCACTCCCTCCTCTCTTCTCTTCTGACAACTGTGGTGCCACTGTTTAAAAAGTTAGTATCTCAGGATAGAGGAGCTTGGGTTTGGGGTCATTGCTTTAAGGAGAGCCACCCAGGAAAGCCTCTCCACTCACATCAGCCTGTGATATAAGTGAGAAGTAAGCCTTTATTGGGATAAGTTACCAAGGTGTTTGACTACTTCTTAGCCTGATTAAGTCATGAAGGAATTTAGTAACGTAACTAGCACAATTTCTGTGGATCTAAAAATGGAATCAGGATAAGTCAGGATGTCTAATACCTACCACTGTTAGAAGATCATGGCTTATTTTTGTTGTTTTCAAGTGGGGGTGTTCCTCAGTGTTTTAATTCTGGGATACACTGTTCATCTCCTGGTAAATCTGCAGGAAGGAGGTATTTCTTTTATTTGCACACTCAGAGCTAGGCATTTGTGCCTTTGATGGAGAAGGAATAGGCTGCAGAAAAGAACTCCCTTGTCTCTAATGGCCACAAGTGAGAAACGGGGGAAGGGCGTGTTCCCAGCGCTGCAAAGAAGGGTCGAGGTCCTTCTGTGCTGAGTGTCAGTTTTGCATCCCGCCACACTGCAGATGGGGACTTCGGGACACTGGTGGAATGAGTGTGAGACTGCGGGTCGAGGGGAAGCAAGGAGAAAGGGGTACAGGAGACCAGCTGGGGTTAATGATTCAGACCCTAGGGATACATTTCAAGAGACCACACTTTGTCACCCCAAATCCCATACTTAATGGTGAGTGGTGAGACTCACAATAGAACTTCCAGTCTAGCCATGGATTGATACCCTGCCTATTAAAGAATACAACATTTATGTTTTCCTTAATAGTAAATACAATATTTGTGAACTGTAGAAGATTTAGAAATTATACAATAGAAAAGCAAAAAGTTGAAAAAAAAATCATGCCTAACCCAGGAAATAATCGTTATTTTTGTATGATTCCTATCAATCTTTTTAAATTAATGTACAGATATTGTATTTCAAAAACAAAGTTGATATATATCCTTTAAGGGTACTTTGTGTTAATTAGTATAGGCCAGGTTATGCTACTGTAACAAAACATCCTCAAATCTCAGTGGCTTACAGCATCGCAAGTTCCTCCTTCATGCTCATGTCCATTGCAATTAGTTCCAGCGATGCTTCACATCATCACCATTCAGGGACCCACCATGAAAGAGTAGCCTCTGTTTGGAATAATCTCCTGGAAGAGAGAAAAGAGAAAACTGCAGAGCATGCACTGGCCGTTAGACTTCTGCATGGAAATTACGACACATGTCATTTTGGAAAGCAAGTCATATGGCCAAGTGTAATATCGATTGGGTAAGAAAATGTAATCCTCTTGGGAAGGGGCAGCAAATATCTATGAGCAAAAATACTTAAGCCACTTAGCTAATTTAATGTCCCACACTCTTTTGCAAGTACTGGAACTGTTACAAAAGAAATTTGATGTTGCTTTCTCCATGTGAGAATTTTTGCACATCTCTTCCCTTTGGTGCTTCCTGGTTTTGTTCTCACTGCCGGGGGAGGGAATGGTAGGAAGGGGTTGGACACCCTACCCTCAGTGGAAGCAAATCTGTTATCAATCATGACAACAGTATCTAAAGGAAAATTCTAGAAGTTCATAAGTGAAGTACATCCAAAACAGAAATATTGACAGCAGAAAATTTAAAATACAGTAAATCCTCACTTTCTGTCATCAATAGGTTCTTGGAAACTGCAACTTCAAGGGAAACAACACTTGGTAAGGAAACCAATTTTACCATAGGCTGATTGATATAAACAGCAGTTCAGGTGCTACGGCATATTTCTGGTCACCAAAAACATCATCAAACTTCTAAATAAAGTCTCAAAACTCTTCTAGAATTTCACTCGTGTGAACTATACATACATTTAAGAAAGATGGTTAAAAATAAGGTAATTTTTCCGCAGCTGGGTTTTTCCGGGTCAGGGTCACAAGTGGCTGGAGCCCGTCCTTTGCAGAGCTTCTCACACTCATGCAGACTGGGGTGATTTAGATGCACCAGCTCACCTCACGTGCACATCCCTGGGAAGTGGGGGGAAACCGGGGGTCCCAGAGAAAACCCACGCAGATATGGGGAGAATGTGCAGACCCCACGCAGACAATGGCCTGGGCTTGGAATTGATTGTTTTTTTCATTGTCATAATGTAAGGACGTTGAACAAAATGAAGTTATTTGAGGACACTCTACGTTCTCAATTCCAGAATTAGCGTATTCAGCAGAAATCTTCCACAAACGGTGATCCATACCTGGCTTGTCCATGCTGAGAGGGGGACAGTTGCCTGGCACCGTGGCAGCCCTTTCCAGCAGCTGGTTCAAGGGTCCACGCATAATCAGAGCCAGCGTTCTGGGTTCACATGCCCACATCTACCTATCTCTGTCAGTCTCCCGCTTCTGCTCTCAGAGGCTCTGCCCAGGGGGTCAGGTTGCAGCTTCATAAATCTGCAATCGCCTGCTCATTTTATCGGTTCCCAGCTGTTCACTGAACAACGGTCTAAGAACAGAAGGAAAATGTCTGCCTTCCAGTCCCCCATGTGCTTCCGGCCCTTGGCTCGTGGGCATCACCTCCTGTGCTAGGGAGGGCGTGGAGCTCAGTCACCATCCATTATGGCCTCACTGGGGCCCACGGGTGTCTGCCCAGAGACGGGGGCACATTCATAACGCTACGTGGCTCCTCCTGGGGCAGCCCTGCCTCTGGAGTTCTCATTGGCATGCCGGCTGCCTGGGCAGCAGAGGCTGTCTCTGCTCTTCATCCATTTCAGCATAGTAGAGATTCAGTTTTTCGCAGACAAGAACACACCATGCTTTTCCTTCTCTTGCAAGTGAGGTCTGACTTCCAAGGACACCTCCATCGTGCCCCACTGAGCCCCCTCTGCTCCACTTGTCGGGAGCTCACCTTTGTGAGGAGCCCCAGGTTTGCACGGGCAGCAGCCACCTCTGGCACTGCACCGTGCTTTGTCTTTAGCCCCTGCCCCACATTCACCGTCCCCGCTGTCTCTTTCCCCAGTCGGCTTCAGGGGTTGTTTGCTTCTGTTTATTATTCAGCAAAGAGTGCACATGTTTTGCATTTAATAAGCCACCGAACACACAAGGCTCCTTACTGAGCCGGCGTGGACTGGGGTGTTTGCTAGATCGACCGACCTCTCCTAAGGGTGATAATTAACCCTCTTGTCTCCCACTGTCTGCTGGATTCTCCCAAAATGAACACAACAGTGCCCTTTAGCATTTTGTTTTCCACCCAGTCCTCTAAAGAGGCAAATTCTGATGTTTTTCTGATTTTTAAAATATAATCAGAAAAGCAAAGAAAGGCTGCCCAAGCTGTATGACTCCTGATTTGAACACAAACACCAGGAATGGAGGCAGAGATCCTGTTGGCAGCACACACACACCTACAGATCTGACTTCTTTGCTTTCAGATGCCTTGTCTTCGGTGGGTGCAGTGGAGGGAGAGGGTTCCAATAGCACCGACGGCAAATATGGGTGCTCCTTCAGGAGACAGGAAATTTGGTGTCAGTGGAGGGAAGAAAGACCCAGAACAGTGTGGATATGGGGGTTCAAGGATTAAATAGGGTTAGTCTCGATGCATTTTATGATACTTTTCAGCCCTGAGATTCTATGAATCCATGTGCACTGTGTTGCACAGTCAAAGTGAGCTGAGAAGGAAAAGGCAAAGGGAAATGCAGTCCCTAAGACAAATTATTCCTTTCCCTCAGGCAGCATGTTCTATTTGGATATCTAAAGGGTAGCATTCTGAATGCCTGGAGTTTATCTTTGGCTGCAAGACAAGCAAACACCAGGCCTGGAATCAGGAGAGAAGGAGGGAGAATAACAACAAAAAGATCCCTTGCCAGGAGTGTAGAGGAGGAGACAGAGCAGGGCCAGCCTCCTGACTGGCACCGCAGGGTTCTGGGGCCTGGGACAGCTGGGGAGCCCAGCGCCTCGGGAGGGAGGGTTTGTTCTGCCCCTGGCTTTCTGGCTCCCGCCCCCTCTGCACATTGTCTCCAGCTGAGTTCATTCTTGGCTGGTCCGCGCTCAGAGGCAAGAGAGCCAGGTGCTGGGGTGGAGCCAGGTTATAGACGGGAAGTTCATCCGCCTTCGTGATATGCAAGCTCAGGGGGAGAGTGTGCGATAGAAAGCTTCAAGGAGTCTTGATTCCACTCTGAGGGTGAGCTGTGAAGGGACTGGCTTTGAAGGGGACAAGATGGTGGCTTAAAGCATGGTTTTTGGAAACTTGGGGAATTTCTGCCTCTGCCAAAGCAACACACTCCTGTGTGTTGGTGTATGTTTGCTGTTAGCTCCTCTTAGGCTACATGTAGAAGAAACAAATGGCTTTTGTTGCCTGCAAAAGATTTATCAAGCTTCTTGGCCACCCTGTTGGATAAGGACAGTACTCCAGGACGTATGTGGAACTGCTGTGAAAGAACAGGCTTGACCTCTTTAACCCTGTTTGTGTTGGGTAGATAGGGAGGAAAGCCATGTATGCAGCTATTACAAAATGTCAAAAGCTTAAGATCTCCCTGGCCTTACTAGAGAACTGAAGAGTCTGGCCCTCGGGATAACTCTCTCTCTCTCTCTCAAAACTCCCAACATGACGCAGGCTCTCCTCTGGCCCCAGCTTAACCAGACGTAGCCTTGAGCTGCCACCCACTCTCAGTGGTCAACTCTTCCCAATGTAAATCTATACTCTCTGACTACTCCAGTTGATATCTCTACATCTCAGACAAAACACAAATGTAAGCACACAGTAATCCAAATTTCTCCTCGAAAGGCTGGGGCATACATTATTTTCTAATTTTTTTTACAGATATTTTCAGGGAAACAGAAGCATTGGTTTTATAGCACTAGCCCCAAAAGTTTGAATTACTGATATAGGATCAATATCAATTATGTTAAAAACCTTCAAGTTAAAAACATCTTTTCATTGGACTTTAACATCTCCAGTAAGTATAAGTAAGACAAAAAGTTAGAAATTAGAACACAGAGGTGTTTCAAGATAAAATTGACTGACTTGGCTGATAGTGGGCTCCCCTCACTAAAGGTGTTTGAGCAAAGTCTAGGTGTTTGAGCAAATTAAACAAAAAAAGTATTTGTTTATTAACTACTTTTAAGGTGTCAAAATAGCAGCGAGCACTATACTTCATTAATTACAGAGTAGTTAATCTGTGAAGCCCTAAACTTAAATGTAGAATTATTTTTATATGTGTATTTCTGGGGGAGATATTTTTTCTTTGTTTTTTACCACAACCCCTGTTACATGATAAACCAATTAATTGGCTCTCCATGTGAAGAGTTAACCTCTCCATGTAAAGCTTCCAGTTAGGTCTTTATGGTTACACCCTTAAACATAGTTGTTCTGATAAGGATCAACAGACATTTGAGGATAATTTCTAACATGAAAGAGAGAAATCAAAAATAAAAAAAGAGAATACAGACAATGATGCAGGGAGAAGAAAAAGTGGGGGGGAAGCAATGACAGCAACAAGAACAAACTCAATGCACCCAGAGAACTAAGAAGGTATTTCATGAAACAATGGACTGTGGACTACATAAAAGTAACATTTGGAAGACAAAATGGAGCTCTTGGGGATTAAAATCATGAGGGCTGACATGAAAACTTTATAAGAAGAATTTGAAGACAAAGTTGAGGAAATCTTGAGAAAGTTTAAAGAGAGGACAAAGAAATGAAATATAGAGGAGGGAAAAAGTGAAGATTAGTCCAGGAGATCCAATATTTGAAGAAAAGGGAGATCTGGGTAATGCAGAGGATGTCATTTGAGAAACAATTCAAGGAAAATTTTCTACACACAAAGTGCATGAATTTCCAGGTAGAAAGAGACTAACAACTTTGCCCTTTAACATATTTCTTAATAGATTAAAAAATATATCCATGTCGAAGTAGACATACAAAAGACTGGAAGTCAGAACACTTGAACAGTAGAACTGAGTAAACAATGTATTAATGTGTTTATTTAATATAAAGGTAAAATTATTTCAACCCAGAGTTTTATACCCAGCCAAACTATCGATTAGATAGTAATAGGAGTGATGTGAGTAGTGGAGATAGTATAGTTGGGGCAGGGCAGGAGGACAGAGACTTTATATACATTCAAGATACTGTGCAAACAATGGCAAATGTCTAGAAAGCTCACACCCTAGAGATGCCGGAGCAATGCTTATGGGGAAAATTCATGGCAAGAGCAACCAGCTGCAGGTGTGAGGTCCTCCTGCTGCCCACCACACTCTGGAGACGGGCACAGTCTGACAGAGCTAGATGTCAAACTGTGGACAAGGTACTCAGAGACTTAGGTTTTGGGACTTCGACATTTCATAATTAGGGAAGCTTCACTACATCCTCTGTGTAATCAGAGGCTGGGGTACAATGATGATAGTACTTGGCAGAACTTATCTCCAGGCCTTTCCTGCCAAGACACTGTTTTTATTTGGAGATAGCACCAGCACCTCCCCTTGAAGTAATCATGGGGGCTAGCATCCAAACCCTGAGATTGCAGCTGTATGAAGAAGCAAGTGGTAATGGACCTTATACCATCAGCATTTGCAGATGATAAAGCATCAGCCCTTGCCCTGGAATACTTAGAAAACTGGGGTCCAAATGCTGTTGATGATTGGAATTGATTGCCCGAAGCACCAAGCATACCCTGTTTCAAATGAACTTGGAAGCAAGTCAACACTTTCTGGGAGGTCAGTCTGCAGGACATCCATCTTGGACAAGTTATCCTTTTTCATCTTAGAAGAACTCAGGGAGTTTACTTCCCATGCGCCCTTTCTGAGGAAACTACTGTATGATTTTCCCACCATGTTGAGGGAGAAAACCAAGAAAGAGAAAAAAACATAGTCTCAGAAAAGGGGGACACACAGAAGAGTGGCCAGGGTAATTACAAGGACCACAATGAAGGGAGATCACCAAGAGGAGAGCGAGAAACAGCCAGAAAGGTTCCTGTCCTACACAAAAGTTCACAGGGCAAAAAGGAGAATAAGACACAGGTTAGGACTTGTTTATGTTTTATTACCATTTGAAAAGCAAATACATTTACCTGTCCGGCACCACTAGCCATACACATTTTTTTTTTCTAGCTCTTAAATCACTGACATGGAACAAAGAGGGAAAAACCAAAGTGAAATGCAAATTCAGCCATATGTCAGGAGACTCCTTCTCTGGTCCCTAAAGTTCTTAGAGCCTGTCCAGACCCCTGGATTCTTTGGCAACTCTACTCCCTGAGAGGGGCCAAGGATCCTTTACAGTTACCTTTCCAAGGAAATCTGGGGAGAATGACATCAGCAGAAGAGTCAGATTAGATAATATGAAACAGCTGCCTCTCTACCGCTACAGATCAACTCCTTTCTGGAGTAAAGGGTTGCTACCTTCTGCAGGCACACAAAAGAATCTGGGGGTATTTAAACATACACACACACACATGCATGCACACATGCACGTGCGTACAGATGCCTGGCCTCAGTTGCAGAAGGTCTGATTCAGTGGGTATGAATTAAGGCTCGATTTCTGCATTTTAAACATATAGGTGGTGGAATTACAGACCCACCTTGGAGAAAACCGGTCTAGAGACTGGGCTCCCAGGATCCAAAAAGTCTGCTTACGATGGGATCCTATGAGCATGTTTCCTTCTCCTTAACCCCAGCAGCATGGAACCCGCTCTCAGTGAGTGAGTTGCATTCCTTTAAGAATAATATGAAGCTCTCCTCATTTGGGAATGAGCCTGTGAGCAAAAGAATCATTTCACATGTCTGCCGAGGACTGTCTTATGGTCCTCGGGGAAGCTTCAACAATATTATGCCACTGGTATTTAGGTAATTTGGTGACATAAAAGTGATCAAGCAGAATTACAAGTAGGATTCCCAGGAGAAATAATCTTGCTTTCAGTCCAAGTACCTCAGTAATATTTACTTAGTTTCAACAGAGAGCTCAATTCTCTTCTTGTCAAAATCTTAATCCTCCAAGACCAATTTTTTTCATCACCATCATCATCACTGCTACTACTCTCCCCCACACCCTCCAAACCTCATTCTCCCTTGGATCTTGGGGCTTCAGTTAAAGTACTTATTTTCTGCTTTGTAGCATAAGAGCTCTGTGTATGTGTTTGTTTCTCTAACCAGATTATAGATCCTTTGAGGCAGAAAAACATCTTCTTAATCCTTATATCCTTAATCCTTATGCAAAGTGCCTAATGCGTGATGCCCTATAAATTGATACATTGAGTTACTTAAATTATATATATTTTCCCAGTCGCTTAACTTCATAAAATATAGTGACTATCACTCTTAGTATTTTTGATGTTTGTCTAAAATTTAAAATTAATATTTTTTCTAGTTAATTATGAAAAGTGTGGAAGATTTTTTTAAATCAAGAACGTAGTTTCAAAGTGAGAATGAATTTTGGGATAACTATTCCCAGATATTTAAGTGGATTACATTCACCCTTCTTTGAAAAAAAAAAAGGTGACAAATCACTTCTTAATTTTTATCTTCTACAAGCCTCTTTCTCCACTTATACTAATATAATAACAGTAATATACAGTTGTCTTCCTTTGTTCTCAGACTTGCTTTCTGCATTATGTTTCCCATGGGCAACACCACTCTGAAAATATTAGATGGAAAATTCATGAAACAAACAATCCTTACGTTTTAACTTCACCTTGTTGTGAGTAGCATGACGAAACCTTGCACTTACTGTATTTTTGGACCATAAGATGCACCTAGGTTTTAGAGGAGGAAAATGGGAACAAAATTTTGAAGCAAAAAATGTGATAAAATATTTAATAACATAAATAACATAATATCTCACCAATGTGAATGTAAACAGAACTCAACAGCAGCATTAACAACCATTATTCCTCCCAAATTTAGGGGTGGAAGTGTGCCTAATAGTCCAAAAAATACAGTAAATATTAAGATGAAATATTTAAAATGATCCTGGAGGTATCCTTTTATTTTAGAGCAAGGACTCAGTATCTACTTTTTCAAAAAGTTTTAGAAGAACCGATAATCACTACAATCATCAAAATTAGTGGGGCTATTGATTTAACTTGATTTGTTGGTTTGGATGAATTGGTTAGTGAGACAGTATTAAGAGGACATTAATCTCTTGATAAGAACAGTGCTAATGCTAATGGATAAACTGAAACACACTCTTACCCACTAAGGGAAGCTGAAGAAACCTGGGGAGAAGTAGACCCTTTAAGGGTTGGGAAGAGGCGGCAGCATTTAGTTGAAGCAACTCAGAGAGCCTGCTTCCGGAAGAAGAGGAAGGGGGAAGGGAAGGGGGAGGTACAGTGGTGATGAGTGGGGGGGGTAGGGGGGTGGTCCTGAAGGCTGACCATTTATCACATGAAATATTGGCCTGAGCTGAGGTGGGGTAACTTTGGACACCGCAAAGGCCCTCTCCTTACTCTCTGAACCTTGGGGTAATCTTTAGACATTACCATTAATTATTTAGACTCAGAAGGCTGCAAAAACATCTTGATTCATTGGCAAAGTGACAAGCATATGGCGTGTTTCACAAAGCCCCAGCTTTCTGTTGAGAGGAAGCTAACATTAATTTCTTACAAATCCTACAGGGGCTCTCCAAGCCAGCCATTGTTAACATAGTTTGACATCAAAGTTGGAGGGCTTGGAGGAGTTTTGAAAAAATAAGTTAGATACAAATTAGTAGCTTTATTCAGGCTGGTGACAAGGAAGCTTCCAAGGAAGCTTCACAGCTTTCACGCGAAGAGCAACAGAGCATCGGACAGCTTTGCGGCTTGATGGATAGTCAAGGTGGCAGGTCTATTTAGTGGGTCCTACAGCATGGTGCTTGGAATCTGGTGTTGCCTGCAGTGCTTGGCACTCTGACAACTGTGGCTCAGGCAAGGGTCCCAGTTTGGATTCACTGAAGATCATGGTCCCGGCTGCCTCCTGGTCGACGGAGGCAAGCAGCCCTCCCTCTGCCAACACACAGGCTGTTGGAGGGCACCCCCAGGGGAACTGTGAGAGGCGGGAGGGAATGAAAGGGAGGGGTGTGGCTCTATGAAGGGAAGGGTACATGAGGAGCCCCTCATCATCCTCGGCCCCGGTACTTGTATTGTATTAGCACCCCAGTTAAAGCTGCAAAGTTCCCCATGTTCTAGGGAGAGATTCGTTCTTCCATCCCGCCATGGGCTCTTAGGGACTTCCTGGGCAAATCATTCATTTCTTGCCCTCTGTCTTCTCTGTCAGCTTCTGGACTTCCTTAAGCCTCCATCCAAAAGGCATGGTACTGTTTGAATTGTATTTATTGAATAAGTTTACAGAATACAGTTTGCGCAAGAATTCTGTCTGTCTTGGCAATAAGGGTTTGCACAAATGAACAGAGCTTTTCCGAGGAACTAAGGGGGGAAAGTCGTTGATGATGTCAGCAAGACAGCAAGTGAAAACTCCAGCTGCTCCCCTGACGGGGTCTGAACCAGAGCGGGCAGCTAGGAGGGAGCAGTGTTCATCTGGCGATCCCACCTTCTCTTCACCTGGTTGAGAACGAAGGAAGAGAGCGTGGGCCCATACAGAGTAAACAGGATTTAGATTAAAAAAAAATATTCCTGGCAAAAGAATATGAAGTGTCTACCACGGGCTAAAGGGGCCAGTTCTGGATATTTCATGAGGTCACAATGTGACCTCTTCAACTCGGGAATAAAACCTCTACCGTGGGAGGGGGTCACTGCATCTGTTTCAGCATGCTTCGGGCAAATCCACCCGTAAATTATGTCAGAGATTCAAGCATTGGCTATATTTTTAAAAGACCTTTTTGTCTGGAAATCTCTTTCTTATAGCCAATCAAAACCTCTTTGGTTACAAATAAACCATTTTTGTTCTGTCCCCAGTGAAAATCAAATGTAAAGACGAACTACCATCTTTTTCATAGTAGAGCCTTTTATATATTGTGGCCATGTCTGTCTCACCCATCTTCCCCAAGCTGCGCAATCCCAGTTTCGTTCATATTTCTCCACGAGGGCTATTTTCCGAGTGTGTAATCACCTATTCAGCACTCCCATGTGTGGGTTCTCCCATATTTCACTGCCCTTCATCCGGAGGCTCTCCTACCTGAGCCGCAGGATTCTAGGAGAGTGCCAATGACCACTGAGAGCTGGATGTCCGTCAGAGTCATGGCACCGAGTTCTCCGTTTCGCTCACCTGTGCCGCATTTTCCTGACAAGTTACCATGAGACCATCTCCATGATCTCCTCGGTACTCTGCCAGGTTCCAACCCACATCCCTCCCATGAGTGGACACTGTTTTCCAGTCTGAACCCCTTCTTCAAAAATGGGATGTTCACCATAATGGGAATGGTATTTCATGGTTTCTCTGGAGACCTTGACACACCCACCCAACAGGTTTGGGGCCCGGTAAGGAGGACGCAAAGAGCTACTCCCGGTCCCTTAAAAACGAGTTCCTCTTCTATGACGTGTGCATGCTGTTTCTTTGTTTTGGTGTTTCAACCACAGCCCCTTCTCAACGGAAATCTATTTTTTCTTGGGGACCCAGCTTGAAGTCATCACCTTAAACCCCTGTGATGGATGACATACTCTTCTCTATTTTCTTTAAGTTTTTTTTTGAAGTTTTATTTATTTTTAGAGAGAGGGGAAGGGAGGGAGAAAAAGAGGGAGAGAAACATCAATCAGTTGGTTGCCTCTCACATGCCCCGAGTTGGGGACCTGGCCCACAACCCAGGCATGTGCCCTGACTGGGAATTGAACCGGTAACCTTTCCATTCACAGGCCAGCACTCAATCCACTGAGCCACACCAGCCAGGGCAGATGCCCCAAGTGGAGTCTCAGAGAACAAAGCAGGGCCTTTATTTGGGGATTTTTTATATTCCCAGTAGTTAACAAAATACTTGGCATATAGTAGGTGTTCTTAAATGTTTACTGAATTAGTTAATTAACACATTAATTAAATCCTGGCGTTTGGAGATAAGACAGAATTGAAAGTCACTATCAGAATCAAATTATATTGCCAGATGCCACAGGAGTGGCTCGGAGGAGAGAGGCAAGAGAAACAGCTAGCGGCCAAGGGTCCAGCCCCCACAAACCCTCAGTGCTGTGTGCGTGCGCGTGCAGGAAGATGCGCTGGCAAAGGAAGCCATGCCCGGTCACAGTGCTTACCCGGGCACAGTGATGCTGTTATTTTACAGCGGTGGAGAAATAGGTTTTTAGGAAGAAAGAGTAAAAAAATCAATCAATCAATCAATCTATACCCCATAGCAGGGCTCTGAGTGTTTGAGTCCCTGCCTGTCCCTAAAAGTTAATACCTGCCCTATCTGACCTCTCTCCAGCCTCCCAAATTGGAACTCACTGTCTCCCAGCCTGGCCCTGCCCCTCCCCCTGCTTCCCGAAGGGACTGAGCTTCTGTCCTCTGACGTTCTCACTGAAATCCCCCCCTCGGAGTCCTCACCACCTTTCCCAGCACTAGGTCCCACCGAGTCTCCTCTGTAGCGTCCTCTTTGCTTCCTTCACAGAACTGACCGGATTTCTAATTACTGTATTCATGCGCACACACACTTCATTGTTTTCATCGCCCTGCCCCCTCCCCCCCCCCCCCCCCGCCCCCCAGTTTCAAGGATGAGACCTGGTGAGAGACAAGGATAGCAAACACTAATACGAGAAGGCAGATTGGGACCTAGTTCCCCACCAGAGCCGTGCACTTGTTGGCAAGGGGATATTTTTCTGCTCTATCATCCCCGCCTGTTCTCAGGGCTCTTCAAGAGCCATGTGAGACAGCTTGAGATGAAGGCTCCTTCGCCAAGTACAACGGGTTCGCTGCGCCTTTTACGCCCTGTTCTTGCCTTTTCGACAATAAAGCCAAGCCGTCGTGCAAAGACCTCAAGGAAGGTTCAGACCCAGAGGGATCCCTGCCTGGAGAGACACGCTGGGGTGACTTCACTGCTATCCTGGGCTCTGGAAATGGACGAGCAGGGCTACCCCCCACCCGCTGCTCTGCGGGGGACATGTAAAACCTCTGCAAACAGTCCCCCTGCGCTTATAAAACCTCAGGTCACCGACGATCACAGTGCTCATTTGCCGTGGCCAATTTAGCACTAATAAGCTGAAACTGGGCTTCAGGGGTTTGTTTCCATGGCACGTAAATTCCCTTTGGAAACACATTCCCCAGAAAGAGATTGCAACCTAATAGATTTTTTTTTTTTTCCTTCTCCGTTTTTGTAACTGACTTGGATGCGTGTGGGCAGCACTTTCGCGTTAGCAGAACCGGGGCTTCCGTCTTTGTCATGTGTCTGTCTGCCACCAGGGGGCAGCCCACCGCCCTGGCCTGGGCCTGCGGGGCCAGGGGATGGAGAAGCACCCGAGTGCCAGGTTTCCCGTGGCATGGGGAGTGTGGGGAGCCACCGTGTCTTGCTCTCACTTCACACCTGTGTAACAGAACTGGGTGCGTGCGCAGTCTGACGGAGGAGGACAGGCCCCCAGCCAGGGTGCACAGGTGGGCCTTGCAGCTCCGGTCTCTGAGGTCCGCGCTGGGGCCGCCCCTTGGAGAAGCCCAGTGGAGGCACACCCATTACCTCACAGACGGCTGACGGGCTCCCCCAACCCCAGCCCGGGCAGGGCAGGAGCCTTCTGCAAAGCCCTGGCTTCTTCCCATAGCCTCCGGTCGGGAGAAGCCACTCCGGTGGCGACTTGGTCCCCAGTGACTTGGAGGCAGGCATCTGCCCGCCGGTCTTCACGACCACTTCTTCCTCCTGGTGGGAGAGTGGATCGACCCCCAGGCCTCCCAGCTTCCCCACATTTGGACCAGAAGGAAAGGAGGCTCATTTCCCACCAGCGCGAGTGGACCTCTCTGGACAGACAACTCAGCTGTGTGTAGGGAACCCCATAGCCCTACTGTGGTTGCCAGCTTGAAGCCCCTCTGTAAATGCTGACATGTCAGATTTGCCCAAAATAAGAAGTCCTGGCATGCTCTCCAGCCTCCTCGAGGCCCAGGGACCCAAAGGAAAAGCACCCTAGTTTGAATCAAAGCAATGTTTTACCAGAAATCTGGCCGGCACCTGCCTCCCCATCCCCATGGGCGGGTTATGGAGTGCAGTCACCTGTTTGTGATCTGCCAAACCTCATTAGGTGTTTGCCGGTACCTTGGCAGTTCTGCCAAAACTTCTCTATAGTTCTAGACAGAGACACCTTCGGGGCCAAGCTGTCCTGAGAGAAAGCAGAGAGGGACCGGGCAAGTGGCGGGGCCAGGGGCATGGGTGGGGCTGTCGGCCTTGGGGTAGGTTACAGCTGAGAGCCTTGCCCCACTTCTCCTGCTGCCCTGTGAGAAAACCTCCACGCTGCAGCCCACGCTCCCATTACCCAGGAAAGGTGGAGGGCAGAGCTGGTGGCGGGCCAGTCGCTTGGTGGCCAGGAGCTGTGAGCACAGAGGCCAGTCACCCAGGCCCCATGGTGGCATCAGGAATCTGCCCTTCCCAGGTGATGCTGTTCCCCCGGGGTGGGAGGCTGCCATGGGATTGAAAGCCAAATTTCCCTCCTCAAAGGAAGGCGTCATCGTTTGCATTGTGCACCACGGGCGTGTGTTGTGTTGTGAGAGAAACAGAGATACACAAAGAAAATGGTGGTGTGCGGGCTGCTGGGGTTCTTAGCCCAAGCGCGTCCCAACCCCCCACATTTGCTGTGAAATATACAGACCAGGCTGGAGTCAAATCAGTGGCACTGGGCTAAGCCTGCCGGGTTCCGGCCTCTGTCTGGCCTGGTGGCCTCAGGCCCCTCTCGTTGCACACAGCTCTTACCCTCGCCCATCAGACCCCTCCCCCTTCCCAGACCTGCTTTCCAAGGCACAAGCTGCCTCCTTCTTCCCTAATGAAAGATAGCGTGTACCGTATCCATTTATGCCCATCAAGGGCATGGCTCACATCCTGGCTGCGCTGCAAGGGAACTGGCATACAAAACAAACACCTGGTGGCCAGATCCCCCTGCCTGGTTGTTGTCTCCCTGACCCAGCTGGGAGGCAGGCCCAGACCGCTGCTGGGTGAGGGGAGAGACCCTTCACAGGGAGGAAGGCCAAGGCCTCTCAGGGTTTTAGGAAATGTGCCGGCTCTGTCCCTCCAACCTCCGGTGGTCCGACTATCCCCACGGGCAGTGGGGTCTCATTTAAGGAACTCCTTAACTCCCCCCAGGCAAGAAGTTGGGAGGACTGTATGTTAGTGATTGCTTGGCCATTGGCTATCCGGGTCCGCCAGGTATATTATTTTCCACATTTGTGTTTCCGTTGTTTTCCAGTTTCTTCTCTCTTCCACCCGGACTCACCCCGGAGAAATGGTGGCAGCACACACTTCCTTCCGAGAATGTGGGGAACTGGACCCTGTGGGGGGCGCCCTCGGCATTCCACGAAGCAAAGGGGCTCTGGGTTCAGATCTCGTCACAGGGAGGCCACAGAGACGGGAAAACTCTGCTGCTGAGAGGTGACAGGCTTGGTGGTGGCAGTGAAGTGCTCAGAAGGTGAGGCCTGGCTTCAGGGAACCAAGTGTTGGGCGTTCCTGTGGGACATCTGCTCAGAGCGACTGCTGGCCAGCCACGCAGCCCGGTGCGCAGAAAGGAGAAGGGAAGGTGCTCCTTCCGTGAGAGACCCGAGTGGGGCAAGGACCGGTGTACGCCTTTGAAGAGCTGCCAGTGAGAAAAGATCAGAGTTCTTCTGAGGAATCCCTGATGGGTAACAGCTGAAAGGAGCCGGATTTTGAAAAAAAAAAAATAAAGGAAGATATTTCTAACCATTAGAATTGTCTGATGGCCCAATTCCATTCAAACGAATATGGATTAAACACTGGCTGTGCAAAGATGAATAAAATCTTGGTATCTATGAGTCCTAGTTCTCTGGTTTTCTGAGCTAAATCTAAAGCTCCCAGTGATGATATTTAAATTGCCGTCCATCTAACAATAGTCTCCGTCTTCATTCCTCAAGAAACTTTGCTGGGCTACCCTGTGGGAAGTTGAGTCCTTCCCAACTCGCTCTGTCCACTCCTGTACTCTACCAGGAACACCTTCGTGCCTTTTACCTGTGGCTTTGAGATTCCACTTTAAAACTTTGCTTTAACCCTTGTGATTTTTGCCTGCTTAGTTTCTTCGAGTCATCTCCATAGCCATTCAGTTCAGTGTGTGTGTGTATCTGGCGGCCACATCTTCAGTGTGGCTGGTTGGCTCTGTTCATTCTGCTGGGAGCTGCTGTGGATGGGGCTTCTCCTGCTCACCCCCCCTGCTAAACAAGGAGGGCCCTCCAGGGGGTGTGACCAGAGCTAAACTCTGCGGGAGCCCTGACATCTGACGTAGAACCTTCAGCCTTCCAGCTGTCACGTTATTTTCAGTTTCAGGAGACTTCACAGGGGAAGGCAGGCAACAGCAAGACCCCATGCTGGATTTCACCGATCACCGATTCCCATAGGTGCCTACACCTGTAGCCCATGGAGCTATTGTTGCAACTTAGAATGTTGGCCAAATGACTGACAAATTCGTAGAATACATGTGTTACACAAACAACAAAATTGTGTGTGAATCAATAATGGATGGTATGGTTTTATCTATTTCGATCATTCATTCAACAAATATTAACAGAGTGCCACTTATGCCCAAAGACCCGGGGCAGATTCAAAGCACCGTGAACCGTGGCAGCCGTCCCCCCGAAGGGTCTGTGATCTCGAGCACTCCTGGGATCTCTCTGAAGGCGCGATAACAGTGGATGTGAGAGCATTCTTACACTGTGAAGCATCACATGAAACACACACACCTCATATGTGTCACTAGGAAATCTGAATCACAAAGTGTGGTATTTGTAACATGTCTATGTTTCCTTTTAAGTGGCCTTAATCCGTTCACACATATTGATTGTCGACACTGCAGCCAGGGGGGACTTTGTGAGCGCTGGGGCCCCCATTTTCCCTTTCCTAGTATCGGCAGACAGCCCAGAGCCTTCAAACTTGCTCCTGCGGCTCTCTGAGACTTCTCTCCTGCCAGCTCCCCCTCCCTGCTCATGCAGTGCAGGCCCAGGCCCCTCTCTGCCTGTGCTGACCGTCGTCTGAGGCTGTTTCCGTGTCAGGGAAAACGCGATGCCATTGTCCTGTTCCTCTTCCACACGCCGTGGGCTTCTACTTCTCTGGCGGTCAAGACAACGTTAATCAAGTCGTTGCAGTGTAGCTCTTAATGGACAATATAGAATAATAACATTAAAGTGAAGTGCTACCATAAAACGAATGTTCTGCTATTTTCACTCTCATGATGCAGTCCTCAATTCAGGAGTCAGGCTTGGGGTCAGCAAGAATTCAGTCTGTCCTTGAGTGACCTCTGCTGGTGATTCTAGGTCGAAGTTGAGTTTAAACCTTTGGATTTAAAAAAAAAAAAAGCAGAACAAAACTAGGGAATTCTGAAACGATGGCCAAAGACTCCGTGGGAAGAGGACACACGGTGGCCCTGCATGCATGTGTGCTAAGGCACCTCACCCATCATCACGTCTCACGCAACCCCGTGTGGGATTATCATGAACACCGTACAGGAGCGGGAAATGAGACTAAACAGTTTACCTGGGTCACACAACTTGTAAGCAGTAGCAGAATTCCAGCTTGGGGCCACCCACCACAGCCCAGGCTTCCCCAGGGCTGGGTGTCCCCCCCTGCCTCCAGGGGCCTCCTCCACCACCACAGAGGGATGCTGGGATGGTAAATGAGGGTGCGCCAATAGGTCCTTGCAGAGAGGCCGCTTGAGGAAAAGGGGTGGGCCTCAGCTGTAACTGCCATCTTATTATCTCCGAAATAAAACAACTCGAATCTTCTCTTCTCTTCCTTTCAGTGTGGCCCAGGAGCTAAGGCCTCCTGCGTGCTGAGTGGTGAACAGTTGTTCTCTTCGTTTAGGTCAGGGATTTAGGTTTTATTTCCATGACCAATTTGGCTCAAGATTTTGGCCGATCCTGTAGGTTGTGAAGTTGTGGGTATGGGAATGTATTTTCATCATGGGGATTAATATCATAAAAAAAAAAAACAAATATTCAGCTGCTTTTCTGGGTATCATGATGTTTAGCATCTTGCGCCTGCCTGGCCTGTCAGGAGGTTCACAGCTTGGGAAGGCAAGTTATAAACAGGGGTGGGGGAGGGGAGGAGGCCAGTCCTAACACTTCCCAGGTGTGGGACAGGTGGTGGGGAAAAGAGAGCGAGGTAAACTCGCTCGGGGAAGGTGGGATCTAAGTCTCTAAGAAGGGGCGGGGGTGTAAATAAGCAAAGAGGGGGACTGTGCACGGAGGGGGTGAGATGAGGAAATATGCAGAGACCGGAGGCAGGGGGCCTCTTGGGGGTCCGGAAGTAGACCTGGTGGTTGGGGGTGGGGGTCACTGAGGCTGCCTGGGGAAACTGAGGCCAGACGGTGGGTGGCAGTGGACTACCCCACTGGGAGGACGGTAGACCCTTCTCTTTCTCATGACTCCAAAGAAAAGTGTGAAAGTTTTGTTCCTGGGACAGGAGCTGGACCTCACGATGTCTTGGGGGCCTTGAGAAAACGATGGATGTGAAGTCAGACGTTCGAAAGGCAGGTCGGTAACTTCTCAGTGTTAACCGTACCTCTCCGTATCGGTTGCTGCTGTGTGCCAGGCACTGTGCTAAGCACTTGGCACACAGTATCTCACCGCACCCTCCAACTTTCCTGGGAAGCAGATACGATCACTGCCCTCATCTTACAGGCGAGGAACTTCAGTGTCCCGGAACCCACACATGAGCACTAGCTGTATCTGTGTCGACACTGAAGTCGGAAAGGTGGGGCCCAGCTTCCCTTCACGCCATGCCCTCTGCGCTTCATGTGAGGTCATTTGCTCCTCAGATGCGCAGAAAAGCATCATCTCCCATGTGAAATGGGTCTTTATTTTCTCTGTAGAAGCAATAGTACAGGAATAGGATTAAACGTCACACGCAATACTCCTAGGACGCTTACGTAAACGGAACAAGTTCATTTCCAAAGATAAACGTGTGTGGTTGGAAAGAGCTTGCCTTTGTAAGGAAAAGGAACTTATGGATGCCATTCTGATAACTTCCAGATGGTGGCGCTACTGCACCAGTAATTCCATGCCCTTTTCTAGTGGTTCTAAGGTGGGTTTGGATGAAATTCAAAGTTCAGGGAATCTTAACATGCACACATTTTCTCATCTATGATTTTATCAGGCTCCGTAATTTTTTAAGACTGGATTTTGATAAGTAATAAAAATTAGAAACAAAATTAAACCCTTGTTTTCAACAATATTCAGCTCATTGTTCAGAAAACTGCACTAAAGCAACTGTTAATTTTAAAACGTCACGGTTTGGGGTGAATTTTCTCTGATTAGAAATGGAGTTCCATATAGAACAAAATTATAGTACTGGAACATAAGAAACGACATGAAACAAACGCATTGTAAATTCAAGAGGGAGGATAACTCCCTCAAGCCTAAATATAAAAGTCTTTAAAATGAGACAAAAACTTTTCTAGACAAAATGAAAGCTTTCCCTTCAAACACACAGCCATAAACTTCACCAAGAGACTTTTCTCTTTGACTTTAGCTTTATCTTTTCCCCCCAAAAGCCTTTGAAGTGGATATTTTAGTGTTTGTTGTATTAGTGAAAGGATCTGACTTGAGTTTCCCCGGCCACACCTTTCCAGGCCAAATGGTTAAATATTTGATAGTTTTGTATCCCCCTCCACCCCCCACCCCAGGCCCGTGTCTCTCCTTTGCTTTATTAGTAATGCTAAAGCCCACACACCCGCTGCCATGGAGAAGGGGAATTGCATTATTTATTCTCTTAGAAGTAGCATTAAACCTTTATTTCCCTCCCTAGACAATGTTTTCTGAATGTTCTCTCTGATTACACAAAATTTTTCGTCTGTCCAGCTAGACCATATATTTTAAGAGACATTTTCAAACAAGTGTGCTCGGGAACTCAAGTGTTCGGGGACAAAATACAGCCCACTGTGCAGCGTCTAGAAGCCGAGTTGCCCCCTAATAAATATACAGCGTGTGTGAGTGCAGGCCTGGGAGGTCTGTTCGTATTCATGGGAGTTAACAGCATAAATTCCGAGGGAATTCAGGGAACAGACACTTAAAATAACACCAGCAAAGCCACATGAACTGCAGCACACTCAAACCCAGCCTGTTTAATGTGGTGTGATTTTTATTAGGGAACGTGTTGTACGTTAAGCCAGAAAACAAAAACAACTAAGTAGGCAAACCTTGGGATAATCCTTTTCTGAGTGTAGAATGAGAAACAAAGCTGAGAAAGCCACTCGTATGAATTGGACAACAAAGGGATTTTGTGTAGGGTTTTCCCCAGATAACCGATACCAGCAGCCAGGTTTTCTGAATCCCTCATCTGTGCTCTGAGGCTGTCTGCCCCCTCTTCACACTCACCACCGTGGCAGCTAGCGGGGCGTTTGTGCTCTTTGCCAGAATTCCCTGGTGCCCTGGGAGCAGCTTATATTTCTTGGTGAAGGTTATCTTTATTTACCCACGTCGTGGGCCAGCAGAAGAAAACCCAGTGCATTAACATGTCACGGGGCCACTGGCCTCTGTGACTTGCTGGGCTGGGGTTCTGCAGTGGCTCTCGTTTAAATCAAACTCAACAGCTGCCGGGCTTTTGGTGGGAGTGGGGGTGGGCTTGGTGGGCTATTCTGTACTCACTGTCTCTATGGGGAAAGGAATTAAACACAGGGATGCGGCCATCTCACTTGCTTTATCAACTAAGCAGAGAAATCCAAAGTGGGTCCTCAAGGAATGCGGACATTCTTCTCTTTTGCATCCTCCCTCCGCCCCACTCATTCCCACTTCATTACAAGTGACTAGGTACTCTGAAAAATTCCTTCTATTTATGGGTGAGTATGTGGAACTTTTCCACTATTAATATTCTGCAGTAAAACCGTTTATTACAACGTCCTTTCTGGAACAGACTGTCGTAAGCCTGCCTCCCATGGAGAACACGAACTTCAGACACTGAGATACGAGCAACAGATATAGACAGTTAACTTTATATTTACAGAGATCCTCGTTTGATAATGAAGGACTTTGACAGCAGTAAAATACAGTATTTTTTATTCTAATGTTTTCCCTCGTGGACAGAAAAGCACTATTTACTTTTGTACTCTACCCTCCAGTTAATGCACATTTGCCATAAGTGCAAATAGGTAATGACTAATGATTCCGCCGTGAACCTTGGGGGGCGGTAGACACCCTTAGCTGCACTGAATGGAATTCACAGTTAGGGGGTTCGTTATTTTGTCCTTTCAAAGTAATCATAATAACCTGGTATAACTGCTCACTCTGACTTATTTAAAAAGGCAACAATGAATTCACTAGGTGTCACCAAAAATAGCCAGGGTCCCAAAACATAAAATTAGCAGAATCTCAAGCTTTCTCTTCCTTGTGTGCATTTAAAGAAAGTTTGCGCCGTACCCCTTCACTGCCACTCTATTTTTCTCTTCTAGCTTTCACGAAATAACTTGGGGTGGTCATCAGACAATAAATTCTCTTTGATATCCCTTCCAATTTCTTTCATGATGGAGTGCGGCTTCCCCCCGAGAAATTTAAAACACTTTTGTTTGTTGTGGCTTCCATTGCCTCCTGATTTTTTTTTTTGTGCAGTTGTAGCAGATAATAGTAAGAAAAAATGAGATGGCTCTAGAGAATATACCATTTAAGAATATATTTTCACCACTCTAATTCTCTTTCAAAATTATGTTCCTCTTAGTGATTAAATAAGGCGTTTAAGAGTGGGTGTCGTAGTGGCCATAAATAAACTTGAGCACACGCATTATAAAGAGCCGTATTTTTACAATTGCGTCTCTGCTAAACAGAACAATATTCTCTGGCACCTGTACACTCAGTGTCTCATGTAGTTCTTATTATGGAATTTCCTTTCTCCTTTTCAGATGGAAGATAATTACTGGATGTGATAGAAACTTTATAGCCATTAAAAATAGAACAGAAAAATGTTACCAGACGGCAAGTTTTTCCAAATAAATATGAAACAGTCCCGTCTCGCACACTGGGTTTGCTTGACTCCAATGGGACACAGGTTTCTTTCCTCTTGATTTTTTTTTTTCTTTCTTTACAGAACTTTTTTTAGGAGCTTAAGAAAATGTTACCAAATCGTTGCTTAAATTTTAATGTAGTAAAAATCTGGGCACATGTAGTAGCTGTGTTTTGTGTAAAATGGCTGAATATCAGAATTTTTAAATGGCTTAATGTGCTTAATTGTCCTTTTCCATTCCGCTTTGGCAGTGCTATTTGGAGATCTGGGTTGGTTTAAGCAGCGAGAAGGGCATCCAGAAATATGATGGTGGGAACAGCAGTCCGTGGGCCCCTGTGAACTTTCCCAGCCGTCAAGACTTGCTGACGTCTCCACTCTGGGGTGAGGGGAGAGGGACTGGAAGTGAAATCAGGCGCGTGGCGTGTCTGCGAGAGCTTGTTGCTCCTCAGTTCACGACGGCTTTCAAACGTCCCACCGCCGTGGCCACAGCAGGAGCGTGTGCGCATGTCCAATCGCGCGGGTTCGTTCACATTAATTATGTGCACTTTTCCGTGTACCAATCAATTATACCTCAATACAGTTGAAACAAATCCCCGATCCCTTTTATTTAACGTTAGCAAAATGTTTAAATCTGAAAAACGAACTAAAAACCACCGATGAGACTGATGGTAAATCTTCAGAGATCTTTTGCAATTTTAATCTCAATTACATCAGCTTTGATCTTTCCAAATTAATCCTTTTGCTCAGAAGTTAGGTCTTTCTTTAAGATTTCATAATAACACTGCATTTATTTTATTATTTTACCAGACTAAATATGGCACAAACCTGCCAACCCCCTGATGAGATTATAGTTGTCAATTTTAGGACTGCGATATGAAAATAGAGGCCAGCTCCTGGTCAACTTTTAGAATGTCAATGATGTTCCCTTTTGCCAGAGTCACTGAGACCCAGTCTATTAAGTCTAAATTCCTTGAAAATACGGACAAGCTGATCTTCACTGAACATAGCAATGCTTTCCTGCCTGTCCTTGCTAGCAGGTTTTGAGTATTTCCTTTGTGCCAAAAGTTTGCTGAGCAGTTTATTGTAACTGCACTGTGTCAATGTAATCCTTAAAAACTTCGAGTTTGAAACGAACAGTACATCTATCTTGTATATAAGGAAGTGGAGACTCCACGTGCCAAGCAACAGGTTCGGCGTCGCACAGCTAACAAGCAACCAGAATCTGAACTCAGATTAGGGGCCATATTGGTGCCTAATGCGTTCTAAGTTGCTTACATGCATCCTTCCCATTTAGATGATCATTATAACGACCCTGAGAGGTACTCTTTCACTCCCATTTCACAGATAAGGAAACTGAAGCATATAGAGATTCTAACTTCTTAGTGAATGTTCCCCATGCACATTTGTCCTGAGAAATCCGGTAATAACAATCCTGCTTCATTTGGTTACACTCGGTGTTCCTCAATATCACAGGAGCCCGTTCGTGTACAACTGCTCGTATTCTGCATAAAACACTTTGGGAAATTCTCCTAACATTTTTTGCATCTGCCCCCAGCACACTGCTCAGGGTGGCAGCAGACCTCTGACTACATGCGGCCTGTTGGCGTGACCTCTCCCGGGAACATGACCCCCGGCGTGGAATAGGGTGACGCAGGAGCCTAGGGGACAGCTCTCCGGCCTCCCAGTTCGGGTCTCTACTTCCTCAGTGTGGTGGCCCAAGGCCAGGAGCTTGGCTTGGGCAGTTTGTGAAGTGGGACACAGTGGGCAGGTGTGTTCCTGAGAACGCCGGACCTGATTTTGCCTGCTGAGAAGGCTCACGGGCCACCCCCTGAGGGTGGCCGTCACACCCACACAGGTGGCTGTGAAATAAAAAAATGGCCCTGGGGGTTTTATGGAGCCAGGAGAGTGGGAGCAAACCCTTGAACAAAACAAGACCTGGGAGTAAGGGGTGGGATGGTGGGGCTGTAATTATAGTCATTACAGTGGCTTTCAAGAAAATGTTAGCGCTAAGTGAAATAAGCCAGCCAGAGAAAGAGACATGCCACAGGATCTCACTCATTGGTGGAATCTAATGAACAAAACAAACTAACAAACAATATAGCAACAGACTCAGATACAGAGAACAGACTGACAGCTGTCCAAGGGGAGAGGGGAGCGGGGTGGGAGGGCTGGGTGAAAAGGGTGAAGGGATTAAGCAAAATAAAACAAACTCATAGACACCAAAAAAAAGAGAGAGAGAAAATGTTAGCATTTGTTTACTGCGACATTTGCTTCAGTGGAGCTGAGCTGTTTTTCTCTTTTCAGTGAGACAGTGAGGCAGCTCTGACCTCTGTGGTGAATGCTGGCTTCCTAATGAAAAGCCTCGCACAGTGTGTCCCAGAGGCAGGGCCTGTGTGGGGCTGCCGAGAGGAGCGAGCTAAACGAGCCGCCGCTCAGAATTCCAGGAGGTTAATAGGCAAATCAGCCCAGAAATGGAGACGCCAGCTGCAGTTCGTCTCCTTGCCTGCTTTCCTTACAATTCAAGGCATCTGGGTACCATCTTCGTGCACAACTATCCCATTTTTCAACTTCTGGGGGGTTTTGAGCTAAAGGAGCCATTTGTTTTTTATTATTATTAATGGCATCCTCTTTCTGACAGGCTCCAGACAGCCCTGCCAGCTCAGGTCACCGAGGTGGGCTGGGAGGCAGGAGTCCTGGCCTGATCCCTTGCCTGACTAACGCTGAAAGGTCACATCGTCCCTTCCTCCAGCTCTGCACCTCCAGCCCGTGAGCAGGAATGGGCTATGGGGCGGAGTGGAGAGTCCTAGGGTCTTCACTACTTAAGACTCAAAAGAGACCTTACGAAGATCAAACCCACAGGTTTTCAGACTTAGCTACACATCAGAGCCACCTGGGAGTTTTCGAAGCACGGCTGCTAGGCCTGCCCCGGGAGATTCTGATTTAATCGGACTGGGATGCAGCCTGGGGAGGGAGGTTTCAAAGAGCTCCCCCTGGGGGCGGGGGTTCCGATGTGCAGCCAAGTTTGAGAACCCTTGGTCTAAGCCAGAGTGAGCGCTGCAGTTGGTTCCATGGAACAAAAACAGATGTCCCCCTCTCCTGGACATCCACTGAGCACTCTTCCCCGCCCCCCACTGTCCATGACCAACTCCTACCCCAAAACAAAACCGAAGAGGTCCAGTGATGCCTGGGTTAACAAACCAGGCTAAAGACGGTTTTGTTTTGTTTTATTCGGGCAGGATTTCTCAGAGCTTTGCTTGAGTAATGCACATTTTTTAACCCCCAAGAGCATTCAGGGAGGGAAGCATGTCTCACAGCTGTTGCACCCCGAATTTCTGGAAGCACTGAGGGAACTGGGGAACGGGTGACCTGCAGGGTTCCACTCCTTGGGAAACGTTGCTTTGAATCTGCAAACAGGACCCTGAACAGGTGGGTTCACGTCCCTAGTGCACCTGGCACGTCGGACACACCCAGTGCATCACTTTTAACACCTCCTTTCTCTACACAGCATTTTTTTTAGTAATAAACATGTATATTTAGTAATCATTTTATTTTGTTGATTTTTCTCTAGTTGTAAAATAATCACACATTTTAAAAGGGCAAATTTCCATCAAAAATATGATTCAAATTCAGTTGAATATTTCATGAAAGAACTAAAATCTACATGTACCAGACAAAAGTTTTACGCCTCACAACGCATACTGTTTTACTCTTGTAAATTCTAACAAATTAAAATGCCAAGTAGGCACATAAAATGACAGAACTGAAGTAACTCAAGTTCTGTTTTTTGTCTTTATAATCACGCGCTATTGTTGTTTACTCCGAGCCTGCTGTTTCGGAGACTGCCATGCATGGGGCTGAGGACAGGAACTGAGCTCAAAGCAAAGCTGAAGGATTCTAAGTCATTGCAAATTTATTCTGGGATCAAATGCACGTTGCAAGTATTGCAGCCCAACTCTGTAACTGGGAGTTTTAAAAATTGACTTCTATGCAGAAGGCAATGTTTATCAAAGATAGTGATAAAGTATGTTCCTTTGAAGCATGTAAATGTATCATTTTATTTGTTTGTTTGTTTGTTTATGTCAATTGCTTAGAACTTAGACCAACAAAAGATCCAAGGGGGAAGAGTAGTATTTTATCACTGACATTGTAGAGCATGATAATAAAAAGCAGGCTGACTTTAGTCAGCTTTGTTATTGTTTGAGATTCTCTACAGACAACACACCCTTATTCCTTACCCCTAGGGCAGGGCAGAGCACAACCCCCACCATGGCATCCTGGCTCATCACTCTACACAGCCAAGGTCACCGAGTCTAACCGGGAGGTTGGAACTGAAACGCAGGGCTCCTGGTTCCCACCTCCGCACTTTTCTGTGTCCTGCATATTGTGAGTAATGCATTTGCTTCTGAACGGGGCTCAGAAACATCAGGTGGAACTTCCAAACCACTCGGCAATGAACAATAACAGCCCCGCAATCTGAAGCATAAGAGTTAGCCAGAATGCCTATTTGGTCCTGTGTGTATTGAGTTTCAAATCATTTCAGCCCAGAGGTCTGGATGACATGTGTCCCTCTAGAAAATAGAGATTGCTTTAGCTTTAATAAGGAGAAAATTGTTATTTCATTTTACTAACAAGAAGCTTGTATCATCCTGAAAAATTCATTGTCTGTGTGCAGCTTGAATATTGTATTCATTATGTTTCCTAATCTGTGTGATTACTACCTGTGTAATTTGATGTCTGACATCTGCGATCGGAATTCTTTCAGCCCATTATATTTCCCATCTTTTTTTTTTAATGGAGGATAAGATTGGGACATGGAAAATTGCAGCAGACTGCCTAAGGCGAATTGCAACCAGCCGGCAGCTGGATGGATCAGCAAAGGATGCAGAGTTACACGGGGAGTCTGAGAAAGGTGGCCTCCGGGTCTACGGTCCGCTGTGACGGCCCCGAGTAGGAGATGGAATTGGCCCGTTTTCCAACGTGGTGATGGGCCATTCCCAAATTATCTCCAATAGCTCAGGTTAGCATTGTCCATTTGGTGAAATTATTTGGATAAAATATGCCGGGTGTGAGTGGGTAGTGCACGGCTAACAATTTGTTATCGGAGGTAAAAAGTGAGTATTGGGACAAAGCCAACAAACTTGCGGCAAATTATTTTTAGATAAACATTAAGTGCACAGAAACAAATCACAGAACAAAAACCAAAATGATGCAAATGCCCCTTTGCCTTTCTCTCCGTTCTAACCACAAGCAGACACTTCATTGAATGGATGGGCCAGGTGGTCTATCAGATGTACGTTCCTCACCGTGAATCCTTCATCTGCTCCATACCAGGAGCAAATTAGAACTCATTATCTTTATTTGAAAGGGGGACTATAATATCTCCCTCAAAGAGCTTTTAGCATAGTACATTATGTAAAATCATATACAATTATGTATGTAACATGCTTGTTTGGCCCATGAATCATAAATGGTCCTCAATAATATTGATTAGAATTATTCAGTTCTGGAGGCAGGTGGGATATCAGTTCCAGAGCGTTTACTCGGCTCTGCTTTGCCTCGTGTGTGTTCAGAAAGACTTCTCCGAAAACCTCCTGACCAGCCCGGCAATCTGGTCAGGAGGACGGACACTTGAATCACCCGAGTTCAATATTTAGATGAGATATTGAGGGAGCTCTGCACTCCGCGGCACACAGTTGCTTGTCAATGAAACTCGTTGCCAGAAAACGTCCTGCTTGATGTTTTGCCACAGAAGCTCTACATGGCGAAGCTAGTGTTGTCACTCTCCTCCAGCCCCTGATGGCCTCTGCAGTTTCTCCACTTGTGTTCCTCGGGACACGGCAGCCCTGTGACGTACCAACAGAGTTTCAGCGGATAAAAAAATGCAATGAATAGTTTTCTGATGAAATTCACTAGTATATTTAGAACCACAATATTAGCACATAGTTATAGTTATTATTATGCCAGTTGCCTTTAAGAAAGGTAGGGGCCTAAAAGGATGAGGAAGACCCTTGAAAAATCACATTACAATTCCATTTCAGAGGTGTGACCGAAGCTTTCTCACCTGGACAGCGTTTGCCTCCTCCAAGTTGATTGGATATCGCTTAATGTGATGCTTGCAGTGGTATTTACATGACATGTATTTAAATTTCAGTATATACTTGTGATCTTATCTGGTGATACTCTTCATGAAAGCTGTGTGACAGAACTTCCTGTAATGATAGAAACTTTCTACATCTGCACGGTCCATACAGTAGCCATAACCTACACATGGCTATTGAGCACTTGAAATGTGCTCAGTGCAACTGAGAGACTGATTTTTAAATTTTGTTTTAATGAATTTAAATGGAAATAGCTCCATGCGGCCCCATGACTGCAATATTGGACATCACAGCTGTATGTGAACTATGTGAATCCCCATTTGATCTCTCCCTGGACCAGAGGATTTAGCCGTGTGACCGTGGTTGGTTGTCTCCGTTAGTGGAGGCTGATGTTCCCTTGGCAAACCAGCTCATCTCATGTTATTTTCCTATTTGCTTTAGTTATCCCGAAGCCTTTCCTGTTCTTCGTATGTACTCGGCTCTTTCTTTCCTTATTCCCTTTGCTCACTGCCCTCCCAGTCTCTTCCTCCTCCTCCTCCTCCTTGTGAGTCAGCCCAGGTCTCTTAAGTCGTCTGCCATCATAGTACTTTCAGTCTTGCTGAAAGTGTGTACCCTCTTAGCAGAACGCTTCTTTAGTTCCATCAGTAAAGTCATCATCTCTATATGAAAAGCATTTCTTTTGTGGCACTCCTTACAGTGTCGGCTTTTTGTCAAGCATCTTTCTTAGGTGAACAGCAGTCAAGTATGAGACATGATAACAGTCCTCCTCCCCTGCTGTCCCTCCTTGGTGCTGCAGGCAGACGTGCTGTGACACACCCAGTGTATATTAGTCGTCTGCCGGTGTGTAAAACATTGCTCCCAATCTCAGCAGGTTAAAACAGTACACCTTTGTGATCTCAGTGTGAGTGGGCTGGGAGTTTAGGGGCAGGTCCGCCAGGTGGTCCTGGTTCGCAGTTTCTCATGGGGTTACGAAAGCTATCAGCTGGGGCCACTATCACCCGGAGGTCTGACCCGGGAAGGATCCACACTCATGCTCCTGCTCATTCACGTGGCCGTCGGAAGGCCTCAGCTTCTCCCAGGCCGTTGACTCCAGAACTCATTTCCTTGTCATAGGGAGCTTTCAGCAGGCTGCCTGGGTGCCCTCGCAATGCGCAGGCTGGCTGTATTTAGAGTGAGTGATTGGGGGTGAGGAGGGAAAGAGAGAAAGGAAGAGAGAGAGATCCCAAGATGGAGGCCGCTGTCTTCTATGTTTCAGAAATGATGTACCATCCCTTTTGCCGTATTCTCTCGTACACACAGACCAACCCTTGTACAATGTGCAAGAGGCTCCACAAGGGTATGAATGCTAAGGGGTGGGGTTTGGGGAGCTGGCTGCCATCCACTTTAATGACATTTTATGCAGCATGATTCTAATTGAAGGGCCGTGGACCCCACTGACAGTGCTGAATCAATGTGTGAGAATGCTCCCTAATGTGTCTTCAGGCGCCAGGCCCTCTGCAGCCTGCTCTGACACATGACCTTCTTGACTGTGGACACAGATGCGAACACTGATAGGCAGAAGCAGAATTGGGCTCAGAACCCCTCTCTTGTCTCCAGATCCCCATCTTTGTCACCAGATGATGCCGCTCAGTTGAACTTCTCTCTGGTTTCCCTTGGCCAAAGTCAACACTCCAGCTTCCTCATCTATAAAGTGGACGTGCTAATACTACCCTCGTTATCCAACAGGCCTGGCGCGGACCCAATGAGAGAATTTAGTGGATGCGCCTATACCCCACTTAGCATTTGATGTGTGCAGCAATGCCTCGGTGGGCCTAACACACTAATTTCGAACCCCACCCCCGGGTCCTCTTCCCCGCCACACCTGCGTTCCCACCACAGGGCCGCTCTCTGCGCGGCCACACATGGCTTCTACTTGAACAAATCCGACCAGACCAGCTGTTTTCTTTCGGTATCTTTTTATTGCAGCTAAAATTCCAAGGGCTTCAGGGGAAAAGCTGCTGAAAACACCACAGGCCCTGGGCCTCACTTCAAAGCAGCTTTCATCATTCTTCACACGCTGTTTTCAGGACCCTTGTCTGTTCTCTCCCGGGAACCAGATTCCCCTGGAGATTTTCCTCGGTGATATCACTATTTACAGAACTCCGGCCCTGGACATCGTGTTTATATCTGATCTGTACATGTCCACATGGCCCATAAAGTTTATAGGGGGGTTAGAGAGCTTTTCTTTGTTTGTAAATCTTTCCCTACGGCCTCCCTCTCGGAGCGGGAAAGAAGGAAGCGGGAACCCAAGGGAAAGGGTGCGCCAGCTTGAAGGGAGAGAATGATCAGGAGCACGTGGGTACCTCCTTTAAGTTTCTCTCCGTTATTCTCCTGCCTTGGGATCTGCTGGACAGCAGGGCAGAGCACGTGTGATGGCGTGACAGCTCACCACCATGGGCAGGTCAAGTAAACGTTCCAAGCCTCTCTTTCATCACATATTACGTGGAGATACTAACAGTGCCTGCTCCCGAGGTTGTTCCGAGGATTAAACCACACACAGAACAACACACATTTAGCATGTGCCACAGAAAATAGCAAGAATGCAATACATTTTAATTGAGAAAAAAGTGACAAGGCTCTTCTGTGCTCTCCGTCCACTTTCCATCTTCTGCCCACCCCCTGGGCATCCAAAACTGATCACCTTGCTGACTCTGGAGTTGGTCTCATCCCGAAACCCCGGCTGCCTGGAGCTCTCCCCTGCAGTGCGCAAGCTGACACGCTCCCTCCCCAACACCCAGTAGGTGTAGCTATGAAAATGAGTCTTTCCAGGCAGAAGTTTTGCATGTCTAAGGCTGAGATTTGTTTCATTTCAAAGCAGATGTATGATTGGGTACAATTCCATGGATGTCAGTGTAGATGTTTCTGAAATTTAGGGGGAAGCATTTCCAAATTTCAAAATGTACCTTTCATACCTACTTTCCCCCAACTCCCACCCTGCTAGGAACAGGACAAGTCTGCAGGCCAGCATCCGTACACTGGAAGAATAATAGATCGATAATAATTCACCACCGGTCACACATGTTCCCTTGGCAGGTTCAGCCCACTGGGGTTCAACAAATTCATTACGGGATGTGTCCACCCAGGCAAGGCAAAGAAGAAAAGGTGGTGAAATTATTTTTTGAATTACTTCCAACTATCCAAATAGGTAACCTAGAATAAAAGTAAAAGAAATTTGATTCCTGAATCATTTACAATTGCCTTGAAGACCTTCTCATCTCTGAGATCTAAGTGCCAGCCCCAGCCCCTCAAAATTGCCATCATCCTCTGCAATGTAGCAAGAGTGATCTTTTAAAAATGTAAGTCCGAGTAGCCAACCATGCTTATAAACCCTCAGTGACCTCTCATTGCTCTTAGATTAAAATCAGAAGAGCTGAAAATGACCTTGCTGACCTGATGGGGCCATGCCCACCGCCCCAGGCCCACTGCCGGCTCATCTGAGTTCCTTCCGAGCTCCGCACGCTTTTCCCTCTCTCTGCAAAGCCTTCTCCTTCCTCCCTCTGTCCAATGAACTCCCACTCATCTTTTCGATCTTGCCCCAAACACCACTTACTCTGACAAGCCTCCTTAACACTCCCCAGCCCACCTGGACCACGGAGGGATTTTCCAGGGACAGTCTGTCTTCTACATGGTGGCCCTCTCCACAACCACCTCTGAAGGGTCCATTGTGTTTGTGTAATGCCTGTCCCTCCTGACAGAACGTGCACTCACTGAGAATAGAGGCTTCGTCTTCTTTTCCGCCCTCTCATCACCTTACACAGTGTTCAGAGTCCATCAGGTGCTTAATAAACATTGTTCCATGCACATCCAGATCCGTGTTCATAGATATCCACCCATTTCTCCGTCTTGTAATTGTAAGGTCTTGATAAATACAATGTGGTCCACATCAGTGTGCTATCGGACATATCCAGAAAGTCCCTAGCTTGCTTAGGGTGACTGAATCAGAACATTTTAGCAATGGAAAGGATGCTGGATTTTATTAGTCCAACCTCTTCGTTTTACAGATAAGGAAACTAATGAGCAACATGGGTAAGGCCATTCAACTATTTACTGTAGAGCCGAGGCCAGATACAGTCTTCAAAATCTCTATCAAAAATTAAGCTAGTAGGTACTTAAAATACCAAATAAATGCATAGTTCAGACACGACTATAATGCAAATTGCTCATGCTGCCAACCCCTTCTTCCCATCACTTGGCCAGGTCCTGTCCCTCCCTGAGAAGACACAAGCCTTCATTACATGATCACTCTCCCCTATTCTGATACCACAGAGGGCCCTTCCTTTGAACTCTGTGTTGCCATGGCAACTGCTCCTTCAGGAACATCAACATGTCTGCCCACAATTGCCTATGCTGAGGTGGATGGCTGCCAAGCAAATCATAGGCAATTTTTTTGAGTCAAGAGGGCCGAAAGCCTCAGATCAAGTTCAAATTATTTGGAGGATGTGTGTGTCAGGGACACTTAGCATCAGTTCCGATGGGAAGGCAGATAAAAGCTTGATTTAGGATGAGGGTAGGGGAGGCACAGGGCAGCTCAGCCTCAGAGCTTGGAGAGCTCTTCCAGAAGCTCTTTGATGTGAAGGAGATGTTGGAAGTTGCGTAATTCTTGCAGGCGGTCCAGACACAAAGGCTGCTCAAACAATGCAGAGGGGCCAGATATGCCGAAAAGCTTGTTTTGTTTTTGCTTTCTCCCCTGCTCCCCCTGCCCTTCATTTTTCCCAGTGACCCAGGATCCAACACATAGGTTTCATCCCAGGAAGAGGAACATTAGTGTCGCAGGAGTGCATTTACAAGCCTGTTGGACTTGGGATGTAATAGGGGCCACGAGGGGTTCTGTGTATTGAGAGGTGGTCAGCACCATTATCGTGACTAGTGTGGGGTGCAGGGGGTAGCCTCAGGTGGCCCCCTTGGAGAGAGAAGCAGATGCCTTACAAATTGGTCACATCCCATTTAGCTCATATTAATTTACATCACCGACCCCCGGGGCTAACAGGCAGTATTTTTCTTCCTTGTGTTGCTTCTCCCCATCCCCCAAGTGACTTCCTCTTTTCTTTCCTCTTTCATCCAATAGTGTTGGCCCGACTGTTTCGAGTTTGCTCAAATTTTATTTTCCTATTTAACCGTTGCGCTTGCCAACCCCCAGATCTTTCACGTTGTAAAACCCGTGCTCCACATGTCCCCTCGCAGCCTGCTTTCCATCAGCTTTGCCTGAACCGAGTCGCGGGATCAGTCCCGTGTGCTCTCGGGATAATAGCTTTCCTTAGCAGGACAAAACGGTGCAGGGCGAGCGTTGCCTTTTGTGCTTCAAAGGCTTGAGAGATGCCTTTAACCACAAAAATGAGAATAGAAGGTAATGGATATACAAGAGTCCCACGATGGCAATCTCGCTGCTGGAAATGTTCATGAATTACCTGTAATTTACCTCAAAATGTACCATATGTTGGACTGCAAGATGCACTTTTCCTTTTTTTTTTTTTTTTTTTACTTAAATGGACTGCTATTTAGAACACTTTCCCCCCCTTGACATGGGAATAGATGTTGGGACTAGGTTTGGGGGGAAGTGCCCCACACAAGTTTCCCAAATTAAAGCAGGCACATGTTATCATCTGAACGCTTTGTACAAGAGGAAAAAGTGGAATTAGGAGCCTATCCCCCCCAATACACTGTCAGCCCCACAGGGCCATGGGAAGAAGATAAAAGATACTTTGGGATGAGAGAGCGTGATGCACCACCAACTCGCTCATTCCCTTCACGCGTTTCAAGCAAAGGGACAGAAATGACAGATGCCCCTCCATGGCCTGACTTGTGTAGTCAGGAGACCTGAGGAGTGGCTCTGCCCAGACAGAGGGAGACCTGTTTGCTCATCTCCTGGAACTCCCCCTTGCTTCCTTCAGTGTCCCGGGCGGATCTGCCCCCTCTCTCTCCCATGTTTACAGCGGTGGCTTATTGACGCATATTTCTAAGAGCGTGAGAACTTTCACTTCTTCAAATCTTGGAACACCCTCAGAATCTCAGTTTCTTCATCCCCCCTGAAGCCGAACAGATGTAGAGGGAGAAGGGCCCATAATGGCAAACCATATTTTCCACCCAGAGCCACAGCCTTGTCACCAGCCCTGCCCCATCTGCGTTTCTGAAAGGAAATGTCATAATATTGCTAATCAATAGGAAGAGTGACAGGCCCATTTGTCAAGAACAAGCCAGCACTGCAGCTACTGTCCTCCTCTGACTCCTTCTCTTGGGCTTTGCCCAGGGAGGCCCAGGGAAGGGCCTGCTGTGTGTCTGCCACAGCCCCTTCCTGTGCAGGGGGACAATAGGCAGCCACTGGGGGGAAATAGCGGGCAGACGTGTTGCTGATGTTGTGCACAAGTCGGGCCAAGTGCAGTGGCAAGGACTGGGGGAGAAACGTGGAGTTTCCAACAGTGGCATGCACACGCGACCAGATGCCCTGCAAGGGGAGAGGATCTTCTCTATCAAGAAGTCTACTGACCCTTAGTCGGGGAGTGCAACTGCTGATGTGTTTCTTCTGAGCTGCAGATGTTCCTTGCTGGTCCGCTGGTCAGAGGGAGGAGCAGGTCATCTCGAAGAAGGAGTGAAGTAGGGGGCAATGATTTTCATCTTTTCTCTAGAGGAAAATAACCAGAGGGTGGAAAACGGTGGCGGGGCAGGCTGCAGGCCCTGCCCCATGCCCCTCTGCCCTGGTGCTGACAGAAACACGCACGGGCAGGGCTGGCCACAATAATCAGACCGGTCATGCGTGGGGCCAGGGAGTGTGCCGGGGTGACAGGACTGATGTGCCCTTTCCCATCCCACCGAAATAATTTCTAAATGAGGAAATTAATCTTAATCGACTCTTGTATCAGCAGCTTTAGTTGGTCCACATTATTGTTATGGCTTTTCATGCTTGGGGGACCCCCAAGACCAGTAATTCTGTTTGATTGTTGCAAGGGAGCAAATGCTGACATTAACAAGGGAGACCTTAAAGTAAAATTGATAACTTTTCTTGTCCATTTTCACCTCCCTTCCTTCCTTCTTCTTGCCTTAAGAAGTGATGCTCTAGAAAGTGCCTTTTTTCCTCAAGGCACCCCAAGATTTTGGCATTAGAAAGCAAATAACATATGATTTAAAGACAAAGTTGGTATTGATCACTTATTGTCAGGTATGCATCTTTTAGAAAAATGTGAAAGCAAAAAACTATCACAATGGAATATCTTGCCAATTAAAAGTCCAACCCTGAGGTCTGTGAATGAATATCTACACGCTTTTGTGATTCCAAATCCAAATGCCATCGGAAAATTTGCTTGATTAAAGGAAAACAATGAGTTTAAGATACTATAACATATTATGATAGACTAAATTTTGTCTCCCCACCACCCGGCCAAATTCTCATGCCAAAGGCTTAATACCCAACATGTGAGTGTATCTGTAGATAGGATCTTGAGGAGGTAATTAAGATGAAATGAGGTAATAAGGGTCGGGGCCCTAATGCAACAGGACGTTGGCCTTATAAGAAGAGGATAAAATCACGCTCTCTCTCTCTCTCTCTCCCTCTCTCTCCTTCTCCCCACCCCCTACCCTGTGAGCACATGGCAATGAGGCAGCCAATTGCAATGCAGAAGGAGAGCTCTCCCCAGAAACTGAGTCAGCTGGCACCTTGATCTAGCCCTGTAGCCCTCAGAACTGGGAGAACTAAATTTCTGTTGTTTAATCTACCCAATTGATGGTATTTTATGACAGCCCAGGATGTGTAATTAACACATATTCTCCATCCAAGTAAAGTACCCTGATAATAACATTCTAGGCAAAGAATATTTGCAGTTTTCCTGGAGGCATAAGTATAGGGTAATAAGATTGATTAAAGAAAAACATGAAAATATCCATGCGAATGAATGCAGTTCTCTTTATGTGAGTTTACTTGGAAGACCAGTGATGATTGATTGATTGATTCCTTCCTTCCTTTCCTCCTTCCTTCCTTTTCTTTCTTTCTTATTTTATCATTGTTCAAGTACAGTTGTCTCCATTTTCCCGCCACCACTTTCCCCTTCCCCACCCACCCCCACCTCCCACCCTCAGTCTCTCTTACAATTCAAAGTCAGCAAGATATTCTTGAAATACTTTCAGTAGTGACATGTTCTTGTTTTTAAGGGTGATTTATATTTTTTACATTTATACGTCACTCAGAGCAAGTCTAGGAATCAAGCTGATAATCAGAAGTAGGTTACCGTGGTGTGGGCCAACCACAGGGTGTGTGTATATGCAGTGATAAGGCTTATGGGACTTATAACTATCTCAGATTTAAATTTTTAATTTAATCTTTATTGTATTTTTTCCTTATCATTAGTCCCTTTATGCCCCCTTCTCCCCAGCAATCACCACACTGTTGTCCTTGACCATGAGTCCTTTTTCCTTTTTGCTCAGTCCCTCCACCCCCGCCCCTCCACCCCCCAGCATAGCTGTCATCTGCTCTCCATCTATGAGCCTGCCCCCATTTTCCTTGTTAGTTGAGTTTGTTCATTAGATTCCACATATGAGTGAAATTATATGGTATTTGTCTTTCTCTGACTGACTTATTTCACTTAGCATAATGTTCTCCAGGTCCATCCATACTGTTGCCAAGGGTAAAATTTTCTTTTTTTTTTTTATGATCAAGTAGTATTACATTGTGTAAATGTACCGTAGCTGTTTTATCCACTCATCTACTGATGGACATTTGGGCTGCTTCCATATCTTGGTAATTGTAAATAATGTTGCAATGAACATAGGGGTGCTTATGTTCTTTTGAATTAGTGTTTTGTGTTCCTTTGGATATATTCCCAGAAGTGGGATTGCTGGGTGAAAAGGCAGGTCCATTTTTTAATTTTTGGAGGTATCTCCATACTGCTTTCCACAGTGCCTGCACCAGTACGCATTTCCACCAACAGTGCAAAAGGGTCCCCCTTTCTCCATATCCTCGCCAGCACTTGTTTTCTCTTGATTTATTGATGATAGCCATCCTGACAGGTGTGAGATGATATCTCATTGTGGTTTTAATTTGCATTTCTCTGATGACTAGTGACATTGAGCATCTTTTCATATGTCTATGGGCCATCTGTATGTTCTCTTTGGAGAAGTCTTTATTCAGGCCCTTTGCCCATTTTTTAATTGAGTTATTTACTTTTTTGGTATTGAGTTTTGTAAGTTCTTTATAAATTTTGGATATTAACTCATATAGATGTAACACAGTTCTATCAAGATTCCAATGACATATTTCACAAAAGTAGAACAAATATTTCAAAAATTTATATAGAACCACAAAAGGCCCTACATAGCAACAGTGATCCTAAGAAAGAAGAACATAGTTGGAGAAATCAGGCTACCTAATGTCAAACTATACTACAGGGCCATAGTAATCAAAACAGCATGGCACTGGCATAAGAACCGACACATAGATCAATAGAACAGAATAAAGAACCCAGAGATAAACCCACACCTTTATAGTCAATTAGTATTCAACAGAGGAAGTAAGCACATACAATGGGCTAAAGATAGTTTATTCCATAAATGGTGTTGGGAAAACTGGACAGATATGTGCAGAAAAGTAGAACTAGACCATCTTCTTATACCACACACAAGAATAAATTCAAAGTGGGTCAAAGACTTAATTGTAGAACTGAAACCATAAATTCCGATAAGAAAACATAGGAGGCAAAATCTTGGCCACTGCTCATAGCAACATTTTATCGGATATATCTTCCCAGGCAAAGGAAACAAAAGAAAAAATAAACAAATGGGGACTACATCAAACTAAAAAGTTTTTTGCACAGCAAAGGAAAACATCAACAAAGTAAAAGACAACCCACAGAATGGGAAAACACATTTGCCGATATATCAGAAGATTATTCAAAAGTGTAGCCTGTGCCCTAAGTGGCCAGGGGAGCACTGCAGAGCAGGGGGCTGGCCTGCTAGGGGAGGGGACCCACGCTGTGAGTGCCTTGTTCTGGTACCTCGGGTCCTTTCCAGTTCATTTTATTTGATCCTTACAACGTCTTTGGAGGCAGATATTTTCATACATGGTAAGGCAGAGCTTCTTTTGTTGAATAACTTCTGGTAAGTTTGCTCAAACAAAGCCAGACAAAAACAAAACCCTCCTTGATTCTGATGTAATGAAAAAGCGCAGGTTCTGGAGCAGACACAAGTGCATGTGAGTCTCAGACCTGCCGCCTGCAGGCTGCGGATCCTGACTCAGTCACAGAAGCTCCATGGGGCTCAGTTTTCTCGCCTGTAACACAGGTCGAGGTTGAGCACTGGATGAGGCAATGCACATAAACACCCAGAACGAAGCTGATATTTAAGTAAGCATTCTGCTCAGTTAGTTCCCTTGTCCACTGCTTTCGTATTTGGGGGTAAAAGGTGATGTCCAGGGGCAAGGATGAAACAGTAGATAATCACAATGGCAGCTTGAGAATGACCTAGGTGTGGAACGGAAGGTGTTTAACTTTGCGATGCAAAGGGAAGGACCCTGTAGTTTGTAAAAATGGCTCTGAATGATTTTCCTTTCCTTGTGGGAAAGTTCTGTGTTTATGAAAACTGTCACTTGTCAGCTTTTCCTTTTATCCTGTCACCACTCTCTCTCTCCTTCCCTTGTTCCCTGTTAGGGACAACAGCACCAAGGTGGCCTTGCTCTGGATCTCTGCACCTGGAGAACAGTTTCCAGGCCAAAGACTTTTTTTTCTACAATGTCAACATGGACCACGTTATTCTTCAAAGGAACATTTCCAAGCTTATGAGGTAAAGAGTGGTAACAAATAAAGACTTGTTGATCGAGGCAGAATGAATACCAAGGGACATTCCAGCTTTTCTTTTGGTGCTTGTTTCCTTCTTCAGTTTTTGTCTTTACACAAGAAAGACATCCCAAATCTCATTTTCTTCGGGATCATCAAAAGTAGTAAATCAGTCTAATACAATTGAAGGTGTCTTTTTTGGTTGTCCTTTTGTGTGTCTATGCTCATCGGGTGCATAGAGCTTCCAGGATTGACTGCTGAGGACACTGGCACTTGGAGGTCTTCATGTGAGAGGAAGGACCAGGGTCCATGCTGACAGTCACCCTTTTCTAGGATGCGCAGAAATGTTCCCAAGGGGTTGTCTGTGCCGTGCATCCTCTCACCCAGTGCAGTTCTTACCCACAAGCAAACTCTACTAAGGCATCAAGGCTCTAACAGGGGAACGACTTAAGAATTTTCTGTGAAGTGAAATCTTTCAGATTAGGCAATGAACCAAAGTTGCCAACTTTTTCATTCCCAACCACCCTCCGCAGACGACTGGTGAATATCATATTGTCAAGTACTAGGTCAACCAATGCAGACGAGATCTGGCTTAAAGAGAGAGAGGTGCATGACCAATGTTCCATGAGCTCCCTAATTTACTGAGGAAAGATCTTTTGAGGTTAAAGTTACGTAGAAAGAGGTGACGTGATACACTGGGCGAATGCACACACAAACTCAGGAGTCAGATGCACCTGGATTTGAATCTCAGCACGACTATAAGAGAAGTCATTAGCCTGAGCCTCAGTTTCCCTATGTGTAAAGTGAGGAAGATATTACCTGTCTATAAATTAGGACCCAGGCTATCTCCATCAGGAGGCTAGGCTGTGTGGACTATCATTTTGTAATACTCATCTCTTAGGAACGATTTCCCCTCGGGTGACCAACAAAATCAGGAGATTGATGAGCCTGTATTTAAACAGTGGGTGCCAGTCTACTGAGTCTGGGGACTCCAGAATCTTTCATATGTATAGAGTCTACTGTTACACACTTCTTTAAAAGGCTACGTTCAAAGGAAGTGGGTTTCCACCTGCAGAATTAATAAGTTTGCTTAAGAGACTGACAGGAATCTGTACTTGCTTTATTCTTAAGTAGAGAAAGTCCCTAATTTTTACTAGAGGACTTTTAAAGAATTCAGCGGAGCTGGAGAAAAGGAGCTGGGAAGTGAGAGAAATGTGGGTTCAGCGCCAGGGTGTGCCAGTCCTCCTGACTGGGGAAACCAGGGTTTGGTATTATTAAGTGGATTTGTGTCTCTCCTCCCTACTATTATATCCACATTTGACTCACCCAAGGAGAATGAAACAGTGACCCTGGGGTCAAACAGAGAGCTAGAGAGTGTGTTAAAAGGACATCTATTTTCCCTCAGTCCCTGCTTGTTCTTGAGCTAAGTGATCTCCCAACTGTCAGGTCCCCCGGCTGTTGCAATGACCCTGCCCACCACCACCCAGACATCTGCCAGCCCAGCTGGGCACCATAGTCCCCACTGGCTATGGAAGTCTAGCAACAGTTTGGTGAGGAGGGGAGAAATACATGCCCAGATCGGATTTCACCCAGACCTGCCTGTGTCCTTTTTGAGCTGTCAAAAGACTGTGGCAATGACGTCCAAGCTATACCTGGGGATTTGTGTGACTTGGGGATCTTTTAAAAGTGACACGTTACCCTTTATTACAATTAAATCAGACATCTAGTGGTAGGAGTCAGGCATTATTATTTTTTAAATAGCCCTGGGTGATTCCAGAGTGCAGCAACATTGGACAGCTTTACAAACAAGATACTACCTTAAGACTCACGAATGTATTCAAAACATTGACATGTGGTAGGTATTTAATAAATAATTGCTCCCTTTTCTGTTAGAAAGATGATATGATGATGATGATGATGATGATCTAATAATAATAATAATAAGCCCAGCACATTTAGGGCACTTTACAGTTTACTTCTATAGCCATTTTTTTTCTGATCCTCACCATTCTCCCATGAGATGAACATGAGTATCACCTTTTCCATCCTCTGAATAAGGAAACTGAGTCTTATTAAAAAAGAAAGAAAGAAAGGGAAAGTGACCTTCCCAAGCAGGGCCTGGCATAAAGCTGGGTCTTTTGACTCCTAGTCCAGTGCTCTTCCCAGCATGCAACACTGTCTCTGTGCTTAAGGAGCCTCCCCAGATGGGGGAAGACACAGTTATGCATATAAATGTATTGAGAATGCCTAGTAGCTAAAACACCTCACGTTACTAATTACTTGAGGGCACATGCAGAAAGGCAAAGGGGGATCTGCATGCGGTGTCAGCTTCTTAACGATGCAGCTGGGTTGGAGGCAGGCCCCTCCCCGCCCTGAACCTAGCTGGTGGACCATACATCCTGACCCCTCCCCATGCAGACACAGGGTGAGACGCTGAGTAGCTCAGGGAACAGACCAGGGCTGCCAGGTCTCTGCCCATTTGCTACACACGAGTGGAGGAACAGAGCGAGCGCACCATGCCAAGTGACAGGGGCAGACGGGTCCAAAGGGCAGCGTGCCCACATTCTCCCCAGACCTGCACGGGGTTGTTAACTAACGGTTAATGCTGTCCACTTCCCACGAATCAGATAAGCATTGCTCCTTCATTTGGGGAAGGGAAACTGTGAGAGTTGAGGGAGCATTGGAGGCATTGGTTTTTACATTATTTGCTCCCTTGAGGGATGAAATAGAACCAAGTAAACATGATGATGAGAGCTAGGATGCTTCGTGCAGCAAAAGAATATCAGCAAGTACATAGAAACGACATCAGGTGCAGGAGCTGCGAGGGTGAAACTGTGTGTGAAGAGGCGGGGTGTTGCGGCCTGGGGGAGGCGTCACAAAGGCTGGAGAGTCACCTTGGGTCTTGAAGAAGAAACAGGAACTGAGCTAATGAAGTCTTTGGCATAATATATTCTGGTTCCCTGATCTAGGGTGTATGAATTGATTTTTTTTTGAATCCTAGAGATTGGTTTGAACAAATCTGTTATGGCTAATAGACTACTGACTAATCAGGCCTGGCTGAAAATGCTTCTTTGGAGCTGGTAACAGTTGTCTAGCGTCTTAAGAATGAGAGAGAGGGGGAGGGTCTTGCTCAGCCAAGTTGACTAAATAGTCCCTTTGGAGATACGCTACTTTTTACTTGCTTCTGGAATGCTGTTGCATTCATTCCAAGAATGAATGTTGCAACTTTGAAGAAAAAGATTCACCATATCTCCATGTGCTGGGACAATGTTGGCATGAGCAGCAAACCCTGGATTTCAAGCCTAGCCCTGACACTTACGGGTGTGACCTCAGACATGTGACATGTCTCCTTTAAGGCACAATTTTTTTTTCCAATTACATGAGGATGACAGTAGCCCCTATTTCGAAGGGCTGTTTTGAGCTTTCAGTGAGATAATGCATGCATGACGTGAAGGGTCTAACTCCTGATGTACAGTGGGTGCTCAGTAGCTGCAGTGGTGGTAATTATTATTTCTGTTATCATTACCAGGACCCTGAGATTTGTACTGCTGTACTAGGACTCTTGATGGGTTGTCAGGGCCAGAATGGCCTAACTCAGCTAAAAATTTATCTCGCTTTGCTTTTTGCTGCCTCTGGGTCTCAGATTTTTTCTTTGACTTCCAGGAGATCTGTCACCTTGGATGAGAAGCTGAAGCAGGTCTTCCCCCTCTATTAACATTCGGTCCATCTCTCAAGTTCCATTTCAGATTCCATTTGGGGAAATTAGGAAACGCTTTATGGAGGGGCTGCTATTCATCTCTTCGTCTCCGCTCCCACAGGCCTTTATAATTTTATTGTGGCATTCATCATATTCCGTCCAGCACCGCAGTCATACACCATCTGTCTCACTCGCCACGCAGTAACTTTCCTGAGGGTAGGAGGAGGAGCCCGTGGATCCTGGAATCCTCCAAAGCATATCGTAGAGTACCTGGCACACGGTAGATCACAGGTGGCAAGCACAAGGCCCGCAGGGCGAATCCAGCCCTCCACCTTCTTTTATATCTGGCCTGGCACTTTGTTTCTACCCAGTGGCTATGCTGAGCTCCTTGCCCCTAGTTAAGGAGTAGTTACATTTGTACAGTCCTAAAACGACATTCGGTCCTTTGAAGGCGCCCGTGAGGCTGATGTGGCCCCCGGGGAAAATGAGTTTGACACCCTTGCAGTAGATGCTCAATAAATGTTTGTTGCATTGGAACGACTCAACAATTTTAAAAGGCTGCTTTATAATCATTCACTTTCTTATTCGTCTATTGATTATTACAACCGTGAAGGATAATTTGGGGGATTATCTATCATGGAGCAAGCCTAAGCTTCTTGAACCAAAGGTAAAGTGATGATCATACTTGAGTTTTTGATGCCCTTTCGTGTGGAGATGGATATAAAATATAGAGCAGCAGAATACTGGAAAAGCTACAGTGAGCGGGTGTGTATGGGCTCAAATCCTGCTATTTTGCTACGATGTGAACTTCAACCAGCTCTGGGCCTCTCTGGGCCTCAGTTTCTCCATTTGTAAAATGAAGGCGCTCTTTCCCTTTTACTTATAAATTTATATAATTCAAGGCTTCTATATTTAGATACAAAGAGGAATTTTGCCATTGTTCTTTACACCCCCCTGCCAAAAAAAAAAACAATGTTGCATTGGTCAGAAATTCTTTTTAATTACTACTATATCCCTAGCACCTATGACAATGTCAAGTACATAGTAGCTGCTCAACAAAAACTCACTGAGTAAATGAATACACAAATAAATATAATTAGACACAATTTAGTAGTTTTGGGATATAGTGCTTAGGAATAGTTGAAATCCTGTCTCTCCAAAAGCCCCTGTTCCTGGGAGACTCACGCTAAGGTAAGGCGAATGTGGAGGAGGCAGATAAGACCTGGGCCTGGCTCAAGCTTTTGCACATTGCAACCTGAGCGGCATGTATGGGACACCTTCCAGGTTAGGTCCATCTACACCCATGCAATCAATAATTTAGATGGGACAATTTTTTATTGTGCGCAAGTGTCCAATGTGATGTAAGACATTTTCTACCTAGTGAATGTTAGTACAAACCCCAGTCACTTCTGCATACCAAAAAAACCCACCCCTGCCCCCAGCCCCCAGCCAAGACAGATGTTTCTGAACGCCCTCCGGAGCAGGGCACACCCCATCACAGAGAACCAGGGTTTGTCCTCTGATCACGTTAGCCTGTGAATGGAGACCAGTGCCTGTCCTCTCACCTTCACGGCAGGAAGTTATGATTTAATTATAAATTCTTCTTAGCATGAGCCCTGGCCCTTCCTTGTTAGGATGACTAACCACATGAAGACTGTGGTCTTGTGGAAAGGCCTGTCTTTTCTTTAGTGTGAGGACAGAAACCCTATCGGGAAATTGGTTCACCTTCCGCTCCCACCTCCCAGAGAGATAATGGCCAAATCCAAAGTGGGGAACTCATGGAGAAGCTACAGGGAGGGTTATGCATAATTGCTGTGAACAGTTGTGTAATATCTACTCTGAAACCCGAGCAACCGGAGTCACTAAGACCTTAGCTGACAGGGCATTACGGGCCAATGTTGAGCCCAAATGTTCCTGGTGCTGATGATCCTTTGTTCGCCTTATCTCAGGTTTTAGTTCTGAGCTGAATGGACTTCACGTCAAATCTTTGGCTATCCCAGTGGGACCTGATATGTCAGGAGTTAATACTCCTTCCCCCGCCTTAAGGTTTTTAGGACCAGGGGTCCCATGAATGCTAGACAATCACATTTAATTTTCAATAATTGTTTTTTTTTAAGATTTTATTTATTTATTTTTAGAGAGGGAAGGGAGGGAAATAGAGAGAGAGAAAGAGAAACATCAATGTGTGGTTTCTGGGGTTCATCGCCTGCAACTCAGGCATGTACCCTGACTGGGAATTGAACCTGGGACACTTTGGTTTGCAGCCCGTGCTCAATCCACTGAGCTATGCCAGCCAGGTAGTAATTGTTTTTTGTTTAGTATCAGAAAGCCCACTTGCCACAGGCATGGGCCACATATTCCCCAACATCTGCATTACCAAGAACTATAGTGATGTTTTTGTCTCTTTGTATTTTACTCTTTTGTTTTATTTTTCACTTGGCTTAGATTTTGGAAAGAGAGAGATTTCTTCAAACCCCAACATCAGATATGAAGCTTGGTTCTTTGGAGATGGAATCCATAAACACTAAACTTTATAAAAATTTTAGGCAAGTTGATGCTAAAGAATTCTACGTAGCCTTGGCATCATATTGATTAGGATATAAGTTTAGCTCCATGTTAGTGGTATACCAAGGTTAAAGTCTGAGCTGACATGGCAGAAATGCTGAGGTCTGCAGGGGCCTGGCTCTCTGTCATTTGACTTCAGCACTGGCAGTGGACTGCTCTCATGTGCAGGGTCCCAAATGGCTTGCCACCAGGTTCCCAAAAGCATGGAGGAGGAAGGAGAAGGAAAAAGGGTGGCTTGCTCTACCCTTTAAGGGAACAATGCAGAAGTTGTCTATGTCACCTCCACTCACATCCCATTGAACAGAACTTAATCATGTGGGCACACTAGCTGCAAGGGAGTCTGGGACATGTTTTTATTTGGGTTTATCTTGTGCTCGGGATAAAATTAGTTTACAATGGAAGAAGGAGAGTGGATATTGAGAGCTAACTGGCTGTTTCTGCCATAAAATGCCTTAAACTTTGTCTTAAACTTCCAGATCTAGCCTTGAATTCCCCATCCATCTAGAGAGTTTTCTTCTCTTCTCAGAATCAAGGAAATGCTTTTAACATTCCAGAAGTACTCAAGAGACTTTTGCAGGAACCCCCTTTGCCCATCTTTAAGTGATTCAGTTCCCCTGGACTCTTAAATTACCTTCTCCTTTTTATATCCTTTCCCTGAGTAGTCTCATCCACTTTCATGATTTTAACATCCATATGTGAGCTGATGGTCCACATTTGACTCTTCTTTCTTACTGTGTTTCTCTTTTTAGTTTTCCTTTTAATTTAGATCAAGGTTTCTCAATAAAGTATAATCTAGGATGAAGTAAGTGAGGAGCCTAGGGAGCAAAATTAAGGACACACCCACCCTCAGGGTCATGTGCGTGGCTATCTCCCTGGCCACAGTTCTACTTGCCATGCTCATTACCTCTTCTTCAGGCTACTGAACTAACTTCCTGCCTCATTCTTGTTTTTAGGTTTTGCTTACTACCATTTATCTCCATGCTGCTGCTCTTGCTAAAACTCAGATTTGATCATGTCTCTCCCAAGTTAAAAAAAAGAATTTCCTCCAGTCTCATCCTGTGACCCTTTATGGCTCTTGATAGCTTACAGAATCCATTTCCAAGTCTTCAGCTTGGAATACAAGGCTCTTCTCCATACCCTCGCCCACCCTAAATAATCACACTGTTCCACTCCCTCTCACCAGTGTTCATGCACTTTCAGGCCCCGTGCCTTGGTTCTTCTTGTTCCTCGTTTCCAGAAGGACACTTTCCTCTCTCTCTATCTGGAAAACTATACATCCTTTAAGGACTCACATGAATATCACTTCTGCTGTGAAGCCTTCCCAGTCTTTCCAAACTGAATTACTGTTCCCACAGTCCTTTATCCATATCCCTACTACAGCCCTTATTACATTGTGTTCCACTTATTTTTTTAATAATATATATGTTTCCTCTAGAAGACTTTGAGCTCCCAGAAGAAAGCAAACATGTCTTATTCAACTCTCTGTCCTCTGTCCCCAGCACCATGCTATGTAGGGGTGATTGGTAGTGCTTCTGATTGAATGGATAGATAGGTAAATAATTTACTACATAAGGGATCTATGGGACGAATTCCAAGAGGACTGGTTCAATGGATTTTTGTGTCTAAAAGTTCACTCATACCCAGACAGCAGCTGCCTGGACATAATTGTGCTCTAGCAAATTGGTTAGGAGAGAATCTTGATTTGAATTCAGGTCCAAGGCGTTCCTCTGCACATTGGCTTCTGTGGGTCACTTCCGTTCCTGTTGAAATATCTTGTTAGTATTACACAGATGCTAAAATCTGTCACCACACCCTGATGGTTCTTACCAAGCAGTGCAAACCATTCGGCAGGGCTCACACTAAAGAAGAAAAATAAACTTCAGGCTACCTTCCAACAAAGAAAAAAGATAATTCTGGCAGAGGTTTTAAAATATGAATTCTTGAGCAGCCTGCGTGGAAGAGTCAGCTGTTTAGAGGTGACAGAAGTGATGACTCATGGCATGACTTCCACGAGACCGCGGTGCCTGGGCCTTCCACCTGTTCACGTGTGCATGCAGTGAGACACAGGAACTATTCAACCTGTCCTCACACCTCTTTGTCACCCAGGATGAAAATTGTTTTGCCTAGCCAAAGAGGGGGGCTCTAGTGTCACCATTCTGCTACTCTGGGCCATGGAATTACTGTGACAAAATGTCGTGGGTGGTGGAGCAGCTCAGGTTACTTGTATGTGGTAGTAGGAGGTATTTCCCCTCTAACTGGGGAAATCTGCAATTTTTGCTCTGCTGCAGAACAAGGAGATCCGTGACTAATGTTATACAATTTATGGAGCTGGACATAATTTTCAGTTGGTTCACATCTATGACAGTAAAAGGTATTTTTCCTCCTCCGAGATTTACAAGATGGAATGGAGTTTGCCTACCCAGGGCCTTCTATGCTCTATTTATATTCCCAGAGACCATCGTCTCCACTTCACCTATGGTACAGATGAGGAAACTGAGATTGCCAACAGTTCAGGGACTTGTCCAAGGTCGCATGGCTGGCATGCAGCAGAGTAAGAACCAAAGTCATTCCCACAAGCCCTGGTCACAAGCACATTTATTTGGGTGGTTAGGATTCTTCATGAAAAGTGGTATGCCTGATTCTCTCCTTTTCAAGAGAAATGGACACATTTCCATTGCATAGTAGCCATTTTTTTCACCATTGTGTACGATCCATTTGGCATCTTAGCCACCACACAGTAGGAGCAGAGAGGAAAAGCTCTGTTCACAGTTTGCAGACGGATGGGGACACTTTGCCTCTATTTCTCCAACCGTCAGCCCACCTGGATCTTATGCCAGGGAAGGGCAGGAGATGGTCAATGGCCTATCCAGCTGATAAAAATAAAATGTTCTCTAGGAGAGTGGGAAAGCAACCAGAAGGGCCTCATAATTTAGTTAGCATGGCTTTTCTTTGACCCAGTTTTCTTAATGTTGGATGAATTTCTTCTGCAAATTGAATAATTTTCACAAGTCAATTACATACATTCCCTCAGCCCGTTTGAGCGTAATGAAATAGCTTAATAGAATAAAACAATAACCCCCAAGATGATGATGTTGGCCATTATTAAGTGTAACAATAGGAATTAATTATGACAGCAGAAGGGATAATTGATGACTTGGAAAATGGATTCTAAAGCTCTTTTCTATTGTGACTTCAGAGGCATTTCGGGAGCTCTGTGACTTCCTGGGTGCTTTTGAACGGGATTATTAAAACCATGGTTCTTTTTCTTAATTCCCTACATTTGGTCGGTCCTTTACAAAACACTGTCATGTACGGAAGCTTGTTTTTAATTTAACCAACGCTTAGGTAGAGCTTGCTGGGTGCCAGGCCCCATTCTGAGCCCTTCACACACATTAACTCACTCGATACCAGATTGCAACTTTCTGCTCTGCGTCTCTGGTCGCTCTGTTACAAACGAGGAAACTGAAGGGAAGAGTCAGAAACAGACTCTGGGCCTCCCCAGCGAGTGAGGGGGAGAGGGAGGATTTGGAGCCAAACTGCTTCTGAAGTCCCTGCTTTTAACCGTGACGCTGTTACACCTGCTTCTCGGTCTTAGAGCTCCTTCCCAGTGGGAATGTTCACTTCCGTTCTCCTGAGGAGTAAACATTCCCTGAAACAGAAATTAAGGTATTTGTCAAAAATGTAGAGCTAGTTAGTAAGTACCAGAGCTGTAATTCAGATTCTATTATCCTCAACTCAATATACTTCCTGATGTGTGCTTATGAAGCAAATGTCTTTTACTCAAAGTGGTATGTGCCATTTCTAGGACTTGGGTGCATTGAGTGAAAAATAATTATTTCCTTTTGAGAAAAAAAATGGGGCAGAAATTTTGAGGGGCGATGGAAACACATGCAGTTCATTTGAGCTGGAAACGTGATTAATTTAGGAGCATAGACTCACGGAATGCGCGAACTACAAGGGGTTATGCTGGCTTTTAGCGTTTCTTCTATCGACTGTGCACGAGAAGCCTTGGGCTCCAGCCCAGGAGTTACCGTTCAGTAGATCTGAGGTCAGTCTCAACTATCTGAGTGTTAGCAGACACGCTCAGGTTATTAGTTGCTTAATGAGATTAATGCTCACTTTCCAAATGGGGGATTGCGGGCACAGAGGAGTGAGTTGACCTGCTCAGATCTACTGAGATGCTGGGAAAATCAAGACTCTGAGATCAACAAGCATTGTGTGCTTTGGTTTGTTCATAAGATGGCGTGTTTTATTTATGAAATTCAAAGATTACTTTATTCTTCTCGTAAGAACCATAAACTCACTAATGCAATTTATTCTTAAGTGAGTTAAATTTTGCTTATAAATGGTGCTAAGAGCCACTGAATTTTAAGGAACTAAATGTTACCGAGGTTTTGCAACTTAAGGAATGTAAATGGCAGCGATTATTCTCCCCCGGAACATAGTTAGATTCGTTACAGCAACATTAATGCATGAAATCACATATATGCAAAGTTACTTTAAAGAGACTAGTGGCTACCTAGAAATCCGGAGAGAAATGGACTACAGCCTAGTCAGTGGCATTAGCCCATTTAAGAAAGACTATATCGACAGAAGGAGGTAGTTTGTGTGGAATATGAACAGGGGGTACTGGAGAGCCAGAAAGGCTGGAGCTATCTAGAACCGTGTGGTGAAGAGGAAGCACAGACCCTGTTCCATTCAGGGGCGTGCTTCAGACCCCGTCTAGTGTGCCTGCCCAGCCCACAGCCCCCTTCTCTGAGCCTTCTCTGCCCCCAGTGATTGACTGGTTCTGGCAGTGACATTTGGAATAGACCATCCTGCCCCGCTGACCACAGTTGATTGTAGGGGCTGGGCCTCTGACTTCAGAGTCTCCATCACAGAAAATTATAATTGGGATTCAGAAGCTTTCCTTCATCTTTTCTAGTTGTTTTATATATAAACTCGAGAGTTTCTGGAGCCCAAGTGGAGAAAGAGGTGCCTTAAGGTGAATGCCCAGAGAACATGAGATATGGCCTCTGTAATTTGGGGCACCTCAGACACTGGTTTCTAAATCACACCTGAGAAGTCTCAAGTGCATGTGCTTGGCTGAAGAGGTGAATGGCAGAAGAGTTAATGGGTGTAGTTCGGAGAGTAACAGCCTTCTTAGAACATGGGGAGGAAAGGGTACATGAGTATTTCTCAGGTCCATGTACAAGTGGGAGCCAGCATGGGTTGTCTTATATCCCAGTGTAACACGGCTGCCTTCAGTTTCAAATCTCCACTGGAAACTGGAGATTGCTGAGTGTTGCATTAGTTTGCCAAGGTTTGCTTAACAAAGTAGCACAAATTGGATGGCTTGACACAAGAGCAAGTTATTCTCTTACTGGGAGCCAGAGGTCCGGAATCAAGGTGGGGCGGGGGGGCAGGATCGTGCTCCCTCTGAATCCTGCAGGGAAGGGTTCTGCATTGCCTCTTCCAGCTGCTGGTAGCGGCAGGCAGCATCACACATAGCTCTGTCTCCATCTGCACATGGTCCTTTTCCCCATGTGTCTCTGCGTCCAGGTTTCCCTCCTCTTATAAGAGCACCTATCTACCAACTGACCTCATCGTGACTTATCCAGTTACATCTGCACTGGCCTTGTCTCCAAATAAGTTAACTTATTCTGAGGTTTAAGACTCCATTTTATTTTTCTGGGAGGGACATAATTCAACTCCTAAAAGATACCTAGACACTGGCGGAAGATTCAAGCAACAGGCAGAATAGAGACACATGTGTAGACCTGCTATTATATAGTATTTAGGAATGATTTTGGGGTAGTAGAGCCAATTGTCAATATATGATGAGCATTTATCCTGAATGCAGCAAAGTGATTTTCTGTCCACATTCGCCTCCTCAGTACACACACACACACACACACATACACACACTCCTTTAGTTCTCCCTTTTGTTTCACTTCTCCTAGAAAAGATTTTTAAAAGCTGAAAAAACATGTTTGTTTTCAAATGGAAATAGATCAATTTTCCATTTGAAATAGCCCAGCAAACAGCTGGCTACACCTGATGGGCCCTTGGAACACGCTCTTCCACGAAATTCCAGATTTAAAAAAGGGCTGAGTACAAAGAGAGTGGCAAACGCTTACGTGGATTTTAGGAGAATGGAGACAAAATTGAGGATCTGATATGAAGATAAAATATCCAAGAAACAAAGCAACAGAAAGGTGTTAATAAGGCTAAAGATAGCAATGCAACCTAGAGGAATGAGACAAAAATGACTTTAAAAGCAAGTGTCACTCTCTTTGGGTTGAATTAGCCCCTATAACTGCAGCTGCTCTGACTATGCATGAAGTAAAATATGGTGTTCTAAGAGCTCTTGATATCCCTTATCATCCTCAGCAGTTTAATGACAATTGAAAAGACCACATAGACCCAATATGTGAGGTCAGCAGTATCTTTCTCCTCTCTCTTCTCCACTCCATTCACGGCCAGTTCTGGACATTATTAGCATATTTTATTTGACTTTCTTGCTTTTCAGGCAATGCATTACGAACCCATCAAATGATGTTGGGGAATCAACTCTTGATCTCTCCTGGAGGTCAGTCAGCAACACCATCTAAACTGTCATCTCGTTTCTTTCTTTAAAGAGAATCCATCCATTCCTTTTGACCACATAGAGATTTCAAACTCAGGTAAAATACGAAGCCGTTCATGAACAAGACGACATTTTTTCCCCATGAAGACTGTCAGATGTCGCTTCAGTAGGGAGATGGCCTTAGTTATTAAAAGCATCTCTTTCATATAAAGTTCCGGTTAATATGCTATTACCTCATCTCAGCTCTTCATTGGGAGGTCTCCTTTTCTCTTATTTGGAGGGTATATGAAGGATGTTGGGGACTCAGATATAGAGCAACAGAGATATCAAGTCAAAATTCTGAGGTCCAAACCAGGGAAAATGACAAATTGCTGAATATTTACGATGCAGACAATATGTAAGTAAAGCACACGGTGATATACATATGTTGGGAGCAGCCAACGTATTGTTACTGTTGGGAGGCAGATTAATAAGGTAGAGGTAATATCCTAAAATTTAATAGGATCCAGGCAAAACAACTGCAAAAACCTTGAACTTGTGGCTCAGTGACTAAGGGCATCATGTACAAGTTAAAGGCTTGAAGGTACTGACATGCCTGGTTTGGTGCTCCCACTCAAAGCATCGTGTGTCACGGGCAGCATCCGAGAGCATAGTCGGCTGGGTCATGTTTCCTTGCTCCCGCAGATCCCGAATCTTCCGGAGACAGGCTGACGGGTTCTTTTTCGGAGCGTTTGGTGGCAACGCCAACAGCCGGTGGGTCTTTCTGAATGCTTGCGCTTCGAATCGGCTGGGAGCTATTGCGGGCTTTTCAGATTAATAATTTGAAAAAGATGCAACGCCTATCCATAATGACTTCATCTTGTCTGCAGAAATGATTCAAAACAGCAGTTGCTATGCACGAGTCGGTCTCATTAAGCGAGGTTTTGATGCAAGAGCACAGGTACCGGTGTCAGCGCTGCTGTTGGATCACCACTTAACTGTGGAAATGATGGCAGAGCAGAAGGTGTGAGGGGGCATTAATACTGATCGGTATTCTGCGGGGGTTCGGCGTCCTCGCGCTTCCCTTTGTTTTCCATTTGGAGCAATGTACTGCACTTATGCGAAATTCCTTAGGGGTTGCAAGAAATGTAATTGCATTTTTTTTAAAAAGAAAGAACAGTGCTTTAGAGAACATATTAAGGTATTTCTGAAAATCTTTGCAGAGACCCTCATTTTATTCTCCTGTCAGTTCCATCTCTTGTTAAAACATACCGATGAAGGGCTTTGGTATGCAGATAAAGAAAAGGAAACAGACCAACCAAACAATGACCCTCCCACAAAAGAAACAAAACTTGTACATTATCTGGGGAGGAATACATTTCTTTGGCGAACCTTCTTTGACGTTAAATGTGGAACAATGTCTCTTAACCAAGTCACTATATTAGATACAAGCCAATAGTGTGAGGGTCTGAGAAAATGCACAAAGCAAAGCACATCCACAGGGGTTACGGAAAGAAGGATCTAGCGAAGACTCACATCAAACCCAGGAGGAAATCCAAGGTCTCCGTGTACATTTCAAAACAGCTAGAAGCTTCTGATTTCTAGAGCCTTGGGCTAGGGGTGAATCCACAGACCTAGCCCTTGCCCTGTATCAGTAGACAATCCATTAGGAAAGCCGTTTCTATTTTCAGTTTGACTTCACATAGCCTACATTCTGCCATTCTGTATCTTTGACCAGATCTCTGAATAGGAATGTGCAAAGGCGGCAACAACAGACTTCCATGGGCACAGAAAAGTCAGATCAAAATGGGGAGGGGCTGGAGCTCCAGAAACATTGCCGTGACAGTGGAAGCTGTCTCACAAAATGTTGACCAGTGCTGAAAGTGAACTTGACTTTTTTCAGTTTTTCTATTGTGATCAAATATACATCACAATAAATTTACCATTTTAACCATTTTTTTCTAACCTCACCCGGGGACTGAATCTGCCATCTTCGCATGTGCCCTGACCAGGAAGTGAACCCACCAGCCTCTGGAGTACAGGATGATGCTCCAAGCAACCAAACCATCTCAGCTAGAGCACCATTCTGACCATTTTAAAGTGTAGAGTTCAATGGCATTTCGTGTATTCACATTGCTGTGCACCTTCCATCTCCAGAACTTTTTGGTCTTCCCCACCTGACATTCCATACCCACGGAACACAGAGTCCCCAGTGCTCCCTCCCCTTGGTACCTCTCTACTTTCTGTCCCTCTGATACTCAGCTCATCTTGACAATGATGCCAACTCTGAGTATTCCTTGACTTCAGGAACTTTCTGTTGCTTATTTCTAAAACCCATCTGAGAAAATGCACAGCAGCTGGGGAAGGCAAAGACCTCCAGGGATCCATTTGAGAGAATGATTATGCCAATAACAAAGCTTGCGCGGGAGCTATCCTCCCGGAATGAGGCAGGCTCTCCCCAGGTCGTGCCAAACTTAAGGCAACATTTCTGCTTTGAAATGGCTGGTGACAGAGAACACATTTATGCTGCAAATGGGAGAGGAATTCAATCACCTGGGCCCGGAAAGCCAGCGCATGGAAATGAATGTGTCTCGGATCTGGCATGCACTCGTTATTGAGGGAGGAAGCATTTGTTCTGGAGTCGGTGTGATTAGAGTACCCAGGGCCAAATGGCCCATTTGTCTCGCTCTATCTAATGACCAGACCAAGGTGAAGATGTGGAATGGAAAACATAGGAACGCAGCCTACTTGGGCCTTGAACTGGATGTGGGCCCAGGTCCACCAGTGCAATGCGGTTTTCCCCATTCCTCCTCCTCCATTCCTCCCCGACGTCTCCATCTCCACCAGAAAAACAAAATTAATTCAAGCTGAAAAATAATTTACACAGGCAAAGTAGAGAGTGGAAAACAAGACGAACAGCCAATCTGGAAAATTCTGACCTAAGGAAAAATGCTATTCCCTTAGTGGCAGGAAAGGGCCCATCTGGCCGAATTATCTCAATCATTATTTCAGCTCACCATCTCCTGGCCTGTGTGAGTTCAACCTAAAGTTAAATTATGCGTCCAGTCCCAGGGATGTCATTCTGGAAAGTCTTGCTTGTAATATATACATTTAAAAATTTTTAACAAGAGTTTGCACAAGGAGAAGAAATAAGCACCTAGGGATATGAATTTCCTACAAAGAAAAAACCAACCCAACCCTAAGAACAATTAGTCTGTCAGCCCTACTGAAACATGCAGTAAACCATTTATAGATGCTCTTCAGGGGAACTTTCCACTGATGCAGAGGGCATGAGTCCCCAAGTACATGCCAACTAAAGACAGGATGTTAAAAAAAAAAAAGCCTGGCTGGCGTAGCTCAGTGGATTGAGTGAAGGCTGCGAACCAAAGTGTTGTAGGTTCGATTCCTAGTCAGGCCACATACCTGGGTTGCAGGCCACGGCCCCCAGCAACCACACATTGATGTTTCTCTCTCTCTTTCTCCCTCCCTTCCCTCTCTAAAAATAAATAAATAAAATATTTTAAAAAATTTAAAAAAATAAATTAAAGAGAAGACATTAATTCCTGTTCCCATGTGCAGTTCTGGGAACCTTCCGTCGAGGTTTTAGGGAGATCTTCTTTAGGATGTGAGAACAGCTAAAGATACAGCTTCTTTTTACATATGGATATTGCTAAGCACTCAGGGGCCATAAAAAGAAAAAAATACATCATAAAAATATAAACTTTGGTAAGTTGTTGCATGTCACATAATAAATCATTGTCACAGCAGAATAAATTTCTTTATCAGATTAGCTGGGAGTGGGACAATAGGTGGATATGCTTTGATGTGGGGAAGGGGTCGCCGAGAAGGGCACAGGCACACAGCCAAAGAGGGCAGACATCCTTGCGGTCTGCATGGGGGGCAGTGCTGAAAGTGGGGAAGGGGATATGAAAGAGACGATGGAGGTGGTGAGGTCTCGGAGAGAGGCTTGGCCCCTCCCCACCCCGGGGCTGTGAGGCTCTGGCAATTCTCTACAACGTGATGGTAACAGGACTTGTCCAGCAGCACTAATTCCATGAGGCCCAGAGAAGTTCCCGTGGTGGGAGGTGATCGCTGGGAGCAAACCCGGGACTATGCGGTGGGTAGGCTGTGGCTCCAAGCCCTGGTTGCCTTGGGCACCGGGAATTTTCTCCAGCTTTGAGCTGAGGGTCGCAAGCACTAAGGGGAGTTACTAAGCTTCCTTCAGAGAGTCGTGGGAGAGGAGAGCCTCTCTGTTTTGCTCTGCACTGACACTCTCTACAGAGAGGGGTTGTGCATACAGGCTGTGGTTCATTCGGTGGGTCTGATGCCAGCCACTTGGAATAGGAGCATCTTTTGAGAGAGAACATGTCTCATCCGTGTCGGCAACTTTCTGGCTCACTCCACGGTACCCAGGTCCGTAGGCCATGCTAACACTAACGTAGCTGAGGTTTCATCTAACAACTCACACAGAATGAGTGATAGCAGCTGGTGTGGGGAAAGGTTCTTTAGGCCACTGTCCTCCAAATGCATGTGCCTGGCAGCCCTGAGGCTTACTGGACCCTTGCCTCAGGCCACCTACTTATGATATGAAAGCTGGACTTCCCACTGACATATGTATTAAGAAGAAGATGCACAGTGTGTGGGTTAAGAGCACAGACCTGAGTATCAGATAGATCTGGGTTCCCCCTTTGTCTGTACCCCTTAATGTTGGGCAGGTTACTGTGTCTTAGTCTCCTCCTCTTTAAAATGGGAGTGATAATTGATACTTGTCTCATAGATGGTTGTGAGAATTAAATGAGATAATACATGCAAAGCAATGGTACAGTGCCTGGTCTAAGACCCTGTGAGGCGAGTATTCTTACTACCCTCATTTTATAAAGAAGGAAACTGCTCCTGGCTGGTGTAGCTCAGTGGATGGAGCGCGGGCTGGGAACCAAAGTGTCCCAGGTTCAATTCCCAGCCAGGGTGCATGCCTGGGTTGCAGGCCATAACCCCCAGCAACTGCACATTGATGTTTCTCTCTATCTCTCTCCCTTCCCTCTTTAAAAATAAATAAATAAAATCTTTAAAAAAAAAAAAGAAGGAAACTGAAGTTCTGAGAAGATAAACAACCTTGTCCAATGAGCTACCAAATAGGTGTTATTACCCTCTTCTTAACAGAAGGGCTTAATTACTTGCTCCAGGGCATGACCTCTGGCCTTCAAAACTACGGAGGTGTGTTGGAATGCAACCAGTAAGAACAATCTCCTAAAAGTTCTCGGGTTTTCACGAATACCATCCACAAACAACAGGAAATGATCCTCCTCTTCTGCTTTTCTGCAGGAAGCGCTTGCGGAAACCGGTCCAGGCCTCCTTGCTCACAGCAGTGGGGCACGGGGGAGAGAGGAGAATGTGGCGAGTTCCAGGAAATAGGCCTGATGCTCAAGAACAACACAGAGCCCACGAGAGTCTGTGTTTTCTAGGCGGGCATATGTATTCAACAAGGGATGCTCGTTTTGGAGGATAAACGATTAGACAGGCATCACATATGTTTGACAGTAGATAATTCCTTGCCTCTTTTTGCAACTTCAAACAATTAACTGGTTCCTTTTTCTATTCAAACAGGACAAATGATTTGTAATTTTTTAAATTGAAGTGACCATATATATTTTTTTTTGGTTTAACTGAATCAACCAATTGTTTCAACATCTTGAAAGAAAGCCAGTGTTTGAGCTCTGCACGGCTTTTGTAGTGGCTGTCGTGATGTAAGTCCAGTAGTGCAACGGTGCTCAGGTGGAACCTCTCCTCTCTCTGCATTAGATCCTCCCCTCCTCCTGAGTTGATCATTTCTTTCACTCAACCAACTAGATCAGCCAGTTGCTTTGAATACAATCATTCCCTGCCCCCCCCACACACCCCATAACCACAAATAATTGGCATCTCAACATCTCATGTATTCTATCAGCAAAACGGGAAAATCGAATTCCTTTCTTCACTTTCTATTTCAAGATAATGTTGGAAAAATTAATGGGATATGTAATGCAATTTTAAAACTATAAATTCACTTCCCTGAATGTGTTCCCAATATCGCCATGTAACAGACAGGTGCTAGTGTGCGGTTCGACAGCGGTGCCCGGCGCTCATTTGTTCCATTGATTTTCTTCTGCCACAGATGCACTGAAGTGCAAAGTGTTACATACACTCGCAGCGTGTTTTCGTGGTCTGTCGGGGACAGAGTCATAGATACAGCTATTTAATCATGGGATTAGAAAAGATCTGAAAGGTGATATTGATGAGATATGAGTGTTTAAGTCATTTCAGCTTCCTGAACAGGAGACCAAATAAAAGCAAAGCAGTCGATTTCTAAATCAACCCTGATAGAACAAACATTTCCCAATACTTAGCACAGTGCCAAGCCAAATATATGCTTATTAATTATACATGTCACGCAAAAGAGTCTAGGGTGTATGATGCTAGCCATGTATGAAACATAAAATAAGGCACCATTTGCAAAATGGGTTGGTGTACTGAATGAGTACTGTCATTTATTTCTTCAGTGTACCATTGAAGAAATATGGTGTACATTTATATTTTAGAAACAAGATACGGAGAAACTTCTTGCTCTCAGTTGCATTCTCTGGTAATACTCTCCTCATCAAAACTACAACTTGCTAGGAAGTGGTCAGAAACATGGCGGATCACCCTTCATCTTGAACACAGGCTTTTGGTCAGTGTGTGAGCTGCTCCTCCGACGTCAAAATGCCCCCATGTCCCACGGTCCTCGCCTACAACTCCAGCACCACTGTGCTACCTGCTTAAGGCACATGGACTCACATTTTTCCAACTAAGTTATACTCTCCCTGATGCAAAACAAGCATCACAAAAGGTTCTGAGTCACACTTTGCTTTTACTTCTGGCAGACCATAGCACAAAGCTGGGCACGGAGGAGGTGCCCAGTGAGTAGTTGTTCATTGATTGCTCTGGAAAAGGTCAGAGATAGATCCATTCCTCCGCCGTGAGACATGGAACATATTTTCTCAGTGAATACATCATGATAAGAAGTAGCTGTAAGTGGAAGCCCTGGCTGGCGTAGCTCAGTGGATTGAGCGCAGGCTACAAACCAAAGTGTCGCAGGTTCAATTCCCAGTCAGGCCACATACCTGGGTTGCAGGCCACGGCCCCCAGCAACCACACACTGATGTTTCTCTCTCTTTCTCCCTCCTTTCCCTCTCTAAAAATAAATAAATAAAATCTTAAAAAAAAAAAAGAAGTAGCTGTAAGTGGAAAGACAACAGCAGAGATCAAGATCTATAGTTTGTGGTTTAACCATTTTCCTGGAAAACGTTTAAATGTTCCCCAAACATTCGAGGCATTATTTATTTATTTATTGAATGGCATTTAAAAAATTTATTTTAATTGTTGTTGAAGTACAATTTTCTTTTACTCCCATCCCAGCCCACCCACCCAGCCCTCCCCTCCTCCCTCCCATTTCCACCTGCCCCTAGTTTTTTATCCTTGTGTCTTTTATACTTGTTCCTGTAAACCTTTCCCCCTTTCCCCTGAAATTCCCCTGAAATTCCCTCCCCTCACCCCTCTGAGGCACTTTTTAAAAGTGTGGTCCCAGGTACTTGTCCAACATGTGGCTCACGGGGCTGCAGCTCGACCTTCCTGCCCGCCTCCCAGTCCTCTCTCACCGAGGACCCTTTTCCGGTTCCATCATCCTCACGTCTCCATCTTCCTGCCTCTTCGTTTATCCTTGGTTTGCAACAAGCCCCTGTCAGTACGGCTTTCCTCAGCACCTGCATAAATGCTGATGTTTTAAAGAAAATGAAGATTTTTTTCTTGAATATATTATTTCCATATAGAAAAACTTGAAAGTTACAAATTGGAAAAATAAAAAGGCGCGGGGACTCACATTTTTCTAAGTTATACTCTCCCTGATGAGACATGGGACATATTTTCTCAGTGAATACATCATGGTAAGAAGTAGCTTTAAGTGGAAATACAATAGCAGAGATCAAGATCTATAGTTAATAAAAACCATTTATTATCCTGCACCCCAGAAATAACTGCTGCTCGTAGTTGGTGTGCACCATTCTGCTTTCTAGCCTAATATTCTAAGCACTTTTATGCACTTTGTTATTCTTACAAAATTGGCATTGTTCTGCACGTGTAATAGAAATCATTTTCTTACAACGTTACATATATTTCTACCATAACGACTCCAAACTTTTGCTGTGCCTAAGAAGTGCCAGAAAGGATGTTAAACTAACTGTTCTGAGTTCTTCTGCCCGGACACCCTGAATCAGTGAGTCTGGAGGGGTACCCAGGAGTCTGTAGTTTTCACAGGCACCCCTAGCTGATTCTGATGCCACTCTTTCTCAAACCACACTTTAAGAAATGTGATTCTATAACACAATTGTTCATCACTTCATAGTATCTCATGGTATAGACACATACATCTTTCATTATTTATACTTTCCTAAAAATTCTCATTTTATAACTCACTCCTAGAAGTCGAATGAAGTAGAGTGAAATGAGGAAAAGAATGAGTGGAGGTCCCCAAACCTAAAGTCTATGTTATATGTTGCTTGAACCTACTCATGGTGTCATTTTATTCAAACTATCCTTGAATAAATCCTACAAACGAATAGATTCTCCCAAAGTATATAGTGAGGTAATTTTGGGGATGAATTTGGTTGGAAAGAATTACTTTGGAAAATTTTTACAGAAATTAAAACTACTGTTAGAAAATCCAAGTGTAGCCCAAATATATTTACACAAAAAATGTCAAGAAAATGTCATTGTCCTAAGCCGTTCTTACTTCTTTCTGTGCCCGAATTCCTCTATGACTTACTGAGCAATGCCTCTTAAGATTTCCCCTAGTGTGTTATGCCGTTATTGATGTCTTTCCAGAACATTCTTACCCTTGATGTCTGTCTTATAAACTCTCCCCACTACTCTTCTCCACCACTATCTGAGTATCTCTGTGGGTGGATGCCACCTATAACTTTCCAAGATATATTTAAAGATCTGATGACATAATAAATGGGTGCATTAGCTAATATCTGGGTGAGGTAAGCATGAGAAAACACCAGAAGGACCAGTAATCTGCTTTCCGTGGTGGTCCAACCAGCTGAGCTTTTGTTAACTTGGGAGGCCACCCATATATAAAGTCGGCGGTGGCAGAGCTCTTGAGAGTATTGCCTGCCAGGAACCCAAGTAATGGACTTCACCTCTGGGAGTTCACTGTTTACATCTGTCCGTTATCATAAGGCCCCTGCAGACAGACGCCTAGGGCTGGGGAGGGGCGACAGGAGCCGGCAGTGCTAATGGGGTGGCAGGTATCTGGGAGTACTGTTTACAGACAATCGCTTTGTTAGGGTTAATCTTCGCTTGAAGCCCTTCATCTTTAAGCAAATGATTTTAAGGAGAGAAAACAGTTTGTCTGCTTTTGACATGTACAAAGTATTCACCAAGTGGAAATGTGTTGGCCAAAGAGGAGATGGAGAACACAGACGGGTCCTGAGATGATGATGATGATGATAAAAAGTTCCAGCGGTTTGGGATAGTTAGACAGTTTATCAGAGAGGCTCCAGCTGCCTCAGGGCAGAGGCTCAGACAATCTCCAAACATTAGCCCTCCACGTGGCCTGAAAAGAGATGCCCAGTTTCAAACATTCCCAGTTCCCAGTGATGAAGGCTCATGTACGTGAGCCTTTCTCACAGGACTCCACAGCCTCCAGCCCGCTTGCACGAGCACAGCGGACCATCGGCTGTACTGTCGGGCAAGGCAGCGGGGAAAGACCCAGCCGTCAAGCTGAGGCGAGGTCATGAATTAGGGCAGTTAAGGAACCTGTCCACGGTGAGACAGTTAGAATGAGGCAGAACGAGAATTGGAACCCAGATCTTGTCTTACTCCAAAATCTCTCATCTTTCTGTTGCTTCTTCTGATTCTTTTCCTGTCTGTCAAGACACAGTAGAAAAATTAATGCTTTGTAACTGTCCATCACACAGTTCATCTTTTTTGTAATAACTCCCTGGGTTATTTTTAGGGAATTACCTTTCCCCACTAAATATATTTTCAGATTAGCAGTGAAATTGAGCAGAAAGTACAGAGCTACCCCACATACCCTTGCTTCCACATATGCATAGCCCCCCTGCTACCAACACTACATCAGAGGGGTGTGTTTGTTACGATAGATGAACCTACATTGACAAGTCATCATTCTCAGAGTCAATCATTACTTTTGGTGGTATACATTCCATGGGGTTTGGCAAAATGTATAATGATTTGTATCTACATTATAGTGTCATACAGAATAGCTTCACTGCCCCCAAAGTCCTCTTTACTCCATCTATTTATCCTCTAACCACTGGCAACCTCTGATCTTTTTAGTCTCTCCATAGTTTTGCCTCCTACAGATTGTTATGTAGTTGGAATCATTCCGTTTGTAACATTTGCAGATTGAATGCATTCACTCACTCAGCAATGTGCATTTAAGTTTCCTCCACTCTTTTCATAATTTGATAGGTCATTTCTTTTTATTGCTGAATAATATATTTTTTAAATATTTTATTTATTTTTAGACAGAGGGGAAGGGAGGGAGAAAGAGAGGGAGGGAAACATCAATGTTTGGTTGCCTCTTGCATGCCCCACATTGGAGAACCCGGCCTGCAACCCAGGCTTGTGCCCCGACAGGGAATTGAACCAGCGACCCTTTGGTTGGCAGGCCGGTGCTCAATCCACTGAGCCACACCAGCTGGGGCTATTGTTGAACAATATTCTATTGTCTGGATGTACCACGGTTTATCCACTCACCTACTGAAGGTCATCTTGGTTGCTTTCAAGTTTTGGCAGTTATGAATAAAGCTCTACATACATCTGTGTGCAGGTTCTGGGGAGGACCTAGATCTTCAGGTCATTTGAGGAACTAGCAAGGAGCCCAGTTGCTGGATTGTGTAAGAGTATGTTTAGTTTTGTAAGTAACTGCCAAACTGTCTTTCAAAGTGGCTGTACCATGTTGCATTCCCACTAGCAAAGAATGAGTGTTCTGTTACTCTACCCTTGTCAGCATTTGCTGTTGTCAGTGTCCTTGATTTTGACCATTTTAATAGGTATGTAGTGGTATCTCATTGTTGTTTTAATTAGCATTTCCCTAATGACATACAATGTTTAGCATCTTTTCATATAATGATTTGCCATTGTTATGTCTTCTTTGGTGAGGTATCTGGTTAGGTCTTCGGCTCATTTTTTAACTGGGTTGTTTGTTTTCCTATTGCTAAATAAGAATTCACAGTTTTTGTATATCTTGGATAACAGTCCCCTATCAGATATGTCTTTTACAAATATTTACTCCCAATTTATTGCTTGTCTTCTCGTTCTGTTGACAGTATCTTTGCAAAGCAGACATTTTTAACTTTAATGAAGTCCATCTTATCAATTATTTGGATCATGCCTTCAGTATTGTACCTAAAAAGTCATTTCAATAAGCAAGGTCATGTAGATTTTCTCCTATGTTATCTTCTAAGACTTCTTTTAGTTTTACATTTTATGTTCAGGCCCATGAACTATTTGGAGTTAACTTTTGTGAAGGGTCTAAGGGTCTATGTCTAGATTAATTTTCTTGCATGTGGATGTCCTGTTGTTCTAGCACCAAAAGAAGAGTCTCAAAAGACTCTCTTTTCTGTTGAATTGCCTTTGCTTCTTTGTCAAAGATCAGTTGACTCTCTTTATATGAGTCTATTTCTGGGCTCTATTCTGTTCCATTGATCTACTCTTACCATGAGATCAATCATGAGTCAGGGAGCACACCAAACTTTTGACAGCAAACACCATTGGAAGAATAAAAAAGACTGAAGCGTGCACAGCTATGTACATATACATGTACACATTTATCATTATTTTTTCTTTTTCATCCATCACCACTTATCCCCCTTTTCCCCTCTTCCGCCTCCCTCCAGCTCCCTCTGGCAATGACCACCTATATTATTTTTACCTACATTACTATCCATAATAATGTTTAGAGCATGTTACAGAGTTCTACCATCTTCTTTTTGTTCTCTTGCAATTATGTTATACCATCTTCTTAGAGCTGATACTTTTTGCATGAATCATTTAAAGTCAATTGTGTATTTTATGAATTTGAGTTTAGTTGAAACTAGATTATATTCTGTCAGTGTACTTCTATGAATACATGTTAAACCACTGGCCATGGCAGTGGCCTCGGAGCAAGTGTACACCTGAGGTTACCACTGCTGACATCTCCATGTCAGGGAAACCCCCCTCTTCCCTCAGGGGACTTGGGGGCCCACATGGTAAACCAACTGGGCAAGGATACAAGTGTCAATCTATTTATTAAGCAGTGGCAGAATAATTTTGTTATAGATAAAATATAGATATTATAATTATGTTTCTTTCACCACTGTAAAAATGTATTGTCACATCCCTGAGGCACACACATATTGCTGTGGCTCCTGCACTCCCCTTTTGAAAACAAACTGGGGTGATAAGAGTACGGGGTTTAGATATCCCAATAAAAGTATGAACCCCAGCCTCATACCTCACTTGCTGTGTGACCTTGGGAAAATCACTTCACCTTTCTGAATTCAGTGTTTGCCATCTGAAAAATGGCAATAATATGTACCTTCTAGGATTGTTGCATAATACATAGGAAAGTACCTAGCATTTAGTAGGCACTAATAATAAATACCCCTTCCAGTGTGGCTTGCTGGTCTCCTAGGCTATTCCTGAGTTTTCATACTGAAGAACATGGTCTTTTAAAGATAAAATCATATCTCTCACATAAATATTAAATGAATATGAGTCAAAGATTTTACTTAACTCATTAGTTCATGGAGGGACCAGTAAGATGTTACTATTTGTTCAAAGGAGAATTTGAAGAACATACATATACAGGCGGATAAAGAATACTGAACTGAATTTAGAAATAGATGCTGAACCATTCTGTGTTCGCAGCCCACACGAACTGTGTCTCCATAGGACACAACTTGTATTCTACAAGCAAAACTCAGGGCATCTGCTGGGCCGTACCTGTGTACATGCCTCCTGTGCTTGGCCTGGGAATTTCCTTAAGTCAGTGAACTGCAGGTAATTGCAAGGCTCATCTCATTTTCCTTTCCTTCCTTTCCTTCCTCTCTTTCTTTCCATCCTTTCGCTCTCTTTTTCTTTATGTGGTGTCTTAGAAATCATTGTCCTTCATTGCCTGGTTTCCAGTGTCTTCAAAATAGTTGGTTTTATATATTTTTTCTATTTTATTGCTGTTGATGGTGGTGGTGATGAGGGGGTGTGTGTGTTGTTTGTTTAGGCGGTGGAGTAAACCTTCTTCCTATAAGCCATTTTACCTGGAAGCAAAAGGCTGCTCCATTCATTGTTTTTATTGTTGTTCAAGTACAATTGTCTCCATTTTCACCCCACCATGCCTCACCCCCCACCCATTACCACCTCCCACTCTCGAACCTACCCCCTTTGGCTTTGTTCATGTATCCTTTATACCTGCTCCTTGATGGCTCTTCCCCTATTATCCCTCCTCCCCTCCACTCTGGTTACTGTCAGTTTGTTCTTTGCTTCTATGTCTCTGGTTATATTTTGCTTGCTTATTTGTTTTGTTGATTCGGTTCCAGTTAAAGGTGAGATCGCAGGCAGTGAGATCTTTTTCACTGTCTGGCTTATTTCACTTAACATAATGCTTTCCAGTTCCATCCATGCTGTCGCAAAGGATAGGAGCTCCTTCTTTCTTTCCGCTGCATAGTATTCCATCGTGTAAATGGATCATAGTTTTTGATCTACTCATGCACTGATGGGCACTTAGACTGCTTTCGGCACTTGGCCACTGCAAATTGTGCTGCTGTGAACATTGGGGTGTATGGGTTCTTTTGAATTGGTGTTTCAGGATCCTTAGGGCTCCCTTCATTTTTAATGCTGTATAGTGTTTTGTATCCAAGCTTCACTGCTGTTAGCGGTGCTGCTATAGACAGTCCTATACATGCCTCCGGGTGTATGTGAGTTGCAGACCTGGAAGCCCCCACACATTGGAAGCCAGGGTCTCAGGCTGGAGGTTTAGAGCTGGGCCTTGGCCTGTGGATATTCTGCAGGAAACCTCTGGAGCAGCCGCTCCAGGCAGAGCCACGTCCCACAGGGAGGGCTTTTTACTGACCACCCTGCTGGGAGACTAACTGACCTGGTGGTTGAGGTACCTTCCACCAGCCAGGTCTGAGGGAGCCTCATGCCCCCTCCTGGGACCCCCAGAGAATCTCAGGCGTCTCCTCCAGTGTCAACGGGATTGCTTCTCTTTTCCTGAGGCAGGACAGGGACTGGTCCTGAGGCAGCTTCCGCACACACAGCGCCTCCGTGCTCAGCCCTGCCTGTCTGAGCGCTTCCTCTGGCTCTTCCTGACTTGGAAGGGGTGGGGGAGGTCACGGAGGTTCGGGGTCAGAAATTTGGCATCAGATTTGCGGTCTGGCACCCCAGATTGAAATTTGACACACAGGCAATAGACTAACCTTGTGTGGGTTCACAATTTTTAAATGTTAGAGGACAAACAATAACAACAGTCCTTGAATTCTGGCTTTCATCTTCCTGTTCATATCCCTCTTGTTTACTTAAGCATGTAGCCTGGTGACAGCTGGCCAGCTCACACACAGAAGATGAAGATGGACTGGCTCGGCCTGCCCTGGGGTCACCTCCTCAGTGAAGTCCGATAAGGAATTCCTGGCCGGCTGTCCCTAGCTGGCCTTTGCTGGAAGACAGTTCTAAAGCCCTCATGCCAGCCAACGCCAAGTGTCTACACTGCTCTCCCTCACCAAATCCCAGTTCACCGCTTCCCACCCACGAACCACTTGAAGTCCAGAGTAGTGGTGACCAGCCTGAGTTTCACTGCTCACCAGCTGTGTGACCCGTCGCAGTCTTCAAGCTTTTCCCCACCCATAGAATGGGCGCACTACGTACTCCTATTTCGTGGTAATTTTTTTGAAAGGATTAAATGAGCTCGCTCTCCTACGAGCACTTAGTATATGGTGGAATGTTTTAAGCACTCAGTAAAGATCAGCTCAGTGATTCTCAGCAGAGGTTGGTTTTGCCCCCAGGGAACATTTGACAGTGTCTGAGACATTTTAAGTTGTTATTATAGCTTGGTGAGGGGGGTGCTACCAGCATCTAGGGGGTGGATAGAGTCCAGGTGTACGATGGTATTAAACATCGTACAATGCACAGGATGGTCTCCGCTCTGAGAAAAAAAAAAAAAGATCCTGTCCAGCATCAAGAGTGTTGAGGTTGAGAAACCCCAGCTTAGCTCTAAGGATATTGTTATTTCTGTGAACATAGTACCTCTTGATCTGGATTAATACCTATGGATCTAGATTAATAACTTCATGGTGACATAGAACACTATACATGGAAAAGATCTGATAAATTATCAAATCCTATCATCAGGTGAATATTTTACCAAAACGGTGGATGCTCATGGATATGGGATCAACGTGGGTATCTGTTGATCATAGCATCCTTGTTATCCTGTGGTACACATTCAGCTCAGGGAGAAAGAAGAGTCCAGGACATCGTGTTTACTTAGCTCCCTTTATTCCTTTGATCCTAGAAGATAAACTGCCGAGTCCCGAGGCTTCCCTTGTTTTCTAATGGATGGTGTTTATACTTTTTGCTTTATAAAAGAAATGCCATACACACTTGTTATTTAAAGAATTGCAGTTTAGCATTCTTCTCGACTTTGTTGTGACTTGGACTCGTTCCCAGTTAGGCCAGACTACTCCCTGACTGGTACAGCTCGACGAGGCTGCAAACCTCTTGAAAGCTTTGTAATCAATTTATGTTCACTGAACACCATTTATTTGCTCAAACCGTCCTGGGTGCTGGAGAGATGGCAACGGATAAGGTGAATGCACGGCCCCAGTCTAGTGAGGAGGATGGAAGCTGTACCACTAGTTACGGGCGTGAAAGTGTTATGAGAGGGGGCAGATAAGACAGACATTTAATGGAGTCCTAGAGGTGCAGGAATGCTTGCTGAGAAGGTGATGTTTAGGCTCTTCACATGAAGGATTTGTCAGGTGAGAGCCTGCGGAGACTGGAGTTGAAGGAAGGCAATTGAAAGACACATTATTAGGGGGTATTCTTCTTATAACTGTTCTCAGTGTAGAGTTTGCTACGTGGTTGTATAATGTAGAGCATTTAAGAGGAAACCCACGTATGCACATGGCCAGCTCCGCCCAAGTTTAGATAACATATTGCAAAGCGGAATCTTATAACCTAGCAAAAACAAGAACTAATTGTGTACTCTTCTCCTGCCTTTCAAAGTCCTCCAATATTCAATGTCCTCCATCTTCCTTCCAATGGGTTCCTCATTTTGCTTATTTTGCTCGGCATAAATCAGTGCTCACACAATCCCATTTTGAATAGCTCTCTTTCAAAGTCTGTTGATGTGCCAGTTGGTATGAATCGTCCTAAATGTCCTCCCTCATCAGCGAGGCCCATCTGTCAAGATCTACAAAATGATATTTCCTGCTTATGGGACACATCTCCGTGTGGCTGCCTTCCCTGCCAAGGAGCGCTCAGCGGAAGCTGCATGCTGATACACCGGTGCCCTGCAATCTCTTCTCTCGGAGTTTCAGAAACATGCAGGTCCTGTAGGCCCACAACCAGTAACGAAAAGCAGTTTATCCTAGTCTGACCTACCAATGAGCTTTGCCATCAGTGCCGAGTTGCCAAATTTAAAGTCGAAGTATGACAAATTATGTTTTAGTGTAAATATGTCCTATACGTGGGACATACTTAACCAAAAAACTGCTTATTATTTATTTGAACGTCTTTGCTTGAAAACCATTATGAAATGTTAGCAAAGCTTTTGTTTGTTTATTCACCTTCAGGTCACTGCTCAAATGTCGTTTTCTCACTGATGCCTCCCTGAGCACCTTAGTTAAAATTGTGTGACCTCCAATGTCTCTTTCTTCTCTCTGCTTTTTTCATAATACATCAAATGAATCATGGATTTTGATAATTTACTACCCTTTCCTCTAGAATATAGTCTCATTTAAGGCATGGGTTTTGCTCCATTGTATTCACTGCCATATACCCAGCACCTCATACAGGTCCGGACATATGGTAGGTACCCAGTAAGTAGCTGTTAAAATAATCATTCATTCATTCAATCGTTCATTCATTTGTAAACAATTGTGGTTAGAAGCATAGACCCTAGAGGCCCACTGACTTGAGTTTGAATTATGCCTCTACAATATATCTGTTGTAATGGCGAGTGAGTTTTATCACTTTCTGTACCTCAGGTTCCTCCTCTGTAAAGTGGGATATTAGAATAGTGCCTCTTGGATCGATGTGATAAGAAAAAGGTAATTCCCAGAAAGTCCCTAGCACAATGCCTGAAATACTATAAACATTTCATAAATGGAACTGAGTATGCAGTTAACAGATAATTGTTGAGGATCCTTTCTACTTTACAGAGCATTCTGGGTATTGGGAGGACCACAGTGAACAATGCATGATCTTTGCCCTCGAAGAGGCGGGAACCCAGCGAGAAAATAAGCAGACAGTTGTCATAGATTATAATCGATGGTACAGCAGTACCACTGATTATAGGGAGTCCGGGAGCATTAGGAGGGCAGCCAACATAGATTTGGGTGGGTAGGGGGAGTTAGGAAATGTTTTTTAGAAGAACTGAAAATCTGTCTTAAATTAATGTGTGTAGCCAATCAGAGGAAGATGAGATGAGGATGATAGTAGTATGGAAGAAGTATTCCATGAAGAGGCAACAGTGGACATCAGAGTTCAGAGGAGAGAGAGAGCAAGCACCTGACTCACGTGTTAGAGAGGAGCAAGCCGGTCAGTGGGGCTGGATGCTGGGGAGAAGCATGAAGAAGGGGCGAGATAAGAGATGAGTCTGGGGACCAACAGGTCAGATCATGAAGGGTCTTATCAGCCTTGTCAAGGAGTGTAGACTCCATCCTGGGGGAGGAGAGGGCCATCACAGCCACACTTTACATTTTAAGAAGATTCCTCCATCTGTAGTATAGAGGCTGAATTCCGGGAACTGAAGGTAGAAGAGAAGACAGTAAGAAGGTTTGGGTTGTCATCCAGATAAAACAGGATGGTGGGGGCCTGAGGTTCAATGGGATGGGGAAATGTGACTCAGATGACAATAGAGAAGGTTTGAGGATTGTTTGTCTGAGGACCTCTACCTCAGGTGGACATTTTAAACATGTTATTGTCTGATTTTGGCATCCGTTTAATGCTGACCTTATAGAATAAGTTGAGAAGCATTTCATTATTTTGAATTTACTGGAGAAGTTTGTATAGAATTGGTATTTGTTGTTTAGGTACAATTTACCAGTGAAGTCATCTGGGCCTGGAGTTCTCTTGTGGAAAGTTGGCTGACAGTGTTGTTCTAATCTTTTATAAACTTGCTACTTTTCTGCCTAGTGTTTCTGTTATTGAGAGTGGGGTGCTGACATACCCTCTTGTTTATTTCTACCTTCAAAACTGTGGGTTTTTGCTTCCTGTATTTTCAGGCTTTGGTTAGGTACATTCATGTATAAATTGTTACAATTTCTAATACATTGACACTTTTATCATCCTAAAATGTCTGTTTTTAGCAATTTTACTGTCTTACACTCTACTTTTCCTGATATTAGTATAGTCTTTCCAGCTACTGCATTGGAATATCAGAAATGCAATTATTAACTTTTAAAGTCCTTGTCTGCCATTTCTATGATCTTTGCTGGTTCCCTGTCAGTTTCTATTGGTTTATCATCCTCTTCACTATGAGCAGTGTTTTTCAGCTTCTTTGCATACCCGGTAATTTTTGGTTAAATGCCAGGCATTATAAATTTTACCTTGTTTGGTAGAGGATATTCTTGTATTCTTACCAACATTCTTGAGCATAGTTCTTGGATGCAGTTATCTGGAAACAGCTTGATCCTTTTGGATCTTGGTTTTTATTTGTTACGCAGGCCCAAAGCAATGCTAAGCCTAATTATCCCCTGCTACTGAGACAACATCTTCCCTAATACTCAACCTAATGTCCTCTGAGTTACAGGGTCTCCAGTCTGGTTGGTGAGAGCAGGCACGATGCCCAGTCTTGCATGAGACCTGGGTACTGCTCCCTCTCACCCTTTTGGCTAGGTCTCTCTCCCCCCAGCCTTAGGTACTTTCCTCACATGCATGCACCAGCCTATACGGTGTGAGTGCTCAGCGGTGACCCTGCTGTCTCTGAGATCCTTTCTCTGAGCAGCTCTCTCATTTGCATTGTGCTGTCCAGCCGACAGTCCTTTCCTTGGATTCTCAGCTCCACCTTTGCAAGCTCAGGGTGTCCTTTGGACTCTTCTTGGGTTTCATCTGTCCTGTGCCATCACCCAGAAGCATTCTCTATGCAAGAAGCAGGGGGCAATGATACGATTCACCTCTTTTCCTGCCATCTCTCGGGAGGACAGCCCTCCATTACCTGCTGTCTAGTTCCTTAAAGAAAACACTGTTTCACATATTTCATCTTTTTGGAGGAGAGGGGCTTTCAGGTAGGGGATACATCAGGCTCCTTTTCCTCCATCTTGGCTGGAAATGGGAGTCCCTCCTTAATTGTTTTTAATATAAAAAATTAAATTATTTTACTCATAAATACTTGAGTACATACCTGTAAAAGACAATACCTTGAACAATATATAACTACAATACCATTATCCCACCTTTTAAAAAGTTGACAATGATTTTAAAATATACTCTGTTCAGTTAATTTCATAAATGTCACTTTGAACCATTTGTTTGGTTCTTGAATCAAGATCCAAATAAGGTCCATACTTCGGGCATAGTCATTGTGCCACTTAAGCCTCTTTGAATCTGTAGATTACTCATTCATCTCCTCCTTCTCCCCCCATACCTTGCTCCCTGTTTATTATTATTATTTTTTAAAGTACCAGCCTTTGCCTTGTAGAGCTTCCTGCAGCTGTAATTTTGCTGACCACACTCCCATATTTCTCTGTCCTCTGTATTTCCTGCAAATTATTCATAGATCTAGCAACCTGATTAGGTCCAGGAACCATGTCACTTTTTCATGTGCTTCATTAGCTCTTTATATGTGCGCTAATTATGATGAACTTCCTGAGAAAACCACAGAAAGGGACTATTGTAAGTTGTACTACCAGGGTCTCCTCAAAGCCTGCCTTTGTGAATCTACTCCTTTATTTACCACATCTAACCTAGGATCATTCCATCATGTGTAAAAGGTGCCATTGGGTTTTGTGAAAGGGTTAATGCAGGGCAAGAGATAACCCAGCAAATATAAAATATACTGAACGACAGTTCTGAGCTGAGTGCCCTAGAAAGTGCATCACAAGGAAAACTGACGGTGGCTGAATTGAGTGAATTTAATTTCAGATTTTATTATCCTAAATTACACATTCATAAAAATGAAATAGGTCATTATCAAGTGCTTAGTTTTCAATGTAAGTCATAAAAATGTGTACACATATAATATAGCCTGACTTATAGTTAGGATTTTCATTTTGGCCTCAAGAGATCTGGCACCATAGGATAAGACTGGAGAAAACGCCTAGCAGTCTTATTCCTTTCTTTCTTCATTCACTCACCTACTCATTTCTTCCTATAATTAGTCAGTAATGCGGTCATCCATCCATTTCTGAATAAAGTTGGCTGTCACAGGGCACACTCTGATGCATAGCAGGAGGGCCTTCTTGAATGCTCCAGTCTCGGGGAATGTGGAAGACCGCACGACCTTTGAGTGTCATTAACAAGGGTTATAAAAATTGTTCTGGGAGTCCAGAGGATGAAATGACTTGATCTACCAATCAAACTCAGGAAAGAGGATGCTGTCTCTGCCTTATGAATTTTATTAACAGAAGCACGTGTAACTTATGACTGCCTTCATAGAAGAGAAAAAATATGTAATGTTTGCAGTAGATACTCTCCAAGAACCTTTCTCGTTCCAGCATTTTCTAAGATTCTGGATTCTGAGGTCTCTATGACAGATTCTGTTGGTCTGGGTGAGAATATCCACCCAGGGTTGTATTTCTAGGAATGATTATGATTTAGGATAATTAAGAGATGGAAAAAACAAGGGAAAGGTCACAAAGGGCAGGGATGAAAAGCAAAGGCAGCATGAGCCAGATCTCAAAACCCCATCTGTGAAGCACACTGGGTTCCAGGAGATACCAAATCCAAAGGCAAAACTGTAAGATCCATCATCTGTATGTACCCTGAGATCAAAGTCTATGGCTACTACTGATTGAGGACTTGCTATACACTGTGCACTATTTTAAATGTTTTCATTTCTCAATCCTTACAAAACCCTATGGGGTGGGTTTTATTAACCCTATTTTGTTTAATTTTTGTTAGATTTTTTAAAATTCTATTTTATTGATTATGCTATTACAGTCGTCCCAATTTTTCCCTCTGTGTCCCCCTCTACTGAACATATGCTACTCCCTCAGGCAATCCCCCCACTATTGTTCATGTTCATGGGTTATACATGTACGTTCTTTGGCTGCTCCGTTTCCTATATTATACTTTACATTCCCCCATGGCTACTCTGTAACTACCTATTTGTACTTCTTAATACCCTCACCTCTTCACTCATTCCGCCATACCCCTCTCCCATCTGGCAGCCATCAAAATGCTCTCCATATCCATGATTCTGTCTCTGTTCTTCTTGTTTGCTTAGTTTGTTTTTTAGATTCAATTGATGACAGACTTGTATTTTTCACCATTTTATTGTTCCTAGTTTTGATCTTTTTCTTAAATAAATCCCTTTAACATTTCATATAATAATGGTGTGGTGATGATGAACTCCTTTAGTATTTTTTTTTTTTTGTCTGGGCAGCTCTTTATCTATCCTTCAATTCTAAATGATAGTTTTGCTGCATAGAGCAATCTCGGCTGTAGGTCCCTGCTTTTCATGACTTTGAATATTTCTTGCCAATCCCTTCTGGCCTGCAAAGTTTCTTTTGAGAAATCAGCTGACAGCTGAGAGGGGAGTTATGGGAACTCCCCTGTAGGTAACTAATTTTTTTCCCTTGCTGTTTTTAAGATTCTCTTTATCTTTAACCTTTGGCATTTTAATTATGATTTGTCTTGGAGTGGGCCTCTTTGCTTCCATCTTGTTTGAGACTCTTTGTGCTTTCTAAGCCTGCATGCCTACTTCCTTCACCAAACTGGGGACATTTTCTTTCATTATTTTTTCAAATAGATTTCCAAATTCTTGCTCTTTCTCTTCTCCTGCTGGCACCCCTGTGATGGGAATGTTGGACCTCATGAAGTTGTCCCAGAGGCTGCTTACACTACCCTTATTTTCTTGGATTCTTTTTATTTCTTGTTATTCTGATTGGTTGTGGGTTTTGGGGTTTTTTTGCTTCCTTATGTTCCATATCATCGATTTGATTCTCTGCTTCATCCACTCTACTGTTGTTTCCCTGTAAACTGTTCTTTATTTCAATTAGTGTATCCTTCATTTCTGACTGGATGTTTTCTATGCTGTTGAGGTCCTCACTAAGTTCCTTGAGCATCCTTACAATCGGCGTTCTGAACTCTGCATCTGATAGATTGCTTATCTCCATTTTGTTTAGTTCTTTTTCTGGAGTTTTAATCTGTTCTTTCATTTGGGCCATGTTTCTTTGTCTCCTCACTTTGGCAGCCTCCCTGTGTTTGTGTCTATGTATTAGGTAGAGCTACTTTGACTTGGTGTCTTGGTAGTATGGCCTAATGTAATGTCCCATAGGGTCCAGTGGCACAGCCCCCCTATCACTGAAGTGGGGTACTCAAGGTACGCCCTTTGTGTGGGCTGAGTACACCCTCTTGTAGTTGAGCTTTGGTTGCTGTTGGCAGATCAAGGGGAGGGATTTACCCAGGCCAGTCAGCTGCAAGGACTGGCTGTGACCACTGACCACCAACCTTCACCTTCTGTGGGAGGATCAGCTGTGCAGGGGCAGGGTGTTGATGTTCTGATGTGGTCTGTAGCTGTCCACTGAGTGCACAGGCTTTGTGGTTTCCAGGGTGGTGCAGGGCAATATTAAGCCCACCTGTGTTTTGCCCAAAGCCACCCTGCCTGGGCTATAAAGCAATCTGAGATGGCTGTTACTTGTGCTAAAATTAGAGATTCCCAGGCAAAGCCAAGCTGTGAATCTAGACTGGCTGCTGCTAGTGCTGGGCCTGGGGCCACTTAGCAAGAAGTGCCAGGACTGGTGGCTCACGGAAGTCAGCTGTTGCTTGATTGCGAGGATTTAGGAAGCTGTGAAGTAGAGCCAAGATCAGCCATTCTAGTGAGAACACTGAGGCACAGGGAGGATAAATGAGTCATAGCCAGTAGGTGGCAGCACTGATACTGAACCAGTAACATCTGATGCAGAGGCTACTCCCTTATGGGGGATAACTAGATACAAGAACTTCAGCCAGCAAATGAGAGACCCAGGAGAGCTGAGCATTGTAGTTCCAGTCTGGGTCAGAGGGCTTTAGAAACACAAGAGCCTCTCCTAGTTGAGAAAACCAGTCTGAATCAGAAGTGAATATGCTGTATGGCTGTAAGGTCTTGTCATCTTAGGCTATTATCGCCTTCTTAATGAATTCTACTGCTTCTAAGCAACAAAAAAGCCAGTTCCAAACAGTTTTGGTCCAGGGTCTGTCTCTAAATGGCTGTGTGATAATCTGTCTGGATCTCGGATTCCTTATCTGTAAAGTGTATGGACTGACCTAGATTTCCAACAATAGACCATTTCAGGTCTAAAAGCTTATGATTCTAACTACAATTCATGAGGTACTTATAAGAGATTACAGGTCCCTGCTCCAGCCACCCCACGTGACAGTCACTGCCTGACCACCCCCCGCCTGCTTCTCCAACCCACCTTGAGCCCTAAGCTTCGTGTGAAACTGGAGTGGCCCTCCTCTTGTCAGCTCTTCCCCCTCTTTGTACTTTCCTACCATCTACTCCCTGTGAGCCTGCTCCCTGCTTCTTGGAAACTATTCCGTCTTGCCAAACAGATTTCAAGGCAAAGTCCTTGTGAAATTTTCTTTGAGCTTCTCACCAGGGAAAGATTTTTATCTTTTTGGAATTTCCATAGTATTTTGTTCATAAATTTTCATTGTACCTAGCATACTCTTCTATATTTATACATATATATATATATATATATATATATATATATATATATATATAGTAATTGTGAACAGAAGTTATGCACACTTCTAAACTCTGATGTCTTTCAAGGGAGAACATTGCTAATTCACCCTGATGTGCTTCTGTTTCCCCCAGACCTCTACCATGTTGTCCTGTGTATGGTGGTGATGTTTGGAATTTCATAATCGTCCACTGCAAAAAATGAACAAATAAATGAATGTGCAAGTCGGGGAAGGAAAAAGTGGGCAAATACTTTTAAACATCCTGTGTAGGACCTTGATAAAAAAAAACTTAAAATATGATATACAAGAAGAAAAAAAAGGAGCAGGTGTTTTTTTAAAGCCAGGCAGGGAAAACTAAATTTAGATTTCCGGGGTTGTCTTCCCCTGCACCTCGGAGATACAGAAAAGAAAGAAAAGACTGAGACCCATGCTCATGGCCAGACAGTGGCCCGGGGCCAGTTCCAGGGCGACTTGTGGTGGGTTAGAGCGACATTCAGTTTTGTCGGAACATCAACACAACCGTGGGGCAGGTCAGGCTGAACTCTGCCAAGTCCTTAATCCCCTCTTTGCTCCCTTCCTTTCGTCTCCATCTCTGTGGCTTTACTTATAAATTATTCCTCATTCCTCTGGCCTGTTTTCTTGTCTCGAGTTTGTTCCAATGATTGGAGCCCCCCCTGCCTCCGCCACCACAAAAAGTAAAAATGCTAAATTTCCCCTTGTGAAGTGAAAAGGGAAACAAAGACCCAAGATGTCGCCTTCAAAATACGCAGCCCCGAAAGCCACCTGGTTATTGCTGAGGTTACTGCTGGTAGGGATCTTGTAAACTGCATCTGTAGATAGTACAAGAGGTTAAAAGTGCCATAAATTAACTTCTAAGAGTTTAAGAGGAGGAAAATAAAGAGCCAGATAAACACCTGGATCATTTCTCTGCCCTGGTGATCCAAAATAGATATGGCTTCGCTCCGGGATGGTTTTATTTCCCTTGGAAGTTTTGGAACATGTAAATGGGGGCAGGGCAACCTGAGGCTGAAGTCAAAATAATTTCTTTCAGTGCCTGGATGCATATGAGGCAGAGATAGCAAACAATTTCCAGAAGAGAAATCACACTGCATTTGGCATGGCCATCAGTGGTTCCTTGTAATAGCAACATCACTCACATGTAACTTGGTTTCCGTGGCTGATATTAAGAAAAATTGTTGCTTGCGATATGATGCACAGGGCTGTCAAAATCACATATACATGGCCTTTGGTCGGAAAATCATTTTGTTTTTATAGCATCAATTCAGCAGTGCAAAATTTATAAATTTGTATTAGGAATCAGAGGGCCACAGTACATCACCAGAAGAAAGCCAAACCCTGCTGTTGAGAAAATGCAGGTCCGTCTCCTAAACTCGGTCTCTAGGTTCAGCTTATGTTTTGAAAAGGCGAGATGTTCAAAGGGGCCCGATTCGGTATTTATGATAATGCTGACTGCTCCAATCCACAAGGACAAATAGCCCTTCATTAACACACCTTCTGATGGACACAGAAGTGCCAGCCATAATGGTGAAAGCAATTGCAGCAAAGAAAACGCCAAGGAATGGAGACAAAATTTTACCTTGAGTCGCACATTTGCCAGCATCAGCTTCAAAACCAAAACTTGCTGCAGGAGGCATTGTTTCTGCTTTCATTTCAATGCAGGAGCAGTTGTCGCATAGCTCTGGCTGTCTTTTTGGAAACAGATTTTTTACAAGGACAACAGCCTTTAGCATGGGGAATACAGTTTATGATGCTTCGATTATTAGCTCCATAACTAGACTAATTATTTGTGGCGTCACGATAGACGGCACATATATTCTCTGGGATATTAATGAACGTGGAATTAAAGGAGCTTTCTGGGTTTATAACACCAAGCTGGCCTGTACGTCTTACTTGTAAAATTATCACCATCTTCTTCAATGGGCTTGCAGTCTTTTTATGTAAACTGCCACCATTAGACACAGATGTGTCATTTGAAAATCCGAATGCAGTTGTGACTGCTGTTCCAGTAGAATGTGACCTCAGCAAGGCAGGAAATGAAGGATGAAATGGAAAAAGAGGAGACAGGTTCGCAGCTGGAAGACTGGCCTGTCTGTATGAACACACTTTGCATTGCAGCATCATCCACTCAGTATGGACAACTGTTTTCAAGACTGATGTTTTATAATTAAATGTGCTTTCCATAAATAAAAAAAAGGCAAAGAGCCTTCACTGAATCCATGTAGAAGTTGAATGCTCTTATGAGAAAGGCATCTTGGGCGGAACTGGATCCGCTGAGGTCCTGGGAGCGGGGGTTGGTCTCAGCAAGGGAGCTGGGTTATCGCTTACAGACAGAATGATGGGCAGCACCATCAACCTCATACAATAAGTGCTGCCTTTAGGAAAATGTTGAAAATAAACCAATCAAGACAACACTGAAACTGATCATTTCTTTGTAAGAGAAAACCACGTAGAACTAGGTATTGATACCAGTATGAGGACAGTTGTTGGGGACGTTTCTGTGTGGGGGTGGTTCTGGATAGCAACAGACAAACCAGGAGTGGCGAGCAGATACGTGGTGGTAGCTGTTTGACACGCTGCCTTTCTTTCATGCACTGGAAAATAGCTGTTTCTTTAAAGGACCCAGCAAGAGATTATTTACCTCCAACCCTCTGTGCTCTGCCTCTGAAAAGTTCTAAGGCAGCAAATGGAGAACTTGCTTCCCAGCTTTCTCTTCACTTTCTTTATCGTTGATTCTGAACAGCCAAGGTGAAGGGGAGGCTGGTCTTTTCAATGATGCAGCTCCTTACTAAGAGCTGAAGTTTGAAACTTTTTAAACAGGAAGTGGGTGAAATCTACAAAGCAGTTGCACTCACTGTGAAAAAGCTCTCCTGTGCATCAGGGATTCTGGTCCCCAAAGTAAGACAAATCTCAACTTGGCATGACATGCCATACTCACTCACGTCAGACATAAGGACCCAAGAGGGAGCCTGACATCCAAACCCTTCCACCGTAACCAGCTCCTTGTCTTTCTCTTAAAGGATTCAATCTGCAGCACCTGCCGAGCTGGCGGGGTGCATGTTTTTCGGACCGTCACTGTCGAGTCCTCCTGGGGCATGTTCCTCACCCCACTCCCCTCATTCCCCACGTGGAAGAAATGAAGGGCACACCAGGGACACTGCAGACAGACCCAAAGCCTCTGTCAGTTTGTGGTATTGTCTACTGCTTGGTGGGGATCTAGCCCATTTACTGCTTGGAATCTCCCCTCAACCTGCTAAGCAACAATATTGTCCTATAAAGGCACGGTTTGGTTCTGGAAGGAAAAGCTGACGTTGAGCAACTGCCTTCAGTCCTTGCACAGGGTGCAGGAGGGACATGGATAGCAGCGGCCTCCAGTTGAGGCCATTTTGAGTTGGGGACCCTGGAAGCAGTGCAGGAACCAGGAATCCTTCCGATGCTCTCAGGATGATTTATACGTGCACCTGCAACACGTCCCCTGGTTCTCTCCTTAGGAATCCAAGTGTTCCAAAGTTTCCCATTGCCAAGCTCCTTTCACTTCAGCTTGAAAGTGATTAAAGATATTTATCGGAGCCAGAAAACCCAACATCGGGGCTGCTTTTGTTGTGGAAACTATGAAATCCATCCCCTGGAGACTTGAGGCACCTAAGAAAAGAATTTGGGACCCTTCCATGAACCCACTTTCCTCTTGCCTAACAAGAGACCCCCCGTGCATAAACAAAACAGCACAAGTGTGGCAGAGAATGCAACTGGAAGAGCAAAAGTTCTCACTGTGAGAAAACAGACATTGCTGGTTTAATGACTGGGCAAGAGGCTTCAAGGCAGCCTCTTTCGGAGAAAGACCAGACACTTGTTTCTCGCATCTAATACGCAGCATCTCGTTTTTGAAAACCACCGGCACTTTTGTTCTGTGACAGGGAGGAAAATATACTGGGCAGCTAAAATCATTTTTGCTTATGTTTCATTCCATTAACACAACTGGCCTTTTTCTTGAAATATTAGAAGCCTCAACGTTAAAAGGGTTTTAAGGAATTCATAACCAGAGAAAACAGGAACATTTTGACCTAAACTTGCAATAGTGCTATGCAGAGTAAGGATTGGCAGGGGCGGGGGACTGTTAGGCAAGGGAGTGAAAGAGTCGGTTCCAGAGAGGGCATTGTGTGTGACGGCCCGCGTCATCTCCACCTAATGTTCATCCATTAAACAGCCTGGAGCTGCAGACTGCCCTCTTGATGGCATCGAGAGAGGCCTGTACACTTACGCCTCCAATTTCTCCTGCACTGGCTCTTTTACCTGCTCCTACACCTGCACGCTTATCTCTCAGCCAAAAAGAATGATGCATCTCCTAAACGAAGAAGCATACCAAACACAAATTCAACTTTGGAGGAGAGAGTCAGAGAGAGACAATGAGCAACCAGCTGGGGGAAAAATACAGCCCAGACCCTCCATTTGTTGTGGCTTCTCTTTCTCTGTGTGTCGCACACACCTGGACCTCTAGGGGTGAGAGGAAGAGGAACAACTTTGTTTTGGGTGTTTCTCCAAGGCGGGGCCACATGGACTGCTTTGCCAGCAGACACTTCTAACCAGCCTGGGTTTCAAGCTCAAGAGGGGATGCTCACCTTCCCGGGGCACCAAGGGAAATCAGAAAGGAAGTGACTGATGATGTGTGTGGGGAGAGGAACAGGAGAACCGTTGGCCTAGTCCTCTGACTTCTCTGCCTTCTTTTTTTGTGCCATATGCAATAGTTTGTTTGTTTTATTATTATTAAGGCCTTTGATTTGACAAAGCCATTCTCCCCGAATTCAGGTACAACCCCACATTGCTATTTGTGATCTGTTTGTCCATCACTATGGGTGATCCTTCCATTGCTTCAGGATGTGGCAGTTCTTGCTTGCCTAGTCTGTTCTTTGGAGGGCCATTCTCTGTTTCTCTCTCACTCCCGTGAGAACATGATGAGTATTAAACACTGAGAGTCATACGAGAGGTGAAAGTAATGGCCCATGGCCCATAGAAATGGCGGCTCCGTGGAAATAGATGCTCTCATCTCCCACGTCGGCAGCCATGGGAGCAGTTCTGGAACATGTGAGCTATATTTCTTTAAAAGGCAAAGACTCTCTGGGGTGCAAGAGCAGGGGTCCCCAGATAGGAGTGTAATTTCTGGATTCTTGGTAGCACAGCCCATGCGGGACTACTAATGAGACCAGAAACAGCCTTTGTGCACACTCCATTGCCCGTGACCAGCCCACACTCCAGAATTAAGACGTTTCCCTTTTTCTGTGAATGTGTCACTCCCTAAGCGAGGAGGAACTATCTTATCTCGATTTCCAAAGTATACGTTCACTCAGTAGCAGTGAGGAGGGTCTAGTGTGGAGCTCACCCTCACCCCGTCACTGGGCTAACCTTCGTACTGCAGGGGACACCTCTCTCTGTTGGCACCAAGTCACTGACACAGGTTTGGCAAACAAGCCAGCCAATCCATGAGGGCGAAAGGCCTTTTAACCTGATACAAATCACAAGTTATATAGATTATAAAAACAGCACAGAGATGCCACGTGTGCAAATTCATAACCAGAAGCATCTGTTGAGACCCAAGAATAGGTGTGAGGGAATTGCTCAAGGAAGTCAGAGTCCTGGGGCCAGGTCGGATCAGCTTTGCTGGGGGAGAAAGACAAGCCTTCCTCGCAGGGCGAATGGTGTGCACAGGGCATGTGGCGTTGCTGGTAAGGTTGGTGAATGCAGGGGAGGGGGAAGCAAATGTTTAAGGAGCTAACAGCTCCAGGATTATAACATGCCCTGTGGGCTACTTACCAGAGCAGAGCTTTGATCTTGGGCCAGTCACTTACCCTCTCTCTAAGACCCATTTTCTTCATGGGTTAAACATGGCTACGCAGCATACTTCCCTGCTGGGGTCAGAGGGTACATGCATGTGTACATGAAATTTTAGGGCACTGCCTGGCACAGAGAAGTTCTAAGTGAATATTAGCTATTAGTATAAGGGCTCAGTGCTTGTTTGATCCAAGAGTTTTTTTTCCAGTGGGCAGAAGCCAATCCACAAAGCCCATGATTTCTAAAATGAGCAATTCCTGGGGCACCCAGCTGGAGAGAATATTCTGCACGTGAGAACACTCGTATGTAGTTAAAGGGAGGTTCCTACTCAATGTGCAAAAGGAGAGTCAGTTTCTAAGCAAAGCCGCAACAACAAACTTACACAGTGCCAATATGGTCTCAGAAATTGTTGCTTGTAAGGTTTTAAAAGCTGGCTGATAAGAGCTCCCTTGGAGGGAAGGAATTACACTGGTGATAAAAGATTGTTCACTTGGTTGTTAGCCTTAGGAAAAAAGCGTGCATGACATTACTGAATGTATCATTTGAAAAGCTTTAACACATGAGTGTCTTACAGCTAATGGAGAATTTGGCCCACAGGTGGCCTCTGAATGACGCTGAATAGTCTCACACAATCTCTGTTCTGGTTTATATTGATACAGGTTGGTTATTTCATTTTCTTAAGAAGAACTTCATATATATGTGTGTATATATATAATATACATATATGTATTATATATGTTTCCTGTACATGTATAGAATAGTCCTGGAAGAATACACAAGAAACCAGTAACAGTTATAATGTCTAGCAAGAGGCATGAGGGAGCTTGGGTGGAAGGGAGATGTCCTTCTTTTTTCTTTGCATACGACTTCATACTCTTTTAATTTTTTTCCCAAGTGCAGAAGGAACTGCATGAGGGACAGGTCTCAAGGAAGCAGGGAGGACTGTCGGAACCATGAGGCCACAACCCCGCTACTCCTTGTTGCTTATGGGTTACAGATGTTGAAACCTATGAATAGAAACTGTGGGACCTCGGCCCCCTTTACTTCCAGACTCAGGTAGCCTTTGGGTCAGCAGATGTCAACCGTCTTTGGAAACCCGAGCCAGCAGGTGTGCAAAACACAGAAGCCACAGCAAGAGGTCCCTGCCTTGGGCCACGTGGCTTGTCCCTTTAGCCCCTAGGATTCTCCTTGTTCCTACCATTTGCCAGTCAAGCTGTCAGGTCAGAGAAAACTGGATGAGGGATATGTCACTGCCCCAATGGCTGCTAAGGAAATTCCAAGTTGCACAAGGTTTACCGGGAATGTGGACTTGCTTAACCTTAGGCAAGATGGCTGGGGCATGGACTGAGGTTGAACATACATTCTAAGGAAACAGAGGCTTATTTTTGTCAAGCAGGCTGCGGAGGCGGGGCGGAGGATGTGGAAGCAGCTCGTGAGCCAAGAGCACCACACGAATGGAAGGGCTTGCTCTTATTATAAGGGCTTTGGGGGAATGCAGTGGGGGAGGATCTGGCCTCCACACAGGATTTTCCCCATGAACTTCAAAGAATCGACCAGGGGGGTGGTGGGAGGAGGACAAAGGTAGACCTTGGAATGTTGGCTCTTCCTCAAAGGCACTTCCTATGCATTTTTCTCTGCCGAGAATCAAATCCAGAGTCTCCAATGATAACGATTCTCATTTTTATTACCGTTTTATTATTCAGGGTTGGCTCAGCGTTTCTTCCCCCTCCCAAAGGCATTTGAATAGAGATAAAAAGTGCCAAGTTAATATCTTGATAGAACCAAGCCCTCGCTCTGTAATCAAAGTCTTGGTGGACAGATGTGATGCCAGCTCGCCCTTGTAGCTCTGATTCCACACGCCTTTGTAGTAAGGATCAAGGCTGACCTTGCTCGTGGGACCTAGCATTTCCGAATGGAAGGGCAGTGGAGAGAGCCCCTCTTCCAGTGTTCCCACCAGCCTAATGCTGCCCGTGCTCAAAATACTTCAGGAGAAATTGCCAGATGACACACGTAGTAGAGATACTACTAACTACATTGGAATCCACAATACTGCAGGTGATAAGGTTCTTTTCAGGGACAATGGCTGAGTGGCCATGAAGAGGGACGGCTAAGGTGTGAATAGAGGGCGGAACCATGAAAACCAAGAAAAGCAAGTTAAACGGAGCATTAAAAGAAACTATGTTAATAATGATAATGGTGAATTACTGACAATAATAGCTGCTATGACATCTTTTAGAACAAAGAGGAGAAGCCAACAGGTACTGAATGCACTTGGTGATAGAACAGAGGCATCAATCTGACCTACGGATCAAACGCTGCTTGACTGCCTGAAATCTTTAGCAAAAATCTTGTATGTATTTGTAAGGCCTGTAAAACAGCTGAGAATTTTGGTCTAAATGTGGAAAAAAAATTAAATGCATATTTTCTAGGACAAGGGTGAAAAAGGTTTTAATAGACTTAGTGAAATCCAAGGAAAATTGTGTCTCATCTTCCATTTCTTCAGTTATTAGTAAAATCTGTGCTATAGTCTTTGCAAGCCAGAGTAATCCTATGTTAAGATAGAGAATCTGATCAAGGTTGCTCATCTTCCATCTGGCCCTTAACTGTGGCCAGTTTGTATTTGTCAGGAGTGAAAGCAAAGAGGGTATCACAAAAATTTTCTTTAATCCTTCATATGGCTAGGTCGTAAAATTTTCTTGTTTTGTTTATACTTCAGATCATGGGAGTTTTAAAATTAAAAGATCCTGAGACAACTTATTTGTTTACATCCAAATTCATATGGTTATTATTTTTCTTGCTGATGGGGCACAGCATCCACATTCTTTGGACTTCACAGAAAATGAAAAGAACTCTGAATACCTCTGCTCCCTTTCTCACAGCCACCGTGTCAGGAGACTGTGTGGAGGGAGCAGCTGACAGCTGAAGCCCGAATTCACTTCCTGACTTCCTCCGCTAGGAATGTCGAAGAACTAGAGAGCTATTTTCTTGCTGCAATTTGTTTGCTTTTGTTAAACAAGTCACAACTTCAGGAACCAGTTACAGATTTATGTGGATTTGGGAGCGCATTTCAATTTCTATAGCTCCTTTTGGAGAACAACCTCAGATTTGTCTGAATTACTGAGATTGGCAAAGTTTCAAGAAGGACTGATTAAGCGAAAAAATCCCACAAAGATGACACAATATCCCTGGAGTTCTGGATATCAATCTTGAGTCCCAGAACTACCACCAAATGTTTGGCCACCCTGGGCACTGTTTGGGTTATCTGGGCTCTGGGAAGAGATAGCCTCTCATAGAGGCACTGGTAGTGATGCAAATCTGGAGTCAGAATTGAGATGCTTCCTGCCTAACTGTGTTACCTGGTTCTAGAGATCAGCTCCATCTGTTAAATACCAGGTGCAGCATAAGTTGCAAGCTGCCTATTATTGAGAGAGGAAGGAAGGAAGGAAGGAAGGAAGGAAGGAAGGAAGGAAGGAAGGGAGGGAGGGAGGGAGGGAGGGAGGGAGGGAGGAAGGAAGGGAGGAAGGAAGGAAGGGAGGAAGGAAAAGAAAAAAAGAGGAGGTAAGGAGGAAGGCAGGAAAAAAAAAGAAGGGAAAAAATTTTATATTCTTGTCCCTATATTATTTAATTTATTTATTTCACTCATTTATTAACTTAACAAATATTTGAGAGCCTTCCAAATGAAGGTTTGTATCAGGTATGTATAGCTGGATGAGGAGTGAAACAAGAAGATAAAAAGATGAATCAGGCATCTTGCCCTCGAATGCTTATTGTCAAAAGAGGGGTTTATCAGTCAGCTTTTGACATGTCATGCTGTTATAACAAACAATCCCCAAATCTCACTGGCTTACAACAAAGGTTTATTTTCACTCATGCTCCTATCACCTGCAGATTACCTGGTGTGTTCATTCCAGGACTTGGGCTGAAGGAGCAGCTTCTATGTATATGTCAGAGGGAAAAGAAGCAAGAAAACAGGTAAAGAAAAGGCATACAATGGCAATGAAAGGTTATGGCTCCATCTCATTGGCCAAAGCTTTGGGGGGTGGGGGAGAGGACATGAATGTTCTCCCACAAGAAAGCATAGCAAGTCGCAAGACCACAGGGTGGAATGTCTCATCCTCTTGCAGGGAAGGTAGCAAATGGTTGGGAACAATAATGCAGTCTGCCTCGGGGAGATAAATACATACACACACAAAATGCATCATATATTGGATACATACCCTCCCTATCTATTAGGTCGTATAGTGGGGAGTGATGGCATCCCCAATGCAGGGATATTCCCCTGCTCTGTTACTTAGAAACCAGCTATCTGACTCTGGACAAGGCACTTGATCTCTCTGAGTCTCGGTTTCCTCACCTGAAAAATCAGGTTAATAGTATTTATCTCATAGCTTTCTGATAAGGATTAAATATTTTATTCAAGTTATATGTTAAGCAGAAAGCCTGGCATATATTTATCATTAAAAAATGTTCTACTCAGCCCTGGCTGGCGTAGCTCAGTGGATTGAGCGCAAGCTGGGAACCAAAGTGTCCCAGGTTCAATTCGCAGCCAGGGTACATGCCTGGGTTGCAGGCCATAACCCCCAGCAACCGCACATTGATGTTTCTCTCCCTCTCTCTCTCTCTCTCTCTCTCTCTCTCCCTCCCTTCCCTCTCTAAAAATAAATAAATAAAAGCTTAACAAAAAAATGTTCTACTCCTGTTCCCCCATAACCTCTTCTTTCACCTCATTATCCTTGTTATTCCATTTCAGAATAATAGGGAGTGTTTTGTGGACAATGACATTTAATCTGAGACTCAAAATTTGGATAGAATTTGAACGGGCACCAGAGTGATTAACTCTGCAACTCAGTTCTTCCATCTTTAAAATCAGGATATGAATAGTAATTACCCCTTACAGCTGGTATGGGGGTTAGATGAATTAATACGGAGACACTGATGAGAACAGTGCCTGGCATATTGCAAGCATCATATAAGTATTGAGATACAAACACACACGTGAAGGCTAAGAGTGGGCATGAGCGAGAAAGGATGTTCAGACTGAGAAGACAGAAAGAGCAAAAGCAAGGACCAGGGGAAGTTTGAGGGGTACACAGAGAACAGAGAATAGAGATGCTTGGTGTGGCACAGTGGGTACAGGGTAGTCAGTCAAGGGTAGTGGAAGATGAGTCCAATGAGGCGTGTAGGGGCCTGAGCATTTGGACCGCATTCTGTAGGTGGTGGGGACACGGTTTGAGCTGTGTTTCAGGAAGATCACTGCGGTCAGAGTGGAAGCTGGGCAGGAGTAGCGAAGACGGGAGCCAGGAATGCCTGGCAGGAGGACACTGCAAATCTTGGCGGAGTTCAGTGGCAGCTACTCTAGGGCAGAGACCGGGAACGTGGGGAGAAAGGGCTGCTGCCCAGGGAGCATGGAAGCAAGGCCCAGCAGGCCTGGGACCTGATCTGGTGGGGCCTGGGTGGTGGGGTGGGTGGGGGAGGAGAGGCGGGAGACTAGAATAAGGCTGCCGGTTCAAGCCTTGTTGAGCAAGAAGAGCAAGTTTTCAGACAGACAGGGGCCAAAGATGATGAGGTATAGTTTGTGATATTATATTGCTTGAAAGTCCCTCAATGAAGGATTCTTTGAGGTTAATAAATGTCCTCTATGAAGCAACTTGGAGATGAATGTTAAGATGTTGTTACCCATCATTCACTGTTGTGAATACTGTCACTCAGATTTCTTTCTGAGCCCTAAACGAGATCAACTGTACTGAAGAAGTTTTAACCAGGAGGTGGAGAAGGCAGCCAAGTGTTGGGAGAGGGAAGGCGGGGTGGGGGCAGTGTTTGGGGGGGGCGGGCGTTGAAAGTGGAAAACCGGGGAGAAGAGAAAAAGGCCTAGGATGAAGGTCAGAAAAGGAAGTGGGACTATGCCATCTTCTGAAAACATCAGGCTTTTATGTGACCAATGTATTACCAAGTGATATACGGATTTCTGGAAAACATGGACAATACGAAGAGAAATAGTACATACTCCCAACCACAGAGACAACACTAGGACATACAGGATGGGGCAAAAGTAGGTTTACAGTTGTTCATATGGGAAATAATACGAAATGAACAAATAATGATTCAAGAATAAACTCTGTGTTTTGTGTACTCACAGCTGTAACCCTACTTTTTCCCCACCCTGTGCACCCCATTTTAGCAGTGCTGAAATTACAGATGATTAAGATAGTTTATCCTTTGTGTCCTGAGTTTTTCCCCCATTGAGCATATATTATATACTTTATGTTTTATAATATGCCTTATGTTTTACTCTCTGTCTTATCGTGTAAATATTAAATAGTAAATTCTATGACTAGGAAGAAACCATCCCTGCTATAAAGAACTCAAAATCTTTACACACTCACACACAATTTATGCCATTGTTTTGTGATACCCAGAACATATATTCTAATAAAAACAGATGTGCTAACAATCTTCTGGCAAGCAACGCATTCAAAGATTGGGGACTGCCTGGAGCTGATTACATTGCCAGTGTGTCAGAACTAGGGTTTTAAGTTCAAAATGCTTGCTAACAGAAATCATTACAATACACAGGCTGGGTTGGAGGGAAATACTGCCCTAAAATTTGGATACGTTTAAAAGAAAATGTTTCAATGTGTTTATATTCAAACTCAGCCTCAAAGAGGTAACCTTTCAACTTAAGAGTCATTTTGGACAACTGTTCTTGAAATTGTCTTGTATATAAAACCCAATTGGTCATGACTATTGAAAAATACGTTACTTTTTTCTTGTAGCCAGAATATGTAGCAAATGGGAGCCCTCTGAGTGATTTGGCAAAAAATTAATCTTCAGGCTGTTTTAATATGGGGAACTGGACTGTTTTGCTTTTCTTCCTTTCTTTGATTCTTGAGACTGCAAAGATTTCCTTCACGGAGGGTTTGAAGATGAAGCCCTTCTTGCCTCTGTAAAATGAGTATTTGGTGTTTGTTTGGTGGAGAGTCGAGGACACTGGGGTGTGTAGGGAAAAGTTAAGTGGCTTGCAAATGCAGTGGGTCGATGGGAGCCCCTCCCAAATCAGAACCACAAAAAGCCAGAGGTCAGCAGGCCCAGGGAGGGAGAGAAAAGGGCCCTTCTCCCTGGCAGTGTTCCAGGGAGGTGGCAAGTGTCTGGAAGGAATGGCTAGGGACACAGGCCCATAGGTCTGGATTTTTCCTCAGCTATAGCTTTGAGGGGACCAAGCAGAAGGGGCCAATAGTCTTCTTGGGGTCATGCGATAAATAAACACCCCCTACACTTTCCCTTGCCTTCAACCCTTGGCCCTGCATAAGACCCTGGACCGGGAGATGGCTCTGACTTGGAGAGAAGCCCCAGGAATGACTAGAATTGCATTCCCGATATATCCTGGCAGAATGGGGAGATGGAGCTGTAACTAGATAACATTATAGACAATGTGATATTTCTTTTTTTTTTTAAAGATTTCATTTTTATTTTTAGAGAGGGAAGGGAGGAAGAGAGAGAGAGAGAGAGAAACATCAATGTGCGGTTGCTGGGGGTCATGGCCTGCAACCCAGGCATGTACCCTGACTGGGAATCGAACCTGCAACACTTTGGTTCACAGCCCGCGCTCAATCCACTGAGCTACGCCAGCCCGGGCTATAGATAATGTGATATTTCTTGCACATCTGAGTTTGAGGGCTGAGAGTCAACATCCAGTGCAATATTGAATAAAGGAATGACCCACTGATTTCCAGTTTGGGATGTGCACATGTTTGATGACTGATGATCTAAAAGAACACCAATGTGGTGTACCTGCTCCAAGTCCAGTTTGCACGGAGGCACCCGTTCCCTCAGCCCCCAGAATGGTTGGCGGCCGAGGTTCACAGCTGTGATTCTTTCTGGAAAATGCCCTCCGCCTAAGGAAGCAGCCTTGCCCCCTTCCCAGAGGTAGCTTGACTGGTGTAGAGAGACAAAGACCCAGAGCCCATTCCCTTGGTTCATGACAACCCTGAAGAGCCATCCCCATGGCAGAGCTCCCAGTGGGCTCTGCTGAGGCCTCTGTTGCAGGTCAGCTTCTCCCTCTGCCCAGCCCTGCAGCCCTCACTTCCTTGCGAATGTTGTTCTCAAGCTCAGTCCCCAGTGAACTTCCTGTACACAGATCTGTCTCAGAGTCTGAGGGCGTCTGCAGGCTCTGTGACGACCGGCTGCCTGCACCCTTTCCCATGAAACAAATGCAATCATTTTAACTCTGCCCAAAGATAGACACCTCTTTACCTGTCCCCAGCTTGGTGGGTTTCGTATGCATTTCATAGAAATGGACTTGGGCATGGCTTTTTCTTCCACGAGAGGAATTTTTCAGTCATCTTAAGAATTAAGGATTGGGGCAAAAGTAAAACTTGTGGGGTCACTCCAGAACTTCCTTCTCTTATTGGACACAAGCCGGATGTGCGTGCCAGAAGCTCATTTCCAACATATGTTCGTTGCCATTGATAAAGCAAATGCCAAACACCAAGGAAATGTAACATTCAAATGAACTAGTAAAATGCTGATTTATAATATTTCAAAACCTCCCCATAGATCAAAAGGGATGATGTTTTCATCAGATGTTCTTTGAGATCCATGGAACACTCTTGTACCACTCCGGGCCAATGCTGAACCCTTACAGGGGGAAAAAGGAAATGGAAGAAGGGAAGTAGTAGGCAATTACTTATTTTGTGATTCTGTGTAGCTGGGTGCTAATTCTGTTCTTCATTTCCCCCATTGCCTGTTTCCTTGGAGAGAAGTGTCTTTGGGCTTCGCAGGTGGTAGTGGGGGGGGGGGGTCTGTTTTCCCTGCAGACCTGTCATCGGGCCATCTCCTCATCACTGCTAACCACTATTCACCCACACAAGAGACATGGGGATGCAGATTAAGAGGAAAAAAAAAGGCCAACATAGTAAATTTCCTGTACTTTATATTTTTCAAAGGAATGTAGGTGTCATGTTAAAAATTTGAATAGTGCATCTATTCAGCCCTCAACGGGTAAGATTAGTAAAAAAAAAATACTATAATCACCTAAGTTTTTAAAGTTACATACTGAACTTCTAAATTAGTAAACGTAGAGATCAGATCTAGAATCAGTAGAGATGAATCTTAGGAGAGGCAGAAAGAGCTTAGAACTTTTTTCCCCTTTAAGCTAAAAGACATGAAAACAACTGGGGAACATAACGATTTTTCTCCCACAAAAAGCAAGGCTTTGGTGCTACGCGTTTTGCCTGCCCACATGTAGATGAAGAGATAATCCATTTGGCACAGAGACTCTAGAGCAACTGTGCGTGCGACTGTAGGAAAGGAAGCCCGGATTTTAGACTGGGGCAAGTATTCCCCAGTCTGGTTTGGATTAGACCAAGATTTATAATTTGAAATTATTTGCTCAGGCAAAACGAGCAAATTAGCTATTGTTAGTCATGTTATTGGTGTCACCAATTGGATACAATTTCCCTCTTCTGCCCAAAGTATCTGTGTCACTACCAAGGGCTTAAAAGTGACAGGGAAGTCTGGGTTGCCCAGATGATCCTGGTCAGCCTCCCCGAGATACTGGACCAAAGGCGTGCACGATATCGGTTTGACAACAGCATTAGCTCCAAGTGCTCCATGAATATAGGAATGGGCCATGGGGAATGAGTGAAAACATTCAGTTTGGGGACTCTTAGGGCCTGAATTGTGTCCCTCCTCAATGTGACTATACTTGGAGATATGATATTTAAGGAAATAATTAAGGTTCAATGAGGTCATTAGGGCCCCACTGAACAGGACTGATGTCCTTGTAAGTGGAGGAAGGGACGCACAGAGGAAAAGCCATATAAAGACACAGGGAAAGGTGGCTGCCTCCAAGTCAAGGAGAGAGTCTCACCAGAAACCAGTCCTACTTTGTAAGCCACTCCATCTTTGGTGTTTGGTTGGGCCGCCCAAGGCAAGTATAGGGACATTGGTCATAAGTTCCAGAAGTCTCTCAGCTCACTGCTAGAGGGGCTTTGATGAACCAATACAGGGGTGATGGGACCCTCTCCCGTGCCTTTTATTTGCTGCCACTTTGAATGCTCATTCCCTCATTCCATTTCTGCTCGTCATTCTTGGATACAGTCACTAGTGTGTTGCCTAGGTCATGTAAACACCAGTATTAAGGAAAATAATACTTTTCCAACCTAGTTTAACTTTCCATTAGTGAAGTGACATTATCATTTAAGAAAACTTGGAAAATAAAAAATATATAGAAGGAAGAAAAATATTACCTATGGTAGCAATTTCTAAACAGAATTACTTCTAGATAATCATCCTTGAAACATTTTGGACATGATTAACACCACTCGTGTTTAAATTCTACTCTACTCTTCTCGTTTTTGTCTTACAATATAGAAAAATTCATATTGTTACACAACACGTGCAGACCTCAGTTGTAGCAACTGTACTTTATTGTACACAACTTACATAATCAATGCCCCTTTTGCCATTTTGCCATATTCCGAGTAACTCTGTGGTGAATTTCTTCATTCACAAAGCTCTTTCTGTATTTAGAATTATTCCTCAGGATGCATCCCCACAACTGGATTTACTAAGACACAGGCTGTGAACTTTCTAAAGACATTTGTTATGCATTGCCAAATGGCTCTCCAGGAGTTGTAAAATTTGGGTACCCACTACCAAAGTATTACTCCAACAAGTAAGTGATACTCAAACTCACTTGTTTGAGTATCACTCAAACAAGTGAAACGATGCTTTCACTTGTTTTTCTTCCAGCATATAACTATGGTATTTTTCCCTTTTCATTTTTCTCCACATTGACCTCCTATATTATCTAATTATCCCACCACCAGGGCGCTCCTTTGGGCAAAGGCATTGCATTCATAAATGTCCTCTTCAAAAAAGCAAGAATATATACATCAAGAACATTGCCCAAGAATCCCCATCATGCATTATCGCAGGCTAACTCATTTGTCTTCTGAGCAGATGGAGTACAAGTGCTCCAGGGGTTGACTAGGAGGCAGGCGAGAGGGTGAGAGAGGAAGAAGGGTCTGGAATCCTGAGATGTCATCTGAAGGGGGTACAGGGCGTGGTGCAGCGGGCCCTGGGTAAATGGGAGAGTGAATGCTAGGTTCTAAAATACCAAGTTTGAAAAGACATCAACAGATCCAGTGTAACCTTTATGACAGTCTTGGTCAAGGACAGATCCGACCCTATGAAGCGCCAGGAGGCAGTGCAGTGAAAGAAGCTGGGGTAGAGTGAGGCCGCTTCAATCGGAGTTCCCACGCCATTGCCTGCTAATTGGGAACCCCGGAGCAGGTCACGTCTCCTGTCCCTTCAGTCTCCTCATCAATAAAGAGGGATCATAGAACATACCCAGCCCACCTTAGAAGGCTGCTGGGAATCAAGTTCAAACTTGTTAATTCATGTTCAGGAACTCACTGTGCACCCATGTCTGGGGCATCTGTGATTACTGAAATCACAAGGAAGTGACGGTAGAAAGCATCCTTTAGAAGCTGTGCAGAGTGGCGAAGAAACATGAGACCCACGTACCCCATCCTTGGCTCAGTCTTAAACAGCAGACAGTCGTAATCAGGAAAACGGGGGTTTTTAACTTACAGCAAACACTGCTGGGTTTTTTTTGTTGTTGTTGTTGCTAAGAACCAAACCAAAAATTCTTCCACTAGCCAATAATCCAGCTCCATTGTGTGAGAATATTTTTAATTAGGAGAAAGTCCTACTGTGCCTGAATATTTCCTCTGTTTTTTTTTTTAATCTAAAATTCATATATTCAAGTGAACTACTAAAGCAACAAAAATCTCCTGATACATTAACAATAATCAGGTTTAATCAGATAGTGTGATCCCTGGTTGTGTGTGTCTGTGCCTGAGCTTCCCCGCAGTTATGAGAGTTATGCATATACAATTTAGAAAATACAAAAAAAGTATAAAGAACCGACATCACATCTCCCAAAGGCAACCATCATTAATAACTACTATTACTTCCTTCCCATATTTTCTGTATTTGGGTTTAAATCATCAGTTTGTTCCTTGGGCAACGTAGCAAAATAGAGAGAGTGTTTTATTGTGAAGCCACACAGAGCTTGTTAAAATCTTGTCCCTGCCATGTGAGAGCTATACTACCTCAGGAAGTTACTTAATTTCTCTGAGCTTCACTTGGCTGGCCCGTAAAATGGAGCTAGTGATACTTACTTTCCTGGTCAAGATTCATTAAAAATAGCATACACAGATTGGTTCACAGGAAATATACTACACAAAAAACGATAGACCATTGCAGAAAACAAGCTAGAGTTCATGTTATTTAACAGATAACTTTTTTTTATGATTTTATTCATTTACTTTTAGAGGGGGGAAGGGAGGAAGAGAGGGAGAAACACATCAACGTGAGGTTGCCTTTCACGCACCCGCTACTGGGGACCGGGCCTGCAACCCAGGCAGGTCCCCTGACTGGGAATTAAATGGGTGACCTATTTGTTTGCGGGCCAGAACTCAGTCCACTGGGCCACACCAGCTAGGGCAGCAGATAACTTTTATATGTAATCAGTAACAATGTTCATGCACATAACTAAAAAATGGGATGCTTTCTAAGCATTGATAATTCTATTATAAACATTCAATAAAACCATAAGGTCTGCAAGAGCCATCTCCATGCTGAACCACTGGAGGTCAAGGCTCAGCCATTCCCACCTAAAGAGGAGGTGCTGTGACAGTGAAAGGTGTCACCTTGTCAGTGCTTAGGGCATATGGGGAACGGGGTTTTATCTGGATAGGACTATCCCCTGCTTCCTTCTAAAATGATTCAAGGGTATAGAAGTTTCAATATAATTTAAAACTAGGCCCAGAGGAATAAAACTGAACAGAACCACTCCCCTGAGTTCAGTGTTTATTGAGTACCTACTCTGTGCTGGGAGCACTCTCTGGGGAACTACAAGAACAAAGGTAAATGAGAATGTTCTCTCCCCAGGGAGCTCCCAGGCTAGGACCCGGTTTCTCAGAGTGTCTCCTGAAGAGCCGCTGTATGGAGTCTCCCAAGGTACTTCTGGAGAACGGAAACAAGATTGCTTGTCCTCTGCCTGGGGTCCCTCCTGATGCAGACCACACAGAAGTCTCTACTATTCACCCCCTCTCTGGCTGATGGGCCCATGTGCTGAGGTTTGAGAATGTGCAGAGAGGAAACAGATTTGGCAACAACCAGTTCTGCAGCGATGTCCAGTGTGGCCATCAATTCAGCAGAAGCCGGGAGATGAAGAGCTTAGACTTCAGAACCAGCAGACCTGGATCTGGCTGCAGACTAGAAGGGAGTTCGGTGGAGCCTTCCAGTGTCTGAGCCTCAGTTTTATCTGTGCAGTGGGTCCAATATCACCTGCCCCGGAGTGGCGGTGCCTTAATGGGATGACCGCCCTGTAAGAAAATGCTTAACGCGCTGCACTGCCTTGTTCAACGGAGGTATTGAAAAGTGGCAACCATTGTCCTCATCCTCCCCAAAGGCAAATGCCTTCTCAGTCGTGGTCCTGCTTTGGCACCCATCAGATCCCAGGGGTACAACAGGCATTCCTGGGGCCAAGGTCATCTGAGGCTCCAACACAAACTCTGCCCTTGGAGCTTGGCCACGAACCCAGAGCAGCTCAGGGCTGAATTAACTGAGACCCAGCTGGAAAGAAAGAGGTCTTGTTCTCTCTCGGTCCCTTCTTCCCTGCTTTCCCTCTGCCCCTCCCTACGCGCTCTGCCCCTGTTCAGTGGAAATGATGCATCACCCTCAGGACACTGAGGTGGCGGAAACCTGTTACCAGTTTTGTCAGATCCTGAAATGGCAGATGGATGCAGCCTGCCGCCTCTCGCTGCATCCAAGATGTCTTCATCTGTCTTCCCAGGACCCCAGCAAAATGCTTTTGGCAAAAGCGGGAGGAAAGGATAAAAATTAAGGATAAGGTGCCTCGTTCAGTGGGGCTTTTATGGGTTTGGCTGTGTAATGATGGTTTAATGGCAGTCAAGAGGCAGGTAATTAGGAGCAAGCCGCCCTGATCACCCTTGTACGCAGCCCCGGATCGCTCCCCAACACACCCGAAACCTTGCTTGCTTTCTCCGAGGCAGAAATCCCACACGGTCTGCGCGCTGCCAGCTGTCGAGCTAACGAACTGCCAGCGTGCTCCTGAATGGGAGCGCTCCGCCTGGCGAGGCCCCCAAGCGCCCCGCGTTGTCTTCACCCGCCTGATTGCCTTTATCTGGCTGGTGCAGGAGCTGCTCCTAATCACGCGGCTGCTGGCCTCCAAGGGTCAAACACGGGACCATCGCTACCTAAACAAACGAGGAGGATGTCACCTTTGGGGGAGACTGATAAGCAGTTGGCAGGCGGGCCAGGGGGAAGAGAAGGTGCCAGCAGCCAGCAATCTGGAAAGGCCGTAAATATGTTACACTCTCAGCGGGGAGACGGGCAATATAGGCACCAAGAGGCCTTTGTTTAATGAGCTGTCAGAAAGCAGGCATGAAATTATGTTTGAAAACATGTGCGAGCTGCGGAGACAGAGCGGGGGCCGGCGAAGGGCCCTCCCCGTCCACGGTGGATGTTGGGAGCATCTTATCAGTCTGAGAACTGTCACAGGATGAAAGCTATCATTAGCAAACTAATGGTGTTTGAAAGCTACAAATTTTTCTTTCTCTTCTCCGTTTTTGACTTAAATGGATTATAGAAAAAAACCTTAATGGCTTTTTTTTTCTTGCCTTGGGATTTTGGTAAACATGCACATTGGAAGAGAACCAAAAACAAACCACAGAAAAAGCATCTCTGGAAGAACAGACAGAACAGTTACGCTTGGAGCCTCCGCTCAGAACTACCAGCTTATCCCCCTTCCAACTCTGCCGGGACTCTGTTGAGAGAGATCTAATGTACCTCCAGCCAGCATTTTATTTCAATCAAGCCCATAAAAGAAAGCACACATATAAAATAGATTACTCTCTAATTATCTGAATATTAGAAGGAGTGGGCAGGTGTAATTCTACACATCAGCTCTCAAATGTAGAGAATAATTTTCCAAAGACTTGAAATTATTCTTGCAGGTCACATGGCGCTGGTGTTGTTTTTCTATTCAAGGAGGAAGTTAAAGACTTAAAAACCTGGCAAGGCTGAGCGGCATCACCGATTCAAAGCTTATTTGGCCCCCAGTTCTTAAATTCTGAGACGGGGCGTGAGGCCTTGGTTGCCGTAACTCGGATCTTTGTTCTTCAGTGCTCAACAGGCCTGCCTTTCCTGACTGCAGTCAAACCCGGCTGCCGGCCAGGACTTGCTAGAAACCCCCTTCTCATTAAAAGGCTGCAGAGTAGAGCTGAAGCTGCTTTGGGAGAGGGGGCCAAATGAGCAAGGAATAGTCCTTTGGGACCTGTATTGTCCATAGATTGAACGGTGGTAAGCTGTTCTCTAACTTTGAGAAAGGAGAAACAAAAATCTGAGTAGTAAGTAGTAATGTTAGATTAAAAAAGGTAAAGGGAGGAAGGTCAGAGAAACAGAAAATGTAATAAAAAGACAAACAGGAATCAAAAGCAGGCTTTTTGATTCACAGCAAACAGTGATAATGAACATTCCCATGCCAATTTGTTCTTCTGTTCTCCATGCTTTGTCCCATTTGCAGATGGGAAATATGAGGGCAATGTCCCTGAAGTCTCCAGGCCAGCACAAGTAAGAGCCAGCAATGGATCCGGCTCCTGGCACCCCAGGGCCCACATTCGCTCCCACTCAGAATGACCTTCTCTGAAAGCATTTTTTAGTTCCTCTCCTTTGAGAATCCACAGAGATTCCGAGCACAGCGCCTCATATGTACTGGGTGCACAGTCTGTGCCTCATGGGGAAGGGAGGGCTTTAGTCCACAGAGGAGACCAAAAAAAGACAAAAACAAAATTAGGAAGAGGACAAGCATGCCCATGGTGTGTTCTGTGTCCAAAGTAAGGCCTGGGAGCAAAGGAAACCACCAACAAAGTGAAAAGGCAACCTACTGAATGACTGAATGGGAGATAGTACCTGCAAATCCTGTATCTGGTAAGGGGCTAATACAGAAAATATATAAAGAACTCGCACAACTCAATAGCAAAAACCAAACAAACAACCTGATTCAAAAGTGGTCAGAGGAACTGAACAAATGTTTTTTTTTTTTCCAAAGAAGACAGAGAGATGGCCAACAGGTGCATGAAAAGGTGCCCAGTGTCACTAGTCATCAGGGAAATGCAAATCAAAATCAGGATGAGATATCACTTCCTACCTGTTAGAATGGCTGTCATCAAAAGGACAAGAGAGCAAGTGTTGTTGAGGATATAGAAGAAAGGGAACCTTTATGCACTGTTGGTAGGAATGTAAATGGGTACAGCCACTTTGGAGATTCCTCAGAAATTAAAAATAGAACTGCTGCATGATCCAGCAATCCCACCTCTGGGTATTTATTTATCCCAAGGAAACGAAAACAGGATATTGAAGAGATATCTTCACTCCCGTGTTCATTACAGCAAGAAATGGGAAGAGTCTAAGTGTCCATTAAGGGAAGAATGGATAGAGAAGGTGTAAGGTATGTGTACTACGGAATAGTATTGAGCCATAAGGAAGAAGAAAGTCCTGCCAGTTGTGGCAAGGTGGGCGGACCTTGAGGGCACTGTGCTAAGTGAAATAAGCCAGGTAGAGAAAGACAAACGCTACACAGTAGCATTTTATGTGGACTCTAAAAAAAGTCAAACTCCCAGAAACAGAGAATAGAAAAGTGGATGCCAAGGGCCTGGGATAGAGGGGAAACAGGGAGAAATTGGTGAAAGAAAACAAATTTCCAGCTATCAGATGAATAAGGTCTGAGGACTGAGTATATAACACAGTGACTATTCTTGATAACACTGCATTATATAAAATTGCTCAGTCAGTAGCACTTAAATGTTTTCACACACAAAAAAAGATAAATATATGAGCCGATGCACTTGTTAATTGACTAGATGGAATGAATCCTATTATAATATGTATATCAAACCATTATGATGTATACTTTATCTTATAATTTTATTTGCCAATTATACCTCAGTAAACCTGAAAAAACAAAATAGAATAGAGCCCATGAGGCCATCTATTTCTTTTTAGTTTCCCAAGTGGACAGAGGGCAGTGAAAGTTTGTTATAACGGAGACTGCCAGTGTTGTGGGGTCATGGGGATTTCCGAGCCTGCTCTGTGAAAGTTAGGGCTCTCCATGTCATGCACAAAACACTGACACGGTCCAGTGCTCCTTTCCACACATGTTCCATCATCTGGTGCCCCTGTCCAGAGGCAACTGATGTTGACCAGTTTCTTGAGCATCTTTCCAAAGATTTTTTTAGAGCATGTGTTAACAAATGTTTAGAATTTTTATGGCTTTATCTTTTTTGACATTTAAATTTCTAACTGTCATTTGGAATTGATTCTGGTGTGAGAAGTGAGATATAGTGAGAGGCTCCACTTCAGTTTTTTCTAGAACATTTGAACATCATTTATTGTGTAATTGACCTTTCCCCCAGTGATTGGAAGTGCCACCTTAGTCATAGCCTTGCGCCTTGATTCCTATAGGTACATATGCATCACACACACACACATTCTAAATTTCTATATGTATTTTGGCCTATAGTAGACTTTCTTTATATATATATTTATTTTTTTTGAAAAAAGACACTACACTCTTCTCATCATTGTAGGTTTTAATGTTAATGTCTGAGAGGGCTAGTTCTACATCACTATTCTTTTTCAGAATTTTTCTAAATATTATTGCTTGTTCATTTTTCACAAGAGCTTTGAAATCAGATTGTCTAATCCAAAACTGTTATTAGTACTTTTATTGTAATTTATTAAATTTATAAATCAACTTAAAAAATTAACATATTGATGATATTGAACCTCTTTGCCTTTGTATTTGTTGAAATCTTTTATCTCACTTAGGAACATTTGAAAGTTCTCTTTATAAGTACCTTCTAAAGTTTATTTCTAAATGTGGTATACTTGTTGTTACTACTATAAGTGAGATCTTTTCTTTTATTACATCTTCTAACTGCCTGTTGATTGTTTTAATAAAGAATTTTTTTCCTTTTAATTTCTGAATGTTAATTCTGTACCCATTCTTCTTCCTCAATTCTTCTACTATTTGTAACAGGCTTCCAAGGGCTACATTTAGATTTTCTAGGTATGTAATACTATCATCCACAAATGATGATAATATTATTTCTTCTTTTAAGTATTTGTATTTCTAATTCCTTTCTTTTGTGTGATTGCATGGTCTAGTATCACTAGAATAATCTTATATAACAATAGCAAAATTGAAATCCTTGTACAGGGTGGGATAAAAGTAGGTTTACAGTTGTGAGCATGCAAAACAGAGTTTATTCTTACATTATTATTTATTAATTGTTGCATTATTTTCCATATGAACACCTGTAAACCCACTTTTGCTCCACCCTGTATTGATTTTATTAAGAAGAACTTTGAATGAATGATTAATTTTATCAAATTAGATTTTTTTAACCTCTATGGCATGGGTCATACGATTTTCTCCTGGAATCTGTTAATATGGCAAATAAATCAATAGATATGCTAAAATTGAACCCTCTTTTCATTCCTGGAGTAAATCCCACCTGGTCATTGTGGCAGAGATTATGTAGATAGTCTTCTCATTGTCTTTATTTTCAGGATATTTAAAAGTTTCAGTTTGACTTTTGTCTTTTACTAAAGTTATTTAGGAGAGAGTTGCTAAATCTAGAAAGTAGGAACTTTTTTGTTTTTCTTAGTAAATTTCAGTTTATTGCATTGTGGCTTGAGGCTATTGTTTGTACTAGTTTTAAATTTGGGAACTGATTGACATTACTTTCACTCACAGATAACTGCTTCACAAACCCAAAGCCCCTCAAATCTCTAGTACCTTTCCCTCAATCTTCGCACTTAGCTGATGACCCTGCTTCCCACTTTACTAGAACACACAAGGGAAATGTTCAGAAAATGAGCGCCACAAACTCCCATAACAACATCATTCTACCTGCCAGGGTCTGGACAGTGTACCCTGCTCCACTACCTCTCCGTTCCTCATTCAAGGGCTCTGCTTCAGGAATTTTCTCTGCTTTCTCCTCTGTCGAGTTTCCCTTCTCTCCTGACTCATTTCCACCAGCACACAACCACACTGTCGTCTCTCTCATCTTAAAAACAAAACAAACAAAATTACCTTGAGTTTACTTCTCTTCTAAGTACTACTCCTTTTCTTTGTCCCCTTCCTCCCACCTTAGAGCAAGACTCCTTAAAAGATGGTCTAATCTCACTGCTTCCATTGCTTCTCCCCTTCTCAATTAAATCTACCTCAGTCAGGATTTGAACCCTACCATCCCACCAAACTTATGCTTGTCCATATCACCAAAGACCTCCATGGTGCAGAGTCCAAATCTTGGTCGACATCAAACTTGACCTATAATCAGTAGCGCTCATCACAGAGATTTCTTCACTCGTTCTCTAAGATGCCTTACACTTCATGTTCCTTCAATTCTACTGGCTGTTCCTTCTCAGTCTGTTCCTAGTTTCTCTGATGCTCCTTCACCTTACAGCACTGAAGTTCCCTGGGCTCAGTCCACGGAGCTCATTGTCTTCTCCTCTCTTTATCCTCACCCCCTTCTTGATTCCCTTTCAGTTCCATGGTTTTAAGTAGCAACTATTTGCAAATGACTCTCAGATATATGCCTCCAGCCATGCCCACTCATATATCTGTCAATTCTGCATCTCCACTGGGATGTCTAATGGCTGTGTCAAATGTATCGTACCCCAAACTCAAACCCTGATCTCCTTTACCCAGAGAACCTGCTCTACTCGCAGCCGTCCCCATTCAGGTAATGACATCTCTGCCCTGGTGTCTAAAAGGCCTTCAGGAATTAAGAGGCATAGACTGTTGTGCCTAGATGCGTGTTTACTGTTGCCAAAGCAAAGGCTCCATTGTCGTCAGGAAAGGGTGGGGGTTTCATATCATAAATTCTTTAAAGCATGAACTACCCTTCATATATAGGGTCATTATATTACCTCTTTTCAAGTTCCGTAATACTTTGACCTACAAAAGACCTCATCTTTATACATTTGGGGACTATTCTCTTTCCTAATTAAAGTCAGATGGCTGGTTTGTGGGATTTTTTTCCCTCTTTCCTGGGCTGCCTCTTAACAGCTGTGGTGTATTGCCAATGAGTTATCAGTGGACAGGCACGAGATTCCTTTATGATGTTCAATGACATATTACAGTGTTTCTTCTCCAAACTACAAAAGCTGAACATCATGGACAATATTAAATCTTGTTCAAGAGTTATTCTTTTTCAAAAAATACATGTTGATTTTTAAAATATAGCAGTGCAATGGTTTTTTGGCCATCTTCCTAACATGTGCTCTATCTCATGAGAAATGTTTTCATAGAATTGGATGATCTCCTTTGGTCTTAAATTTTCAGACAACAAACAACAGCAAAAACTTTTATTGTGACCTTAAATTCTAGAATGGAGGAACCATTACTAAATAATAGTTCATTTAAAAATAAGGCCTGCCAATGTAATCATTGATTTAGGCAAAAGTCATCGATAGTTGCTAAGCCACCGGATAATACATTGTGTGGCCTCAAACTATCACAATATAGATTACTTATTAATTCAAATGGAGAGAATAGAAGGCCATCCCCTAACCAAGCAGTCCAAATTGTCAGCATCAGTAATACGACACATTGTCATCATGCGCTTCCTGACATGACCAAGTATATGGTATCATTTATTTGGTCTTCTCACCAAACATGTTTAACTTTATATATATATATAAAATGAGGAAACAAAAACGAAATCCAGCAGTAATGATGCTATGGTTATTCAGGAAAAAGTCCTTGTAAAACACACAGAGTTGAAGCATAATAAACTCACTTTCAAATGGCTCAGTGGTGAGAGAGAGAGAAAATGAATACATGGAAAAACGTAGACAGTTGATGAAGCTAGATCGAGTGTATACAGGTGTTCGCTGTACTATTCTTTTACAAGTTTCTGTACATTCAAAATACTTCAAAATAAAAAGCTGGAGAAAAAGTCATAAATTAGTTTTGTGAAGTGAAGATACTGGTTGTCAAAGTCATATGTATGTATCTGCAACCCACTTAAGGCACTATTTCTCTCAGATGACAGCATGTATGTGTACTTGATAACTCCCACAGCTCTTATTTTTTCCAGGATGACAGAATACGCTGCTATTAAAACTGAAGAGGTTAATTGTGGTCCAGTAACAGTGAACAGTCGCCACATAGCCAGTCTCTCAAACTAGCTTGGCTGTTTGTTCCTAACTCCTCCCCCTCAGTCCCCACATCTCATCAACCAGCCACCAAACTGGTGATTCCACTGCACAGAGGCCCCTGAGTTCTGCTTCTCTCCATGGGCCAGGCACCGCGTGGCCACTGGGAAGTCTCCATGCCAGTAAAACAGGACTCTTCTGCGTGGAACACCCTTCTGCCCTTCTCTCTCAAGCAATTTGCTTCTCCCTTTTCAGGGATCAGTTCAGGGGTTACCACCTTGAGACATCCCAGATGGTTATGCCATTCCTCCTACTGTTCCCACTGCATTTTGTTTTCCCCAAAGCCTGCCTCCCGCAGATCTACGCTGTGCTCTGATTAGGTATTTCTGTCTGTCAAGCATCTCTGGTCTCCTGTGCCTGGCACAGCAACGGGCACATAGATGGTGTTCAATAAACGCCCGGAGGAATTCATGCGGGACCTGAAGACATGATTAACTAAATGTGAACTCAAGTGGAAAACCTCGTTTTGATTAAGAGACAGTTCCTAAAGTTATACCGATTCCAATTATCCACCTAATCAGCTATAATATATTTGTAAAGCTTTTTCAAGGGGATCAAGGCATGGCTAACTCAGTGCCCCGTGAGAATGTAGAAGGCAGCCCTATTGAATACCAGACTCTGAAAATAACGCTCTTAACACTGCAGATATTCCCGTGAGGAATGGGTTGTGAGTCCGAGGGAAAGCGGGGTTGTCCGGCGTGCTGGGGTTTGGAAGGGCAAAGGCTGGAGAAATAAAGCCAACCATGGCAGGAGTGATGCTACAGATAGGCACCTTTTCCAGCCCGAGCCCTGGGACCCCACCCCACTGCTGACCAGGAGAGTCTGTGCTGTGTATGTCCGGGAGCAGTCACTAGTGATGACTGGTCTCACTCTGTCCCTCTTGGAAACCACTTAGGAACGACGGGAGGCAGGAGTCAAGAACTGTCACCGACTCTAGCTTAGTTCCATGACCATTAAAGATTTCCAGAGGCCCTCCTTAGCACCTTATATAGCAGCACGTAAAAGCACTGAAACCTTTTTGGAAAAAAATGTATTTATAAGGGAGCAATTTGCAGTCCCAGCCATATCTAGCATTAAATTACACTGACAATGTGACTAGATTTTAAAATAAAGGGGTGGGGGTGGGGTTCTTGTCTAAGGCACACAGAGTTTCAGTTTGGGATGATGAAGTTCTAGAGACAGGTGTTAGTGGTGGTTGCACAACAGTGTGGACATACTTAATGCCACTGAACATATACAAGTAAAATGGTGAACATGGTAAATGTTGTGTGATGTATATTTTACCACAATCTTAAACAATGAAGAGCGAAGTATCTTTAGTTAAAGTAAGACATTTTAAGCTTTGCCAAATGACAGATCTTTGAAAAGCTGCTTGGGAAACTCTGAGGGATCCTACCCCACCCCCCATCCCCCGAGCTCTGGCGCAATCACTTATTGTTGGGATTCAGTTCATTTTGTGCCAGACTGGTGCAGTGCATGCTGACAGATAAGGGGGCGGGCACCTAATTTAAACTTCCAGCCATGTGGAGACCTGTCTCAGCAACATCAGATACATGAGAAAACGCCTCATCTCTTTGCAAGGCATCTGACCCTACCTGGCTCAAGCTGCCTGGCCTGTGACAGGCAGGACACCTCTTCGCCACCTTTCCCTCATCTCTCCTGTCTTGTTGCCGTCACCTCCTGTGAAGCAGCTCTGCTAGATTTCAGGCCCAGGAAGGAGGTGTGTGCCGGCTGTGGGATGCCTGCCACATCGTAAGTGTAATCTTGTCAATGTTGAATAAATGGCTGTGTGCCTGGGAAGGGAGCTTTTTAGAAGTTTTTGCACCCTGGCTGGCATAGCTCAGTGGATTGAGTGCAGGCTGCGAACCAAAGTGTCGCAGGTTCGATTCCCAGTCAGGGTACATGCCTGGGTTGCAGGCCATGGCCCCCAGCAACCGCACATTGATGTTTCTCTCTTTCTCCCTCCCTTCCCTGTCTAAAAATAAATAAATAAATAGACAGATAAATAAATAAATATTTTTTTTTTTTAAAAAGAAGTTTTTGCTTGAGGGCCAAAACTGCAAACCAGACTTCAGGTTCTTTCCCTATGTGCAAGGATTTGTTGATATGATATCTTTGCATGTAGCACAGGTATTATAACTAAAAAAGTTATTTTAAAAAATAGCGTGCACCTCTAGATCATTTACAAAAAGTGCCTCCTCCCCTCCTTTGCATTTGCCCAGCATTTTCCTCTGGTTCACAATTGTTTATTTGGACTTCAAAATGTTCTTGTAGAGGGAAACCCTACCCCGTGAAGTTACATTGAAATAGTACACACTAGAATGGAGACCCTAAACACCTCAAGTCGTAGGCAGAAATTGGGGCATAGTCACTCCTTTGTCATACATACTACTGAATGGATGCAAAGGGAATGTCCATTTTTGTTGCAATAATGGCCTCTCAGACATAATGCAGCGGTCTCTCTCTCTCTCAGCAAGAGCTTTCCAGTGTTTGCCTGACAGCAATGTCTTCGGGCTGACAAAGATGCTCCCCACAGCGCTCTAGCCTCTCATCACACTCCCCTCCCCCATCTTCTCAATACCTTACCTCTGGTGGTCTCTGAGGGCCCCATGTCTTCTGCTGCATTGACAACAATCCCTTACACACTGATTTTAATCTGTTACTTCTTACTATTAACAACCCCACTGGTAATGACAACAGTTTCCTTCTGTGCACAAAGTGTGTTGCATATACAGTCTCATTTCAATCCCGAGAGGTAAGGTTGCGTATCATCAGTTGCATTTTCTCGACACAGAAACTAAAAGACAAGGAGATGACGTAGCTTGCTCACGTCTCTCCGATGCTTTTAATGATGCTGTGTCTGCCGCTTGAGCCTTGCTGCCTGTACATCACGGGCCCAATTTGGGATCTGAAAATAGGTAGCATGTCCTTTTAGGGATTGGGAGATCCTTCTTCCTCAGGACCCTGTCTTATTTCTCAGCCTTTTATAGGAATGGCAGCCCTTCCTGTCATTCTGGGAGCTAGAAGAGCAAGTCTAATGTAAAGTACACTTTCCAGACTTATACCAGCTGCAAAGAACGAAGGAGACTCACGCCACTGAGAACACTTACTTAACAAGGACAGACCCTCCCCTCCCGAAGAACTGATCACCTGTCACTTGATACTGCAAGCACACTTAACAAAGTTTTCTGTTTTGTTCTCCCAAGTAGCCTAGCCACGTGGACGGCAGTAAATAACACTGCAAGGGAAGTTCAGTGCCAAGGGGAGGGGTCAAAAACTATTTGAAAATAAAAAGACAAAGTGTTTAATCTACTAGGAATTAGCAACTACTTTTATCTGAAATCCACTGGATGAAAATTAAGAACCAAAAGTAATCCATTTGTCCTTCTCTGTCTTTTTTTCTCTTTTGCCAGAAAAGTAGGAGGGACTTAGCACTCTCGGAAATAGAATATTTCATTTTTCCCGGAAATACAAGAGGACTATCTAAGGGCCAATGCAGTCATGTGGCTTTCGGATGTCGATGACACTATATATTAACACGCAGAACACGGAAGGACTACACGTACAACTTCAAGGGTGTTTTCTCCGTACGTGAACACAATCCTATTAGGGTACTTAAAATAGGTCCTAGTATTAGGACCCCAATTTTACATTCAATTAGCTTCCTATTAAATGAGCTTTATATTAAATGAGTTTAATTCAATAACTGTTTAAAAACTGACACGGGAAGAAACTGACTTGGCTGTTCAAGGACCTCCCCTCTGGTCACGATTCTGCCTCTCACCCTGTGATCTTGGATAAAAGTCAAAACCGCCTTTGCCTCTGATCTCTCACCAAAAATACTAATACTGATCTCACCTCTAATTCCCTTCATGTTGACATCTGCACCGGGGCTGAAATGATCATATGGAAGCAACTTCCAGGGACTCCAACTCTTTCTTTTAGTTGATCTGAGTGTTAGAAAAAGATTAAAACTAACTGCTGAGTGTACTCAAAGTTTCTTTTAAAGGAACTTTGCTTTCAGAAAGAACTTACAGGGAAAATGTGAACAGCTTGATTTGTAATCTTTTTCTCAACTTTTAAAATAATAGCGATACATATAATACTGATTAGCATTTATCAACTAGTTACTATTTGGCTGGAACTCAAAATGCCAATGCTTTATACCCACGATTTCATTTACCCTTACAACACAGGCATGAAGGAAACACTATTACCTCCCTTATTTGATGAAAAAACTGAGGCTTAGGAGATTAAATGGCTTTTAGCAGACCACACAGCAGTGTCAAATTGTTGGGAACCGCCCTGACTGGTATCAGAAGCTGAAACCCCTGCCTAGGCTAAGGCTAAGGGAACACCCTTGGAACTGTAAGCCAGCAAGGAGACAAGGGCTTGTCTCCCTGGCAGAAATGCTGCTTCTGCTGCTGAACCCCAAAAAGCTTGGTCAGTTAGCCAAAGATGGGTAAGATTCCCCACGGGGGGAATGACCTAAGGCAGGCACGATCACTTTGGGAGGCCCCCCAAAAGAAGGACTTTGGGGGCTGCAGCAAAAAAGGGTGACGGACCCTCGCTCCTCGGCTTTGGCATAGCCTGAGTTCTCATCTTGGAGAAAATCTCCTTATTACCTTAGTTCCCGTGCTAAGCCTGAAACAATGACAGGGTGGTGCAGCTCTGTGCTGAAAAAGGGCGGATTCCCTGGGTGATCAGGCCTAAGAAAGAACATGTAAATTACTGTGAAACCTGCTTTGTTTAGAATGCTCTCAGTTGAATGAGAGGGGTCCAAGGAGGAAGTTGGTTCCTCAAAGTCTTACAGCTCTTTGACCCCCACTCAATAGACCAGCAGAGTTCCTTGTTTTCTATAGTTCCTTACTTCCCCCTGATAAGTACTGTACTTTACCTGAATTATTATGCAAAATGAGCCCAATAAAAGCAGGTATGGACGGTAAATCGAGGCCCTCCCCACTAGGGGGGGGTGGCCATTCCGTCCCTACTTCCCCACAGAAACTAGTCTTGTCTCTGTGCATGTGTGTGTGTGTTTGTTTCTGGCGTGTTTTTCGGCGAACCATGGGACCACAGCGGGGACCACAGCGTTCCGTGGTCACTGCTGGCCGGTGACCCACGCGCAACATCAAATCTAAGTCCATCTGACAATGGAACATGCGCTAACAATGATTATATCTTAGGATGTAATCATTTTACTCTTCAAAAAATATAGAGATATTCAAATGTGAACAGTAATCTAGCCAATATAAGGAAGAAGTTAACTCTCGAGCTAACAATCCATTATGCATATACTTTCAGCAGTCATTTCTTTCCATTTAACATTCAAGTTATTTTTCCAGGAATAGGCAAGGAAACGAAAGTGATATTTCCTGCGCATCAAGTAGCAAAAAGGGGGCAATGGTTGAATCCCTCCAGACTCCATTCTGCCGCAGCCAACCCTTTACAGAAATGAGGTTGTAATATAAATGAATGTGCCCTTGAACTAGACAGAAACATATATAGTCTTTAAAGTTATTCAATTTATATTGCCACTCAGTTGTTAAAGTGTTGGTGAATGTAGCATGTATATAAATATGACACCAATGACAGCTATAAAGATAAGCCTTTTATGTTGTAACTTCTCAATTTAAGCACACGAGACTAAATTTGGAAAATAAATCATGATAACGGGAGCCACTACATTTATATGAAAATGAATAAATGCCTTATACTATCAGTTTATTAACCTATAATGAGTAGATACTTTATCATCACTTTGTAGATTTTTCTGAAATACCTTGGCACAGTTGTGTGATAGATAATGCAGACTCATCTGGTTGCTGAGAAATTAATTTTATTACCTAAGAAATTGATTTTCTCGGCACTCAATAGTAGATTGGACTGAAAGAATGCGTGACTGACCCAACACGTGAGCCAGCTATGTGACAGACCCAGAGGGAGTAATTTTCCTTTATCTGGGGGAGATAGGAAGGAATGAAAATTACATACACGTGGGGAGGGGAGATTAAAGGCAACGAGAGCCCTCTGGGCGTGGTGGGGAGGAGCCTCAGGAAGCAAGTTCCCAGGACTCTTCCATGAAATAGATATTATGGGAGTGCGCCCTATCTGGGGTGGAGGGGTGAGGGGTGGAGGTGCCTGCAGGCCACCCCCCCCCACCACATGGTATATTGTGGGCAGCCATTTACGCAGCATGATATGACGGCCAACATGAGACCCTTTGGTCCTATATTTGCCACTGGGACCCACCGTGCTGCTTGATGGTTTCATTGTATTGGGTTTGCTCGGAGATGAAGTCTTCAACTTCAGGAAGCGCTACAGTGCAAACACAGTTTTGAAAACAAGATTATTCAACAAATGACCCCAGGACATTCTCTGGGTTACATGGCACAAGCTAGCTGAGGCAGGGAGCGCCCTTCCCTCCAGCTGGAGAGGCTGGTCCTGGGCTTCACTTTCAAAGAGCAAGAGGGTTCAAGGTCTCCCCAGAGCCGGGCAGCTGCTCCTGCCCAGCACAACTCTAACGGGCAGGGCCTAGGTGCAATTGGCACCCGAGCCTAACATTTCCTGTGCCAAATCTCTCACATTCACTGTAGTGAAAGGGGAAAAACCAGAGGGAGTGGTCCCTCTCCTGCAGCACAGCCCCCAGTGCGCCCAGCCCCCTCCCTGCACCTGCTGACTCTTCTGCCCGTACATTCCTGCCAGGCTTCCCTCTCTCTGCCAGGGATCCAAGACACTCAGAGCCGAGTCCTCACTCCCCATACCTACCCCAATCAAACGTTAGGACATTACAGCGCTTGTTTTGTATGTTTCTTCCTGCCTACATTTTCCCTTATGCCCTTTCCATCTCCATCTTCTAGCTCCTTATTGTTACAATCATTTTGGAATGCGATGGGAAAAATGAACAAAATACACAAGTTTCATTTTCATAGATACGTAAGAAAGAGGAGACTCCCATCACATTTCTAGGGAAGGGAAAACCTCCCCCCAACCTTCCAGATGCTTCCAGCTGCATTAGAGTCTACTCAGCGCCAGAGAGTCAGAAGAGCAGAGCATTCTGGGGAAGAGCCTGGTGCCTCCTGAGCCATTCTTGCATGTCCATGCACAACAACAACAGCCCCTGGCACATAGTAGGTGCCCAATAAAAAGTCTGATGAATGACTTGGTGCCTTCTTTAGAAGGCTCTACTCTGCGGAATGCAAAGGGACTCAGTTTTGGAGGAAACCTGGCTTCCCTGGAGCCCCTTCTAATCCACACTCGCACCCCACGAGTCCTCATGGAGATGCAGCAGCTGGGTCTCCTGCAAGGAGCAGCAGGCTTGGCCTTCTGAGCAATGACTAACCAAACGGGCCAGTTGTGGGAGTGCAAACCCTTCACCAGGAGGGTGGTCCACAACCCCTTCAGTCACCTACGGACCCATGAGGGTGACTGATTGGAGCCAACCTCCCACATATGAGTTGCTCTTCATGTCAAAGTTGGAGGTGGCCCCCACCTCCTGCCAGAAGGCCTCTTTCCAAAGACATCCTGTCTGTGTTCCCTGAGATGCTGAAGGAAGGCTCAGAAAAAAGAGCTCTGACCCTCACCAGCTGATTTCAAGCCCACCCCATCTCAGCTCATGGGGTCGGGAGAATTCAGCTGCTGAAGAGCAGTCTGCTCCTGGCATCCATCCACACCGATCTGCAGACAACAAGAATGACGTCCTCTCTGCCCTTTCAAATGCTTTGGAACCAAAGCTCTCAGCATCCGCATCGTAAGCCACTCAGGTACACATGAGTCAGCCAGCAGTTCCAATTAGGGGATCAGAAAAGCAATGGGGAAGGTTCTTTCAGATGGCTCTGGCGAGAGACGTGCACAGCATGGATCTCGCTAATAGATTTTTCCTAATCTCCAGACAAGGAGCCAGACGAGCCCAGAGGGCCCATTAAAGGGCGAGCTGACCTTACAGGTTCCTGCCTTCCCATCAAGACAGCTCGGCCACACATCAGCTCTAGAGCCACTTTGGTTGCTGAGCTCCCAGTCTTTATTTTATCGCAAGCACGCAAGGCCCATGGCGAGCCAGCACACTCATTATCTTCAGCCCGCCATCAGAATTCTGCCATTCCCCCTGGACCCTCTGCTTGGCCAGAATTGACTGCGAAGTGATGCCCAGGGAAGATCTGAGCGGCCAGGCCAATTAGCACTGACCTACAGCCTTGGAAGGCAGAGGCGTCGTGCTGTGGACAAAGGGAAATCTGGTTTATCACAATGGAAAACACATTTTGCAGCGCAAATGGCGTCTTTTCTGGGCAGTTAGTACTCACAGAAATAGAAACTGTACATCCTAGGATGAAAGAGTAGAGAGAAGAGGCCCCCACATGGAGACCCAGCCCTTCTCCCTAATTTATTCACAAAGATCATGCCACCTTAACCCTTCAGGGGGAAGCAGGAAAAAAAAGGAAAAAAAAACACAGGTAAGTGTATTAGCTGCTATTCTGATGAATAAACTTTCTAAAGTGTCATAGTTTAACCAACAAGCCATCACGCTCTCTCCTTAGCCTAAGGCTTGTGTAAGTGTTCTGCTGGTGGTCAGGGCTGGAGACATCACAGCTGGGCATGCTCATGCTTCCGCCCTAAACTGCCCGGCTGACTGCGGGGTCACTGGTCCATAATGGCCTCAGCAAGAATGACTCAACCCTCTCCCATTTGGTCTCTTGCCTTACACCAGGCCAGCCAGGCTTGTCGTGTGGCAGAGGCAAGGTTCCGGCAGGGAACAGAGGACTGGGCTTGGAACCGGCACCTAGTACCTCTATTGTACTCTATTGGCCAAAGCAAGTCACATGGCCAAGCCACGTTCAAGGAGTGAGGAAATCGATGGCACAGCTCACAAAGCAAAGAGCACGGATCCACAGATGGGTGGAGTCTTGGGGCCCTCAGTGCAACTCAGGTGCCGTGATGGGAAAGGCAATGAAAGAAATCATTTGGGGAAAGGAAGAATAGGTTCAAGGTGTCTAAGAGAATGAGATTGCTCCTAACTCCTGCTGCTTTTCTTTCTTCTCGTCCTATGTCCTCTCTTCAGCCTTCTCCTCAAGCATCGGAAGGTTTCATACACATTTGTCCAGGAAACATTTGACAGTGTGAGGAGCTGGGTTACTGTCTAGCTCCTCCTGGAGGAGTGCTGATGGCTTTCCTCAGGCATGGGGCTCGCATCTCAGCAGGCAGCTTTGAGAACAAGAGTTGGGAGGACCCTGGGGCAGGGAGGGTCTCCCAGCTCCACAGGGTGCTCAGGCCACTTTTAGGGAGGAGTTGTGTAGTGGGGGGCAGGAGGAGAACCTCAGCATCGCCCTGTAAGATCTGGCTCCTGGCTATTTGTCCTGTGTCACCACTTGCCATTTCTCCTTATATTCACCCGCCATACCACCTTAAATTCCTGAAATGTGCTGTGAAAACAGCTCCTGTCTCTGTACACTCTCTCCTCTTGTCCAGAAGCCCCTCCCCAGCAGACGACTCCATGTCACCCTCCAAGTTTCAGTGTGACAGTCGCACCTATAGGTGCCTCTCCTCTGTGCTCCCAAAACTTCCTTCAACTAGGCTGTGACTTCCGTCAGTTCCTTTCAAGCTGACAAAAAAGTCTTTGGTCTCCATGTTCCCAGAGCTCACCACATAGAAGTGCTTAATAAACATGTTTTACTTTCCCCTCGGGGACACTATAGCTTCTATTTGTGGAGCCAACACAGGTTTGTAAACTGCTTAGTTTACCTTGCCTCCATCTCTGGAGCAGATCAGACTCATCTTATTCCAGCTTTGTAATGGACTTGGGCACATTTTCACTAATTTGCCTAAAATCCATCGGCTTCTGAATAGCAAAGCCAGAATTGAAATTTTGATCTCCCAAGTCTTAGCCCAATATTCTTTCTTTCTAACCCCAGGATTAAATGCATTTATTTAACTTTAATGCCCTCACCTCATTCCAAAATAGAATTTGTTCAACAGATATTTAACCGCCCACCACGTGTCAGACACTGTTATTCAAGCTAATAATCTAGTGACGCGTAAGCCAGATCAAGGTGGAGGGGGGAGGGTTGATAATAAGCAGCAAATATTTAATTTTTTTATGTACAAGTAAAGTATTTAGCATATACTATGTGCAAGGCACTATTTTACGTTCTTCATTGGTATACCAAGCTCACAGAGAGGTGAAATAATTGTCCAAGTTCACACAACTGGCAAGTGGAAAACTGGAATATAAACCCATTGTGCTTCTTGAGTCTGTACCCATAATGACTCCCCCAGGCGACCTGATAGAAAATGTTCTATAGTGCTAGGTCATGATAAAGGTTTTAAAATAAAAGTGTAGGGGGCCACAGGGATGGAGGATGCTGCTTTAGACGTGGTGGGCAGGAGCAGCCCATCTGAAGAGGTGGCATTGGAGCAGAAGCCTGAGTGAAGGGAGGGTGAGCCTTCGTGGGGCCGGGGGGAGGGGTGGCAGGAAGAGGGAACAGCAAAGGCCAAGGCTCTGAGATGGGAAAGTGCCTTGTGAGCGAGGGGAACTGCAGGGAGGCCCGTGGGAGTGTGGGAAAGCACGATGGAGGATGCCTTTAGAGACATGATCAAGGCAAAATGAGAGTCAGGTTGCGTTTTTTGCCATACTAAGTAGATTTTATTTTAGTGTAATTTGTGGGAGCTCACGTAATTACACATCCTATAAAGAATAAAGACAAAAATCAAATAAGCTATTTAAAAGGGTGTATGGAGGAACTGGGAAAAACTTAAAAAAAGCAACACCGAGGGAAAGGTTACGTATAAAATGCAGATGTTATATTTTGCCGGTATACATAGGTCCTGCCCTTTCTACCAGAATCAGGCTACAAACTTGAGCTTGAACTTCCCTGTGGCCATTGCAAAGAGGAAAATACAGACAGCTCTGTGCTTTATAGTATCAAAAGGTAAAAAGTAAGCTGTTGTTTAGAAGCATACTTATTCATAGTACACCTACTCCCCTAGACCTTGGGAACTTCTCCAGGTGACTGAGAAAGTGAGTTGAAATCCTTAACTGATCAAAAGGAAAATTAAAGCATTTTGTAAGTAAACAGAGGTATTCTGTAATCTTTTGCCCATGGTGAAAACATTGAAGCTGAATGTTACACTTCTGTGTATCTTTATGGATAGACGTTTCTGCCCACGGAATTTACAAAGGCCACATTTTGAGGCTCAGATCATTTCTATGATGATAAAGTGGTTGATCCAAGAAATGGCTGATTCCCATTCATTTATTTTTACCTTAAATTCCCTTGCCTTGGGGTCAAACTCATAAAATCTTCTTTAAGACCAAGGTCCATAAGTTTAGTACCAATGTTTTCTTCTATGTAATTTATTGCTTCAGGTCTTATATTTAGGTCTTTGATCCATTTTTTTAGTTAATTTTTGTATATGGGTACAGGCAGTAGTCTAGCTTCATTCTTTTGTGTGTGGCCTTCTAATTTTCCCAGCACCACTAATTGAAGAGAGTTTCTTTTCTCCGTTGTGTGATTTTGGCTTCTTTATTGAAAATCATTTGCCCATATACATGTGGGTTTATTTCTGGACTCTCAATTCTGTTCCATTGGTCTGTGTGTCTTTTTTTCTGCTAATACCATGCTGTTTTGATTATTGTCATTTTGTAGTATACTTTGAAGTCAGGGAGTGTGAAACCTCCAGCTTTGTTCTTTTTTCTCAGGATTGCTGCAGCTGTTTTGGGTCTTTTGTGATTTTATACAAATCTGATGATTTTTTTATTCTATTTCTTTACAAAATTGGGATTTTGGTGGAGATTGCATTCAATCTGTGTATTGCCTTGGGTAATATGGACATTTTAACCTTTTAAAAAATGTATTTATTTTTATTTTTCCATTGTCATTGAGTCCCCTTATACCCACCCACCATGATCACCACACTGTTGTCCATGTCCATGAGTCCTTCTTCCTTTTCACTCATCACTCCATACCCCCTACCTTCACTCCATCCCTTCAAGCTGTCATCCTGCTCTCTGAGTCTGTCTCTATTTTGCTTGTTAGCTCAGTTTGTTCAATTCCATATATGAGTGAAATCATATGGTATTTGTCTTTCTCTGACTAGTTTATTTCACTAAGCCTAATGTTCTCCAGGTCCATCCATACTTCGCAAAGGATAAAATTTTCTTCTTTTTTACAGATGAGTAGTATTCCATCATGTAAATGTCTCATAGTTGTCTTATCCACTCATCTACTGATAGGAAATTATTGATTCTTTCAATTCATTAACATGGAAGATCTTTCCATTTCATTGTGTCTTTTTCAATCCCTTTTAATAATGCTTTGTAGTTTTCAGTATATAGGTCCTATACATCCTTTGTTAAGTTTATTCCTAGGTATTTTATTCTTCTGGTTGCAATTACAAAAGGAACTGTCTTTTCCCTGTCTCTTTCTGAAATTTCATTTTTAGTATATGGGAATGCAGTGCATATTTTTGTACATTGATTTTGTATCCTCAACTTTACTGTATTTGTTTACTGTTTCTAAGAGCTTTTTGGTGGAGTCTCTAAGGTTTTCCATATAAAGAATCATGTCATCTGCAAAAAGTGACACTTTTACTTCTTCCTTCCCAGTTTAGATGTCTTTTATTTCTTTCTTTTGCCTGATTGCTCTGGCTAGGACTTCCAGTACTATGTTGAATAAGAGTGGTGAGAGTGGGCATCCTTATCTTGTTCCTGATATTAGAGGCAACAACATGAGTGGATCTTGAGACTGTTAAGCTAAGCAAAATAAATAAGACCAAAAAAAAAGTTAAGAGCCAAATGATTTCACTCATAAGTGGGATATAAAACTGAAAGCAACAAATGAACAAACAAGAAAAATAAAGACAACAATATGGTGGTTAGCAGAGGGAAGGGAGTGAGGGGTAGTAAAGGGTAAAGGGGACCAAATATATGGTGACAAAAGACGACCTGATTTGGGTGGTGGGCACACGATGCCATATACAGATGATGTATCACAGAATTGCACATTTGAACCCTATCTAATCTTATTAACCAATGTCACCCCCAATAAATTTAATTTTAAAAAAGGAAATGGTTGATTCAATGGTCTTGTCTGATCCAAGGGTAGGGGTGGGAGGTAGCATAATCAGTCTTCTCAAATTGTCATTATGATGGTGAGAAAGAGAAATCGACCACACAATGGCCCCATAGAGGCAAGGCAAGGTCAAGGTGTTGCCCATTTTTTTGCATATGAGAAGAGAGAATAATCTGCTCTTTTATTGTATTCCCTTGGCAATCATTACTGCAAACCATTTTCCCCCTGCTTACAGAAACTGGAGAAAACAGGCAAATTGATTAATGAAGCCATGAGAGGAAAGTTTCTCCTCTAACCTGTGTGCTCATTAATACTCCTAACAGCTCCTGTGTTTTGAGCCTTTACTCCTTGCAGACAGGTTTGATTTCTTTCCATGCATTACTGAGCAAAGCTCTTTACCTTCTGGAGACAGGCAGTGGATATATCCAGCAGTGAACAGTGGTAGGGCTTAATGGGATGGGGAGCCTCGCAAGCCTTAAGTGGTGTGTTTTAATTGAGCCCCAAAGTTTTGATGACATAACAGAGAGAACATTTGGAAGCCATGCAAGCTGTTCAGGCTATTTAGAAACTACCTTATAATGGTCCCTAGTGATTAAAGAAAGGCTGGGGCCAAAGGTGGAGACCCCGAGCATGTCTTCACAGAGATAACTGTTGATGAATGCTCCAAGGAAGAGAAAGGAATACAGGGTGATGAACAAACCCACACTCAATCCCGCCCTCTTCAACCATCTTCTGATGCTATGCATTGCTGAAGTCTTTGGAGGAGGGGGCTGAGTAAACACAATTGGGTTTGTTGTTAGAAAGCCATGGAGTCTTTCCTGAGGGCAACTGCAGAAGCAGAGGAGGCAGGAGCCAGACTCGGAGGGAGCAGGAGGTGAGGAGGTGGGCACGGTGGGGGACCCACTAAGAGAATGGCAGAGATGGGAAAGAGAGGAAGTATATGGTGGTTTGAAGAAGCAGTGGGATCAGGAGCTATTTTTTTCCCCAAGGTAGAGATGACCTGCTATCCATGGACAAGAGGAAGAGGATGAAGGACAAGGCTGGAGTCAAGCAGGAATGGACAGGAGCTAGCCTTGGAAGGGAAGGAAACAAGACACACTTCTGAGACAGCTTCCACAGAAGAAGACTTAGTTATTTTGAGGAAGGAGCTTCTGCAAGCCAAGCAACCTCCTCTGTCTCAGGAAAAATGACTGGGAATTGAACTGGTGACCTTTCAGTTCATAGGCCAGCACTCAACCACTGGGCCACACCAGCCAGGGCAGCTTTTCCTTTCTTATAAGACCATACCGAAGCTTGCAAGATATAATCCTGACCTTACCTACCAGATCTCTTAAGGTGTGAGCTTTGATAGGAATATGGTTTCAATCCCAGGGTACAGTAAGTACATTGGGTATGAAAGACTAAATTATACTTTATTAGCCCAAATCCTCCAAAACCACAGCTGCTGACAACTAAGGCTTATTTCCCATCATGCTTGATGCCTTTGCTGGTCCACAGGGGGCACTCCACTCATCAGCCACACGAGGAATCCAGGCTGATGGAGCAGCCAGCATTTTGACCATTGTTAGTCACCATGATGAGGGTAGGTGGTGCTTTGGAAAATCTTGCACCTGCAATTATGTGCTCATTTTGCTCAAAATTTGTTGGTCAGAACGGGTAGGTCACATGGCCTCACCCAATCACAGGGACATAAAATTCAATTTTTTAACCTATGTCTGGAAGGCAGAGGACTGCAAATGTCAGGCGAGCTACTAGAACAGTTAGCTTTGCTCAGGACAGTTAGCTTTGTTGCTACATTACAGGTGTCCCCAACCTCCCAGCCTGGAGAATAGGGAGCTTTGGCACTCCATCCCCCATCCTGACTTAACGAATTTATTTTATTTTCATTCCTTGCAACTCCCCACCTCTAGGTGTCGATATCTGCAGTATTCAGCATTGCTCTGGATGCAAGTGACAGAAAGCCACTTTAAATTGGTTTTTCAAAGCATGAACTTTTTTGTTTACATTACTAAGAAATCCAGAGTTGTGCTGCACTTTGGGCGTAGCTAGATCCAGCAGCTCAAGGATATCTCTAGGACACTGTCTCCATTTTTTTTTTTTTTTTGCTTTGCTTTTCTCTCTGTTAATATATTCTCAAGAAGGATCCTTTATAGGGTAGCAAAAGTAGACAGTCACAGCCCTAGGCCTACATTCTGTTGGTTTAGTGATCCAGGTGTGGAAAGCAGGCACTGATTTTCCAGTAACATTAGCAAAGTCACTGGTCTAGCTTAGGACACAGACACATCTCCTAGCCCTGTGGCCAAGGAAACATGGTGCCCTGAATATGAAATTGGAAAAGCTGGTGTTCTTGCTGCCTGTCACTACCAGAACCAATAAGTAGAGACAAGGATTGAATTTTTATGGGCACTTTATTTGGCTGGCCAGTGGTCGGAGAAGATGACAGGTTATGTACCCTGAAACACTCTCTTAGCATCTCCTTTCAAGCCAATCTTTTTATAAGGAAAAGAAAGGGTGGGTGAGGGGATTAGAAAAAGGTTAATTGGATAGAGGGGTAGATAAGGGGTTTAGAAAAATGGTCAATTGGAAGAGAGTTGCAGCCTGGTGGTGATTTTCTTAGTACTTTATCTGTTGATCAGCAATTCTGTATCTGCATCATGGGTGTTCCTTCCCTGGCACACAATGGCTCAGATACCACTTCTGTGGCTTGCAAGACCCCCTGGGGCACAAAGGTTGAACTGAGTGTTGATCTCCTGGAGTCACATATGAGGAATAACAACTTTCCACATGCATCGCATCAGCCTCACAACTAAGGCTAGAATCTGAACTCTCCAGTGGAGTTTTGAGTCGTGCACCCAAGCCAAAGCTTGGAGGAAGGTGATTTCCACCAGGGCTTTAGGGTCTGAGAACAGGGGAGAAATAGTTCCTGTGAAAAAAGGAAATGACCTGGTCTAGAAAAAGAGAAAATGCCTGATAGGCAAAAACAATAGATATTCACTACAATTATATGTCATTTGTATCTTTGTTTTTTCATTCAAGAAATTGCAGGATTAAGTAACAAGCCCCAGATCATGCAGTAATAGCACTGAAATGCACATTCAAGTCTGATTGCAAAAGACAATTATTTGTTGTGCTTGATGCCTGCTATACATTCCTATTACTAATCTAATAATCTGGAGTGTATGACAAAAAACTTTGTGTGAGCTTTTGAACATTTAAAGAAAAAATAGATCTACAGCATTTGTTATTATTTAGAAAACATTGTTGAAAAAGATGACTACAATATGAACCCCCAAGCTATGTAAATCTTTCCACAAATTGGGAAAAAAACAATGAGGTTTTTTTTTTTAAGTTCATGATCTCCTTTAGAAAACTTCAATGGTGAAAATGAGTTAATTGATAAATACAAATTCCTTTTTAGAAAGGATAGAGATTTAATACAAAATAATTGCCTCTTTATGACTGATTTATCTTAAGCCAGACTACATTTAAAATTATATCTTGCCCTTATTCAGACCTTACATAGGGAAATAAATGAACCTTTCATTCTGGAAGGAGATAGAATAGAGATTGCCCCATGAGGAGACAAAGAAGAAATAGTGTGAGTTCTTAAAAGATGGATTGAGACCCTTTCTCTCCTCCTGGTGGGTGAGGAAGACATACAGACCCCACTGCAATAAATCGTGAGTCACTTACAAAGCAGTCCCTCCTAGTGTCGGTCTATTAGAAATGCTTTCTACCACCCCCCAGAACTCCCCAGTGCCATCTCATCCATTCTGAGCCTCCTCTGGGGGCCTGATGGGCCGACTTCCCCACCCCCGGGGCCCATGGGTGGAGAGACCATTTCAACTGCTGTCCGTTAAGACAGGGTGCAGCTTGCTCTGCTCCTAAGACTCCATTCTCATGCTGTGCATTTTCCTTTGAAGTAAAATATGTGACATTCTAGACCTTGGGCCCTTCTCTCCAAAAAAAGGGAAAGCAAACAGTGAAACAGTTGCTCACAACCTTCAGGGCCGAGTAGTTCCAACTGAGGCCAGAAGGGTGGGGAGGCACGAAGGGAGAGAATCTCAGTTATTCGGCCTCTTCATCCAAACAACCCAGAGTAACTGGATAAGGTCCACCACTTTGTATGTGTGGACCTAGGAAAGTTTATATTTTTAGTTGAATGGGTTCAATCGTCTCATAAAATTGCATTGTACAAAATAGGGGCTAGACATGCAGCATTATCAAATGTGGGTGAAAATGAGTTAGAATCTCTTTCCTTCCCTTTGTGACAGCCTCGGTGTTTTACAAAGATGTAGTCTGGGGACAGGTCTCAGAGGGACAATAGACGGCACACCTGAAGCCGGGCAAGTAGTTGTAACCAACATGGAGATCACTGGTGACCTTGACCAGAGCCATCTCCACAGAGTGGATTCAAGAGGATGGGAGGTGCTAGAATGGACCCTGAGAGTAGAGACAACTCTTTTGAGGAGTTTTGCTGTCACTGAGAGCAGAGAAATCGAGCCATAGCTGGAGGGGGATGCGAGATCAAGAGAGTGTTCTTCACTTTGTTCTACAGTGGGAGAGGCGATGGCAGGGTTGGACATCGATGGGAACAAAACCGCACAGAGAGAAAAGCTGATGCTTGAGTAGGAAGAGGAGGTTGCTGGAGCTGCACCTTCAAGTAGAGAGAAAGAATAAGACCTAGTGCACGAGGGGAGTGACCTTGGACCATCCACCCATCCTAACCAGAGGGCACGTGGCCCTGCAGTATCAGTGCAGGGAGGTGGGAGGGCATCGTGAGAGGCACCTGTGAAGGTTCTTGTCAGATTGTTTCAATTTACTAGAAATAGAAAATAAGGTGTTTGGCTAATATAAGCATGGGGAAAGGAGCACTGAAAATTGAGGAAAAGATATGAAATGATCATCTAGTTGAATGACAGAAGGAATGACCTACACAAACAACCAAAAGAAGCCTATTTCTGGATTGGGAAGTGGTGAACTTAACTATGACCTCACAGACTCTGGCTGTCAGTGCAAGCTTTGAATTCCGATTGGAATTGTCACGTGGCGAAGAAACAATGCCTGATGCACAGTGCGGGGAGGCCCACAGGAGGGGAATTTAACCTTGCAGACAGTCTTTCACATATTAAATAGTCTGTAGAGCAACAATATTCCCAATTAAATAAAATAAAGACAGTCTCCCTAGACAAGGGTAGACCTGAAACTAGAATCCTTTGAAACATGCATTAAAAAGCATTTGAAGGGCTGAGGAAAAATCCTTGCAAGTCGAGATGCCAGAAGATAATGCAACTTCCAAAGAAGAAAAGTAATCTAAATCGGAAAGTTGTTTAAATGCTGGGAGCACAAGCCCATCAAGAATATTTTTACAGTATAATTTTGGAAGCACAGAAGACATTAATATTTAAAGCAACATTTATAAATAAACTTTTAAATAGGGTTTTTTGACCTGACTGGCACACTCCCCTAGGACGGCCTTCAGGTGGTCCGCACTCCCTGAGTATCCGCACCAAATGTTGTGTGTATGTGAGTGTGTGCTTGTTTCCGGAAGTGAGCTGATAACTGTCACTGAATTCTCAAAATAGACTCTGATTCCAGAATTATTAATATTCACTTCCTTAAAAAAAAGGAAGGATCTATATCAGAATACTTGTGATAGAGGCAAACTACTTAAATCAGAAAACTTCTGAAATGAAGATTCAGAAATAGCTTGGGGCATCAGGAAGCTCAATGGCCCAGGAATGAAGAGTTTGGGTTCTAGTTCTAGACTTGCTTCTAACAAGCTTGTCGATGGTGGCCAAATCTCATTGATTAGGACATTGGCTTCATGCCACGTGAAAGAATGGAGCCGCAATGCACTATTGCCGGGGTCAGTTATGACATGGTAAGGGTCCGTGAACACGTACCACACTGCACGATGTTTGTTAGTATGAAACAGAAGGGCTGTCTTTATCCATAATAAAGGCTTTGGAGAAGGGCCTGCGCCACCTCCCGGATCCTCCTTTTTTTCTCCCAGTAAGTCACAATGATGGGCCACCTACTAAATGAAGAGAAGTAACAAGTTCACATCCAGAGGATGCCTTGGCTGAGCTGGTAGTACCAAGTGACAGTTAAGACACATCACCAGCTCACATGCTTACCCAGAATGGGTTTCTAAATAGTCACATTTCCCATGACAAAATGACAAGGGAGGAGGTATTTGTAACAGCAAGACCAAGCAAAGGTGGAGAGGCTATGAATAAGAAAATTTCCCTTCCATGTGAGAAAAATTTGAATTTCTCCACATCTTAAGGCCCCTTCACAGGGTATCCTATTATAGTGATTTTCACTGGCAGAGCAGTGAAATTGGTGGTGGCATATGGGTTGCCATGAACTGGCTGCTGGGTTATCTGTTCCCACCATCTCAGAGCACTCATACCTCAGTCGCTGTGGAAGCTAGCCTTCAAGAAGGCCCCAGTGATCCTTGCCTCCCTGCATCTACACCTGTGCACAGACCTCTCTTCCAGTGCATCAAGGTTTGATTGTGGGGCCATAGAATACAACAGCGTGAGGATATATGACTTCCAAGGCTAGTTCATAAAGGCATTGTAGTTTTTGCCTTGGTCTTTTGGATCACTCACACTGAAGGAAGCCACCTGCCATGTCCCAAGGACACTTAGCAGCTCTGTGGAGACCCACGTGGGAAGGAACTGAGATCTTCCGCCAGCAGCCAGCACCACTTCACCAGCGATGTGAATGAGCCCCAGTCAAAGCAGACCCTCCAGCCCCAGTCAAGCATTCAGATGAGTGCAGCTCCCACCCACGTCTTGACTACAATCTCGCGTGAGCCTCCCAGCCAAATGCCCCCAGCTAAGCTGCTACCAGGTTCCTAACCCAGAGAAACTATGCGTATGATAAATGCTTATTGTGTGTTAAATCCATTAAGTTTAGGGGTAATTTGTTGTACAGCAATAGACATACAGCTGTTTTACTTTTCTTAGGTTCTATAGCAAATGACTCTTATGATGAACAGAGGAATCAGACAGGCAAGAGTTTTCAGTAGAGAAACTGGTTTGTATCCTAGGTGACAATTATTATTGTAGCTCAAGCTAATGTCCTGTATGTTCCTATGTTCCTGAATGAATAATGCTAATACTGGCCTACCAAAAACTTCCTCAATAAGTTGTAAGACTAAAATGTCCGAGATAGTAAACCAATGTATTTACCTCTGATAATTGTTCATTCCTAGTCATCAGACTGCCCTCTTCTACCCCAATGAAAACAAAAAACTGATTGCTTCACAGGAAAAATAGAACCACTGAAGAACAGGTAAGTCATTGCTCAACTTGGAATTTTCAAAAAAATAAAACTTTTTAAATATATAGTCACATGATAATCTGAAGGCATGCTGAAGTGACGTGTTGTTGCAAACAATAGAGATTGAGTGTAACTGAGCTGGAAAGATATTTGTAGAGGGAATCCCTGGGAGCTCAACACATCCAGGGTAGACTGAAGAAACAGACTCAGAAGTCAGGCAGAGTCGGAGTTAGCCAGGAGCTTTGCACCCTTCCATGACCTGGAGCCCAGGGTCTGTGAGACTGACTCGGATACCTGATCTCTTGGCTCTCACCAGACTCACACCACGGCAGAACCATGAGCCTGGTCACACCCAGCACCCAGTGGAGAAGAGACAGAGAGACCCCAATGCTGAGCAGCAAGGCAAGCAATAAAGATAAAACAAGTCACTCGATACCTCTTATTTTTTGCAGGAACCAGACTTTGTTGCAAGAAAAAGCAAAGAATTTTCTCCTAACTTCAAAGGCTGGAGTTTTGCATATCAGGGGACAAGCCTGGTGGCATCTGGTCATCAAGTTTGTTTAAGTCATGGAATATGGAAGGGGGATTATACCTGTGGGGTGAGGAGAAAGGGAAAGGCTCATATTGTTGGACAAGTAGGGGAGGGGCAGCCCCTGAGAAAAGAAGGCCAGCAGGTCAAACTGGTGTTCTCCTTCCCCTATTGTCACACCTGGAGGACCAGGTTGAACTTCAGTGAAGACACTAGGGAGGCTTAGGTGCTTCCAGAGTAGAAAACTATTGTCTTACTTTCCTGAGTTCACCTGATAATAACACTTGATGCCTCTCAGAGAAGCCAGGTGGCCAGCAGGGTGTAGCTTGCAACGTGGAGCCTGAATGGAAATTCAGATGTCCCTAGGGGAGGTGCCTGAGATCCCCATCCCTAGCATTTAGGGGGTCAGAGAAATTCATTATGTGAGGGTTTTCTTTCTTTTTATTTGTTTTATTTGCTTTATTTTTTTCTGGGCATGGGAAATGGAGGAAGAGGCTAGAACCAGAAGAAATTCTCTCGAATGGTCATCAGCTGTCATCTTCTAGGGCTTTACATTACAGCATCTTCTCACGGGGATGCTGTACCTCCCAGAAAGCACTGCATGACCTGCACTTCAACTACTTTATAAACACCACCTAAAAATGTTCTGTGAGTAAACCACAGGCAACAGAGCAGCCCTGTAAACTCTGGACAGTGGATGCTCTTCAGCAGCAGACCAACGAAGACACAACTCGTGTTTGAGCTTAATTAGTAAAAACCATTACCTGTGAAAAGGGGTGAAGCTTACTTCCTAATAACTAGCCCGGAAGTGGCTGGTCTAATGTAATCTCACAGACCGGAAAGGCCAACACTGGGAGCCCTAACTGAGTCATGTAGGCGGGCAGCCCCCCCTCCCTCCCCCAGCCCAGCTCTTCCCACACCCTACAGTTCAGCTGCTGTAACAAGGCGGGGCAAGAATGACACTCAGGTCGCAGCCCAAGGCAGAAAGCTCACAGACTGCCTAACTCTTCTAAAGAAATAAAGATGCAGGAAAATTGACTGACTTGTTCCAACTAAAAAAATTAAATAAATAAATAAAGGTAAGTAAAGAAAGGAGCGAGATAAAATATTTTTATCATTTGTGTCCCAATGCAAACCATGTAGGAAAATATTTTTGCTCTACCCATGGCTAGATTTAGTAGTGCAGTGTCTGTTTTAACTTTTTTGTCCATTCTCCCTAAGGTAGTTTTGTTTTGCTGAAAAGGCAAAGAAAGGGGTTAGAAAAATTAGCATTAATTAAACTTTATTTCCTTTGGCCACGGGCCACACAGTTCACATAAAGTGCAGCTCCTAGCCAAGTCCCCTCGCAAGCAGAATTCCGACTGCATGGCTTAATTCATGGATGTTTTGTTTTCTGACAAGGAAAAAAAAAAAAAGAGAAAAGAGGGGAGGCTACATGCAGAAAGAGTAAGAAGGTAAGCAGGGAGTGTAGCTTCCATTTGACTTCTTTACTTTTCTGCTTTTAGGGGAAATAAGGAGGACACAGCAAGATACGAAAGTAAGTTTCAACGATGTAAACCCACAAGCAGGCATATACATAACCAAATGCAATGCATTTCCGTGAACAAAAGCTCCATTTTCCCAGTTCAGGTCAGCACCCTCGGCATCATCTTCGACTCCGGCCGCACATACCTCCCCAACCCGCCTTCAGCATGGATCCGCGTCCAACTGCTTCTCAGCACTTCACCGCTGCCCCGCCGGTCCAAGCCACAATCATCTCCTCTGCGGAATATTCAAACAGCCTCCGAAGCTTGTCCGCATGTTTCTTTCCAAGAATTTGTCTGAGCTGGCCCCCTGCTGCCTCCATGACTTCATCCACTGGTCTCCCCCTCGCTCACTCGGTCCCAGCCGCAGACCGCTCCTCGGTGCTGAGCATTCCCTCACGTCAGGGCCTTGGGACTTGAGGTCCCTGGTGTCCGGAGCATTCTCCCCTGCATTTGCTTCGTGGCTCCACTGAATGCCTCAAGTTGTCAGAGAGGCCTTTCCAGAGCGCTTGGCGTAACATGGCAAATCTCCAGGACTCAGTTGCCCCCTAGCCCAGACATTTTATTTTTTTATTCTTTTTTTATTTTATTTTATTTCATTTCATTTCATTTTTATTTTATTTTATTTTTCTCCATATCACCTACCACTGGAGGCACTGCTGGGTTTTATTGCTGGGTCCCCAGTGCCTGCCACAGGGCCTGGGATACAGTTGGTGTTCAGTAAATGCGAGTGGAATACATGGGTGAATAAATGGATCAGTAACTAAAACATCAATAACATAAGAAAGAAAAGGAGAGAAGGTGGAAGAGAATGAAGAGACAGAGAAAGAATACACAACCTCCAAATCCATCTCTCTGCGGCAAAGATTTTATACTTCCCTAGACTTTCCTTGTGTTACTTTGGTAATCGAAGGAGAGTTTGCATTTATCCCACCCTATTTTTTTCATATTTAAGATTTCACTAAGATTTGAGAACAGAAGATGAACATGTAAGATTTTTAAAAAATCAGGGTTTCACAGCTTTGGGATGCTGGGCCAGTGAAACCGCAGGCAGGGTTCTGGAGATGCAGACCCAGACGGTCCGAGCGGCACCGCCACCCACCCGACAACCATGCGGACTCCCGGCCGGAGTCTGTCTGCCCCCGTTCCCGGCGTGGGCCCCGTGCTGCCCAGCCCGGCAGCTCCGCCCTCTCCATTCCCAGCACCACCCTCGCCGCAGACTCCAAGGAGCCTCTTTGACTCCTCAGTCACCTCCCACATGGAAATGTCATCAAATCCTCTCCGTGATTCTTCTTGCATCTTTCTCTAGTCTAACTCTTCTGTGAGCTCACAATGCCATGGCCTTGGGGCGGTTGTGTATCGCTACCCCCCGCTGTTCCTAATGTAACTCCTTGCACCTAATCGACCCCCCCACCCCACCCCAGGCAGCCTCTCCACTGGCTGCTGGACGTGTTTTCCAAATCATACACCTAATTATCTCATTCTCCGGGCATCTAAAGTCCCTCAACTCAGCGCCTGGCCCTATAGCCCTTCTGTCCAGCCCCACCCAACTCCGGCACCCATGCTCCCCAAGCTCCCTGGCCACCTCCTGCCTCCATGCCGCCAGCATGCTGTCAGTCTCGGAAAGTCCGTCCTCAGCCTCGTTCTCAGACCCCTACCCTTTAGCTCTCACTTCCTTGGCCACCTTTTCTGGAAGTTTTTCTCTGGCTCCCATTGATCCAGATGCTGTTCCTCTGGGTTCTCAGACAGTGTCTCTGGTTTAGTCATCGGCTTGCTCATTGGGATCGGACCTCAGACAGTTGGCCTCCCCAGGGAAGGCTCCCTGTCTCGGTGAATTTTCATTCTAACACTTAACTCGGTGTTTAATATCTAGTGGAAATTTAATAAATAGTTGCAAGGGCAAGGGAATAGGACAGAGAAGATAGGGAAGTCAGCTAGTTAATTAGATTAGAACTATTGTATATAAATATATCGAGGAAAAAGCAAATAAGAGCTTAGGATGCACACACTAAATCTCTCTGCGGAAGTCTGCAAACCTTGGAGCTGAGGTATTTGAAACGAATAGTGTCTGATGGTTAAGAACAGACAGACCCCTTGGATTCTGAGTCCCAGTTGAGCCACCTGGTAGCTGAGTGACCCCAAGCACATGACTTAACCAACCTGAGCCTCGGCTTGCTCGTCCAGTAAATGAGGAGAATAACACTGTTTCCCCGATAAAGCCAGTCTGAGGTTAAGTGGGATAATTCCCACAAAGGGCTCAGCACAGTGTCTGGAAGCAGTAAATGTTCAATAAATGTCATTAATGATCATAACAATGATAATCATTAGGAAACAGGACACCAAAGTGTTTTTAACAGAATGGTCAGAGGAAGCCTAATAATAAAACTATCCAATCTTTTAAAGCTGGAATCTCAATCCGTGGCATTTTGAAGGCCAGCCCCGAGAAATCAGCAGCATCACACAGGGGCTTGGTGATGCCACCGGCTGCTGGTGGGCAGCGTGCAGACCAGGAAAGGGCCGCGGGCTGTTCCCATTTCTCAGGATTCAACAGCAGTTTCAAAGCTGTGTATTCAGAGCAGTTCTTCAGGATGGCAATGTATGTTACGTGAAATAAAGTGTTTCAGGATCAGATAAGACCGCAAGGCTTTGCAAACCAAGGCCAGCATGGTGATATTTCCTGCAGGACTTCTCTCAGTGTCTCTGAGGGGGGACAGCAGGATTCACCCCACGTTTTAAAACATAACATCCTGTGTTTTTTTAGATCACCTCCTGGGACTTTTCAACATGTACCATTTCAAGAAAAACTCCAAGGGCCTAAGATTTATCAAACTGGAAAGAAGGCAGAGAACAGAGAAAGAGGAGAAGAACGAACTCACAACTTCCAAATAACGGCATGGCTGCATATGTGGTACTTTTCTCAATTTCCCTTAATTACAACACAAAAAATGTATTCCTTCTGTGATCACAAAATACATAACATTTATCTTCAAAGCATTTTGTCAAATTTAAGATTTAGCAAAGGTTGGAGAACAGAAAATGAAATTATAAGTTTTTAAAGAAATGAATGTTTCCTAGTTTTAGGAGGTGAAATGCCCTATTGGCTGTGACCGAACAGAAAGACAGAAAAGCTCAGGAGCTGGAGTCTCAGACACTCCCAAAGAGTGGACACAGAGGCCGGGCTGAGAGGCATTGCTCAGAAACACCCAGAGAGGCGCATGATTCTACCTGGGCCCTGCAGCTCCTGGTGTTCCCTCCTGTTGGTTGTGGGCATCTGCTAGGACCAGGCCCCAGCCAACACCTCCCTGGGCAGATCTCTGAGAGCCGAGCACACCCTGACATTTTCCCACTTCAGCCTGCACAGCCTCCAGGTGCTCCAGGTGGGCGCCGTTTGAGGGCCAGGAGTCAAGACACTCCCGGGTGGCTCTGAGTTCAAGTGGCCCAGCAAAGGCCACCCAGCCTCTTACCTGCATCCCTGCCGCTGGTCCCAAGTGCTTTTCTCTTGTCCTCATTGGCTTGCAAGTTTCTCTGGTGATGCTGTAAATTTCTCCCTTTCCTTCCAAATCGGTTTCTGATCATTTTTTATGAGAAGGAATTTATTGGTTCTTTTAAAAGAATATAAAAATGTCTTTGTGCCTAAATCTTTTCTGAACTGGCTTCTCTACAGTGTTTGTTTGCTCTCCTGGTTTTTATTTTCCTCTTCTGAATTCAGTGAGTCTGGGACCCACTATATGGAAGTGGATGTCATCAAGGGCTGAGTACAGACAGGGTGGGAAGCGCCAGGCCCTGGGGCTGCTCAGCCGAGAGCTGCTGCCCCTTGCTAAGGCCTATTACTCACTCAGCCACTCAGCAAGGCTCTTCCTGCAGGCCGCTCACCCCCCTGCCTCACTCGGAGTAATACACACAGCACACATGGGGGCCATCACCTCCAAAAATAGTTTCCATGCACCTTCGGACCACTGTTCAGCTGCTCAGTGTACAGATGCCCTGGAGAGGCAGAAGGGGATGGATGTGCTAAGGTCTGAGCTCTTCGCACCTCTCAAACTGGCCTCCCAGGCATTTTCTCTGCAGGGTAAAATTCCGGTGGCCGTCGGGGCCAGAGCTGCCTACCCATCGCAGGGAAGGGGATCTGCACTTTGCCCTGCTACACAGCAGCCATCCTCTGGGTCAGAGCGTGTGGCCGGTGCTGTGGGGTGGTGGGGGGACCTGCAATGCTTTGTTCAGTCCCCTGCTCCCCCAAGTAGACCTGGCAACAATCTAAAAGAGCAAGGGTATGGGTTACAGCCTGTTCCCAGTAATACACAGATACCACATTCATTTGCTGAAGACTTCTGGGAAGAAATGCATAGAGAAGCTTTACATGGTTTTGGTAAAGGTAGGGACTGTCCCCATAGGGCTCAGTGGGAATCAGCAGATTGTGATATCGCACATACCACGGTTTTGACTATGTAGGGAGGCTAACCCTACAGTGTGTGTGAGGAAGACAGATGGTTCAAGTCCGACAGTTTTCTCTGTTGAGCTGGACTATCAGTGGTGTTTCTTGTTCTCTTCACCACTTTCTGCTTCTTCCAATTTTCCCACCATGGGCATTCTCACTTCCATCAACCAAAGAGGGCACTAAGCCATTTTTTCAAAAAATCTGCTAAACACTTCTTTACATAGTGACAATTATGGATAAGACAGGTATGTGTGCCTGTGTGTGCTTTTGTGTGCATGCATACTCATACAGGTACACGCACCATGCACATATACAAATAAATGTGTATTCCTGCATGTGTCCATGACTGTATGTGACAGTACATATATGTGTATAGATATATACATACAGTCATATATATGACATATAATGATTAACTTCAATGACCCACCAATACAGAGACTTGACAGAAATATGTCACCCCCAAGAGGTCAACAACAACAACAAAAGACAAAGAGACACCCACTAGCTGTGATAGGATTCGTCTTCATTTTCTGGGGTTAAGTGACTGTAGCAGAACCATCCATTTACTCGTTGTGAAGATGGCCATCTTGACAGAATAAAATGGGGAGAGTGCTGCCTGGAGGAGAAGTGGCCTGCCACCATGGTGACAGTGATTTTAATTGATATTTGTGCCTGGGGTTTCTCTTTCTCTCTCTGTGTGTCTCCCCCCCACCCTGCTCTCATCATCTCCTAAGAGAGAAATCACACTTCCCAAGGATGGCATGGGGCAGGGCAGGGCAGGACGCTTTCTCTGGGGGCTGCGTAAGCCCAGTGTCAGGGACAGATCCCCTGTGTGCTCTGCTGATGTGGCTGCTGCCCCCCCACACCTACTCTGCTCATCACCAACCAGTGCCCCCTTTAACAGGTGCCCCTCATGCTGTGTGGACCTCCAAGAGCCCCCTATGGGGAAGAGCCTTTGGGACACCATGGTTGACAGCCTCAAATACTCATCACCCACACCTGAGCCTCCTCAGGACTGGCACCTCAGTGCGTGCCCTCTATCATCCAGGGTGGCTTTGTGCAGAGCTGGGCAGAGCCCAGCTATAGGCAATGGGGGCTTCGTTATGCATGACCTAACCCTCAGGGACTGAGAGGGTTCGGCTCTAGAAGAAAAGGGTACAGGATGTCAGCCAAATGACAGAATTTCCCCTCTGGAGTTTCTGCATCCCTTTGAGGTTTCTTAAAATTTGATTCCACCTTGGATATGACCTATAAGAAAATGGCATTCTTCCTTAAATCACATGTTAAACAATCATTCTGAATATTTTCTTTACAAAAGCTTTTGCTTTTTTTTTCTGATTAGTCTGGTAGGACAACATTGGCATTGGGGTGTGTGTGTGTGTGTGTGTGTACATGAGCTCATGCGTGGTTAAGAGAAAGAGGTGGTAACTCTAATAACTCACTGGCAGGAGGGAGGCTTCCGTTAAGTTCTGGGTTCTATCTGGAAGACTTTTAGCTCATTTATCTCTTCAATCATCCATTCATTCAAATCATATGGATTCAAAGATTTGTTGCAATGATATGCTTAATAGGCTTGGAAATCCAAGTTATTATAGTCAAAAGATATGTCTACTTTCTGCTACACAAAAATATAGCCCTTTGTTACTAACACAATAATTCATTATAAGTTTTTGAGTTTTGAAAATTAAGTACTGAATTCTATGGCCAAAATTTAAATCACAGCAGGCGCAATGAAAAGTTTTAGTCTTTGTCAGGACTCTGAGTAGTAAGAAAGAGTAACCAAACTTTATCTATCTTACAGCAAGGGAGGGAGTCCATCAGTCACCATCACTGGGAAGTCCAGGGTTTTAGGGTTCAAAATGTCAGGTTCTTCTGGGCCCAGGGACTTGGATGGACATATAACAGTGTGTTCTCATGCTCTCGCCCTCTCTCTCTCTTCCCCCCCTCCAGCTCCCCTTCTCCTGCTCCCTTCTTCCATGTTGAGCTGGAAAGAAAACACGTGTAGCTCAGAAACCACCCCCTTATAGCTATATTGTACCAAATTGATGAGACAGGCGTACACTCATCATCCATATACAGCAAATCTCAAGAAAGATGGCTGTTTCAAAGTCAGTCACTCTGGCTAGAAATATAGGACTCGGACAGACCTATCACAGTGGTGTGCTCCCTTCTGCATTTGGGGTCATATGCAGTGCTGGTGGAGTGGGGTGCGGTGGCATGGGGCTCTGATGGGGTGAAATGATGGAAAAGGGGGAAACATGATTCCCTAAGTAAGGTATGCTTATGGGGAAGGTATACCGGATGGACACATTTTTTAAAGCCTTGCTATAAAATGTACCTGAAAAGGAATGATCCTCTTGAAAATAATTTCAGGAAAATAAAAATGAAAACAGAGAAAAAACTGATTTGATTTAATGGTGTTGAATGGAATATTACATAGGCCATACATTATTGGCTCAAGAGAGTTTTCCCCAGAAAATACCTGCACAGTAAAAATCCTGGAATGATGGGGTCTTGATTAAAATGTTTGTTTTCATAAAAGAGAATCTAAACAGATTTGGAGTCAAAACAACTTTTCCTGGAACTGAGGCATTTTTTGCCCCAGAGAAGTCCAAATTTCATTAAGTTGGGACAAACAGCATGTGGACATTCCTGGTCTTCTATCTTGACACAATTCAGCCATAGAGGCAGCCATAGTTCCTTAGAAGATGATGCTTCCTTTCCTTCCAATGGGCTCTGTCCCTGAGAGGTTGCTAGAACCTGTCACATGCCCATCACCACTCTGCATCCTCTCTGTCTGCTTTGGGGGTCTTCGCTGCAGGCCAGGGAGACCCAGGACTTCACAGACGTATTCAAAAGGCTCCCCAAAGTCATAGGGCTCTGAAGCGGGTATCTGTCACCAATTCTTGTCTGTCCCGGCTTTACCTAGTTTTGTGACTTCTAATCTATTTCCATCAGTTATCCTGTTTTGTGACTGCAAATGATAGGATAAATTGGGTCCCCTCTCCTTCTGTCTGTCTCTGCCTGTGCCTCAGGTCAGAGGACTCCCTGCTGGTCTGTCAGCCACAAGAGACCATTCCACAGGCCCAGACCCACTCGGACCTCTCACCCAGGGGTCACCGGTGTCATCTCACCCAGCAACAACTTATGCAGGCAGAATACTGAATTCCAAGACTTCCCAGAAAGCAAGAGACTAAGCTGATGCCAGTTCTGAAATGGATTTAGCAAAGCTATCTCCCTCAGGGATCCCAGCACGCCTCGTTGACAAGGCCACTCTCCCTTCTGGTCCAGCATGGGTAATTTCCTCTAAAGGCTAAAAGTCCAGCAGCTGTGTGACTTGGAGAAGCCGCTTCGCCTCTCGGGGCTCATCTATGAAACATGCAGACAGAATTCCGGGATTCCCGTGGCCCTTGCAGTTCTAACAGCCTAGGATCCTGTGATGCCCTGATGCTGTACCCTGCCACCTGGAATCAGGGAGTTCTCTACAACCGTAACCCTCTCTGGTGTCTGTCAGATAATGGCCAGCTCTAACCTCAGCCCTATAGGGTCTGTCTGCCACAGCGGGAACAAAAGCCAAGGACAGACAGGAGGACAGGCACCAGCTCTATGCAGATTAAAATTGGTAAGGTGAGGTCAGTAGCATCCTTAATAATGTGGCCCTTGCGTCCTGCGTCTCCCCTCTGGGATTAAAGCCTGTGTGCTGACTGCTGAAAAATCAGTCATTAACAGCCAGGAAGTGACTTGCCCATCCATCAGAATACTGCTCGGCCATGCTTCAGCCTTCTCCCCTCTCCCTGTGTAATTATTCTCATCCACCACTGATTACAGTTTATAATAGCCATAATTCTCTCCGAATCAATCATTACTTTCCTTTACCGCAGGGTTACCAGTAGAAACATGAGGGAATGCAGACACCCGGGGCTGGGTTTTATTTTTTGGAAATTGCCTGCTTTCGTCTGGATCTCATTTAATCATCTGGATGTTCAAAGAAAAGCTAAGATTTTAATTCAAAGGCATTTTTTTTCTACTTGCCCTTATCTCCCCTTCTTATTTTTTTTTTTTTAAGAGGAAGTGATGGCTGGTTAAATTAAGCTAATATTGTGCAAAATCTGCCAGTGATGTTGTTGCAAGTGATTGGTGGGGACACAGCGGGGACTCCTGTCATGACTCCGAATGCTGCTTTGGCATTCACCTACCTGAGTGTTCGGGCTACCATCCCGTGTGAGCTCCCTCCATGGGCTGATTAAGGCAAAAACTTCCTGTCAAAGTTTTTTCTTACACACTCTGGAGAGGTGTGACGATCAGTCATTTACACCTTAGTGAGAATTTAAGGCAATTCACTTTTACTCATTACTTACTATACTAGTAAAGTTCAGCATACTGTGCCAGTACTTTGGTGAGTAAAAAAAAAATGAATATGGTCTAGTCCTTGCTTCCTAGAGCTCACATGGTGGCTGGAAATGGTGAGAAGATAGACATATATATAAATAACTATTTCAGCATTCGTCACACATACGTTGGATTACTGGGTCACAAAGTACAGCTGGAGAATGAGAAGAAGAGGCTACTTATGCACCAGGGATCTTGGAATTCCTAAAGGCAATGTGATTGGAGCTGCACCTCGGAAGAGGGGAAGGACTGTTACAAGCGGTCATTCCAGGAGGGGCAGGAGAAATCCCTCACCAAGACCTGGTAGGGGAAGTGGGGTTGAGGGAGAGCGAGGCCCAGGAAGGGAAGGCCTGGGACAGTGGGATGACCCAGGGCCACGGGGCGGGGTGAGGGCCAGCGGGCTGAAGCCCGGCCCGTGGTGGCAGGTATCCCCGGGAGAGCTCTGTAGAAGCAGACGTGCCCTTCCCAGGCAGCTCTGGAAACACTTGCTGAGGCAGGGCTGACACACACAAAACGACAGGGCAAAACCACATACCTCGAAATCTACGCTTGGAAATGGGACCACGTGGCTAGCGAAGTTTGGGAGACCTCCTAGTTATAACGATGAGAGGAGTAATTTTACAATATTGGATCCTGACCAAAAAAAAAAAAAAGTGGTCTTTTCAAACTCAAACGAAACCAGATTGAAGTAAGGCTCTAACAGAAGAAGTTTAAAAAAACTTTAAATGTTAACGTAGTATCTTGGAAGTACTGGATTAACATCAACAGCAAATGTTCTGAGACCCATTTACACAAAGGAAGGGCTGTGTCTGTGGTGGGAAAGGGGGTAGCACCTGGACCTCGCAGCCTTCCCTACTGATACCTTGCTAGGCTTAGTGGGGAGCCTACCAACTCTCGTAAGGCCCCTTTCACCCTCATTTGCTGTCCTCCCCGTATACGAGACGCGAAATAATTTATGCAGCAAAACCCCAGGGGTCTCCAGTCTGGGGAAAAAATGTTCCAGGTAGCTGCTAATCTGGAAGTTATTTTCTTTTCCCAAACAACCAGGGTGGTCCATATCAGTGGTTTCCAGCCTTTTTATTTCATGAGCCAGTGAAATTAAATTTTTTAAAATACCTGGGTGGTAATGGGGGAGGGGGAGACATGGGTTTGCCTACTTTTTATTTTGCCAAGTCAAAGCATAAAAAAGAACCACTCAGGTCTACTCTCTCCATTGTTTCATACACACACCTTGATACCAAAGAAACAAAAAAGCATAATCTCAGAATAGAGGATAGTTCTTTCAATTAAAAACTTTATTTAAAAAAACCCTCACTTCATTGTTCTTTTCTCACTTTGCAAAAGTCAAAGATGTTTTTTGAAGGGGGTGAACCTCCAGGAAAGTTCTGATCGGGGTGGGACCTCTCTCTAGAAGATAGCTCAGAGAGACACGGTTCCGAGGTCACTTCTTTGCACACGCTGGAAGAAACGGAAGGAACACCTCATTTTCCAGCATCGTCCAAATGACTCAGGAAGCAAATCAGGACTGCACTCTCAACTCAAGCCCCGGTGTGATGTTTGGAAATGGCAGGAGACAAGGCTGAGAAGTCCATCTTTTCAGTTAACCTCCCAGCCCCGTGATGGCTCTGGCATGGCCCAGCCTGTCGGGCTGTCTGTGGATGAGGCCCTGCAGGGCACACGAGACCAGCCAGGTCCACAGGACCAGGACAGGAAGTGTTAAAAGGTTGGAAGTGAACCTGGCCAGAAACATCACTGTTTTATGTCCCTTCTGGCTAAGGTTTTCATTGATTCCCCAGAGGTGGGGGCAGAGGGAAGGAAAGGATCGATAGCTAATAATAATTAAGATTGAACACCTACTCCAAGTCTACTCCAGACCACGTATATATGGGGGTGGGCCAAAGTGGGTTTACAGCTGTGAGTACGTGAAACCAAGTTTATTCTTGTATTATGATTTATTGATTATTGTATTATTTATTAAATAACAACTGTAAATCTACTTTGGCCCACCCCTGTATGTACTGAATAACTACTATGTTCTACACCAAGACCTTTACCTCCACTATCTCATTTAACCCTCAAGATAAGTTTAAGAAATAAGTATTCAACACAACTTCTTTTTAGCTGGAGAAACCATGTCTAAGAGAGGTTAAGTTCTTTGCCGTCAAAATGACCAGTGTGCTTGACGTGTATTCTGCCAGCCGAACCACCCTTCCCACCAGAGTTTTAGTATATTACATGCCCCAGAGCATCTTCCTTCTCTCACACAGCTGCCCCTGGAATAAGATGTGATAAACTAATTCTTACTCAAGTGTCAATGACTGGCATAGTCGACTTTGTTCTTTCCAAGGGTAACACACTGCAGCAGGGCTGCGTTAATCCAAAAGAATATGGCTTGAGAGTGAAGTTTCAGGCATGAGTGGAAAGGGAAGACTGGGGGGTATCCAGAGCTAGAACAGGCTTTTAGGCCCCCTCAAATAACGCAGCCTCCTCTGGCAGCTGGCCATATGTTTGTCATTTAAAGAACAAATAATGCCATCAGCAAACACGTCTTTGAACATGTGAAAGCATGTATTAAAAAATCAACCAACCAGATAAATGAAAAACCCAAGGATGTCATTTGAATTCCTATTCACATTGTTCAAAGACGGAAAGATAAATTAAGGGCGCTTCAGCGAAAGCTGGCAGATAAACAAGGAGCTTATTTAACATCAATACTGTGAGAAGAAAAGAGGAACAGTGAATCACAACTCAGAAGGATCTAAGCATAAAAAGCAAACCTTTGGTCGCCCCCCAAACACAGGTGAAAGATTTAATGCAGAAACTAACCAAAGTGCCCATGGGGAGGAGGTGAGGGCCCAAAGACAGCCCACTCTTCCTGCACCAAACCCAGGTGCTGGTGCACAGGTGCGTTTCCCTGGAGGGGGCTCTCGTTCTAATACGTCCATCTGGAGGGAACGCTGCTTCCTCACGGGTGTGTCAGGAGAGCCCTCCACTAATTTTCACAAAGACTTCTTACAAGCCAGTGGCCACCCCGGACCCAGTCCAACTTAATCTGTGGTCTGTATGCAGAAAATTTAAAAGCAAGCATAGTCAATGGAAGCAGAATCTCATAGAAATTCAGACCTCGACCCAACAAGGAAAGTACCTCCCACCAAAAAAAAAAAAAGCAAAAAAATCACGATTGGTAAGAGAATCACATTTACTGGGTCCCTGAAAATTTTCCATGGTATCAGGCCATCAATTACCCGTCAACCCTGGCCTGGAGCAGACCAAAAAAAGAGTGACCTCTCTCCTTCCTGCAAGGGTCGACCTGTGATTTTGGAACAACGTAAAAGGAATCAGAGCGGCAAGGCTAAAGGGGTAGCTCTTGAAATCTACAAGCCGAAGAATTTGCCCTTTCTAATTTTGCTAATTTAATGTGAAAGTGAAATAGATTTCTTTGCAACCTTGACAGCTAGCTTTCTGGGAAGGTGTCTAATACTGGACATAAAATGGAGACATGAATCGATGAGATTCATTAATATTCATAGACAGCAGATTAAGGTTGGTGAAAAAAATTATTTATGAAATGGGTATTGTCTTCCTCTCACCAAAGGATTTTGTTTGGAGTAGACAGAACTGGGTGACAGGGCTATCGCAGATGAGTATGAATTTGCAGATTTCTGGGTTTATCTCCCAAAGAAAAGAATCTAAAGCAAGCAAAAAAAAAAAAAAAAAAAAGCGCTGGGCTGAGAACAGAAGGTATAATGAGGTTCAGACACCAGGGCCGTGATGGAAAGCACTTGGAAGGAAATGAAAGGGTGGGCTGAGAGTATGGTTATGTAACAAAGAAACAGGCTTTAAGCAAAACGGGGCTTAGCTGGTATTGGAATGGTGGGGGAATAAACCACAGAGGATTCCTATTTTATTTATGTATGCGGGGATGGGAGATAGCATACCATCGAAGAACGCGATATATAATTTACAATTTTTCTCACATTAAATATGCATTTGTTGTGCTGCCTGAGAAGCCTTTGTGTTATTTCTGACTGGTTAGCGTGTGCCACCTTATAATCGAGTAATGACGTGAGTGAAGGTCACTGAGTTAAGGGTCATCGCAGATCCTCAAATAAACTGTTAACAGGACTCCATCCCTGCACAATTTGAGGATTTATTGCTAGTCCCTTATCTCCAGCAGCCCTTTCCTCCTGTATCTTCCCCACCCTGTACAAGCTTGTGGAAACAAGCTGTTTTGATCTGGTGAAATTTTAAAGTGACAGGCAAAAAAATATTTTTTTTTCAGAATTAAGTGTTGAGAGTAGCAGAGTGAGGACCTTAGAATGAGGCCTTGAGCTGTTCCTTGGGGCATATAAAACAGCATAGTTTTTTAGAAAAGATTTTATTTATTTTTAGAGAAAGGGGAAGGGAGGGAGAAAGACAGGGAGAGAAACATCAGTGTGTGGTTGCCTCTCATGTGCCCCCCACTGGGAACCTGGTTGGCAACCCAGGCATGTGCCCTGACTGGGAATAGAACCAGTGACCCTTCAGGTCACAGGCTGGCACTCAATCCACTCAGCCACACCAGCCAGGGCCACCATGGATTTTTAAAAAGAAGTTTTCTGTGAATTGCATTTTTAAAACTATAGTTCCCTATGCGTGGACCCAGTTCATTATAATTTGGTTGGTTGCTGTAATGTTGTAAATACAATTGGAGAGGAGAAAGTAGCATTCCATTTTAGATTGTCTGCTCATAAGGCTTAAACACATAAGATTGCCAGACCAACTAAAAAATTTTTTTGATAGATATAAAGAGATGGAATTGAAAACTATGTTCTCAGGAATTTAATTGGCCAATCTTTGAGGACAGAAGATCTGGAACTGAATCTAATCAGAGCTTCGTGCAAACCCCCACAGCAGGGGCTAAAAGGAGGGGCAATCACAGGGCGTCAAAGCCAAAAGGATCCTTGGCCACAATCCACCCTCATCGCTTCACACTGAAAGTGCAGCAACAGAGACTGAGAGAAGATTCGGCCAAACAGGTAACGAATACATGGTACGTCCAATCCAATGGAATATTACTCAGCCGTCCAAAGGAATGAAGTTCTGACATGTGCCACCATATGGATGAAACTTGAAACCATTACACCAAGAGAAAGAATCCAGACACAAAAGTGCCATTTCTAAGACACACCTGGAAGAGGCACTTCCCTGGAGACAGAAAGCGGACTCATGGTTGCCAGGGCTGGGGCTGGGAGAGGGAGAATGGCAGTAATTACTAATAGGTGTGGGGTGCTTTGTGGGGATGACGAAAATGCTCTGGAATTAGATATAGCGATGATGGTTCTGTAAACTTGTCAAATGTTAAAACCCACGGAGTTGTACACTTTAATAATAGTGAGTTTTATCTCATTTTTTTTTAACTGGAAGAAAAGCAAAGTAAATAAATAAAAGGAGGTGGGGTTGTGGGGGACCTGGCAAAGGGGTTCAGCAGAGACCGTGAGCCAGGCCTCCTGCCCAGAGGGGAATGCCCTCGCCGTTCCCAGAGCCCCTTCTGAGTCACATTTGTAAGAATGTACACAGCAAGACAAAGAAAACCTATCACATCAAAATGCAGTTCTCAAAACATTCCTTAAAAACCAAATTTGTGATCCAATCATCGATGCGCTTCCATCACAGCGCACAAATGACTAGCAGCTGCCTGACAGCTCCTGCAAGTTCAAAGTCCCAAAGAACATGTGTGATTTTACAGAATGTCTGCAACTGCCGTCCTGTGACATGAAGCCCGTGACTTCCATTAATGACAAAATCACGGACACTAACACTGGTTGGTTGCCAACGCTCATAGTAGAAGAAATTGCTACGTTGCCATTGGAAAGCCATGAGAATAGAAATATATATATTTTTTTCACATTCAAGATTATAGACCCACCAATTCTTATGCATGAGCCACTTGGGGTTCATAGAGCTGAATTTAAGAACCCCTACATTACACCACTTTGGAGGGCCTCCAGGAAAAACTGCAGAGAACTGAAAATGTTTAATAAGGCATGATCGTTTCATTACTTAGGGAAGATGGTTTCCAACCTCAATAGCTAGCGAAGAGCAGCCGTAACACCTAGGCAGACTTCCTGTCGTTCCAGGAAAAGCACACAACAAACCACCCGATTCAGGAAGCAGGAAGCCCCCCAAATGCAAGTAGGGGACTGCTTACCTGCTTCCATGGTGTCTGTGTCAATGGCCGCCGGGTTGTAGAGGGGGCTACTGTGCTGTCCTGAGAACAATTTCGAGGTTCCTTTTCCTGCTAGGGGTGGTGGGGACTTCCAGAGAGATCCATGTGGCGGTCGATGCCTGTTCCCGAGCCCGGAAGGGGAGGAGAGGTGTCCACCTCAGCCCACCGACTCCCAGGCCTGAATGCTGAGCACTCCTGGTTAGGCCAGCAGCCTGCCACTTAATGCCATCTGTGGCCATCAGGTGCCTTGGCTTAGCAATTCAGCCCAGGTGAGAACATTCCACAGCAAATGTGTGATGTTAGCACGTAAGGTAAATTAGTCAGTTCAGTCTTCCAGTGTGGCTTTTCCTTTCAAAAACAAATCCTATCATTTATTAGCTTCCCAATGCAGCTTATTAAGAAGCTATCAATTGGAGAAAGGTATTAACATACAGAACTATCTCAGAAACATGCTATCTTCTTGTTTAAAACACGGCTAAGCTCTGAGTTTTAATTTACTCAGGCCCTACAGGTGCTCTCAGCACTAATTGACACTCACGGTGAAGCTTCCAGAAACCACCACCATCGTAGGTGTTTGATCTGCTCAGAGCCACAAGGCAAATTGCACCTCACTTTGGTGGTTTGCACTGCGAGGTGTGGGGGAGCAGTGTCTGACCAACAGGTGGCTGCCCTTGCATCTTGGGTGTTGGTCCCCTGCCTTTGGTCCTTTGCCTTTGATTAGCTGGTGAAGACAACTACCCAACCCAGACAAGCGAGGGAACGTGGCTTCTGGGCTGTCATTCTCTAAGCTGTCCCCTTCATATTCAACACAGACGATGCAAATGTGATGCGTGCGAGCGTGCGTGTGTATGGATATAGACTCGCAGGTGGCGTGTGCAACTCTCCTGGAGCCAGACTCTTCTCGCCAGTCCCCAAACCATGCCATAGCCCAGCCCCACCCGGCACCATGCACTTCTTGATTGACAGGTATTTCGGCCCCACTGCTGAAAGCCAGCTAGGCAGTGGGGTCAGCCCCGTAAACGAATGGCTTATCTTAGCTGCAGCTCGTTCTTCCATGCACAAATCTTCCCTCCCAGTGTTGCGGGCGCCCCAGCGTAGGGAGGAGAACACTGATTCGCCATCCTCCTCCTCTCGGCTCCGAGGGAATTGCCATGGTGACTTTGCGCTCTCAGCTGCCATCTTCCGGAACTCGGCTGAGTCCAGGCCCCCTGAGCCTCCTGGGCTGTACGCCCGCCTTGGGAATCTGAGAACCTGCCTGTGGGGTGCAGGAAGTGCAGTGCGGCGCGAGGCATGGGGCCCCCGTCCCAGTCCAGAAAAGTGAAGCGAGCTCAAAACAATCAGCCAAAGGGATCAGCTGCCTGTTTCCGGGTCACAGCTCCCAGTAAAAACCACAGCGAAACGTGAAGGAGCCGGGCAGCTGAGCAAAACTCCCATAGTTGTGACCGTTCCCATCCCCTCGGCCTCGGGTCTCTCACGGAGCCTTTCCCAGGGCTGCTATTCAACCAGGCAGAGCACCTGCTGGGCCGTGAGGATGGCCTGGGCTTTGGAATGAGACGACCTGGGTTGAGTCCTGGCTCCTGCACTTGCTGGTGGTATGACCTTGACCGAGTCCTGGGCAGAGCAAGCTCCTGGAGCCAAAGTGCCCCCCCCCCCCCTCCACTGGCAAACAGAGGGCCGTCAGAATGTCTTGTGCTCCGCCGTGGCGATGGGGTTCCAATGGCACCATGTTGACATGACAACCACTTCTGGGCTGCAATTGGACTTTTCCTCTCTCTCCAAAATTGGACAGCCCCCGGCTCTCTGAGGGAGCCCCTCTCCCTGCCTCTCTCCCGCCTTACCACCCCAGCACGTGCTGGGGCCACCCAAGGCCGGGTGAGTGGGGTGCTCGGTGCGGTGAGGGGGGGACAAGTTCGTGATGCCTGCATCTCACTCATGCAGATGGGGCGGGCAGCTGAAATTAATGACGTTCTGAGCCACCGCAGTGCTCATCTGCTTAACAATCCAATTTCTAGGACGTTTTAGAAGTTGTTAGCTGGCTGCCAAAAATGAGGATCATTAAAAATAGATTCACAGCTGTTCAGGAAGCCAGAGATATAATTTTACCTTCATTATGCCTTATTGCAGATGTTATTGATTTAATCTCATTGCATTTTACTGTGTAATATCAATTCGTACTGTCTTTGACTTGGAAATTGGGAACTGTATTTATTCTTCTTGTTCTCATAGCAGAAGACAGGCTTCAACTGACAGCCACGATGCCACCGAGGAGGTGGCATCGTCCCCGCCTAATTGTGAGGGTGCAGAGCTGACTGAGCATAGCTGGCAGAGGGGAAAATGATTAAAACTCGGGGCGGCTGTGCCTTTTAAGAGCGTGTCTGTGCTCACAAATGATTTAAGTGAATCAAAAGGACCCTTGGTTTTGCTTGCATGTCACCAAAAAGGTTGGCTCAATGAATCTTTCACTTTTCTGTCAGTTCCCTCGTATCCTGAAATCCTCCCACTGAAAGCTGTTGTAATAGAATTTGATCTGAAATAAACTTGGATGCATTAGGATATTGTTTTCCAAGATGTGTTCCTCAGAACATTTGTCTGGAGATACTCTATGGTTTTTTTAAAAAATGTTTCTGAATTCATCAAGTTTGGGAAACCCTGCATGATAAATCCTCTTTTTAAGAAGTTATAAGATCTGATACCTGGGGATATGTTTTTATATTGGTTTGAGACAGAGAGGAAGCTGGTGGGGAGGAGAGGGGGAGGGGGGATAGAGAGAGAGAAATATCAGTTGGTTGCCACTTGTATGCACCCCAACCAGGGATCAAACCTGCAGCCTTTTGGTGAATGGGACAGCGCTTCAACCAACTGAGCCTCCTGGCCAGGGCAAGATATGGTAGCATGTTAAAGGCTCCAGACAGGAGAGAAATTTGGCTTTGTTTAGCCCAGCATTTTCCAAACCAGTTTGATGCAAAACGTTCATCCCCCCCATCCATCATCATCCCTCGGTGCTAGTGTGCTGAGGAACGCCCTTTGGGAATCACGGCTTTGAGACAGACTGGAGGAAAGAAGGCCAGCCCATCCCTAGCCCCACACCTTTGCCCACCACCACGGCTGCTCCCGTCTTGAACCTCAAGGAGCCGATACCGACTTACGAAGGTTTGGTTCTTCTGCGCCTGCGTGGTAGCTGCTTCACCTTTTGCTCCCTTTCCTCTGTGTTGCTGCCTCCGCTGCCAAACGCAGAGTCTTTGTCACTCTCTCAACTGTGGGGTTGAGCCCCCACAACCTGGCCCCGGGGGACCCAGGCCTCCACTCGCCACACCACCGGGCCCGTCCCTCGCCGTGCTGTGGGGCTCAGACAGGCCCACGCCCACCCTGCTTTCCCAAGGTCCAGCTTCTTCAGCTAAGTAGCTACCCACTCATGAGAAAATTTGTCCATACCGCGTTCTCCAAAGCCTGGAAGACATAAAGTGCAAAATTATTCCAAGTCTGTACTGTGTTTGGTAACATTTTGTTTCATGGCCTCGAGGAAGTCACTCAGCCACTCGGTCTGGGGGAGCCGCGGGCAGAGCGAGCACGAAGACGCAGAGCTGTTTCTGTGCGCATTCATGCAGTCCCAGACCAGAGCCCCTCTCGGCCAGCGCTGGCCTCAGAAGGGGCTCCATGTGCACCTGTGGTTTGATAACCACACCTGCTAGAGAGGCCAGCACCCCGCACGGGCGTCACCAAGGAGGGAGCGACCTAAGGACTTTTATTACATTTCAGCCCGCTGCCTCGCAGACTTGCAGGTATCGCCAGCTTCCGGGCGGGAAAGGGTTTATGGGAACCTAACGTGTTTATGCTTACGCCCAATCTTTCATAGAAAACATAACACCTTTGATCGCGATGTCTAACATTTGCAACTAGTTGGCAGAGAATGTTAACAATTTCTTTACCTCTTCCTCTTCCCCTCCCCACCTCTTCCCCAGCCCAACTTCACTGATGTCCCCACAACCCCAGCCAGTCCCCAGGGGTGACTTTCCATCGCTTCTGGGGCTGGCAACTATGGCAAAAGTCTGGGCAGTGTTTAGGACCAAGGGCACAGACCTGATCTCGTTGGGCACCTAATCTCTATTGGTACTCACTCTCTGGTAACAAGCAACTTCTGTCCTCGCTAGACTGCGACCCACTGGCATGACACATCCATCAAGGTGTACAGCATGGAGCTCAATGCCTGCTTGCCCATGAACAGATCAGCATCTCCTGGCGCCAACAGATGGAGCCAGAGTGGGGTTCAAAGTCTCCCCACAGGCAGATCCCACATGCTGAACAAGCCCCGCTCCACAGGGGCGACTCTGCCAGACCAGGCTGCTGATTTCTCCCTGTTCAGACTTTGTTCCCGCAGGAATTCCAGTCGAGTGCCGTGGACCAAAGAGCTAGATGGGGCTCACAACCGCATACGATGTGCCTCTAAGAATTACCCAGATTTTTTTAAGACCGTAGCTTATGCGTAATGTGCAAGAATTGTGTTTCAGGCAGGTGGGGGCACGACTGTGTGGGTAGACTCACAAGGTTACAGATGTTCACATTTGAAAGAAAGAGAATTTTGAAGATATATAGAGGAATTTTCTCACTTTTATAATTAGGATTTCAAACTCCACAGAGGGGTATAACTCAGACATACAGCTAATTAACTTAATAATGCTGGAGAAACTCCTCTTTATCGAAATACAAATAGCAGAATCCATTTTCATTTTCTTCATTAATATGTATTTTTGTGTTCAGTGTTTGAGTTATGTTACATTTGGGCGTGTGGTTCATTTGGGATTAAGAATTATGTCTCTTTTAAAGTCAAACTAAAATGAAATATGAAGCAAAACTAGAATCTGAGAAAATGATAAACCAAAAAGGAAAATTCAATCTGGAGTCATAATTGAAGGTCCTGAAAATTACCATAAAAAGTAAAAACATAATTAATCTGTATATTATTTTTAAAAGATATTAATATGAATAACTAGGTCTACTTCTTTTAGCATGCTTTTATAAAGGCATAATTACATATCCAGACATGTTGAGACAGGACTAAAGCTAATCCATTAACTTTGCTACTAAACAAAGGAATAGAAGAAATTAAAAACAGACAGGAAGAAAAAAAATAGCGGAGGGGCGCCATCTAGTGTCGTTTATCTGAAAAAGCCTCAGACATTTCCTGCGCCCTCCTGTGGTGGAATTGAGCTTTCCTCGTAGGCAAAAAAAACACTAATTCTGAGATTGTTCTTTTTCTTTCCCCCCTTCTGAATGGGAAGATGGAAAGAGAGAGGATCTCAGCATATTTTCCAAGCAAGAAACTTTATATACTTTCATATTTTCTATACTTTCAAAGAGTCTAGGAAAAAAATCACTTTTATAAATGTTCCATACTTTCCCTACATTTAAAACAGAAGAACTACGAAGACCCAATTTCCCATTGATCACACAATAGTCTTCCTTTGGACAGAATTTCAAGTGAACTCTGCTCATTAACCTTTAAGATCCGAGGGGCCTGAAAAGTCGAAGCCGCTTTGTGCCCATGAAATTCTGTTTGGCATGAAGTTTTATGAGTACGGTTCCTATTTCAACATTTTGGTAACATTTCAAAGCCAAAACAAACTTTAACTTCTTAAAAAATGAATTTAGAAGTTAAACGTGATAGGATGTGAGCTAGAAATGAGTGTCACCTTCCCCGTGCCTCAGTTTACCCATATGAAATACGGAAATTCTCTAATTCCAGTCTACTTACCTTCTTTTGGGGGTGGAGAGGAGTTACCATTGACAAGGTCAAATGAGATTAATGCCCATGGATGCTACTGAGGAGTAGAAAGTGTGTGACTTAGAAAAAATGCAGGTAGTCTGCTATTTTCATTAAGGATTACAAATTCGAGCGTTGATGTTTAACATCAGCACGGACTAGGAGGCAAGCATAAATCGGTGAATGAGGAAACCAGGAGACCTGGACTAGTCCCAGGAATAAGTCCCTTCGGTCTGGAGATTGGCTCTTGTATCCTATAAAATGAGGTGAGTTTGGAGTAGGTGACCCGTAGGGCCTGTCCTGGCCCTAATCACCTACAACTAGATAATCCAATTGCCTTCTCCCCGCCTCTGTCCCTGCGGAGGGCCTCAGTACCTTTTATCTGGACCATGGCAATATCCACCTAAAACATCTCTCCCAGCTCCAATCAAGGTCAGGCAGAGTCATCAGGGAAGACAGGTGTTTCCAGCATAAATCTTGCTCAAGTGGAAGGCCAGTCATTCCACTCCTTTGCCTAAAGGCCTGGGATGGCTCCCCCTGGCACTGTGCAGGGCAGCCAGCACTTACTGGTGTTGCTCTGTGCCAGACAGTTTCATCCGTGCTTCCGTGCCCAGTGTCATCACATCCAACTCCATGACATACGAGATCGGCAGGACACGGCCTGTTTTCAGGGAGGAGGAAACTGAAGCTTCTGGAGTGTAGGGAACTGCTTCAGGCCTCAGGGAGGGAAGGAAGGGCATGGGATGTGAATCTGGGTCTTTGGTTCCAAAATCCACGGTCCTTGTGAGTGGTTAAGGGATAGGCGTTGAAGCTAGAGATAACTTAGGTTGGCATCGAGGCTCTGCCAAACATGGTTGCACACTATGTAATGTTGGAAAGTTTCCTGACCTCCCTATGCCTCAGTCTCCTCATCTGTAAAATAGGGACAATATTGGTACTTATCTCACAGTGAGTTACTGCATGTTAAGCACTGGCACAGTTCTTGGCACAAGGTGCTTAGGAAGTATTTCATGTTATTATGATGGCATTTTCTCACAGAAACTAGATCAAGAGATCTTCCCTTAACATTCAAGGCGCTACTAAACTTCGCTCCTACTGGCCTCATGTCTTTCCGTCCTCTGCTTAGCCAAGAGTATAATCCTGTATTGTTCCATGCCCAGCAAATATTTGCAAGGGTGCTGTGCTTCCTCCAGGTCCTCCGCCTTTGAGGCCGCTGGTGTTCTCTCTGCCGCCCCCTAGCGGACAGAACAGCGACGGGCATATGGCAGCACGCAAGGAGCAAAGATAGAAATAAATGTTAAGTATTATCAGCATTATGGTTTTTCTATAGTATTATTAATAATATCCTTCCAATATCAATCTCAAAAGGCAATTCCCTCACAAAGCTTTCCCCATCCCCACATGTCTGAGGCATAGTCCTCCTGTGAGCTCCCTCCGCCACGCGCTCAATCTGCCCCAGCCCCTTCTCACACTCAGCCTCTGCTCTCCAATAGCGGCCACCAGCCACATGTAGCTGTTGATTGAGCACTTGACATTGGCTAGTCAAAACTGAGGTCTGCTGTAGGTGTAAGATAAATCCGTATTCCAGAGGCTTTGATAAATAGTTCAAAATTTTATTAGTATTTTAATTTTTATTGATTGCATGTTGAATATGTTAGGTTAAAATGTTATTCTTTTTTATTTTTAATTTAAAATTTTATGTACGATTTTTATTATATTCCTATCAGAGAGCACTATTCTATGATTGTTACTTTCAAGAATTTTCTGATTATAAAATATGTGTATTTTCAATAAAAGTTGAGAGAATATAACCATAGAAATGCACAGGGTAAAAAAGGAAAATTCTTTTGTATCACCACTCAGAAAGAAACACTGATGTGTACCTTCTAGGATTTTTATTCATAAATACATATTTTTGAGGAAATATAGTTTCTGACAAAATAGGGATTTTAGTCTAAATGTTTTGTCATCTGCCTTTTTTATTTAACATAATAAATTATTTCCTACTTCATTAGGTATTCTTCTACAGCTTCATTTTTAATGTCTGCATAAGTATTTTGTCTATGGATGTGCTATACTTCACTTAGCCACTCTGTAGCTGTGCCAGAGATCGGCTAGATGCCCACCCATCCTGCTTCCTCTTCTTGGGCAGAGTGGAAACTTACATTTCCCAGCATCCCTTGCAGATAGATGTGGCCACATGACCAGGTTCTGACCAGTAGAATATGGTCAGAATGATGTGAGCGGTATCCAGCTAGTACTGGATATTTGGATTACTTTCCATTTTTGCTATTATAATGTCTCTTTTGAGGATAAATTTCCAGATGTAGGATTTCAGGGTTAAAGATATGTACATTTAAAATATAACCAAAGACACTGAAATAGAGAACAGGCTGGCAGTGACCAGAGGGGAGAGGGGAGGGAATTTCAGGGGAAAAGGGGAAGGGTTTACAGGAACAAGTATAAAGGACACATGGACAAAAACTAGGGGGGTGGAAATGGGAGGGAGCTGGGGAGGGCTGGGGGGGTGTGCTGGGGGGGAATAAAAAACAGAAAACTATACATGAACAACCATTAAAATAAAATATATATATATAAAGTTAAAAAAGATATGTACATTTTACTACTTGGAAACTATTGTCAAAATTCTTCAGACTTGTTATATTCCTTATGAGACAGGAAGCCATTGGAGGCACTTCCCTTCAATCACTTCTAAGTATTTTATAGGTAATAGGTATGTGTTCAATAGTAAGTGAATTAATTATTCAGCTCAAAGTACATATGCACGAGGAACTACTGTTATTTTCAAAACCATGCCTTTGAAGTGTAGAAACTGCATGAATTGCATAGGTGCTTTCAAGAAATAACAATCACAGAAAAATGGCAGCAAGTAACATTGATGTGCTTGGCTGGAAACTTTCATTTAAAAGAAGGTGTTTTTATTGTGACTGTCACGGGGAAGCCATGGGGATAGTCGGCCAGGTTGGGTACACACGCACACTCCGGTTCCGTGGGTGGCCGGTGTGCCGTGGGCCACTCGCAATCTTATTTTGCATCTTTTTGTTTCTCCGTGGATTCTCTGTATGAATCTCATTGCATGCATTTGGCCCTTTAGGAGAAACAAATGTTAGATTTGGAAGGAGTGAAGATAAAACTAAATGACCTTTAAGATATTTTCCACATCTAAAATTCCCTAGGAGAGGTTCTGCAAGCAAACGCATGTGATTATCTGGGGCTTGGGCCTGCTCGAGAGAAATCGCAGACCAGTCCGGAGGCCAAGTGTCACTCTACTGGGAGTTTAGTTTTCTAGAAGCCCAAACAGTGACAATAGCTTATCTTTTTTTTAAATCCACAAACCAGGGTGGTTTCTTCATGTTAAAAATAGTTGAAGTAGCTTCAACCCCTCATTACCCAACAACCCAAAGTTACATCCAAAATTTTTTCAGAAGAATATGATTTCGCATCAAGGGGAATTGAAGGTTTCAAGTCCTCAAGATGCTGAAAAGAGGAAAAATCCCAGATTCTCTTCCTCCTGTAAGAAGAAAACTCTCATGTAGGAAGAACTTCTACTGAGTACAATGAAAACAAAACCAAACCAAACAAAACCAGTACATTCCAAATGAATGGGGCCACCATGGCTCCTGATCTTATTTCTGGGAACTTTACGAGTGAATGAAGCACCATGACTACGGAGGAATAAGAAGGAATCCCATCATATTCTTTCTTGAAGGAAATCTGAGTTATAGGCAAACGGATTCCAGAGCGCCCCAAGAAAACAGGCCCTCCGAAAGATCAAAAGATAAAAAAATAAGAAGATCGCCTTTCTGTTTGGTGCCAAACAACTAGTTGCTGGGTTTGTTTTCTTTCGCTGAGCTGACCTGACCTCCAGAGCGTCAGGAAGACTCTCCATCATGGAGGACGAAGAAGGAAACAGTATCTTGTAACCAAATACCGTGCCTCTTGAGCAAGTCAGCAAGAGCCGGGCTTCGGGGGAGCAAAGCTGCTGACATAAACATTTCTTTGTTTTATTTGGGCCTTTTCTACTCCCCTGGCCTCCTGGGAAGACCTCTAAACCATAAACCCATCATCTTCTCAGGCCGGCCCAAGGGCAGGGTCTAGGTTAAGAGCTGACATCCGCTAACTTCTCTTTACATTTATTTATTTTTTTTCCATTCTCAGGTAAGAAACACTTCTCTGGTAGAAGAGATCCCAGCAGATCAAAATGCACTAGAGCTGACACATGACACGTGAGGAAACTGAGGCACAAAGAATTACCTTCTTTTTCAGTTGACTCTCTCCCCCTCTCCCCACCTCTCCTCCTGGAATGGAAGTTCTCAGAATCCCAGAATCTTATTCTTCAGTATTTTGAATACGTTTGGCATATAGAGGATGCTCAAAAATATTCTTTTTAAAAGACAGAGTGAAAGAAGAGGAGAATCATGAAACTCTTACTGGAGAAATGTTTCAAGAAAGATCAAAATTGCTCGTTCTCCCAACACCTGGGTGGTCAGTATTGACTACTAACACATGTTCGATGCAGCACCCAAAAGGCGATATAAACAATAGCAGAAGCAATGGCAGAGCAAGAGTTTCTGGTCTGAAAGCAGGTTTTTAACTTCGGTCAACTTACCCCTGAGAAACAGATCTCAGAAACGGGCAGGACAATACTAATTGGCAATAAAGCGAAGCATGTGCCTTTCATTAGGAGTGTGTTCCCCGCTCTGGGCGCGCGCCGCGTCCCCTATCTGCATCGACTTGCCGAACGAGAGCGGCTACCCGACGTCCTATCACATGACACGCTCCAAGTGTCCTCTGCCGTTGAGTACACGTTTTCAATAATATGGCAGGCAGCACGGAGACTCATTGAAATAATGAAAGCATTCAGTGGATCCATTTCGCGTGGTGTTAATCGTGGGTAAGAATGGCTTGACTGGACGTCTTTGGAGACCAAGGAAGGATCAAGGCAAAGGCGAATTCTCCTTTTTTTATCAGGAAGAGTTTTATCCACAAAAGTCACGTTGTCTCTCTTATCGGTCACGTCCTTGGTGATTCTTCCTCCTTCACCGAGGGTCACCCAGGGCCCGGGCCTTGGTAGATATTCAGTAGATACAGCGTTTCCTACGTTTGAGTAAAAGCCCTCGCCTCCGGGTTGAGCGGTGAGCCTCAAAATCCTTTCCCTGCGTTCTGACCTGGAGCTCAGTGCCCCTGCAGCCCCCTTTCTTTGTCCTGGCCACCTTCACGCTGGCTCTAGCTGCACAAGGTACTTGGGAAAATGACTGCCCCAATCATAATCTTTAAGATCTCTACAGAAAGTGTCTATAACTGGAATTTCCTCATTACTTTAATGTCCTTCTAGTCAGAGCTTCATGGGCCTATTATGTGTAAATTAGAAACACATTATTCCACCAGCAAAGCTTTTCTTTCAAATGTATAGAATTTTATAACCTGTCACAACCTATTAAATTCTGAAGAGTTTGTACTGAAACTGACTTTCTTCTGTAAGAAGATGTCAAAGGATCTTAATTTCAGCTAATTCTGGCAACCAAAACGAGTCTCCTCTACTTAATAGCTGGCAGTGCTCGCGGCACGAAAACGCTTCCAGGAACAATTGGAAATTACTGAGATAATAGTGTGTTTCTTTAGATTAGTATCACCTCTGAGATGTGAAGCTTTTGCCAATTCAGAGCTCCTTTGCTGTCCTTCTAAAGCTGAATTTCCTGAAGAGTTCTTAAATATTACAAAGAGTTGATGTAAATAGACAAGACAGCAAACAAGGAAGCTAATGGACAGAGTGTGAGTGACCTGTAGAGGGTTCTAGAATTTCACATGGGCTACTTCCAAATACGGGGAAAGTTGGCAGGCATGAGCATGGAATTCCCTTTCATTTGTTGCTCCTTCCAGAGCTCGGTCCTACTTTTGTTGCTGTTGCTTCTGCACTTCATGGCCATCAGCTGAGATATTTCCAGGGATGATATGTTTTGGGCGGGAAAAGCATCATTTCCTTCACAACCAGCGCTGGAGGTATGGCGTGAACTCAGCACTGGAGTGAAGGGTGTGTGCTAGGCACCGTGCAAATGATAGTGCAAATTATATCTTAACTCAAATATTTAACTCCAAGGTGACGTTGTTGGTCAAACCATGGAAACTATGCTCGATGCTTGATAAAGAGTAGCTAATACTAATGGCTACTATTAATTAAATGCCACACTTGACAATAAGTGCTTTATGTGTACTATCTTATGTAATCCTTTTTTAAAAAGCCTATGATACAGGTTCTATTATTATTCCCACTATATAGAGAGCCACCCTAAGGCTGAAGAGGGAGAATTAAGATCTGAATTCATGTTACTCTTCAAAATCTAATATTAAAAAAAAAATTAAGGCCCTGGCTGGTGTAGCTCAGTGGATTGAGCGCGGGCTGCGAACCAAAGCATCACAGGTTCGATCCCCAGTCAGGGCACATGCCTGGGTTGCAGGCCATGGTCCCCAACAACTGCACATTGATGTTTCTCTCTTTCTCTTTCTCCCTCCCTTCCCTGTCTAAAAATAAATAAATAAAATCTTTTTAAAAAATTAAGAAAAGACCATCAATTTCTCCAGCATGAGTGGCCAGGATCACAAAAGGGACTCGGAACCAGACATTGGAACCTTCTTGTTGGTACTCACAGGTGTCCCTGCACTTACCGTATGTTGCCACAAACCTTTCCTTCCCCAGGAAGCAGGGATGGTGTGCGTCTGGAGATACTCCTAAAGGAGGCAAGGCCCTGTATTTCAGACACACGTGTGGCAGGTTCTCCAGGTGCTCCATATTGGGATTGAACAGTTCAAATCGTGGGTTGTCTCAGCATCATGCCAGCGAAGTTTCGGACAAAGAATCAGTCTGTTTCGGTGAAGCCATCATCTCAGCAGCTTGGCCCCGTCTACACAAATCAGTCATTGGGTATTTTTTCTTTCCTCTCCATATTTTTTTACGTTGTATGATTTTCCTTGCTTACCCTTGCTATTTCTGTTTGATAATTCCTGCCTGAACAACTCTGAGCTTGTTTTAGAAACGCTTTATCAATTATGGTTATGGTAATGCCAAATGTGGGTGTGTTTAAGTATTAGTAATAAAAATAATTACATTTCACCCAAAATAATGACATAATTTTGCCATGCTTCATGGGCTATAATCCTTTTATTTGCTTTCTTCTGCATGTGATTTTCAATAAAATTCATTCTCAGTAATAAAATTCTCAAAAATGAAATGCTAAATTTTATTATTTTATGTGACCTGAGGAACTTGTACAATATCCCCCTTAGGACAGATATAATTTGGATGCATCACACTTGAACAAGGCTGTGTTTTAGTCAGGTGACATTTGGGTTGCACGTGATAGAAATTCACTAAAACTAGATGAGAAACAAAGTGCCCTTCTTCAGGAACGAGTATTAAAAATAAGAACCAGAACCACACAATCATATACTTTGCCCAGCGATCCACCCGATATTTCAAGTACCCACTTGGCACCATATGTAATTACTCCAATATTATTGGCCATGTTCCTTGTGCTTTGCTGAACATGCCTATTTTGTAACTAGCGATCTGTGCTTCTCAATCTTTTCACCCTTTTCACTCAGTCCCCCAACGCAGTTCCCCTTGGGAAACCATCAAGCTGTTCTCTGCATCTATGAGTCTGTTTCTACTTCGTTTGTTCATTTATTTTGTTCTTTAGGTTCCACATATAAGTGAAATCATATGTTATTTGCCTTTCTGTGTCTGACATATTTTATTTAGCATAACACCCTCTAGGTCCCTCCACACGGTTGCAAACGGTAAGATTTCATCTTTTTAAGTCTCAATCATATTTCAAAGGATATGATTGTCTTACTACACAGTACACCTAAAACTAAAACAAAAATAATATTGAATATAAATGATGATTGAAAAATAAAAATTAGTAATCAAAGAAAAAATAAGAACCAGAGCAAAAAGGATATGTCAATTAACAACAAAGTTCAGTTAGTAATTAATTAGAACATCCTTTCACAAAATGTTCTGGCTCATCAAATTTCATTCTCCTACTTGTTAATTCATCCACTAATCCATTCCTTTATTTTTTTATTTTTTTAAGATTTTATTTATTTATTTTTAGAGAGGGAAGGGAGGGAGAAAGAGAGAGAGGGAGAAACATCAATGTGCGGTTGCTAGGGGCCATGGCCTGCAACCCAGGCATGTGCCCTGACTGGGAATCGAGCCTGCGATACTTTGGTTCGCAGCCCATGCTCAATTCACTGAGCTACGCCAGCCAGGGCTAATCCATTCCTTTAAGTTGAACCGAGCATCTGTGTTAACCCAGGTGCTGGAGACACACAGACCGCGCTCCAGGGTCCTTGTTCTCAGGGAGCCTCCTCTCCCCTCCCTCATTGTTCCTCCTCCCGAGCATCTCTGTGTGCGTGCCATTGAAGAGCTACTGAAGATAGTGCCAATGATAGGGGTGGGGCAAGAAGCAGCTATAAAACGGACACTCACTCTTAAATCTGTTAGAGCTTAACTTTGGAAACCCAAATTGGGGGCTTGGTTAAGATGGGTCTCTACAAGTTTATTTCTGTGGAATTCACTACTCATTGGCTTGAGGACAAATATAGTTCAAAGCTTCAAAAATTGAGCTCAGTAGTCACTACAACAGACAGAGCCATTTCCTTTGAATGGTACTTAAGGTTTTCACAGAAGAAATCTCCTAGCTCATCTGTGGCTGTAAGCGTGTTCCCCTGTCCCACTGCACGCATGGTGGTTCTACAAATTGCTACGTGCTCTCACAATAACCCAGGTGGCTGGTTCAAGTCCAGGTTTCGGGACTTCATCCCCAGAGTTGCCAGTTCCTTAGGTTCTGGGAGGGAGCCTAGCAATTGGCGTTTCTTGCAAGTCGCCAGGGGATGCTGATACTGCTGGTCCAGGGACCACATTTTGAGAACTATGGTTTTAAATAACTGTTATTCAAAATTCCAACAGCAGATGTGAACTATTTGTTACCAGTCTGTGACAAGATAAGTGCAGAAACTAAGTAAAAGGAAGTTTGGGGGATCTTTCATAGTTTGCCATTGCCACGACACCCAGGTACATGATCAGGGACCACACCTCATTGAATAAGGTATAGACGATCACAGGCTGTCAAATCTGCATGAGGAGTCACATGTGGCGAGAGCTGCATTCTAGGTATGCACAGGGGGCCCGCCCTTTATTCTGTGACAGACTGGAAGTACAAAGCACTGGCCCTTCACCATACTTGAGAAGCACCGCTGTCCAAACCGTCATGCTATGTACTATTTCATTAACAACACGGTCAACACACAAGTGACTCAGGGTCACTCCCTCTCACTTAGCAGGGGGCAGGTGGGAGAAGGAAAGGACCAGGTCTTGGCCGGGCACGCTCTCCCCGCCAGAGGCCCAGGGAGGCAGGCAGCGCTGTACAGAGTGGCCCTGGGCCTGACGCTACATATCAGCAGAGTGGGTCAGCCCGGGGGCCAAGGAGCTCAGGCTTTTTCCGAGGCAGGAGGCCTGGCCAGGCGGAATTTAGGATGCATTGTCCGGTACAAGGGTCAGACTGGAGAAGCAGGAAGGTGGGATGCTTCCCAGTGAGCTCAACTTGGGTCCTTCAATTGCAGGCAGTCAGCGAGACTTGAGAACCAATGTAGAAGGTTCTTAATTGTCTGTTACCTGAACCCCAGGTCTGGGAAATTGGCTTTAACCCTGGGCTCAGATGCTTGGGGCTGACTAGGTCTGCAGGGGGAAACCGAGAGCAGGCCCCACCAGCAGCATCCCCAGGAAGACCTAGCCGGGAAAAGGGGAAGCAAACAAACCAACCAAAAAACCCTCGATCTCAGCTACTGGGCTGCCATTTTCTTTTATCTCTTTAAACACTTTCAAACAGATCAAAGTTTCCAATGAGCTGATTCCTTGTTGTCAGGACTCGGCTGTTCTCAGCCTCATATTCGAAGTCCTCTTGGGCGGGCTAGAAGAAAGCTGGTGCGCTTGGGGCCTCCTCTTTGGTTTCAAAGCCTGATGAATGTGCCTCGGACTGACTTTGCTAACTGTCTTTCCAAATGGATCTCTCGGTAGCTCTATGGTTTTATGAGCAGTGATTTATTTTTTAATACTCTGTACTTCAAGCTCTGATCAATTCAGCGTTCTCTCTAAGCACTTGTACAAATTAGATTGCAGCCGGAGGAGGCTAGCATTTTCGGTGTGCCGTGGCCTGATAGGTGGCCACTGCGGCTGTCTGCTCTTCTGGCCCAAACTGAGGTCTGCCCTTCTCTAAAGTCTCGCGTGGCTGGAATCACCCCGAGAGGAGGTTTTCATTGTCTGGTATCTAGAAATAGCCAACAGCTTTGTTCTCATGGCCTCCCGTCACAAATTTGAAAGAGTGATGTTAAGTGCCCACCAGCTACCTCCTGGGGCCTCAGCCTTCGGGCCAGAGAGCCAGCTGCCCCACAAAGGCTGCCTGCTGGCGCAGATCCAGTGACGCTACAGGCTGCTGATAAAGGTGGGAGTTTCAAGAGGGCCAGCGGAAAGCGGGGTCACATGGAGGTCCGCACTGAGAGGCTGGGCCTTGAATCTTGCTGTATCATTTAGGAAGCTTTTGGTCCCCGTTAACGGGAAAACCAAGCCAACATGGTTTAACAACAAAAGAAATTGAGTGGCTCATATTGGACGACAGGCAGAGCAAGCTTCTGAGTTGGTTGTTGCAGGAATTCAAGGATGTCAGTGGCTCTTCTCTCCACTCACTGTTTTAGCTTCATCCTCAGACTGATTCCTTAACGTCCCTCAAGGCGGAAAGGCTGCGAGCTGCAATCGGGGCTTCCTCTTTAGGCTCCAGGAGGGGAAGAAAAGGGAGACCTAGTCTCCCCCAACCAATGAAACACAGTCAGGCTACTTCAATATGATTGGCTTGGGGAATGCCCTGCACTGATTGGCCACAGTTTGGTTTATCTGAGCCAATCACTGGGCAAAAGGGATAGGATTACCATGGTTGGTTTAAACCCAGGAGAGTCACTCCGTGAAGTTGGGGGTGGAGCTGATAACACCAAAGCAATAATATGCTACACCTGGTGGAGGAAGACGGGAAGGATGCTGGGAGACAACCATCAAGTTCATGGTGCCATCTCTGCCATTGCATTCCCTTGACCTTGTCATTTAACCTTCCTGAACTTCAGTTTTCTCACCTATAAAACGAAGATAACCTTGGTATCCACCTCCCGGCTGCTGTAGAGGTCAGGATAACAAGGAGCTTTGTGCTGTGTGTGACATGCTGCAGGTGCTCAGTAAAGGTTCTGAGGGAGGAGATTAACTAAAGTTAACTAGGCGTCCATTGTTTTTGCACATTATATTCTCCCATAGGCTTGTTTCAAATGGATCTTCCTCCTCAGTGCGTGAGAGAAATGACTTGGACGACAGACTACTCAGAGGGAGACCATCTAAATGCTGATTTATCTGGACACGAGTTAGGCGGAAAAACTCAAACTAGACTGTTTTAAAACCTGCAAAGGGTATCTCTGAGTAGTGAGTTTATGAATGATAATAATAATGATAATATTAAAACAAAATGAAAACAAATGAAAAGAAGTATCAATAGTTATAATTTATTGAGCACTTCTGGGTGTTCAGCTAAGTACTTTACATGAGTTGTGAGCCTGAGACGTTGGTTTTATTGTGCCTATTTGTACACAAGAAACAAACTTAGGGAAGTGAAGGAGTTTACCGGAAGCCAATAGCCAATAAATGACAAGACCTGGATGTGAACACACATTACTAGGACTCCCAAGTTCCCTTTATGCATTCTCCACCCAAACTTGCAAAGGAGGGTGCCCTCACTCACTCATTCATTCACACATTCACTCATTCCCTCACCCTGGCTCCCAGCAGATGGCCCCTGACCCCCTCCCATGCGTGGCATTGGGGGAAAGATGAACAGGACACAGCAGCAGTGCCTCAGAGAAGGAGACTGTGCCCAAGCCCTGGGATTCCAGGCTTATTGTAGGAGTTCCCCAGGGCAAGGTTGTGGGGGGCAGGATTTGCGCCCTTTCTCAGTCAAATGAGAACTGTTGAATCACTAATGATGATGGAGGCCCGGCAGCTCAGGGCACAGCGTGCTCCGCGGCCTGCGAGACACAGGGGGCTGCTCTCTCCCCACAGCGCGCTCTGCCATCTGCTCTCCTCCATGAGGCAGTTTAATCTTGAGCGATCTCAGGGCAAAGGGGGTCGGAACGTCAGAGGTCACCTTAGCTCCCCACAATTCTGCTCCAAAGCAATGATTGTTTCGGAGGAAAATGGCTGTGACCTGTCAGATTCCTCCTTATTCAGAACCTGGACTGGGCGAAGAGAATGGGTCTCGGTTTATATTGCTGATTCTGTTTAATTCACCCAACTGCGCTGAGGTGGCCTGTGTGCTGGGGGTTGTGCCGAGGGCTGGGTATATGCAAATGAGTAAGCATCACAGTTGCCTTTGGCCTCTGGGGTCTGCTAGCTGCAGAGCACACACACAATATAGTACGCATTAGAATACAGGGTCCTGCACAAAAAAAACGCCCCACGTTTTATTACAAAACCTTTCATTACAAAATCAGAAGCATGTAATTCTGTAACATAACACTATCACACTCAAGCACACCATATGACATTTTTAGGTGAAATGTCCAAATTAAACCTATAAATTATTACACCCATATTATCCCGCTGACCACACTCAAGCAGGCGTTACTTCTGCTGAACCCCATAGAATAGTCTTGCTGTGCCCCAGATCGGCTAAACAGGATGTTAAAATTTGTCTTAAGCTTTGAAAAATGAGTTCAAACTAGTAAACACTATATCAACTGCCCATCCATCTGCCGCACAATATCCATCTTCTACCCTGTCTGCCCTGACCCCTCACCAAGGACACTCTTTCCCCACAATGACCCCCAACTTCCCCATGAGCCAAAAGCAGGGGGCTCCAAGACCCTACCGCAGAACTTGCAGCAGCCTCGGTCGTGATTGCTCTTCATCTGAGCCTACCAGCTGTTAAATATTCTGGGTGTCACTGCTGAACAAAGGCCGGTGGTCCCTGGGAGTGGAGGAGTGGGGAGGAGATGCTGGGACCAGCTGGAGGGAGGATGGCCCCCAAGCACATACATTAGCTGAGCATCTGTTGTCTCCTCGGATCTGTGACCACTCTTCAGTCGTGTTCCCCAGAGCTTCCCCAAGGTCTTCTCCCTTTACCCCTACCCTGCATCCACCCCTGCTGCTGAAGTCCCCCAAAGGAGCAGGAGTGGCTCAGAAACAGGGCTCCCCCCCAACATTGGGGCCTGCCCCCTGGGGGTCGGCCTCAGGGCCCCTCCGACCATTTAGTTTGGTCATTTGGTGGGAATGAAGGGCTTTCATTTTGTATCTTGTAGGAATATAGGACTCGGCAACCAGATGCCTAGATCCCTTGAACTGATGATGGCGACTCTCCATTCATTAGGAGACTTTTGGCTGCTAGTTTAAAAACAAATCCAACTGGCTTAGACGAAAGGGAAAATTCCAAGGAAAAACAGCATGGACCACGAGCACGGTTCTTTCACAGCATCTGAGGATCCCAGGGATCTCAGCATCTGTGTTCTGCCCCCCTCGGGGTTACCTTCAGCCTCAGGTAGGCCCCCTTCATTTTGCGAGATGGTGGACAGCAAACAAAATCAGAACAAGACTGTATGTTCTGGTGTTTCTGTCCTCCAAACAAAAAAAAAAAAAACAAACAGGAATTCTTTTCCAAAAGCCCTCTGGTGGGCCCACTCTTCTAAGTCATAGTCAGAAGTGGGCCACATGGTCACTCCTGTTCAATGGCCAATGAAGGGACAGCAGTCACAATGCTGGCTTTTCCATCAAGATTTGCCCCTAGAGTTGGAATTCCTATATGTACTGCCAGCAAATGAATGTCAGTGGGCACCCAGAAATATCTGTGGCTGGCACCTATGGAAAGGGAAGGCAGAGTTGGAGAAGAGACTGTGGCGAGTAAGATGGGGAGCATAGGCGTGTGTCACCAGAGATTAGAAGTTAAAAGGCAAAGAAACCTGGTTGGAATGCTAACATTACCTGGGTCATTGTTTCAGCTATTAATTGCTGCATAACCGTCACCTCAACACTGGGTGGCTTCAAACCACAACCATTTATTATTGCTCACTGGTCAGCAGATCAGCGTGGTGGTTCTGCTAGTCCAAGCCAGACTCACCTGAGCTCATTTGGACTCTTCAATGTCTGCAGGGGGCTGACTGGTCTAGGATGGCCTCAGTTGGGGCAGCTTATCCCTGCCCCACGTGGTCCATCATTCTCCCGCAGGTCATTCCGGTTTGTCCACCTGGCATCCCAGCAGAATTCCAAGGGAAAGAGCAGAATTGTTGGAGGCCTCGGCTCAGAACTGAGCACTGTCAGCAAAGCTTCATTCTATGGGCCAAAAGCTAGCCAGGGGACCGGCCAAAAGCTGCAGAGTCACGCTGCACAGTGAGCATCCTGGGAAGAGCAAGGGGTTGTGGCCACTTTGGTAGTCAACCTACCACCGTGACCTTTGCAAGACATTTCTCTTCCATGTACCACATCACCTCTAAAATGAAGCTCATAATAGTACCTGCCTCCGCCTTGTTGAGGATTAAATGAGAGAATGCACGTAAAGTGTTTAACACAGTGGTGAGCTCATGGTAAACATTAAATAAGTATTAGATTTTATTATGCTTGTCTTTATGATTGTAGCTAGTGTTGTTATCATCATTATTATAGTTGTTATAATGATCATTATGATTTTGAGTACCTATGAGCTGGATTACGACTCCCCCTAAGACACAAGTTCAGTGACATAGTTCCCAGAAGCCCAGACTTCAGGGAAACCCAAGCTGGCTCCCAGAAGCCCCTGCTGCTCAAGGGAGGGTGACTTCAGAGCTGTCCCCGTCTGCCTTTCCACTCCCCTTGGCTGTTGGGTGAGTGCCGTTCACTCTGTGAGGGGGGGGGGGGTGGCTATACTGGCTGCTTGGAGCCCCTGAGCTGCACCCCTCAATTGGGACCCTCCCAGGAGAAGTGGTTAGCTGCTATTTCAACTGAAACCGCTCCCTTTGCTGGTGTGCCTCCCGGAGGAAGGGAGCAGGCTTCACTCTGGGGACGGCTGGTTCTCTGCTCTTTTCTGCCGTTCAGCCTGTGCCCACTGCTCAGCTCTCTCGAGGCAATAACCTCACTCAGGGCACCCAGGTGGACTGTGAGGGAGGGAAGAAGAAAGCTCCCGGCCTCTCAGCGCACCTACTCCAAGGCAGACCTCCAAGAATGAAAACCGGTTGGCAATTTCTTGGAAAGGGGCATTTGTCTCTTAAATCTGCAAGAAGGAAAAGGGTTGTTGTTTTCTAATGGCTGTTTTGTTCATGATGGAACAGCATCCCAATGGCGGCCCTGGCATTCACACCCCGCGGCGCAGGCTCTGATAGCACCGAGGACAAGGACAGAAAGCACAGGAGCCTTTTCCGGGAGGCAGCCACTAATCTCATCGCCACCGTGGTTTGCCCATCTGCTCAGGGACGGGCCAGACAGTTTTCCATGTGCAACTCATAGCTCTCTGTAATTGAGGCTCACGCAGAACCCACAGCTTGCTCAAGAAGCCCTGGCGAGGATTCAGAGGGTGACACTGCCAGTTTCTGTCCCCGTTGGAAGCAGTGCTGGGCCTTCGCCCCTGAGCTCCCCCTCTCTCCGCTCCCCTCCTCAGAGTCTGTGTCTCTGTCTCCCCGCCATGTCTCGCAGCCCCTTGCAATCTTTTTGTCCGTCCCTTCTATCAAACACTAGATTTCCACCCTGCAAATGTGCCGTTCTAACCAGACACCTCCCATAAATTATACTGCTGCCCCCACTTCACCTGGCCAGGGCTAGCATGGAGGCTCAGTTCCCACGCTTCACGTCTTTTCCCTGGGTTCCAGCGATGCACTTATGCAGAGCATACGTACAATGCTGCTGACATTGAGCATTCATTTGCCTTCCGATGCCCCAAAAGGCACATGGGAGGAGGCATGGTTTGTGCAAACTCAAAAGCCATCAGACAGCTTCGCTTTTTCCCTCTGAGGATTGCAAGATGGTTTCTCATGGAAGTTCTCTGGGTTACACTTGAAGGTCAGGTACACTCTTGCTTAAAGAGCTTTGGTTCTATTTGTGCTGTCAGCCTCCTGCTTTCAAATGGGCCAGAGAATAAGGCCCATTTTCAAGATCAGATGCAATCCTGTCACTGCATTGCCACTACAGCCAGAGGGTATCCCAGAGTCAAGGCCTTAGAGCATCTGACTTAATCTCTTCATTTTGTAGAGGAAAAAATTGAGGCTCAGACACAGGATATGGCTGCTTAAGCAGCTGGTCGCATGGTATGTCTCGTCAGCAAGTCCTGAATTTTCTTCCAGTGAAACAACATTGTTACAAGCCACCAGGCCCCTTTTTAAGTTCTTTACATTTTATCTAGTTCAATCCTCATAAAAGCCCTATAACACTAGGGCTTCTTGGTATCATTCTCATTTCATAGATGAGGACACTGAGGCACAGAGAGATTAAGTAACTTTTCCAAGGTCACACAGTATGAGGCAGCAGAACTAGGATTCCAACCCAGGTCTCCTGGCTCAAGAGTCAGTTGGGAGAATGAATTTTCTTTTATAAGAAAAAACTGACAGGAAATCTGGGACCCTTGACTAAGAACATAGCAAGCCTTACTAAATTTCCTCTTGAAAACTTCGGAAACATCTACCGAAAGCCCAAGGAGGAGAAAGAATATGTAGAGGAAGAGATACGAAAGGAAGAACCAAGTGACATGACTCAACAGAACCCGGAGACAGAGTATCTATCAAGTTATGGTCCAGGACATGATGCAGCTCTTCTTAGAGATTAAGTCACACTGAACTGTCTGAACAACAAATGCCTGGCTCAGGAGACACGTGCATGCAGGACCACGGGCATGACTGAGGTGCAAGCTGCCAAGGAGACACAGGTACATAAGCCCATGCCCACTCTCCCCGTGGTACTGCTCCCCTTATTAAAGGTGCCATCCTGCTCCTTTACTTCTCAGACTTGGGGAAGCGCACAGATAGAAGGTAGAAAGAAGATCCCATTTCAACTCTCACGTCTGTAGTGGGTCAGGGAGCCCAACGTGGCAATCACAGCTGCCTGCTGCCCCCACGCTCTGCCAGTAACTCGGTTGGATAGATTTTTTTATCTGATGCGATGACCAAATCTTTGATCCAGATGATCAGACTATTTGGTAAAGGCCTTGCCTTTACTGAGTTGCCTCAGTTTCCCTTTGCCAGGGATTTTGGGCAAGGATGTAGTAGGACATGGCCCCAGCGAGTCCCTTGGGTTCTGCACAGAATCCTCCCTGCCCCGTGCTCTGTTGAATGCTATTCGACATCATTATCTCCCATCCCTTTGTTGTGAAGGTGTTTGCTTGCACACACCTGTATATGATTTTCAATCATACACAGGTGTGCAAAGTTTCAATTTGAATTCAATTGCTTGAATTGAAAGACAGATACAGACGTAAATTTCAAATAAGAAAAGTACACAAATGAAGTATTATTGGTTAACATATTGTTGCCAAAAACTTGAACTTGACTCTGATCAAGCTTGTAGATTTAACTAATAATTTATAGGAAACACAGGGGAAAGGGGCCTGATATCTTTAATAAATTGGAGAGAGAAAGAGCTTGAAATTTAAAGCCTAAAAGGAACTTAAGATATATGCATTAATTGTCACGTATGGGTCTTATTTGAGTGCTGATTTGAACAAAAAGCCTCTTCATGTCATTAAGAGGTGACTGACTATTCAGTAACTTCTACTTCTCGTGTTTAATAATTTAAATATCATAGATTATTATGTGTTAAACATCAAGGGTAGAATTTTTAAATACAGAGCATCACAGGGACAATGAATACAATATCCATTTCAAATCGTATACATATGTTTGTTGTGAAGTCCTCGGTAACAAGACTTCTAAGCATAAAATACATTCCACTTGGGTGAAATTATGGAGGGGAAGGAGAGAATACATAGTGCATTTATGAAAATAAAGAAATATAAAAATGTCAAGAGTTTCTTTCCATATTTTTTAAAAGCAGTAAGGTGGGTATCAAACTACCATAGGACTTGGATTCTGTGGGTACTTTTAAAAGGCTAATGTAACAGTTTTATTTTGTAATGTCAGTGTTGTTTGGGACACATGTGATTCTTGTACAAAACGATCTTTTCTTTGATTGTTCAGAGAAAGATCCCTGTGTGATGGGGACAGTGGGGATGAAAAATTCATTATTCCTTCCTGAACAACACACGAGGCCTAACCCCCCTGGGGGTAGGCCGACCCAGGCTGCAACCTGGTTTTCTGTTGGTGTGTGCATTGTTTTGCTTTTAGCAATTAGAGAGCAATCACCTGCCCTTTCTCAGGGCTTACTCAAAACGTCAAGAAGAGATCTGTCCGCTGTTGTCAACGACTGGCCCTAAGCGTTATAAAACCCAAGGATTCTGCTTGTCATCCATATTTACTCATTCACTGGACAAATATTTATTGGCCACCTACAGTGTGCCAAGACATGGGCCAGGAATTGGGCAGAATTATCTGAATTTCATAGATTGTGAGACATGAATTTTTTTCAACATGTTGGTCTTTGAATTTTGGATGTTTCTGTGACAATGCTTTTTGTTCTTTCTTAGTAGCCCCGAAAACAGTTCCGTGTCTTACAACCAAGATTTGATGGAAAACTACTTTGTCCATGACTTACTTCTTTGCTTTCACCCAAAGAGAAAACATGCAAGAGAAGGCAAAAATCACAAATCAGCAGCTTTTGGAGCAAAAAAAAAAAGTCTTGGAGCTCGTGTGGTTTGAAGATGACCTGTGGGTTTCATTTACTCATGCTCTTCCTGGCCTTAGAAACATATTATAAGTGAGTATAGATTACTTATTCTTATTCTATAGTTCTTCAATTCCCAAATGACTTTTTTTATCGCTGGAGAGAGAGGTGCTTTCTACCCAAAAACCCATTTGGAAATGGATTTTTGATCTGTCGTTGAAGCCATAATTTGGGGAGACTGACATCTATATCATGCCAGTAGAAACTAGTTAGAAATCTTTTTAATCAAGCAAAAGAAAGGTTTTTCTATTCCTTTTATTCATCCAAACATTTATTGAGTCCCTATGATGGATCAGACACTGCCAAGTACTGTTAGGGGACAGGGACAAATGGAATATTATCTTTGTCTTCATGGGACTTACAGTCTAAAGGGGAAGGCAAACTCAGGAGTCATTAATACTCATATAAGAAGACCGAAGTGAATGCTGTAGCTAAGACCCAGGGGAGTCTACGTGAGATCCCAACCACTCCACAGCAGTACGTAGACCTTAAATTGAACAGAACTAAGGCTGTTATTCCCCTTGCTCCCCAATGTGGCTACAAAAGAGAAAAGACCCCACATGGAGCTCAGAACAATATCTAGAAGCAGTGCTGGAATCAGCAGCGACAACCTTATTGTTCTAAGGTTGATAGAAAGAGACAGCCCCCACCCACTGCAGGGTGGCAAGGACTGCATTTTTTGAAAACTGCACAGTCAGCCAAATTTTCCATCCTCCTCTCCCTGCTGTGGTTGGCTTCTACCTCGTGATAGATCCCAGTGGTAGGTCCTGTTGGTAATCTGTTTACTCCCAATTCTTTGTCCTGTCCTTCTTCCCTGTCCAGCGTCTCCTTGATCCCTGTCAACCCTTTCTATCGTCTTCACCTTTTTCGGAGCTACGAGCTCTCCAAGGGCAGGCAGCAAGCCTGTGTGTCACGGGATAGGCCCTAAAAATTAATTTTGCTATTTCAAGGAAGGAAGACAAAGGAGGGAAGATGGTGTCTCTTCTTGAATCTGTGAGCTTAATAAACCGAAGCAAGTGTGGGGTCCACCACAGAGCAGGAAATTGCACCTCGGAGAGCCGAGAAAGTTCAACTCCAGGTTTCCCCTGCTGGAAGGGTCTGAGAGCAGTGAATCTCAGCCTGGTGCTTTGCTCCGGCACATGCTGACAGCTGATATTCGCGCGAATGACAGGTAGGTGGGGGCCTAGTCAATTTACCTGAATCCCCAGAGCATTGATTTTCAAGCCACTTTTTCTCTCCCACCTGGTATGCAAGTGATTAAAAGTGAAGTTATTAAAGAGATAATATTGAAGTCCCTCTGATTTATGGGAGAGGGAAACAAGTCACGTGCAAGTTTTGCTATTTTATTTTTAGTAACAGATTTCTTGAGACAAACTGTTCTGTATACACCCCAACAACACCAGCGCCCCCTACCCAACTCCACCAGAGCTTACCTGCCACTCCCTGCCAGCCACTCCCAAGTCAGACCCAGGCATCAGCATCTGAGACAATAATAGGACTTCTTCCCTGGGCCAGTGCCCAACGTGGTCCTGCTTTCGTCTTTTAACCCACAAGGTCTATAAACAAAAAGAAAAGTAGAAACATTACCTTTTTTTAAAAAAAAATCACCCATTCTAAATATGTTCATACTATTAAAAAACAAAACGCAAGTAAAACCCTTTATTTCTAGTACACCCAGACTTGTGCTCCCTAATTTTGAGAACATTGTCATGTGTGACATTTGGGACATACACATACTAAAAATTAATGGTTGCTTATCTGAATTCAAATTGAACTAGGTGTTTGTATTTATCTGACAATCTTTTTCCTCCTAAACTTTATTTTCAATTACAATTTACATGCAATATTATTCAGTCTCTATGTGGCTTCTTCTGTAGATCCTTGGCTATAATTCTTCTGTTCAGCTGGTCTTCCGTCGGTGATTCAGGCTGATTGATCTACAATGTAGCTGTCAATCTGGTTTGGTGCTGTAGGAGGTGAGCGTAGCTTCCACCTACTTGGCCGCCATCTTGGATCTCCTCTATGTGACAATCCTCTCACTCATCCACACTTTTATATGACTGTTTCTTCTGATCAAAGGGGCTTGAAATAATAAGGACCTAATGATGCTAGCCATTCAAGTATTAAGCAGTCTATCAGAGGGAAAGGATTAGCATCCCAGAAATCGTAACACGGGCAGCGGTCTGACTTGCCTATAAGAAAGGAGAACAGCCAGGGGATAAGGGAGAAGGGAGGCAGCTGGCAACAAAGCAAAGGTAGAAGAGGATAGACAGACAGAGCATCATCTGAGGACCACGGCTCGTGTGGGGCAATCCAGTGCCACCCCAGAGAGAGCCTGCTCTGCCCAGCCCTGTCTCCTCCCTCCTGGGCCTCTAAGAAAGTGGAGAATGAGACCTAGTTCAGTGCTTTGGAAACCATAATATTCCAACAGAGGAACTCAACTGGCTTTCGGCTTTCTTCCCTTCCCTTGAAATCTCAGCTCAGGGCTTTCACACGCATTCTCATAAAGGCGAGACAAATATTTATAGGAGGAAAATATTAATTTTGCTTTGATAAGCTCAAAGAAACAGTTAAATTTGTATGTGGATTTTTTAATCACAGTATCTGGAGTATATAAACATGGCACATATTATCTCTCCCCCCCCTCTTTTTTTTGTGGCCTCAAAATTTGATCCAAGTCTGGGAGTTAAAAAGTCCCATTTTGTGTAATCAGGTTTTGGTTGAACATGATTGCTGAATTATTTTAAATTGAAGACACATGTCTGGAGGCTGAGCTATATGTATTATTTCAGGATGGTGTCCATTAGGTCTTATCCACAGGGGCTATCTTCAACTTTTGCCACATTCAATGCATTCTTTATACATCAGTATTTGCAAAATGGTGGATCATATATAAGGGAAAATTGGAGGGAATATGGTACTCGTTAAAGGGTGATTTTTTGAAATTATCTTGACTGCATTTTTCAGACCTGTTCCCAGTCTCCCCTGCTAAGGGTCCCAGAGCTAGTTGGAAATTTTCTGGGGGAAAAAAAAAAGAACAGAATATTAAGACAATAACAGTGCATAAATGAATAAAACCCTGCCGTTGTGAAAGACCCTTTTGCAAGGCTACGGGCTCTGAAAACTTTACAACTGAATCAACATTTACTTTAACTCCTTGTCAGCCCTAAACACGTTAAGTGTCTTAATTGCAGATCTAAATTGTTGCCACTGCCGAGGGCTTTTCCCTTTGAGTGCGTTTGTCCCTGAACTGAGGCTTTTGTCAGACTTCACCTGGCAAGGGCAGCCCGTTGATTTTGTAAATTGTTGCATCATGTCCGGCCCTGACTTGCAGGTCTCCGGCTCTCCCTGAGCAGTGCTCGGGCTGAGGGAAACGCTGATGCCGCGGCAATCTGGTGTCCCGGCCGCACCAGGCATCACTCCGAAGATGTCCTCCGTGCTAAGAGCTGGGGAGTCTGTCGCATGATTGTTTTAAAGCGTTATTGAGGTATGACTTCCAAACCATAAACTTCACTTAGCAGAAGTGGTCTTTATTCAATGATTTTGGAAAGTTTACAGACTTGTGCAACCATCACCATTATCTGACTTGACAACAAACCTTGTGCCCATTTGCATTCACTCTGCGTTCCCACTTCCAGCTCTTAGCAATCCCTAGTCTGCTTTCTGTCTATAATTTGCCTCTTCCGGGCATTTCATGTAAAAGAAATCAGACAACACGCGGCCTTTCTTTGTCTGCCTTCTCTCACTTGATGTAACATTTGGAAATTCATCTATGTTGCAGCGTATACCAGTGCTTTGTGTTTATTGCTAAATAATATTCCAGTGCATAGATATACCACATTTGGCTCACCAGTTGGCAGATGCCTAATTGAGTTGCTTCTACTTTGACATGAAATAAATCCAATATAGGATGGTTTATGTCATTCACAGTAAACTGTAAGTTGGATTTACTTAGAATTTTTTTTAAGGGGTTACCAAGGCTCTCGTTCACGTTGTCTGCTGGAACATTCCAGTTCCAAAATAAAGTAGGCTCCTGAGTGCTTCGAGAAATACTATTGCTCAGAGTGAGCAGCTTAGTGATTCCAAGACATGAAGTGATTAAGAAAATGGGAGGGGGAGCACTAGGAAATTTTGAGACTAAAACTGGTCTGAATGGTGGCCTCAGTTCCCCTGTGCCAGCGCTCACCTGGCGTGGCAGGGCTCGGCCCCACCGGCCCCAAGGCTGTTCCTGCCGGCAGCTGCAGCACACGCTGCCTGCTTTCTGGAGGCCTGCTGACTTCAATAACATGGAGGCCACTCAGAGAGGAGTGAAGTTGGAAGTGGCAGGAAGGTGAACAGGTCATAACACGGGAACAGAGTTGTCAGGCTTTGTTTATTTTCATGCCTTCTAAGACTTCGGCGACTGATAGGAGATGCTGGCCTCTCTGTCACGGAGGAATGAGTGTTGCACGTGATGGGAAGGCAGCTGTCTCCGAGAGTGCCCTTGCACGTGACCCCCAAATCACCCATCTAGGTCCCTGAAAAGCCCACGCCGTGATCCTCCCCCCAGGGAATCCTCACAGAAAGTGGGTTCGCACAAAACAACGAGGCTTATAGAACGTGGCACGGATCAAAGGAAAGCCCAGCATTCTCGTCCCGACATGCCGCTAACCCTGCCGGCGGCCTGGGCCAGGTCGCTAACCTCCCTGGGCCTTGAGTGAAATAAGGGAAGTTGACCTCCCAATTCTTGCCTAAAGTTTTTTCTACTTGCAATATTCTGTTTCTCTGATGACTTTGAAACTTAGACTTTTGAAACCCACATTTAAAAGTTAAGCCAGTATTATCATCTTGTGAGCAATCAGCTTACTGATGTCAAGAGACTCAACGCGGAACGCCAACTGCTGACTACTTAGCATTCAGAACGCAATTTTTTCTCATGCCACGCAGCGTTCCCAGTGGCGCCCCAACCTTGTTTTGCAGATGGGAAAATTGTTGTTGATTTTTTTACATATTCTCTTGCAAGTCGTCTAGCTTCTTTGTGTCAGAGTCGGGAATTGGACCAACATTTTAGGGCTTCCAAGACCTTTATTGTATCAATTAATCCAGATTGCCTGGGAGCAAAGAAAATAATCACCCAAGAGTTTGTGTAAAATAATCCACCATTTAAAAAAAAAATCTCTGACTCAGTGGCCAAAAAAACAGCCTTTCTTGTTGTTGTTTTTGTTGTATGGCTTAGGCTCGTGTTGGAATGGTGAGACCTCCCTGGAGAAAGAGGTTGGAGGGGCTCGCAGTGCAACGGTAGGTGGTAAGGCTTGACTCTCCCAAGAAGAAAGCACGCTCCCTGCTGAGAAGAATGTCGACATATCTTTTACTCCCTTTTCCCTGGTTGCCTATGTTTTCCCTCCCTCTTGCCTGTGGAGCAATCTGACATCTCTTGCCCAGCCTCCCAGGCACAGGGCCAGCTGCTGAAGGTTTAACACTGTTTTCATTAGGACTTTCAAGTACATCTTTCCCTAACGGAAGGCAGCAGTCCTAGCCACTTCCCCATGGCAAGGACCAGACATGGAGTTCTCAGGGATGCCTGCTCCCCTCAACTCCATGCAGAACATTCCAGAACCCCAGCATTTGGACTGTTCTCCAGAGCCAGTGGCCATCCTGGTAGTGAAAGAAATCTGGGGACAGATGGTATGAAATTGAAATTGTGTTAGCACTACCCTCACTCAAATCCTGGCTTGTTGATTTGGCAAGTCTCCATTGAACTCCATGGCTCTCATGCTGGCCTGTTGGAGGTCTGCGTCTAAATGAGGATGTCTGAACATCAGGGCTGACAGAGAGGCAGCACATTAAGGAGGAAACTGCATTAGTGTCGTGTGGTCCCTCCAAGACAATCAGAACCGCACAGACAGCTGAAGAAATCCACATGCCACCAGACGAACGAGGAGGGCTCTTGTCACTTGTAGACCCATCTGTTGTTGAAAAATGGCCTGTATTGGTGAGAAGCCATTCAGTGTCAGAAAGGGAGCCTAGTCCTTGGGATAAAAAAGAAAGGCTGCAAAAGCTCCTTTTCTGATGTTCATCTTTGAATTTAGCTGAAAGATAGTCTCATAAAGCCATGGCAAGCAAGCGCACAGCATCATGGGAAGATTCTGACATCCTCTTCTGACTCACTGTAAGTGTCTGACGACCCCTCTTTATTTCACCTCTCCCATCGGTAAGATAGGAATGGTCGGCGTTCACATTACAAACCACACATTAACAGCTGAGGCTGAATTCTGGAAGGCACTGAGTGGGGAGCGGAAGGGAGCAACAGGAGGAGGAAGAGTCTGTCCCCTGGTGCACTCTGGAGGGATGGCGCAGGTTCCCAACTAAATCTGCATCACGCCGGTTCCACTTCCTCCAATTGCCAACTTTGATAACTGCCACCGACGGTGCATGGAGCAATCAGGGTGCTTGGGCAGGGTCAGCCCCTCGCCTGATGGTGCTAGTTTATTCTCATGGCGGAGAACTGTATTTCCCCCTCTCCTAAACATTTCAAAATGGTACAAATATTGTGTAAGTCCACACATGTGCAAGTACAAACTTTAAGTTCTTTGAGCAAAGGATTTTAAAGAATACACAAAATGATGTGCTGCATTTCTCCAAGTTCTTACTAAAAAAATCAATTTATTAATGATTAAATTATGCATGTCTTATTCTATCCCATTGTCATTCCAAAAGGAGGGAGGAAAGCAGGGAATTTGGGGTTCAGTTGTTTGCATTTTAAAATTTCTGCTCTGCCACTAATTACTTGGATGATTAAACAGTCTGTGCTTCAGTGTTTATATTTATAAAAATAAGCATAACAACAATTGCAATAATAATGACACTATTATTATGCAATGTCCAAGGATTATTATGAAAATGAAAAGTTAAGTGCTTTTTAAATTGTAAAGCCCTTCTCAAACGTTAGTTATCATCTATATAGGGAAAAAAAAACAGTAAATTCACCAAAGCATCTGGAAAAGGTTTGTCTTTTATGCGGTGTTGTGATTAGTGAGTGTGGGATGCAAAGAAAAATTCTGAAAACAGTGAGATGAGAAGTGCACTATTCTGAGTAACATCCTTGTCTGTGGTTCTCTCTTTCCAATTCTGTCTCCAGAACTTCCTTGCTTCTTGAAATGGCTTCTATACCCTTCAAAACAGGGAGCTACTGCTGACAAAGCGCTCCAAACCGTGACAGAGAAAACGCCGCAGCCATCTCTACTCTCCTCCGACCCCCTTTCCTTGGAGATCAGACACATTTTCCTGGCAAGATGTTCATTACGCGGAGGTTGCTTTGCAATTTCCTTCAACTTCTGCTTGCGGGCAGGTTAAACTGCGCCTTTACTTCAGGATTCAGGAAAGTTCCGAGGAATGAGAAATTGGAGTCAACTGTGGGGACATGTCTGGAAGGGTGCCAGCAGACGTGGGCTTTGACAGCATTGTCTCCATCATAGTTGATTGTAAATGATTCATTACTTTCTCACAAACATTATTGTTAAAAAATACTGGAATCTGGGGTTTCTAAATTAATAAAACTCCTTATCGACAGCGCAATATTTCTTTAATAACTTATTTCTGACATGGGCTCCTTGTATGAATGTGTATTGATTTGTTCTTACAGGGATCTCAGTACTGCCTTCCCACCCACAGCCAGAGTTATCTGTGCCTCCGGAAGTCAGGAGTCCCACAAGGTTTTCTTTGGCTGCCTCAGAGGGAGAAGGCAGGAAACACTGGGGGACCGGAGACAAGCAGATATGATGCCCAAGAGAAAGGGGGGCCTTAGACTTGAAGAAAAGGGGCCTGAGATTGCATATGATTAAAAAGAACGATGTCTCCCTAATTTTATGCACTGCCAAACTGTATGAAAAGTGTAGTCCTTGGATTGGGTTCAGCATCCTATGGACCAAACACTTAGACATTTTAAAAGTCTCCATTTTCATCTAGGTGGTACAGAGACAAGCTACTAGCCATAACAATCCACCTCCAGAAGCATTCTGCATCTTTTCTCAAGGGGGTGGTCAAGGATACTTTTAAAGTCCTGATAAAGAATCAGAATTTTCAGAGGCATAAATAAATACAAAAGTTTGCCCAGCAATTACAGGCATTTCGTGGATGGGCTGAACTGCGTATTATGAAGATCTGAAGTACTTTAGTAGCTCCTGCATTTGCCCCTGTCTTACCTGTTTTTCACATGGATAATGGACATGTCGACAATGGAGAACCTCCTGACACAGGAAGCCGTACGTCATAAATAGTATGTGACCAACAGTACTGATAAATTTCATAGTCCTATGTGATAAATAGTAACTTTTTGTTTTCAAATCTTTTTAGCAGATGATGAAGATATCACCCTTTGATTAATCTTTTCAATATCATCAGGTTATTAAAAAATAAAACTATTTTCTGGAAAAGATTCTTTAATTTTTCAATTTCCAGAAAGATTCCATATTTTTGCATCTGTCTGTTTGTTTAACTATCAATTATTATTGCAACAAAATTTTATGGAGGAAAACAAGTAAAATCAACTTGTAAGAGCAGTAGAATTAAAGAAAGAAAGAGCTAAATATATAGTAACTCCTTTTTGTGGCAATTGGGTCAACGTTAAAGCTCTTCCATAAGAAATAAATTTTTCATGCAAATAAAACCTTAGTTTTGTTTTTAAAGTACAATATTCCATTAATTTTGAATAATGATAGAAGATTGAATAGATCAGTGTTTCTTCCCCCGTTCTACTGAGAATTAAGATACACCAACACTGTTTTATAAGATACATTAAAAACACATTTGAAATTTGAAAAGATTTGTATCAAGTTTTTATTTAATGAATCAACTTTTTAAAAGAATGTTATCTTATTCTGAAGTAAATACTTCACAAATTCATACTCATACAATATGAAAGTATTTTCAATCTAAAAAACAAAAGCATCTTGTAGCCAAGTTAAACTTGAAAACTTCATTTCAAACAGCTGAAAATTATTTTTAAAGGAATATTTTGTTTTTCTTGATTATATCACCAAGTAAATTAAGATATTAAAAATACCAGGGTTGAGAGATGTACTCCCGCCACAAAGCCTTCTCGTGTTATTTCCCAAAGAACCAAAACAGAAAATAATTATATATGGGCTGATTATATAGGTGAGAATATCGCTTAATTGTACTTTAAATTCAATCTCCAAGGTGGTTGCTTTGTATAATAAAATAGCCCACAAATCATAAAATTTATAAGTGGACTGTTCTGCATTTGTAGAGTGAATGTTTCATTTTCAGAATTACCGGCGCATAAAAATCATCCGTGCCTGCTGGTGAAAGACCAGTAAACTTTCACGTGTTCTGTAAAACTTACATGCTGGAGGCCAATGCTCGCAAAATTTAATGATCTTTCTGCTAATAAAAACCAACTTCTTTTTTTAAAAAAAGTAAGGAAAAGAAACAAAACATATACATCCTAAGTGTAATATTTTTTCAAAAGTGAGTGGGTGAAATCATCTATTTTATATTTTTAATTTGCTCATGTTTGGGCGAATCAATTTCTTTTTTCCCCACAGGAATACCTGGACACGGGAAGCAAAAACTGATGTGCTTGGTCTACCGTGTCATACCTTGAAGGAAACCAGTTCTTTTTGGAAAATGACAAGGTAGAATAAAAATGGGGCTGGTTTTGGTGTTTTAATGTGTGTAAAGAAAAAAAAAGAGGGGGCAACAAAAAAAACATAACAACCCACTTTCTTTTAAATGTGTTTTGTCATTAAACTTAGGGATTTTATGCAAACGCTCGACATCCACCGTGTGCACCTCACAAACGCGCTGTAGGCACTTTCGTTATTCAGAACTCAGCAAATCTTCTCTTAGAATCAAATATTCTGCTGGATGAGCGGGAGGGTTCCCTGGCTGGCTTACAAAATTCAAAGTAACTCGCAATTTAGTTTGCTCTATAGATGAGTAGAGTTGAAGCAGCAGTTGACCATTAGGTAAAAAAAAAAAAAACAAAAAACAACATTCTAGAAAACACATTCTCTCTCCCATCTCGGGGCTTTCAGAAGCACTTCCGCCACCAGCACCATGGGATCCGGGGTTAACCTTCAAGACCATGAATTCCTAAATTCTTTAGCATCATTTAAAAAGATAAAACTAGGACTCTCCTGCAAATATAAAATACACTCATTTCAAAGATTATTTTAATTTATTAATGAGGGAACAAGTAAAACGTTACACCATGGGTCAAAGAATTCAATAAACCATGCATGTATGGACAATAAGGAATGCTGAGATGAATTTACACAGAAATGCAAAAGAGTATATCCACAGAGCAACAATCAATGACATTCTGCTCAACCCAATTCACATGCATTTTACAGATAAAAATTATTTTCACTTTAAAAGTTTTCTACAACTTGCAGAATTATTAAAAAAAACAACTTAAAAACAATGAAAGGTGGAGATAACTGCAAGGACTCGTTCGGATGCTCAGTAACTTCTCTTTTGTCTATTTCATAGTGTTTCACCATTGTTCCTGATGAAATGCACAACAACAGAGTCCTCTCGGGTCAGTCACATCCCTGATGTTGTGACTTGGGGAGGACAGACTGAATTATCCTCACTCTTTGCAATGTCCTCACTCTCTGTCTATAGTTTGTACCAGGGCTGTCCAATAGAAATACAAGGCAAGCCACATATGTCATTTTAAATTTTCTGGGGACCATTCTGGGGGGAGATCATCCTACAATGGATATTCTTTTTTAAAAAAAATAAAAAAATATTTTTATTAAAAAAAAGAAAAAGAAGCTGTTACAATTAATTTTAATAAGATTTAAATAAACATATGCAAGCTATCAGTTCAACATGTAAACATACAAATTATCAATAAGGTATTTTCATGCTTCTTTTCATTGTATCTCTTCAAAAGCCAGCGTGTGTTTTGCATGTAGAGCACATCTTAACGTGGACCAGCCACATTTCGAATGCTTTACTAGCCACACGTGGCCAGTGGCTACCAGGCAGCACAAGTCTATATAAATCAAACACTCATAAGCTAGCTAAGTTTTGCAATTTTTGAAATATTAATTAAAACATTTAGATCTGTCCCGGCCCTCCCATGCCCATAGCGTTATTTTCAAAGTGGCCATGCTTCCAGATTTCCTCATTTTGGAATGAGGCACAATCAGTGCCCAGGGTGAGTAGAATTTGAAGTCATTGCCTAGTGAGGCCCCGTGAAGTTGCTCATTAGCAGTCGGTACTGTTGTGTCTCCCCCGCGGAGACCGCCCTCACCGCTGTGATGTGTGAGAGAGAGAGCGCGATGGGGCGCAGACACACAGCGATAACCAGAGTAATAAACATAATGTTGCTCTGCCCGTCACCGGAATGTGACAGCGCCTATCAGAAACATTAACTTTTTCCTTTTCGTATCACCCTGGTGAGGTAAAGAGAGGAGGGACAGTTTTCATTGTCCCTCTTTCACTGCAGAAAGACAAGAGACATTTTTCTTCTTAGCAAGGAAGTCACTAAAGTATATCCACCTCAGCGTCTTGTATATGCATCGGCCTCAACTGGGCACAGACAGACCCCAGTCCGAGCTCCGCCTCCGGAAGGGAGAAGGGCCCCTCTCCGCAGCAGGACCGCCATGGCATCCCCTGGGCTGCCTACCGCGTCAGTGCCAGGCAGACGCTGAGGAAGAAGGAAACAAATGACCTGGTGAAATCTGTCCATCAGAGAAGGACAAATACTGTATGAATCCACTTATATGTGGCATCTAAAACACAAAACAAGTGAACAAATACTAAAAAACAGAAATACTCTCGTAGACTTGAGAACGAACTCATGTTTGCGAGAAAGGAAGGGCAAAAAGGTTAAGGAAATAAGATTACAGATTTCTGGTTAAAAAACAAGTAAGTCACAGGGATGTAATATACAGACAGCACAGGGAATGTTATCAATAATGTCATCATAAACTTGTACGACGATAGACAGTTACCAGACTTGGCATGGCAACCACTCCTTAGGTATATTAATGTTGACAAACTATGTTGTGCAGCTGAAACTAATATAGTGTGAAATGTTAACAATAATTTAATAAAAGTAAACATTTAAATTGTATTTAAAATTTAACTGAACTCTTTTTTAAAAGAAGTGAGCCCCTGCTTCTCCGCTGAGCCAGAGCAGGGGTGGTGCTGGGACCCTCCCTCTTTAAATCAGCACGCTGGCCCTCTGTGTGTGTGTGTGTGTGTGTGTGTGTGTGTGTGTGTTTACCGCTCTTTACGGGCCCTTCTCCCCACAAGGAGTCCTGAGCAAAGGCAGGAAGTGCCAGGCAGGTTTAGACAATCTGTGGATCCCAGATGAAAAACTCTGAGAGTGTATGTGTGTGTGTGTGTGTGCGTGTGTGTGTGTGTGTGTGTGAGAGAGAGAGAGAGACAGAGAGAGAGAGAGAGAGAGAGAGAGAGAGACGGACAGAGAGAGAGAGAGAGAGACAAAAGCCATACGCTGTCCCAAGACCCAAGACCTTTGCCTCCCTCCTCATTTTCTTAGGACTCCCGTGGCTGACATCAGGGCCCCAGGCATCGGGGGCCTACAGACTGCCTTTTAACACCCCGCTGCATGCCCTCTCTTGAACTTTCAAAGGAGCAGGCAAGGCAGTCTTCTTACCACCCAGGCAATCAACTATCTTGACTCTGGTGGCCGCCATTTGCAATCGTCACCTCCTCTGCGTGAATGGCACTTTACCACCTGGGGGACAGTCCTCCCGCTCCGCCGGCAGTGTTGGTCTGTATTTAACATTAGCTGCTCCATAATAACCTATTGAAGACTAGGCCCTATAATGTTTGTATAAGGAGGGGAGCAGTTAAGAAAAGACTACATGGGCCGAATTCAAGAAGGGGGCCATTTCTTTCCTACTATAAACAGAAATGATTATAAAACCAGAACCCAGAAGGAGCTCCTCACCCTCACTTTTGTGTGAAGGGGTTTCGTTTCTCCGCAAGGCCCACTCCTGGCATGCTGACGTCTCTGGGTTTTGACTGCATTCCAGGGAGGGAGATAGAAACCAAAGCAAACAGAGTGCCCCCAAAGGACCGTCTCCTCCCTCCAAAAAGCTTCTATTTTTAATTCTCTGCAGCTTTTAAAACATTTGAAGGAGGAGGTTTCAACAGCCTGTGGTAGGAGAAAATTCCTGCTTTCTCTAAGGACCGCCACTTCAGATACTCCGGGCCCGCAACGGGACACCAGGGCCCCGCCTGGGCAACGCGGTGATCTTGGCAGTTTCTTTTCAGCACATTCTGTCATCACAAAGTAACTTTTAACAAGTGTGTTTTCCTCTCCACAAAGGAATAGAAAGCATGTTTAGAGCTGGTTGCTAACTACAGGCAGAAATGCACCTCCTCTCCCCCTGAGCGGCTGGCTCTCCCATAAAAACACATTTTACTGGAGCTCAGTATTTTATGTGGGTACTTGACTTTAAACCAGGGACCCCTTGGCTTTCTGTGGGATTTCTCACATCCACCCCACTAGGCAGGTGGCAGAAGGTGAGCCCACTTCTGATGGGCGGGGAAACAGGCAGACCGTGGTGGGCGATCTTCCTTAACATATATGTTCTGTCGGGTTGTGGCCTCCAGGCACCTTTGTCCCGAGCACATGGGACGGTGTCATTTTGTACTCGTCCCACGTGCATTTGTTGTCTATCAGCCAAGACATTCGTGTGGTAGACTTTTCTTGAATTCTGCCCCATACCATGCACCTGACTCCCCAAAACCCGCTATGCTGTGTCCCCTGAGGCCTAAGCAGTATGGGACAACCCTGAACTCAGGGACCACAAGGAAGAGAATTTCTTAGAATTTCCTTTGTGTTCTCCCAGGCTGCCTTTGCTGGCTGTCTCTGTACCCGCAGGGCTCACTTTCAAAAAGACATATTTAAGTCAATTGGCCGTAGGAAGTAGCAGACACAAATAACCTCTCAGGATTCCTAAGGACAAGACTTGAAGCTTGGGAAGGAGACGCCAAGTTAGCTGCAGGCGTGAAGGTGATGAGAAGCACTCCAAGGTGGTAGAGATTTCAAAGTTATTTCTACCTCCTAATGTTACAGCCATTAAACCAAGAATTTAAATCTTTAGCCAAAATGCTCTGTTTCCTAATACAAAGTTCTTACTTGGCAATAAGCTGCTTATAAATGTCTCCTGCTTTTTCCTCTTCTCTCCAGCCTTCAGAGCCTATTTTATATTAAATAAGGAACAAAGCAGTAGAAACCAGAAGAACTAATATGTCTGGGCTCATCCCTTTCCCCATGATTTCCTATCAACTTTGAATCCAATGAAGCCTAATAGTAATTCAGCCATGAACTTGCTGCATAAACTCGGGGTGGAGGGGTGGAGATTTGTAGCATATGTTTTCAATTCATTTACGCTGGACTCATCAACATAGGTTGCTTTCTGTTTTGGGGTTTTTTTTTTAAAGAGCTATTGGATGTTTAAGGAATTATTTCCACCTTTTAAAATAAACCTTCTAGAGCCTCGCTCTGTTCACAACAGGAAGCTGCCGAATGCTCGGAGAATGGGAACTCGAGGGCAGGGAGGTTCAGGGACGGTCCACAATGCAGGGCCATGAATTTAGAGAGGGTTCAAAAGTTGGCAAAGGGAACCTTCTCATCCCTACCCACAAATAATAAATAACAATCACAACTAGGAAAAGGAGAAAGGGGAAAGCCACTGGAAAGCCGTAACTTATCCGGTCTGCAGCCTTCCAGCTCTCTCTAATAAAGCAGGGGTTGTTGGGAGAACTCAGGTGGTGCTGCCTGCGGGGAGCTGAGCTCGTCTTCGGCCGTAAATTACCTGACTGGGGATAAGCTTTCCTCCAGACCCATCGGCCAGGCAGTTCTGCGAGACCCATCGCCCAGCTCTGTACTTCTTAAATTATCCTTCATCTGCTGTGTCATCTGAAAAGCTAGAGGCACCCCCAAATCTGACCTCCCCATACTACTAAGCCTTATATATATAAAACTTCCCTGCACGAAATAGACACAACAGAAACCTACTTGCAAAAAGAAATGAGGAAGAAAAAGCTTTCTATATGCATCTCTAAATAAACAGTACAATGTTTTCAAACGTATCCACAATAAACTAAAAAAATTTTTTTTGTGGCACTGTGACCCTAAGCGTTTTTCCCAATTAAGATAGCCATAGCGATGCTTAAAATCATTGGAAGTGAGGATTGGAGAGAGACCACTTTTCATCTGCAACCTCACTTTGCAATCAAAAGCCTTTCCAATTGTATTCAGACATGTACCCACACAGACAGATGCGTGCACATGAACATCTGAGGATCTGGAATATTTGAGTAAATGGCTACAACAGTGCCTTGAAATGTGATCAAGCCTTGAGAGCAGGTACCAGGCCAATAGAAATAACTCTTACCCATAAAAAGTTCCATAATAAATCAGAAAGCCTTTTCTTCCATATGTCACCTGACATGTTTAATCTGTCTGCTTTGACAGAATTGTGGCAAGCACAGCTGACCATTGGTGCAGTCAGATGGGCTTTTGTACAGAAGGGCAGGATGCTGGGCACAGAAGGGCATGGGGAGGACACTGTGAGCATCTTATAAATGCTTGTGGGCTAGCTCTGTGAAGTGGAGGGTACAAAAGAAGGGGACAAACATTGCTGATGTTCCAGGTTAAAAATACCTCTAGCTGATGGGTAGGCAGTAACAGTCAGATCATCAAAATTTAACTTCTTTGTTTCTTCATTCGCTTCTCCTTGGAATTCAGCCTTTGTCGTAAACGCTAGGAAATAACATAGACCCACTCATTTTCACGTCAACATTTCACTTCTGGAACATACGATTATGCCATGGGTGGGGCAATGTACTCTTTCTAATGTCCGCACCTTCTAAACTGCAGGAAACCAGTCGATTTGTTAGTGTCAGATTGGCTAACCTTGGATCGGCTTATACAGTTTGTTTTGGAAGGAAGAACTTTTTACCTGGAGAAGGGGTACACATTGATCCTGCCAACAAAACGGCTTTTACATGCCTCCACTTCATTCATGTATGAATGAGGATCATGGTTACTAGCTCCGAGGCTCCTTCCCCTGAGCCAGTGGGAACTCCCTCAGTGCCAAGTCTTCCACGGCATCAAAGAAGAGCAGAAAACCTTCACTTTATTTCCAAATCTTCATGAGAATTTGATCATTTGATCCTGCCCTGTAAAGTAGGAATACTCTATTCCCGTTTCACAGATAAGTAAACTGAGACATGGACAGAGATCAAGCTGCTAACCCAAAGTTACCTAGTAGCAAGCCCTAAACTCAAACCCAGACAATCTGTCCCAGAGTGCACGTTCTAGACCACCCACCAGGCCACCTGCACGGGAGCCAAATTTCCTCAGTTAGAGATGTTTTTAATAAGAAGATTACTTAAAGCAGATTATTACTCAGTTTCATCATTGATTAAATATATACGCCTTCATTCTTTTTGCTCATGTTCTCCTTTCTATTTTTGATACAATTGAAGTATAATACACAGACATAAAGGTGTGTAAGTATTCAGCTCCACGAATTTTCACAAGTTGCATGGAAGCAGGACCTAGATCAAGAAACAGATCATTTCCAGCCCACGAGCCTCCCTTGTGCCCTCCTCCAGGCACTTTTTTCCCAACCATTATTCTCCTTGCTTTTTTTTTTTTTTTTTGCAGAGAGTGGGTGGGTGGGAATATTCGGTTGTCAGCACATGCTTTGGAAGCAGGCTGCCTGGGTTGAAATCCCACTAAGCCCTTTGCAAACTTCACATCCTGGGGCGAGTTACTTAGCTTCTCTGTGCCTGAGTTTTCTCAACTTTAAAATGGGGATATTAAGAGAACCTGTTTTATGAGATTGTGGTGAAAATGAAATACTGTAGTACACCTAAAGAGCTTAGATCAGGGTAAATGGAAAAGATCAGGGTAGGCCCTCAGGAAGTGCCAGCTATTGTTATTGCTGGAACATTGCCCCCCACTCCCAAAGGCTGTCCAAGGGGGACCGAGAACATGCACAGGTAGTAGAGCAAGGGAGCGGGAGACAGAGGAATTGTAACCAAGCACACGCTGTATGTCAACCTAAGAATACACCCAGCTCCGGGTTGGGAAGAGGATCAGACAACACAGGTTGAGTAAGGGCTCAACTAGTCAGCTTCCCTGTCCGTAGAATCAAGATTTCGGAATAAGAGCATTCTTTGAAACATCGTGTGTTTTCTCATGAGTCCTGTTCATACTCAGCACATGCGCAAATGAGCAGCAGACGACACCAAAGATGGACACCAAAGATGAGCAGCAGGAATGCCTTTCTAGATCATCCACGACCCTTCCATCCCCACCATGACCCTTAAGAGTTGAGAACTGAATGTGAAGTTTTTTATTTCCTACAATAAAAAGAAAAGGGTGTGGATTTTGTTTTCTGCCTAATTCACAATCTTGTCCCTCCCACCTATTCTGCATCAGTAACCAGGCCCTTTTGACCACAAAGGCAAAAATCTCTAGTTGACTTGACTTTTTAGGTGGATTCAGGAGTTGTTCCATGTCCCGTTTTTAAAATATATTTCATGCCATTTGAAATATTTTATACCCCTTTAACTTAGAACTTCTCAAAATTCTCTACAGTATAAATCAACAGTAAATAGCTCATTTAAAGTATACATTCTAAGAAACCAGAAGCCCCAGAAAAATGAAAACACAAGATTGGAAACACGCCATGCGAAATCTTTTCCCAGCCCAAAGAATGCATTTATTGCAACACCTACATATTTTATGAAATTCTTAACGAGTCATCCAAGTTTAAAAAAGAGGAAGAACAAAAACATTTCAAGTAATAGTAAAAATGACAAGCGTATAATTCCAACTGGAATAAAGAGTTGACTAAAATAAAAGATTACCATAGTTTAGGTTCCCAACAAATATTGAATAGATCGAGGCCTGATATATTGATTTGAGTTATAACTCGGTTTAGAAGAACTGAAAATGGATAGAAAAAGAGGCTCATGCTTGATTCCCCCCTCCCTCCTCCCCTTACCCTCCCTCTCTTGTCTCTGCAGTTTTTACAACATCTACCGCTGTACACTTGCCAGCTCTGATAGATCTTTTTACCACAATAGAGATAATGTTACTTACAGAGCTTTTCAACAGCGTGGCCATGTGGCCGGCCAGGCCCTCTGCCTAAAAAGAACAAATGCTTCCTTCCTGGGTGGCTGTCTGTGAGCTGGAATAGTACATGATGTTCAAGATAAGAAAACGAAAGTTCCGAGCTCCGAGTCTCTGCGGTTTAACCAAATGAGGTAAAGTAAGAAATGGCAGGACAGTGAAGAGCTGCCTTATTTGCAGCACCGTGTCGGAGCCAGTGCAGGACTGGAGTCGGACAGCCTCTCTCTCAGGCAGAGGTGGGAAGGCGCTGTCCCCACTCCTTAGCTCTGCGTAGATATAAATAGGACATGAAGCAGTTCTGTTACCTTTTAGGGATATCGTAAATACCAAAGAGATCATTATTAACCGATTCTTAATGCCCTTGAGTGTGCTTTGAAAGGTAAATTGAATTTATAACCTCCTGTCCAGTGGATAAAGATTGTGTCCACCCATTTCTAAAACCAGGGCTCACCTTCCACCCTCTTAGATCCCCCCAACCCTTTCGACAGTTGGGCTCACTGGAAATAACACACTGGTCGCCATCTCAGCCAGGGCAACTGGCCTTTAGTCTCTGACTTGGACCGACACCCATGGACCCCAATGCGCCCAACTTCTGTCCAGAGCAAGCTGGCCCCCGCAGCCTTCCTCTGAACCTCAGCCTCCTCTTCTGTGAAATGGGGATGATAACAATGTTAGTTCCTGCCTCACAGGGGCGTTTCTGCTCAGTGCCCCCTTGCGTGCCCAGCCTGCTGCCACCTCGGGGTCAGCAGGGGAATAGACATACCCAGCCAGCGCTAGCTCTGGGACGCCCAGCAAGTCACTGAACTCTAGCTCTCCGCTTCCTAGTCTGTAGAAGGGGAAGAATGAGAGCTGCCTCCTAACAAATTTAATGGCCTGGAACTCACCAAATTATTACTACCAACTTGGCTGCTCTCGTTTTGACTCAGATTATCTGTATCTTTTATTTGTGGGAATCTGCCAAGGGCCAGGGATGCCCTAGGCTTTATTCTTGCCTCGCTTCCATGGACACAGCTTAAACTCTGCCCCATGGTGGTCAAGGGTCTCTCAGCAACTCAAGTCCCAGCTGTCTGACTGGACTCACCCAGACCTGACCACCCCTGACTAGAGGAAGGCAGATGGGGGAGAGGACTAACCCAGTCAGGGTGCTGTATTCTGTTTCCTCTCTGTCCCTTCTCTTGGGAAACCATTGCAAGGCAAACAAAGTGGCCTTTCCTCCTTCCCCAGACTATCCTCCTGACTCATTCCTCATGCTGTCTTCTGCAGTGGTGGCCTCAGATTGGTTTTTCAGGTACTCCTTTCAGTAAAACATTTCTGAGCACAGGCACCTGTGTATGTTTGTGTATATATAAATTATGTATACACAGTACTCCGCTAATGTCTTGTGCATTTGGGAAACACACATACACTCTACAGTCGTTTTAAAAGAAGGAGATAAAAAAAGTAAGTAGGAGATGGAATTCACTCATTTTCTTCATGCACCTGGTAGATCACGGTGGGCTCCCCCAGCTGCTGTCTGTCCTCCTGGGCCTGCGGGAAGGGCATTCTCCCGTGGGAGCCTGGGCACCCCATGTTTGTGACAGATTTGTGTACAACCATGAGCCAAGAGCAGGTCCTCTGGCCAGAACGAGCCTTCATTCTCATCACAGTAACATCAGGCAGCTTCATGTGACAAGTGCGGTCAAACGTGGCCCCATGCTCAGGTGGGGCCCATGTTTGGTCAAATCTCAGCTGTCGCCATCTTGAAATTCTTGAACTTGTGAGGTCCAGTGGGGCAGCGGAACGTGTGTGAGAGCAGAGGACATGTGCACGACACGCACGTTTGCTGCCCTGTTCATGCACAGTGCTGGCGCTGCATCGTGAACGCCGCAGTCCCGTGGACCCGGCCTGTGTGGAGTTCAGCACGACGCACGATGAGCACAGAGTTGAGAGTGTCAAGAAAGCCGCCTGCTTCAAGCTTGTAGTAGAATCGCATGTTTCAAGAAATGAAATAACAATTCAGTTCATTTTGTGACCTGTTTCTACTTCCTCTTCTGATAAGAGTTAAATACACGTGCATGGACAGGCTACAAAAAACCAATTGTGTCATTTCAGCAATTCCACCCATAAGTTAAATGCTCTTATATTTACATTTAAAACTGGCATTGGACAATATAAAGATGAACAGGAAAATCATGCTAATAATTTAAATTTACATTTTTTTGAAATGACATGTTAGCAAATGAAAAATACCATGATAGGTTGAGTGTGTAAAATAGGAACATATTTTATATTTTCATACCTTCAATTTAATTAATAATATTAATAAATTAATATTAATAGTCCCCTTCCCTTTTTGAAAACGAGATCTCACATTTTTATTTTACACTATAACCACCTCTGTCCCCAGCCCCCTGACCGATGTCCCAATGACCGGCCTCTCTAGAGTGAGTCTGCTTCGCCCCCTTCTTTCACCGATACAGAGAAGGTTCTCCTCCCTTCTGCTCTAAGAAAGGATCTGTCCTTCCAAGACCACAGTACATAACATTATGCTGATTTCCTACTTCATATTTAATTCATTCAACAAATATTTGTATATTTATATAGTTAAAATTTAAATAATAAAATGCTAAGTATTTGCCCAAGAGCACAGGTGTTGCTTCTACCCTGTTTATGACAAAGCAGAAAATTCCTGCTGAAATGGAAAGACCTGAGTTCACAGAAATACTGCTATTGACACTTGAGGCCTGAGCGCTGCAGCGTCTGCCCTTCAGAAATCTTCCCCCGTGCCCAGGAGCTAATGATTTCCAGAGATGGCCACAGCAAAGAATTCATAGGAACTTGGGTCACTGTGTCAAGGATCACATCAAGACGGGGAGGTCACCAGTTCCAAATATTTCAGAGGTGAAGAGGCCATTCTTATAAATACCGTATCCTCCACATTCAGCACACCGCGATACGTGCTTTGTCACAATCTGGTGGGCCACCAGCTGTCACCAAGGGAGCCTCTATCCAAATGAAATTCCTCCGTCTTCACCAGCCAGATGTCACTCTTACATCTTGGTTGACACCTTCCAGGAGTGGACATGGGTCAGGTATTTGCCTGTCAAATGGACTAAGTCAGTGATTCTCAAAGTGTAGTCCAGGGGCCCCGGGCTCCTAAGACCCTTCCAGCGGGTTCATCCAGTTAAAACTATTTTCATAATAACGCCAAAATGTTATTTGTCTTTTGCTTTCTCATACCTCTCGTGAGTTTACAGTGTGGTTTCCTAGAGGCTATATGATGTGGAGATTTCATTACTCTGATGACTGGGGAATTGCATTTTAAATATTTCTCCCTTTTACTTTTCAATACGCTTCCTATTTATAGGTTTAACCCAGATAAACATGGGCTCTCTGAAGTCATCAATAATTTTCAAGAATGTTAAGGGGTCCTAAAACCAGAAATTTTGAGAAGTGCTGGATTAAGTGAAGTAGATATCCATCACCCTTTTCATTTCTTCAAAGATGCATTTACCCTCTTCTTCCCACAGGAATTCTTTCTCAAGTGCCAGCACTTGCCAGTGACCCTTACTGCCAGTGACACTAAGGAGATGGCCATGTTGATGACCAATGGGCCTTTGTCACTTGGGCAAACAATACTAAATATACATACCTATGGGGCTTTGCAAAGTGACTCTTCATCTCACGTAAGCCACAATGCTATTGTTTTGTGTAAGCAATTAGATTGTGAGTGTCTTTGCATAAAGAAGATCTAGTATACAATAATTTTTAAAGTACATTTTAAAAATATTACCTTGCCCTGGCTGGACTGAGTGCCAGCCTATGAACTAAAAGGTTATTGGTTTGATTCCCAGGCAGGGCACATGCCTGGGTTGTGGACCAGGTCCTTATTTGGTGGGGGGGGAGGGAGGTAACCAATTAATGTATCTTTTGCACACATCAATGTTTCTCTCCTCTCTTTCTCCCTCCCTTCCTCTCTCTAAAAATAAATAAAATCTTAAAAACTATATATTACCTGGTTCCCTCACCAAAAAACAAGTCAGTTAAATAATCTGCATCTGACAGGGCATATCCCTGGAAAAGGAAATCTCTAGTACTTCCTAAAGAATGTCTTCAACACACACCCACACAGAGGTACACACATACCCCAAACCCTTCATGAACACATATGGTATTTAATACATGCCTCTTTTAGAACAGCCAGTGCTTTTACCTTTTCATGAACTGTGAGTCATTCTCCTGCCCCAGAGGGGGCTTTCTGAGCTTCATAAATATTGATCATACTCCCTAAGATCTAATAGGCAGTTTCCTCAAATATGAGCGATCCTGCTCAGCTTCCCTCTTTTCTGTCTTGAGCCACACTGTCCTCTCCCACGGAAGAAAAGGTGTTGCTTGTAGATGAACACTCCTGATAACTGGAGCTTAGCCACTTCAAATCCCAAGATGTTTTGTTTGTTCGTTCATTCGGTCGTCCGTTTGTTCATTCATTCATTCCTTCAAAAACCTACCTGAACCATGAGCCAGGAATGGTGCTGGACCTTGAGAATACAATGACAAATAAAGCAAAGTATGCTCTCAAACTAGCTCACGTTCTACTAGATGTTGACAAGAATTTGTCCTAAAATGTGTCCCAATGATCTTAACAGTGGAGTATGCAAATATAGAGCTTCCACTTTAATTCTGATGTTATTTTATGTATGTATTGATATAAAAATATACTAGTTTAGTAGCACATGCATAAGTTATAAAGAAATAAAAATGCACAGTGCTGAGAGTGAATACCCCCCAAATTCTTGCCGGTGGGGCCTGCAATTTTAAAAAAAGTTTAGGAACACCCACTGAACACAGTCTGCTGGGCCTCCTGTTTTGAAAGAGGAGTCCGGCTGTCACCCTCACGAGCGCTCCCTTGGCTGGTCAGCAGCCGCTTGAGACTTGACCATACAACTTGTGTGTGCTCTTGGCCGGTCAGGCTGCAAGGGAATTTCGAGATGACACACTAAACCCTTTCTGTTCAGAAGCATCGAGGCCCAGAGCAATAACTGAGTTGCCCAAGTCATTTCCCAATTTGGTGAAGGAGAGAGCACTGGTTTGGAAAATGGGATTCTGAGTCACCCTCGCAGGGGGAGGGGCCTGGTGAGAATGCAGGGCTGGACTGAGGATCTGGATGTTTTCGATCAGAAAGAATCTTGGGGCCAGGGCCCCAGCTCTGTGTTTCCGACAAGCTCCCCAGGTGATTTCCAGCAGGAGTCGGGAGATGGACACTTGGCCAAGGTCTCCGTGTTCCCGGCGCGGCTCTCTCCTTCCTGCACATGGTCTTGGCTTTTAGAGCAGGAACTCTGGTGTCAGTAACAGATGTGCGGTGCTGTTTGACCCGATATAAACGGCTGTGGATGGCTGATTTTGCCAATTCCGGGGCTGCTTTTCAGGAGCCCGTTTGTATCTCGTCCTTTGATGTCGGGCTGTTTGCCATCATTTCTTACCGCCTTCAGCTTGATCACTACTAATCTCTCCTCCCTCCTTCCTCGTCCGTCCCCCTTTAATTTTCTGCTTTTAATTTGTTGTGGGCTGGGAGACTACATAAATAGGCTTGTTAGGAGTGTGTCTTAATTAAGAGTCAATTAGACCTAGTTAAAGTGCATTGCTTTGTGACTGGTGTTTCCGCTGCTTACGGCCTGTTTCGCTTCCTTCCTGCTTCTCAACCGAGTTCCAGAAGGCGGAGGTGGAGGGACGCCTGACCTCTGGAGGAGGGGGGCACCGGGATATTTACTTTCTTGTCACATTTCACTGCTGTCAAAGCTCAGGGAGCCTGGCCGCCCCCGAGGAGCCAGAGTGCTTAATGATTCGGGACACCTGGGTCTGACCCGATCCCCCTCCGCTCCTCTGGGCTCCAAGTGATTTACGGGAAGAGGGGCTGGGATCCGGGAGGCCGGAGGAAGGGCCCCCTCTCCCCTCTCCCCTCTCCGGGGTGGACCAGGAAGTGAGAATGGGCTCCTCTGAACCACACGCCAATTTCCAGTTCAAGAAGGTTTGCCTAGGTCGGCCCCCCTCGAATAGCTGCTGGGCAATCTCAGCTGTGACACCGGGGAGGGCTGATCTAACTGGGGGACGTGAGGGAGCGGGGAGAGGGCCACCGCTAGCCTAGAAGACATAATCAATATATTTTAACACGAAAGTTCATTCCATGCAAAAAATACTGCTGTGTTTTTTAAAAACCTTCAGAGGATAACACTACCTTTGAAACCTCGGCTTTATTTGTCTGTGGTGCCATTGTTAAACGATGTAATGACAGTCACAAAGATCATAAAATGTGCACTCTGCTCTTGTATTAGGAAATGAAAATTAGTTGTCCTCACCCCCCCCAGGGTCCTTCGCCCTTCCTTCATTGTACAAAAACGTACAATCTTTGGAACAGAGACAACACTTCCGTTTTTCCGAAGTTATAAAATGACAAAAATAAAAATAACCGAGCACCCAAAGTCAATGTTATTTTACTTCGCAGGGCTCTCTGTTTCTTGTGAGCTAATTTCTTGGTTTTTTCCCACAAAAAGGTCATATCTTTAGCTAATATCCCAGGTCAGGGCACGCATGAGTGGAGCCAAAGTGTGTGTTTATTTTTTTTAAAATGGGATTTTGAAAAGAGGCAAAAAGCAAAAGGTACTTGTGTGCAGGGAGGGATCATACTGATCTATTTTCAAGGCTTAATTACAAATCTGCTCCAACTAATTTCCTTATTGTGCCCACAGCTGCTGTTCTTCTGTCACCGGTTTATTTGTCTTTGAAAATCTGAAAGGCATCAAGCCTCGCCCTGAAAGTCATCAGGAGTAGAACTGCTGTCCCAGATGCCTCATTACTGGTCTCGTTTGCAGGCCTATTTAGTTGTTTATGTCTTGCATTCAAATCATTTATTTTGTTCAAACCCTCTTCTGCTTTGGAAATGATTTTCCAACAGGGGACTGCTTTTATCACTCAACTGTTTGCCTCGCTGGGTAACAGGAACGACGTGGTTTATTCAACATCGCAATTGTCCCATGTCTCTGAGTGGGCCTCATTTACTAAATATCAAAAAGTGTTAGAGCTCCAGGGACTCTTTCAACCACCCAGGGGTCTGCGTGCCTTTGTTGGAAAGCAAAAAAATGTTGCACAGATGAAATCATGGCAACTTGGGAAGGTTTTCATGTGTGCATCACATGTCAGATGGGATGGTTTGGAACTTGCAAAGGCTGTGCTTTCACAGCCAAGAAGATTGGCTGCTAACACTAGTCAGGGCCCTGGGGGAGCGGGGATACTATGGATATTCATAAAATGCCTTATAGTGCAAACAGCATGTTAGAAAGCCTAAATGCTTGTTCCCAGGAGTCAGAGAGACTTAAGTTCAAATCCTGACTTCGGTGGGTTTTCTTAACCTCTTGTGCCTCAGTGCTCCCAAATGTAAAAGAGAAGTGAGTGGCATCTCACTGACTTCCGGAGTTACAATGAGAATTACATTAGGTAAGGCTTGGAAAACCCTAGGCAAAAAGAGCAGGCATGTGGTCAACTCAATAAATGAGAACAATTATTACTACTATTGTTTGTTTCTTGAGAGAAAAAGAGCTAGTTGTTTGGCCACGTCTTTCTCTTTCATGTTTGGTTACTAACTGTAGTATCGTGGGAAACAGTCTAAGCTGTTTATCAAATGAAATTTTCACATAAACTGCTGTGGACACAGTGACCATATAACTTGTGTCCAGACCCAGACACGTTGAGGCAAAAGGGCATGGTCAATAATGACGCCAGGCCAATGGGTGTCAATCAGGACCGTCCCAGGCAAACCAGGACTGATGGAGCCTTCCCTGTAGGAACCTCAAACCAAAAAAATTATGGGAACTAAAAATAACTGTTGGTGTTTTCTAGCTTCACGCTCCAATGTCACAGATGAGGAAAATAAAGTCCAGAGCAAGGACGTCACCTCTGCCAGCTCACGGGGCTGACAGCTGACAACCAGAGTCTGGAATGCCAGCCCTTGACTTTGACTTCCTGTGGCTGGTCCAGAGCCACTGGGCTCTGTTTCGAATAGATATGCCTAGTTCTTCCTTATTTCTTGTCTTGAAGGAGTTCCTGGGCCATCCTACTCTTCTTTTCCTCCATTTTACATGGGAACAGATGACAGCTTCTGCAAAACAGTCCTCTGAAAGGAAGCTGTTCCCTCCCTCCTCTTCATTAAGGAATTTCTTTCACGTCTTTCTTGATTATTCTTTGTCCCGTTTTCCTTTGGGATCAGTGAGTTACAATGAGTCCATAACCGGGATACCCCCTTTAAATCATTTTTTTCCAAAGCATCTCACCAGGACACATTTGTGTCTAAGCCCCTTGGAAATTGCACATGTGAATATGCATCTTTAATCCCCATTAATTATACAATGCATATAATATTTGCATAATATTGTAGATTTCAGCAGCCTTCATTACAGGTGACTTCGTTGCATTATTTACACAAGGCAAATATTCGTACACAGGACGTGACTTTAAGGAGACGGGAGAGCAGATGATCAGAAATCACAAGTGTCAGGCCTTCCTGAGGTGCATCACCAGCCTCTCTCTTTAATGAAGACCACATTTTATAACAAAGCTCCCATGCAAATGCAAATTTATGCAGATTGTTTGTTTAGACTAGCGCTTCAGCACATCCATCTCCAGGTTCACCCTCCTCTCCTTTTTGCTTTCAAAGAGATAACGTGGTTATTCCAGTCATATCTCTCCAGGGGTTCATGGTAGGCCATGCCCATAAAAATGACAGGGGGTGGATTTCACTGGCAGCAACCATGCCCTTCCCTTGAGGGTTTGTGTTGAACTAGATGAGGCACAAAGTCAATGTCACAGGATGGGTCACGTGCTTTTCTCCCGAGTGTATGGTTCAGTGACGAGCCTGGCACCAACCTGGACAGTCACGCACCTCTCAGATCCTGCTGGGCAGCCACTGGGAAAATAGCCACTGACTGCACCCCCCTCAACAGGAAGAAGTTAGCATAACACACTGCATCCCCATGCTGCGTTAGGCCTTAGGTTTAGCCCTAACGGTAAATCACGTGGGAATTCCCCCACATCTCTGGTTAAAAGCCCATTTTGGGGACAAAGGGCTAAGACATGCAGATGGCAAATTGTGAATTTCCTCACAGAAGTAAATGAGAACTCAAAACTTTTGCATGGTGAAACAAGGGAAATCTGAGGAACCATCACAGCCAAAAGCAGTCTAAGGAGACATGGCTACTAAATGCCATGCGGTCGTCTGAATGAGACAGTGTGCAAAAATCCGGAAACTCTGAATGAAGTACTGGCTTCAGTTAATGTTAATAATGGATCAGTCTTGGTTCATTAACTGTTACAAGGATACCATACTAATGTAAGATGTTAATAATGGGAGAACGGTCATATGTTATGTGGGAACTCGATGTACTATTTTGACAATTTTTCTGTAAATTTGAAACTGTTAAAAAATTTAAAGTTTGTTTTTTTTTTTAATTACACATGCTGAGAAGGTAACAGTCTAATGATTTCATTTGAAAAGGTAATGTGAGGTGTGGTCAGCAGCACAGGCTACTGTCAGACAGGCTGCAGTTCGAGCCCTACCTCTACCACTGTTTGACCTTGGGCAAGTTATTTAACCTCTGCCTCCATTTTCCCATCTGTAAACTGGGAATGGTTAGACTCTTGGCCTTGTGGGATGGCTGTGAGGACTGAATGCAGTGAGGTTTGTAAGTCCATAATGGTTGGCACGTTGGAAGAGTCAAAGAAACTTTAGTGACAATTTCATTTTTCATACAGTGCAGTCAAAGCAAAAGGAGGAGGTGATATATTTTGTTTTAAAAACACAAGCACCAGGCTAAGGCAGGAGAGAAGTTTGGGGTGTGTGGTCTCCCCTGAGCATGGAGACCCCCAGCAGGGGAGTGCAGGCCCTTCCCCAGCCCTGACCATGACACGCCCACATGAGGACAGATGGAGAGGAACATTTACAACCATGGATCCTGGTGGCCTGAGAGGCAGAGGACGAAAGGTCAATTCTCCACAGAAAGTGCAAGTGCCAACCCTTCAGCTTAGTATTGGAGACCTCCCTATGAGGCCCTAAACCACACTCTCAGCACATCATGGGCTTCTCCCCTTCCTGGTTCCTATAAATGCTGTGTGCTTGCCCACCTCCACACCTTGGCCTTCTGTTCTCTTTATTCTCTTTATCTGGAATGCTCCCGCTTCTGATCTTTGTCTAATAGCCACTCGTTGAAATGCCTTCTCAGTAAAGGCTTTCTTAGCCTCTTTGTTTGGAGCTTAGTGTTATAAATAAGTAGTTATGAAAAGCACCTCTTTGGAACCCCCTGATAGAAGGAGCTCACCCTCTTTCCATCCGTTCTGTGAGAGCACCCACTGTGAGAAGTGCCAGAAGGCAGGGAGGGTGCCTTGTAGGATGGCTTTTGTCTTCTTGTCCTGTTCTCTACAGAAGACCGTAAATTCCAAGAAGGCAGGGAAACTTCTAGATAGTGTGAGAGGGGTAAGGACAATGGCTTGGGGAACGGGGCAGCAGGCACAGCAGGAGACAGAGCCTGACACGGATGCTGCCTACGTATGACTCCACAGGCCAGATGGAGCAAAAGGACAGGAAGAGGGAAGCACATCTTCAAAATGCCCAGATAATCAGGATTCTGTCCACTCAACTCCAAGCCAGGCTTGCCTCTGGTGTGACAGAGTGGCCGCATCTCGTAGCAAGATCTTGTAGCACATCTTAGAAGGGTTGCCTGAGCCCTCATCGGGGACTGCAGCGTCCAGAACCAAGGGGGAGAAGGGCTCCCCCTGGCCCACTAGGGGCCCTCCCCTGGTGACTTCAGTAGGCAGATGCATCAGCTCATGCATCAAACTTCACTTTGATTCCTGGCCACAGAGCAGCCCTGTGATTATGGAAACCCAGGGCCCCGGTGCATCTGGTTTTCGACCACTGAGCTGAAAGCAGAGACAACCCCGCCATGCTCACGTCTCTCTGTGCTCCATCCAACAGCCAGAAGAGTGGAGTGAGCTCGGGTTTCACGGCCGGGCACTGAGGGCCTCCAGGTAAATTCCAACTGGTCCATTTGATGTGAAATCTTCCAGCTTGACCAAAAGTCACTGACCTCAAGAGCAGCCGTTTAACCTCCATTATTTAGTTTATATTGGTAATATTTACATTGGGAACTTGATTAAAGCTGACCTCTTGGTGAAAACAGAATCCAATACAGCGCTGAACCCTCCTGGCTCCTCCGCCCAGTGTCAGGTGTCATCTGTTTCACTTCTCCCCTAATTGGCAGACTGGCCTCCGCTTTGCCTGCATCCACCTCTCCCTGAGTTTGTGCAACGCCTTCCATGTGGATCTGCCCCTTCAGCCCCCACCAGCACGTCTGAAAGTTTACCAGGCTAGGAGCTGCTGCTTGGTTGAGTTTCAGGACAGAGCTGGTCTGTTGTAAATAGGTTTTATTCATCTCAAGGTCCAGAAAAGACACTGAATGTCCCCTGTCCCTTCTGCACAAAGGAAAATTCCACATGGCGTCTCACCTCAGCTCCCATCTTCACAAGGACAACTGAGCCCCCAGGGGAAGGAATGCGGGAGTTACCGGTTCAGGATAAAACTCCCCTTCCTACATGAAAATTTTATCTGTATTGCTTTTTCAGATCAATATGTCTATAAAATTGCAGGGGAGGCTACTTGATAAAAAATTTTTTTTTTGCTGACATATCCAGGAATTCCTCCTTCCTTCAACTGGCTCAGTTCAGCGGGTATTACCCTCCTTCAAGGCCTCACAAGGATGTTGTGACCCCTTGGTAGACTAGCCCAAACACAAGTTCTCCAGCAGATCCCCCTCAGCACCTCAGCACCTCAGCAGGGACCCCCGCCCACTCCACCACCGTGGTGTTCACCAGCCCTGCTGTGCTGTCGCTTAGGAAGCCAGACTGTGAGTGTGGAACCAAGATGGCGCACCTCTGGGGGTGGGTGTCAGGCACTGGGAAGCCACTCCAACAAACCACAGAAAGGGATATCCAATTATTGGGAATGGTGTGATAAATTACAAACTATTTTCAAAGTAATTGTTCTTTGTTCTTTTTTGTATGTTTCTAGCCAAAGGATCTGTACCCCCTTTCTGAACAATTGGAGGATTTCTTTCTCTCAAATGCCAACCTTCTCTGTGTGTGAAGGTTATTATGGGCTTGGTTAACCAAAGTGTTTGTTTATAAAAGATATGATAGATGACAGAGTCGTTTTAAAATTACACAGTCGGCGTAATAAAACCAGTTAAAACCTTATTTAAAAAATGTCACAGTTGGTCAAATGTATTAATGGCATATGGCTGAGTTTTTCTCTTTTTTCCCCCCCAGAACAATATGCGCATTCTCATTTCACAGAGAAGAGGATTAATGGAGCGAGATAAACCTTCCCCTGGCTTTTCTTCTAGGCAATCCACACTTTCATTAACTGACTTGAACTTTATTTTCTATGTTTCGTCTTCCCTATCTTGTCTTTCTCTTCCCCATAGCACTCAATTACAGAATTCCTAAAATTCTGGGTAATGTAAGAGATAAATATTATATCATGTAGACCATGTTTTAGAAGGAGAAGTTAATGCAGAAATTGCACACTCCATGAACAGAATGCCCACACCAGCAGACATAATTATCTTTTCTCTTGTTGATATTACCAACACTAATAATAAAGTCAAAAATGTGCCCCCAAACATAATATATATCCGCTGCATATAACCGGCATATCAGCAAAGAACACAATTGCATTAGTTTTCTCTTCTGAAATCTCTCACTCAAAGCTATACCTTGCACACGATTTCTGTTAGAGAACTATTTGGTTGCTTCTAGAGATAATGCACCAGCAGAAGTCTCGAAATCAGGACTCGCCAGCCTCACCAAGCTGGGTTATCTCAGAACTGTGCCTGGATTTTGCCTGGAGCTTGGAGATGCCATCTCTAATCTACAACCCTGCCATGAATTTGTTTTTTGTCATAAATGAAGCATGGGGCTGTGCTTTAATTTTCCTCACTGCCCTCTGTCAAGTAATAACCATAAATATTGTCCTGAATCATTAAGTCACAACCTGAAATGTGATCCTGCCCAGCTCCCAATCAGACGGCCATCTGGAAGATGAAAGAAGTCTATTTGGGTTTCGGAATGATCCAGACTCTAATTTGTAGTAACAGTCTTAACAGGCTGTTTCAGAGACATTAACCAGCAACTTGTCTCAGGTTCTCAAGGAAGGTCCATTATCCACAGTTGGAGGTATTTGCTTCAAGCAGAACCGTGAACTGTAACTGTTGGAAAACTACCAGGCTCTCTGGCTCTCAATCAAATGCCACATTCTTCCATGGACACTAGGTTTCTACCCAAGGGCAAGAATATATGCATAGAGCAAATGCATACATAATATATCTCCAAATATTCTCTTTGTCACAAGGAAAGCAAACATTTCAAGAGAGGAAAACAAATTGCAGCTTCTACAAGCAAACAACAATGCAACATGATAGATAGATAATTTTCGTTATCACCCTGAGGTTAACTTTTGCAGAGAAAAATAAATCATACTCTTATTTTGCTGTAGAAATAATCTTGTAAACACAAAGAGAAAGTCATTATCTAAAGTCTGGAAACATATGCTTAAACACGAGCGCACCGCTGATCAAAGGGACTATTGGCCAAGCAATTGCTTTACATATCTGACCTTCCTGATCGTCAGAGAAGCAAGCAACATCAACAGGAGATGACTTCCCATTGCCACTCAACTTTGGAATGGAAGACCAAGCAGCAAAAACAACAGGGGAAGCTGCTTCTCCTCTGAGTTACATAAAACATTTTTCTCTCTAAGAGAAGACTATTATTACAAATACTGTTTATTTATTTGTAAATAAATTCATAAATTTTGAACATTAAAAATACACTTACAAAAAATGAAGGTATTTATTGATAAATGCATGAAGTAAGTGATATTTTAGTCAACAAACATGTCAATGGTGACTCTGAGCGGGACGAATCCAATGCCGATGGCTGCGAATTTGTTTACTGCTTTTAAGGAAGGCAATTGCACGCTGACTTTAAGAAACTCTCTTCCTTTCCCTCAAAATTTGGTTCAGCACCTCTCACTGCCAGTAATTAAAAACATGTATTAATTTTTCCGCAAGATAAATAGCATAAAAAGATAGGTGAAAAGAAATTTAAATGCATTTCATGGCCTTATTAAATCTGAATGTGAGCAAAACAATTAAAAAAAAAGTCTACCTGATTTGAGACAATCATGGGAATCTGAGTGCTGGTTGAGTATAAAATAATATTAAGGAATAATTATTATCTTGTTAGCTGTAGTGGTATTGTGATCATTTTTAAGTCCTTCTTCTTTAGAGATATATACTTCAGTATTCAAATCTCAGGCAAACTGTCATTTTACTCCCAAGGGCATGTTGCCTGAAATTTGCTTTCAAATACTCCAGAAAAATAGTAGGTAGTGGTAGATGAAATACGATTCACAAAATATTAATACTTACTGAAAAGGAATGATGAATACATATGGTTCGTTGCCCTTCTTTCATTCTATTTTTATGTATACTTGTAATTTTGTATAATAAAATAGTCTTAAATGTTTTTTTTTTTAAGATTTTATTTTCTTTATTTTTAGAGAGGGGAGGGAGGGAGGGAGAGAGAGAGAAACATCAATGTGCAGTTGCTGGGGGTCACATTCTGCAACCCAGGCATGTACCCTGACGGGGAATCGAACCTGCGACACTTTGGTTTGCAGCCCAAGCTCAATCCACTGAGCTACGCCAGCCAGGGCTTTAAATGTTTTCATTAAGAGTTAGAGCAGTGTTTCTAAACCAGGGGTCTGCACTCCACTTCCCCTGAATTAATTTGGTAAAGTCTGGAGACATCTGTGGTTGTCACAGTTGGGGACAGAGCGGTGCCGGCATCTAATGGATGGCAGGGGTGCTGCTAAACACCCTGCCGTGAATGACACAGCCCCCACAACAATGAGTTACCAGCAGAGACTGGGAAACCCCGGCTTAGATAGTGTCCTGTTAGAACAGAGTTGACAAGTAGATAAAATATGGTCTCTGCCTTCATGGAGTTTATAGTCTTCCAAGTGGAGCAGGACGAGAAGACAAATAGCCATCCTACCAGGCAGCCTCCCTGTCTTCGGGCACTTCTCATAGTGGGTGCTCTCCAGGGTGAATGAATGGAAGGAGGGTGAACCCCTTCCAGTGGTGGTGGGGGGGTGTTGGTTGTTCAAAAAAGGTGCTTTTCATTACTACTTATTTGCAACCCTAAGCTCCAAAGAGGCTAAGAAGGGCCTTCACTGAGAAGGCATTTTAACCCGGTGGGTAACAGACAAAGACCGGAAGCGCGTGGTATCCAGATAAAGAGCATAAAGAGGACAGAAGGCCAAGGTGTGGAGGTGGGAAAGCACACATTTATGGGGAACTATAAATGGGAGAAATCCATGATGTGCTGAAAGTGTGGTTTGGGGTCTCAGGGAAGTCTCTAATGCTGAGCTGAGGGGTTGGTACCTGCACTTTCTGTGCGAAGTGACCCTTTGTCCTCTGTCTCCCAAGCCACCAGGAACCATGGTTACATATCCTCCCCTTCACCCCTGTCATGTGGACACATCACAGTCAGGCCAGGGGAAGGGCCTGCACATGCCCCACCCTCCCCACCCACCCCACCCATCCCCCAGGGTCTCCATGCTCAGGAGAGACCAGAAGCAGCTGGGTCATTCCACCAGGGCTCCTTACCTCTAAACCAGCTGAAACTAAGCTGCCCCTATCCCTCTCCTCCTCCTAGAAAAGTGTGCCTAAGGGCCCAGTTATTCTAGAGGCCATCCTGCCCTGGGACAAGTGGCTGCTGGAAGAGGTATGAATGTGTGAGTGCACGAGTGGGGGGCAGGGACTCCTATCCATGGAGGGCTGTGATGTGTCTGCCCCTGCTGTAAGCATCCAGCATGCAGCATCACCTTTAATCCACCCAACAACCCTGAGAGATAGGTGCATTTAGCATCATCGTACGGATAAAGACATGATGAGAAGTATGACGTTAATTAAGGTCCCGCAGCTCTTTAGCGGCACATGTGGGATTCAGAGCCAGGACTACATGATGCTATAGCCACAGAATGAGCCTCACCCTTTCTAACTAATCTGCGCATGGCAGTAACTCCAACAGTGACCTTGAGGGGAGATGCTGCCAACTGGGAGCTCATGACTGCCTTGGTGATGGAGCAGGCAGCCCTGGTGCAGACCCAAGTGGGCTGAGACTGAGGTGACGTGGGCCGGCACTGCCTATGGTGGGTTGCCAGAGCAAGGGTGGCAGCTGACTCCTATAACAACTCAAAGAGGTGCAGGGCACACCCCTGGCTGGCAGAGGCACGTCGTCAGCTGGCAGTGCTCTGGTCTTGGAGCTTTGAGAGGCTTACGGTTCTTGAGCGTTTGGCCCAAGAGAGTCATCAGGAGGTTGAGGAGGAGGAGGAAGGCTGCCAACTCCATGTCAGAGTTACCAAGTGCAGCCCTGGCTAAGGAGCAGGTTGGGTGGTCCAGAATTGGTGCCTTCCCAAAATGAAATGGAGAGGCCTGTGTTCCCAGCTGACTCCCACTGCTGCCCCAATCAGGTACCCCAGGTCTCTGCCTGGGCTTAGAGAGCTCATTAGTGAGCAAAGAAAGGAACTATCCCATCTGGGCAGATCGGACAGGAAGAGCAGGTGGGTAAGATGAGAAAAGCTAGAAGCCACCCCCTTTGGGGGAGTCCACAGGGCCAGCTCTGGACAAGGGGCAGGGTCCTGAAGGGGGGTACAGGAGCTGAGGGTGCTGCTCCACCACTGTACCTTTGGCAACTCACGAATACCTTGCAGACGGATTTTAGTGCCTACAATTTAGAACCACCCAGACCTGGGTTCAGATCCTGGCTGTGACACTAACTAACTGTATGCCTTTGAATAAATTCCTTGACCTCTCTGAACTTCATTGTCCTTATCACCAAAATGGCAGAAAATGTAGTTTCCTCCGAGGTCACTGTAAGTATCAAACAGCAAATATTCCTAGACTACTGGGTTCAGTGCCCTGCACATTGTAATCATCCAACAGATGGTAGGTTTTATTATGGTGTTTTCCTCAGATGGATAATGCTTCAGGCTCCTCTCTCTCTCAGCACGAGGCTGTTCTAATGACCCAGTGAGATCGTCTACACACATGGAAGTATGACTTCAGCTCCAAAGCACCACAGAGACAATGGCCAGTCTTCCAAACAGGGACATGCCGCCTCTGCCCCCTCATCTTCTTCCCTGGGCTCAAGGAAATGCCCATTGGAACATCTACTAGGATGGGCTACCACTGGGGGTAACCAAAACCAACTGTCACACAGGGACAGTTATTGGGGTGATAATGTTAATTCCAGAGCAATTACAGACCATGGGCAGCTGGCTTTCTGCACATACCTGACAACAGAGAAGAACCCACACTCATGCAAGGGGGTGGTGTGCTGACCCTCGGACCCCTTGGAGTAGGGCAACAGCTTCATTGTCCTTCTATTCCTCATCTACCGGCCTTCCCTCCACCCCCAACCCAGTTTTTCTTGTCTAAAACAGGGCTTTTCTTGACACATATTTGTTGGATAAATGATTAAATTTTTTTTTTTGCCAGCAAATTGCTCTGGCATTTTGGAGAGCCAGTCTCAGAGCTGTGTGTATGACCCTCCATGGCCCCAGCTCTGGGAGGCTCCGGGGACCACGGTGAGCAAGCAGCTCACAATGTCCAGCTATTTGTCTCATCAGACCTTCCAGCCTAGAAACGACAGTGAGCATCTCTGGAGAGGAGAGACCTCGTGGGCCGTTTGCTCTTCCCTGCTTCTTGTGGGGCCAGCCCAGTAGGCTCACAGATGGCCCTTCTGAGTTTTACTCAAAGACAATGGAACCTCACAGAACAGAGCCAGGTGCAGAAATCTGGAAAGAACGATTGGGATGATCTGAAAATGTCTTCTTTTCAGCCTGCTGAAGGTTTGGCTCAGGTTTGGGTCAAAGGTCAGGTCAATGTTGAAATTCTCCCTCCTGGGTCACCCCCTGCAGAGAAGGGGGCCCTCCGGGTCTGCTTTGAGACAGATGTTGCCAGTATCCTTGTCATCACTCCATCCTGTCCCTTAGGAGGCTGTGCTATGAATGTTTTGCTTCTCCTGATGTTAGCTGAGCCCTATGGTCACTGGCCCATTATGGCCTACTGCCCGCCACATCTGTCTTTCTCTCCAGTTCGCCCAAGACAGTGTACCCATGTGTTCACCTTCCCGTGTCCTGGCTCGTCTCTGTGCTCACAACAGATTCAGCTGCTCCTTGGTTCTGAGAACTATGCCCAGCAGGGCTTGTGTGAGCTTCACTTCCCTGTCCCCAGTAGAGGCGATAATGGAGAAAGTGCTGCACCTGTCTTGAGGAGAGAGCTGCCTGGTGATGCTGTTACCTGGAGCAGCCCTGCCTCCATCTGAACTAAAGACCTCTCTGGCAACAGGAGAGGTCTCCCCATGAACGTGATTCAACTCTCCAAGGTCATTGGGAGCCACAGGAGCCTGGAATGTGGGGAGGGCAGCTGGGAAGGGATTCAAGAGCTGTGCTGCTGAACTGTAACATGCTTGTGAGGGGTCTTTTGTCCATCTGCTGTACATTGTGGTGTATTCTAAAGACCCGACTGCCACCTCCCTTCTGACTTATTCATGACTACTGGATATGCTTCCAAACCCAATAGCACAGTGGCCTCAGCCACGACCAGGCATCAAGCATGGTGTAAGAGCTGGACTCTGGAGCCAGAGTGTGTGTGTTTGAACCCTGGCTCTGCTGTTTATTAGCTGTGTGGCCTCAGGTGAATTGCTCAGCCTCTCTGTGCTTCCATTGCCTCAACCATAGAATAGGCTTGATAACAGGACCTTCCCTATTGGGTTGCTGTAAGAATCAAATGAGTTAATATCTGGAAAGTGCTTACATCAGCACCTACCATGCAGTGAGCATTTGTAAAATATAGCAAGTATTCAGGGATCCGATGTCTATATTTCCATAGGATAGTGGAGTAATTATTGGGCAGATGTTGTGAGCTCTCTGGATGGTGGGGTTGAAATTCACCTATAATATAATGGCAAGAAAAATCCCTTGGCATTCTCCACGCTAGAGAGATACAGCTGCAGGCCTTGGTTTCGTCTGTTGTAAAACAGTAGAATGGAAAACAAGTAGAATCCTCCACATCGGATTTTTAATTAAATAAAATAATCCAAGTGATGTTAGGAGCAGAGTCCCTGAAAAAATATTAAATAGATGTTCAGCTGTCCTTATTAATATTACTATTGTTGTAGCTGAGAAGAAAATGTAAGGATTGTTCTCAGATACCTTCCTTCCAGGGGACACTGGCAATGACTGGAATCATTTTTGGTTGTCCTAGCTAGGGGGTTGCTACTGGTACCTAGGAGGGGGAGGCCAGGTGCTGCTAAATTGACCCCACCATGTGCAGTTCAGTTCCCTACAACAAAGGATTACACAGCCGCAAAGTGTCCTTAGTGCCAAGGTTGACCGTTGTAAGTCCAGTTATTGCCACAGGGCCCCACATCCCAGGCCACTGTGTAAGCACTCTTAGAGCAGCAATACCTCTGAGCAGACTTTCCACCAGTTTCACAGAGAAAAGAAGGACAATGACTAGATTCACTGGGTTAACTGCAGGCTTTACAAATGCCAGAATCAGGGGATTCCCATGGAAGCGGTGCTGACACCACACTGCACTCCCAGAACGGCTGCTTCATCGAGTTCTCCCTGAAGACGGCCGTAGGCTTCCCAGCTGTGGATTTGGGCTCAATGGGCTTCTGCAGGCCAGAGGCTCTCTCTTCCGTAGCCTCCACAGCTGTGAATGGCCACATTGCCCCCCATGCGGTCACCCAGGCCAGAATCCTGGAAACTGGCCTCGATGTTTTGCTTTCTCTTGTCCCCCATATTCAGTCTGCCCTGCTGATTCACTGTTCAAGGGGTCACTCGTACCACCCACATCTCCCCATTCCCACTGCCATTGTCTTAGACTGGGCTTCCATGATCTCCCGGCCACGCTATCCTAAGGGCTCCTAACAGTCTCTCTGCCTCCAGCCCCTTTCAACTCCAATCTCCCACCACCTTGCACCAAAAAACTTCTTCCCAAAACACAAATCATGTCACTCGCCTCCTTAAAATGCTTACAGCCTGAAGCTCAGAGCATGAAATGCAAAGTCCCTACATGATCTACCCTTGACCTACTTCTCCAAATGCACCTAGCACTCCCCATACTTCAGCTTCTTGCACTTCCCTAAACATGTTGTACTCAGTCAAGCCTCTGAGCTTCTCACATGCTGTTCCTGTGCCTAGACACTATGTCTAGTATCTTCTGTGGCCTGACTCCAGCTTCCCTTGAGACTCAGCTCAAGCATCACTTCCTCTAGAAAAGACTTCCTGGAACTCTTCCCAGGAAGCTGTGTTTGGAGCTTTCTTCTCCACTTCCACAGCACCTTGTGCACTTTTTTTTTTTTACACTGCTTTATAATCTTGGGTGTTTTCGTCTGATTCTTCCATTAAACCATCAGCTCCTTGAGGTCAGGCACTATAATCATTTTTGTTTACCAGCACCTAGTACACTGTCTTGCACATAGTAGGTGATTTTTCAATTTAGGATGTTAATAGGATCCTTGATGGGATGAATAACTATTGGGAGTATGACCAGTATATAGTTGATGAATTAATTGAAAGAATGAGTTAATACGGATGTCATGCACTCTACTAAATGTCTACTCTCCACTTCTTTATTTATCAAGTACCTACTCTGTGCCAATCACTGTACAAGTCTAAGAATTTAGAGATGAATAAGTCTTAGTCGCTTCCCTGTGAATCTTGTAGTCTGGCCAAGAACACAGATCCATGAGTTAATCCCTCCTCCCCTCACCCCTTCAATAAATGTCAGCACCATGAGTACAAACAAATCTGTTTTACATTATTAAAAAATGTTAAGGGTTTTTTTTTCCATATTCATCTCTTTCACCTACCCACCTCATCCAACCCAGCAGAAGGTCCCATTGAATGAACCTCTAAATCATATCTTTTATCTTTATCTGTCCTTCACCTTCATCTTTATTGCCACTATTGTGATCAAAGCCAGAATCTTCCTCTTTGACTCATTGGTCTCCCTGCTTCTAGCCTTGACCTTTATAATTCATTCTTCCCATTAATTGTAGCCCAAGTCATCTTTTAACAATGTAAACAAGAACATGATGTTACTTGCATTCTTAACATTTCTTACTTCCCTTCATACTCTTACCATGCCTACCAGAATCATTGCTCTCAACACATTCCTCTTCCTTTGATAGAATTGTGCATATATACCCTTGTCATAGCTTTCTTGGTGGGAAGCTTGGTGTATTTCCCCACCCCTTGACTTTGAAACTGGCCATGTAAATCCTTTGACCAATGGGATGTTAGCAGGTATTTTGTAAGTAGAGACTTGAAATATTTTCGCACAATTTGGCATGCCTCTCTCTTTCTATGACCCACTATGAGATGCTATGCCTTAATAGCTCCCAATCCAAGGAAAATATGGGCGGAGACTTGTGGAGCAGATTTGAACTCAACCCGAAGCCTGGAGCCAAGCCCTACCAACCCACACACCTGCAAACAGAGCAGCCCCATGGCTGTTCAACCTGTGCAGTCACACATGGCTCCTTGCTCAGAAGGGCCCTATGCTTGATTTTATGGGTGTCCTGTTATTGTTTTCAAATTCATAATATTTTTTTATCAAGGGCTTCCATATTTTCATGTTGTACTAGACACCAAGTTATGTAGGTGGTAATCAAGAACAATAAATGTTTGTTGTTATAAGCTACTATATTCTTTCTTCATAGTATCTATCAACTTTTGAAATTACTTAGTTCACTTGGTTGCTTGTTTACCACTGCCTCCTCCAAATGGAACATAAATTCCGTAACAGCAAGCCCCTAGTTCGTCTTGTGTGTCTTAGTATACCCAGGACCTGATGCACCAGGGGCTTTCAAAACTATTTGTTGAATAAATAGGTGGAAAACTTCCATGGCTTCTAGAATCAGGCTGTCAGAGTTCTATGGATGAAAGTGTTGGTTCCACCCAAAAGAAGAAGTTTTATGAAGCAACGCTCAAGATTGTTCATCAGTCTTTCCTAACTTTTCTTTATTCAGAATTCCCAGTGAAATTAACAACCTTTATAAAATATAGTTGGAGGAAAGAAAGGAAAGTTTCTTTTCTTGGGCCACTCTGAGAATAAGTTCATTTGTTCAAGGTGGGAGTGGGGTAGAGACTATTCACTGTCCCCCTGGATTCATTCTTTCTATTAATTTTAATAACAATGCCCAGAGTTTTATCTCAGCTTGCCTCTTTCACAGCTAGTTGTGCCATGTGAATCATTGCAGCCAATGAGATATGAGAAGAGAAAATTGTACAACAACATCCACTTTACAGACTTGCTGTAAGCATGCAAAGAGCTGGAATTGCACAGAAAGTGTTCAGAGCAGTGTCTGACTTAGAGTGAGCACTTAATAAATGTTGGCCACTGTCATCATTACTGTGGGAACTTCCAGTTTTGCACTCACTGCAGAAGGATTGATTGTGAATCTTCCACTGTTCTTATAACCATGTGGTATCATGAGGTTCTCGTTAATTCAGGGGTTGTTTGTTTATTGGTGTCTAGCAGAGTTTGTTCTGTTTGAGAATATATTGCAATGGACCAAGACACTCATCAAGTGCCTCTCCTGTCATATTCCACTGCCCATGAGCAAAAAGGTATCCCAGGGGCCTTGGAAAACCCATCCCAGCTCAGTCAGATCTGAGATCATGCTCTATGCTCACTATGAGGCTTTCCCCAGCACCGGCATATCTAAGGGCATTTACAGGCTCAATAGAAGTGCCAGAAGTGTGTGTGTTTTTTAGTAATAACTAGTTCCTATTTACATTTCCAAAGCACTGTGCTAGAAAACTAGGGCCAGTTATGAAAGAAAAAGAGGACTTCCAGGCAAGATGGAGGTGTAGGTAGACATACTGGGCCTCCTCACACAACCAAAAGAAGGACAATAATAAATTAAAAAACAAAAAACAACTGGAACTCACAGAAAATTGAACTATATGGAAGTCTAACAACCAAGGAGTTAAAGAAGAAACATTCATTCAGACCTGTAGGAGGGGTGGAGATGGGCAGCCAGGTGGAGAGGACTTGCAGCAAGGCAGCACAGCTGGAGGACTGGGTGAGGCAGTGGCTTGCAGACTGGGCAGTCCCACATCACGTGCAGATAAATTGGGAGGAACAACTGGGGAGCAAGACAGACTGTGCAACCCAGGGTTCCACCGCCAGGAAATAAAGCCTCAAAGTCTCTGACTGAAAACACCTGTGGGGGTTGAGGCGGCAGGAGAAACACCTAACCTCACAGGAGAGTCCATCGAAGAGACCCACAGGGTCCTAGAATGTACACAAACCCACCCACCTGGGAATTAGCACCAGAAGGGCCCAATTTGCTTGTGGGTAGTGGGCAAAGTGACTGAAATCCGGCACAGAGCAGAGCAAGCAGCACTGTACCCTCTCAGACCCCTCCCCCACATACAGCATCACAACACAGAGATGTGGGTTGCCCACCCTGGTGAACATCTAAGGTTCTACCCCTTACTATATAACAGGCTTGCCAAGACAAAAAAGAATGGCCCAAGTGAAAGAACAGATCAAAGTTCCAGAAAAAATACAATTAGGTGATGAAGAGATAGCCAACCTATCAGATGCACAGTTCAAAATACTGGTAATCAGGATGCTCATAGAGTTGGTTGAATATGGTCACAAAATAGAGGGAAAAGTGAAGACTATGAAAAGTGAAATAAAGAAAAATGTACAGGGAACCAATGGTGATGGGAATGAAACTGGGACTCAAATCAACAGTTTGGACCAGAAGAAAAAATAGTCAACCAGAACAGAATGAAGAAACGAGAATTCAAAATAAATGAGGAGAGGCTTAGGAACATACAGTACATCTTTAAACATTCCAACATCTGAATCATAGGGGTACCAGAAGGAGAAGAAGGAAAACAAGAAATTGAAAATATTTGAAAACATAATGAAGAATAACTTCCCCAATCTGGCAAAGGAAATAGACTTTCAGGAACTGCAGGAATCTCATAGAGTCCCAAAGAAGTTGGACCCATGAAAGCACACACCAAGGTACATCATAATTACATTAGCTGAGATTAAAGATAAGGAGAGAATCTTAAAAGCAGCAAGAGAGAAGCAGATGGTTACCTACAAAGGAGTGCCCATAAGACTGTCAGCTGATTTCTCAAAAGAAGCCTTGCACGCAAGAAGGGGCTGGAAAGAAGTATTCCAAGTCATGAAAGGCAAGGACCTACATCCAAGATGACTCTGTCCAGCAAAGCTATCATTTAGAATGGTAGGGCAAATAAAGTGCATCCCAGATAAGGTTAAGTTAAAGGAGTTCATCATCATCCAGCCCCTATTATATGAAATGTTAAAGGGACTTATCTAAGAAAAAAATGATAAAAAATATGAACAGTAAAATGACAACAAACTCACAGCTATTAACAACCCAAGCTAAACAAAAACAAAAATGGACAAAGCAAACAACTAGGACAGGAACAGAATCACAGAAATGAAGATCACATGGAGGGTTATCAGCAGGGGATGGGGAGAGAGGGGGAAAAGGTTCAGAGAATAAGTAGCATAAATGGTAAGTAGAAAGTAGACAGGGGGAGGTTAAGAGTAGTATAGGAAATGTAGAAGCCAAAGAACTTATATGTATGACCCATGGACATGAACTAAAGGGGGTGGGGGGAATGCAGGTGGGAGGGGGGGTGCCGGGCAGAGGGGAATAAAGGGGGAATATGGGACAACTGTAATAGCACAATCAATAAAATATATATTTTTAAAAAAGAAAAGAAAAAGAGAAACAGAACAAAAGATTTCCCCTGGAAAGTATGTGATTCTGAGGTCATGTTGTATATTCATGCCCCTTTCTCATGTCTTTCTGGTGTGGCCAAGTAATACAGATCTTGTAGTTTGAGCACATGACCTTAAGTCTCAGCTCCACCTCTCCATCTGGATAATGTTGGGCAAGCCACAGTCTTATCAAGTGTTCAAGCGGGAAATGGTAATAGCCACCTCATACAGTTGTGGTGGATTTATGGAGTAAAGGAGATGAATGCAATGTGTTTACAATGGCATCTGGATCCCAGTGGGCTGCCATGGTTATTACTGTGGATAGTCCAGAACTAACTGGGCCCAAGTCATCCCTGCCACATAACTTTCAACAGAGCTTCCCGATGATAGAGCCGGTTCCACAAATCACCCACCCACAGAGAATAAGTAGCATAAATGGTAACAGCATAAATGGTCAACAGACCGAGTTGGCAAATAACTTCCATTCTCCCAGAGAGACTTCAATTTCCCATTATCCTGGTCCATTAAGGAATTCCTAATTTCCTCCTACCCTTAGTGTTCAGCATTTTCAACCACATTCCACAAATAGAACATGTTCTATCTTCTTTTAGCCCAGTCCTTCCCAGCCAGGACCATCTTTTCAGGGAAATTTCCCATCCATTTCATTGCATTTTCCAGTTTAGAGCCTGTTCGTGGCCTTGGGAATCACACCCTCCACTGGCTCCTAATCATAGGTGATGACTCTCTGGGAACAGGCCTCACAGAGGGGTCTGACATGTCTCTTGGGGTGAGATGTGGACTCAGCACATTTTCAGCAGGGAGGAAATTCCCTCCGAGCTGCATAGGCCGATGGCAAAGGTTCATGGGAAAATGCTTGGCATGAGCAGACTCAGGGGGGTTCCTCAGCTCTGAAGGGGCAGGAGCAGAGCTCGTGAGAAAATGGGATAAGATTTAGGTCTCAGCCTCACTCTGCCCCCTCTACCCGCCCCCACCCCCAGGCACATTCAGATATTCATACCCTTCCCTGAGTTTTCTCCCAGAGGGCAGCAAAAGAAGTGAGAACCACAAGAATGCAGCAAGCTCAGGCTAGACCAAAAACAAAAACACAACCAAAAAGTCTCTCCTGTGGCCCCATTATAGAGAGCTTACCTCTTGGACAGCCTGAAAATATCTATAGTAATACAATTCAGAAGTCGGTCATCTTTGGTCTTTGTTATTAAATCAGTAACAGTTTTAAGCGGATACACTACTCTCCTAAAAACAATAATCAGTGTTTTAAAAATAAATGAAGAATATTCCTCCATTGCATATAACCCAACATCCAAAAAAAGTGAGTGGAATCGGTCTACACCGAGCCAGGATGGAAGTGCAAGTACATGGGTCCCCGCGGGTCTCTCGGCGTTCTCCTAGTGCAATAATGAAGGCATTAAATTACCAGGTCAGAGGCCCCAATTCACAAAGAAATAATATCAGTTTATTATTTCTAATCTTATTAAGTTAGAAACTAGTCTCGAGATGTAATGTCATCCCAGAAAGGCGAAAGTATTGATTGTATGAAGCTGCGTTCATGGATTATTCAAGGAGCCTGATTTCATTTAATTTCTGTAATTTTTAAAGGATTTGAAATTTTCTATAAAGCAAATAATCCTAAATTATTCCTATAAATAATGTAGATATATGGTCAGATTTACTTAGTACTTACCAGTTACATACTTCACCTTGTGAGTTAGAAAAGAAAAAATGATTCCTTTTAATCCTGTTTTCCCAATCCCCAGTGTCTTCCTCGAGGCAAATGGGCCTTTAAAAAAATATATGGCAATTTAAAAAGATAAATATGGGCATTATCAATAAAGGACTTGTGACAACCCATTGACACTGTCATTTTCTAGTAATTCTATTACGTCTAAGGCTGAAACCTCAATACCCAATGATTTGAAATTATGACCACAAGGAAAGCACACAGCCAGGCGTCACAGAGAGCACTTGACCCTGCCCGCACCTCACTCTCTCCTGCCCACTGACAAAGCTCTGCTAAGAGCAGGACCACAAAGAAGCTCCACTCTCCCCAGCCACAAACCATATTCTACCCACACACTCTAGAAACGTGGCCCCATGTCCCCAGCCTCTGGTGAGCAGGAAAACCCAGCAACGAGTGCCAACAGCTCAATCCAACATTCAATGAACACTTGCTCCGTGCCAAGACCCAAGCTGGGCTCTGAGGGATGCGAGATTAACCAGATCTCATTTCCTTCCTTCAAAAAGTTTCCAATTGGATGTATGTCTAGATAGTGAGAGGCTCAGGAAAGTGATGTCCAGACTGGCAAAGGGCCTCTTCTCCCTGAGTGGAGAGTAGCAGAGAGAAAAGTTCACCACCCTGTAGACCACACCACAATCACAGCGTTGTTTTCAGTATTCTTCTTTTCTTGTGCACAGGCATTCATTTTTCATTCACCAGGTAGCTAGTCTACACCTGCTGTGGACCAGGTCCTTCTCCAGGCATCAGGAGGACAGCAATCAGTGAGACCCAGACTGAGCCCGTGAGGGGCTTGCAGTCTACTGAAGGACACAGTGAAAGCCAGCAAAATGCTGTGTAAGAATGCACACTTGGCACTATGGGATTGAGGAAGGCCATCTAGGGCAGGTGACATCTACAGCTCCAAACGGGATAATACCACAGAAGAGGAGAAGTGCGAATGGGGTGTGGCATTCCAGACAGAGAGCAATAGTACACGCAAAGGCCCAGAGATGAGAGTGAGATGACAGGGGACTCTGGAAGCCTCCAGTGGCCCGTGGTTGGTGCATGTACAAGGAGGAGAGAGAGGAACACGGGTCCCACTCCTGAGAGGCCTCACATGTTGCATGCTGGGCTACAGCGTTGGCATCATTGTCAACATGCCTGGGGCCATCCTCAGCTCTGTCT